>NC_090438.1:775951137-776564637 GCF_031143425.1 Pleurodeles waltl | reverse complement strand
GGGCAAACATACTTCTTCAGAGATTATACTCTAGACATCGCCGCCACAGGTTTCCGACAGTTAGCCGGAGCAGCAATCTTGAGACACCAAGGATGGCTAAAGGCTACATCTTTTAGGCTGGAGATCCATTCCAAGATTCTGGACTTGCCCTATGAGGGCAAAACTTTGTTTGGAAAACGTATTGGTGACACCTTATTGGCTGTAAAAACAAACACTGACGCCGTTAGATCTCTTGGCACTCTCCAGTGTAAGAAGTTGCCCTTTCGTGGCGCCACAGGGAGAGGTTTCTCTGCCCACAGAGGGGGCTACCAATGACCTAAGCATTATCAACCTGAGTCTCAATATAGGCCTGCCTATCATCAGGCCTACCACTAACCACCCTCAGCAGTGTTCAACAAGCAAGGACGTGCCAGAAGCAACCCTTTCCCCCCACCTGGGCCGCAGCACAGGTCACAAACAATGACCTGGGCCAGGTACCAGCTACAACTGCTCTTTCCACCCATATGTGTGCGAATATCTCCAACTACCTCCCATAATGGAAGGAGACATTGAACAAATGGGTTTTAGACTTAGTAAATTACAGCCATACCCTGGAGTTTGTGCAGACATCACCAAAACAGTCTTCCGAAAAGAGCGCACCCACCTTGTCTTTCATTTACTGAGGAAAGAAGCCCTAATTATGCTGGTCAAGGGTGCAATAGAAAAGGGTTCCTTCCCATCAAAAAAGCATGAGATACTATTCCTGTTTTTTCCTTGTACGAAAGACGACAAGGGGAATGGAGAGCCATCCTGGACCTCAGGAAACTGAATACATTTCTGCACAATCTTTCGGTATGATTACTCTATCCGACATCCTTCATCTGTTAAACAGCGGAGATTACAAGACATCCTTGATTTGCAAGATGTGTACTTCCACATTCCCATACACCCCAAGTATCACAAATATCTCTGTTTCCCGGTAGCCACTATCCATTACCAATTCAAGGTCCTTCCCTTCGGCCTAAAGTCTGCTCCTCAAATTTTCACCAAATGCCTCGCCCCGGTGGCAGCCACACTTCGCATGGAAGGTCATCAGGTACCTAGACAACTGACTACTAAAAGGCTCAACAGCTCAGCAAGCTTCCAAAGCTACCAAAGCCTGCCTCTCACTGTTTCACAGGCTAGGCCTCAATGTAAACTACCCGAAATCTTTCACCGTTCCAAGCCAAAGGATAATGTTCTAGAGTGCCAACGTCGATACAGTCAGGAACAAGGCCTATCTATCGCAGGACAGACAACAAAGGTTCTCCAGCTTGTCTCTACAAATCTCCAAAAGAAAGTCTGTTTCTGTAAGTCTATTCCAGTTGCTCCTAGGCATGATCTCCTCTGCAATAAACTTAGTTCCGCTGGCAGGACTAAAAATGAGGCCATTACAAGACAGGCTACATATACAAAGGATCCAATCACAAGGCTCCTTCAACGACTTGATCAACATTACCCCAAAGATGAGGGAGACACTAGCATGGTGGTCTCAAATAAATAATTTCTCTCAAGGCCTTACATTTCTGACTGCAGATCCAGACTTCATTTTTACGACCGATGCTTCCTTGGAGGGCTGGGGCGGCCACCTGCAGGACCTACAAATCCAGGGGAAATGGTCCACATATGGAAATGAAAGTGATATTTCTCACTCTACAAGTTTTTCTGCCACGAATAGCAGGGGCATCCATGCTGGTCTGTACAGACAACACGACCAGCATGTATTACATCAAAAAGCAAAGGGGATCCCCGTCTCTTTCTCTCTCTCAAGAAGACCTTTGGAACTGGCTCACAATTCACAAGATAGCTCTAAAAGCTGAGCACGTGTCAGAAGTCAACAACACCTTAGCGGACACTCTCAGCAGGACCAGAAATAGTTGCCACGCGTGGGAACTGGATCAACTGGAAGTGGACAAGATATTCTCACGCTGGGGCAAACCAGCATTGGATCTTTTCGCGACACACATAAACGCCAAATGCCAGTTCTACACCAGTCGATATCCCCTCCTCGGGGCTTAGGGGAATGCCCTTTTGATGCAATGGTCAGGCATTTTTGCTTACTCTTTTCCCCCTTCCCACTAATTCCCAAGGTTCTCAACAAGATGAAAACAGAACTCTGTTGCCTCATTTTGATCGCTCCCAAATGGCCCAGGCAACATTGGTCTATGGAACGCATTCTCCTGTCAGTGATCAGTCCCATACGCCTTCCAAAAACACAAATACTCCTGACAGTGAACCAGGCCCAAGTATTACACCCGAAGCCAGCCTCTGTACCCTTGCACCTGGGGATCCTGAGCCCTATGAGTTTCGAGATTTAAGCATCACTTAAGAATGCAGAGATATTATATCCAAAGCAAGAGTGGAGGGTACGAACAAAGCTTACAGCCTGAAGTAGAAAAGACCCTGGTCCTGGTGTCAACAAAATAACTTACACTTGTCCGAAGCCTCTCCCGAACAGATTTTGCCTTATCTCCTTTTGCTGGACAAGTCAGGCCTTGTTCATGCTTCATTTAAGGTTCACGTTCACCTTGCTCCAATTTCAAGGTACAGGCGTTCCGCACTGAGTCCATCTCTCGGCTCAACAAGACTCATTAAGCACTTCATGAAAGGGATTTTCAGAGCTTTCCCACCGGTCAGAGCTCCTCCCTGAGAATGGCACTTCAACGTGGTCCTTTCGCAGTTAATTAAGCCTCCTTTCAAACCCATTCATACAGCTGACTTAAAGTTACCACATGCAAAGTTGCTCTATTTTTCGCTCTCACATCTACGAGAAGACATAGTGGGATACAGGCCTTCACAACTCAGGAGCTCAATTAACCTATCATACTTCGTACGTTTTTTTCCTCAATCCAGCCACACCAGCTGAAAGGGCTGTACATACTTTAGATGTTAAACGATGTCTCAAGTTCTACCTCCACTGTACTAAACAGGTTTGTAAAGCAGATCAGCTACTAGTCTTTTATGGGCCAGGGCATCAAGGGACTGCAGTGACTAAAGCAACAATACTGCGATGGATTTCGGCAGCAATTCAGTTTTGCCATTTCAAATTGGGCAAGCCCCTACGAAGAAAAGCTAAAGCGCATTCTACAAGAGTGTCATCCACTTCGGCTGTTCTGTTTGCAGGCATTCTGCTGGGAAAGCTATGCCATGCAGCAATGTGGAAGAGCGCCAATTCGTTCACATAGCACTGCTGCCTAGAATCAATGCAGTGCAGTGACGCAGCCGTGGGGCAGGCAGTATTACGCCATCTATTCCAATAAGGCAAGCCTCTTTCAATAGAGGTGTTTATTTATATTGAATGCAAATGCTTTTCGATCTGCTGTATATTAATGTTTGATTGTCTTGTTAAAGTTTATTTATCTAAAGGTTTTAGTTATGAATGCTTAAGATTTCAGTGTTTATATCTCTCGATATAGATATATATATATATATATATATATATATATATATGTTCGGTGGCATGTGTAGCTGCAGATACACATGCTGTGCACTGTTCCTGCCATCTTGTGTTGGGCTCGGAGTGTTACAAGTTGTTTTTCTTCGAAGAAGTCTTTTTGAGTCACGGGACCGAGTGACTCCTCCCTTTCGGCTCCATTGCGCATGGGCATCGACTCCATCTTAGATTGTTTTCTTTCCGCCATCGGGTTCAGACGTGTTCCTCTTCGCTCCGGTTATTCGATTCGAAAGAAATTCATTAATCACCGAAAAGCGTTAGTATTGTTTCGATCGCGAACCATCTTGCATCGACACCTCGGCACCGGCGAAACACACCTTCAGTTGCTCTTTGGGGCACCCGCGCCCATCCTGGGCCTGGTCGGCCCGACCGCAAGAAGCGTCGAAGCCTCATGGACCGGACCCCGTTCCGATTCTGCCCTCGGTGCCACGCCAAGTATCCCTACATAGATCAGCATCAGGTCTGTAATCTGTGTTTGTCACTGGACCACCGAGAGGATACTTGTGAGGCCTGCAGGTTCTTCCGTTCCAAAAAGACCTTGAGGGATCAAAGGGCGAGACGACTACAAATGGCGTTGAAGAGTACCAAGCACCTCGACGTCGAAGAAGAGGAGATGGCCATCTCCATTCAAGGATCCGATTTGGACGATTCCGACGGAGACCGACCACAGACAGCAGGCCAACACGTGAGTACGCCTGCCCCGACCCAAACCCAAAGCCCGTCCAAGACCAAACAAAAGGCCACAGGGATGCCACTGCCGGAAGGCCTTGGCTCTTCCTGCAAGAAATCAAGCGGTGACCAAGCAACACCCTCGGCACCGAAAAAGGCCACATCCGCATCGAAGTCTTCGGACTCGAGCCGAGACACAGTCTCCGAAAAGGTTCGACATCGACTCGTCAAATCGAAACCCCGAAAGAGTCTTTAGGAACCGAGGCCTACTGTCACCATTGGCATTTCGGTGCCGAAAAAACCAGCTTCGGAGCCGCAAAAAATTCTCATATACTGAGGAACATGGACTTTCTAAACAAATGAAAGAAAGCCACAGATTTGAGGAAGAACTTCACCAGATGGAAGAATTTGATGAGAGACAAGCAAGGATACAAATCCACAAGGATACGGAGAAAATCCTTACAGCACCTCCTCTCACATTTAAAAGGAAACTGGCTTTCCAAGGACGTTCGGATACTGAGCAGCCAAAGACTAAAGTGCCAAGAGACCAATCTCCGCCACGCCAGTTTTCACCAGCACATTCTCCTCCGCATTCTCCTCAAAGAACTGTTTCTCCTCTTGCTACACTCACTGCACAGTCACCCACACACACTGTGCAGTTGCATCAAGATACAGACCCGTGGGACCTGTATGATGACCCTGTGTTGGACAATAGCCCAGAGTGCTGTCCGTCTAAAACCTCTCCACCTGAAGATAGCACCTCCTACACACAGGTTTTGGCTAGGGCTGCTGCTTTCCACAATGTGAGCATGCACACCGAACCACTAGAGGACGACTTCCTTTTTAATACCTTGTCCTCAACGCATACATCCTACCAAAGTCTACCAATGCTCCCAGGCATGCTTAAACATGCCCAACAGATTTTTCAGGAGCCGGTCAAGGGAAGACCCATAACACCAAGGGTGGAGAAGAAATACAAACCACCACCGTCAGACCCAATATTTATCACCCAGCAGCTGCCCCCAGACTCGGTAGTGGTCAGCGCTGCGAGAAAGAGGGCCAACTCGCAGTCATCTGGACATGCACCCCCTCCAGATAAGGAGAGCAAAAAGTTTGATGCCGCATCAAACTTTTTGCTCTCCTTATCTGGAGGGGGTGCATGCAGCCAATCAGTGGCGCATAGCGAACTCTCAGGCCCTCCTCGCAAGATATGACAGAGCTCATTGGGATGAGATGAGCGACATCATCCAACATCTCCCCAAAGAATACCAAAAAAGAGCTCAGCAGATAGTAGAGGAGGGACAATCTTTAACTAATAATCAAATATGGTCTGCATTGGATTCAGCTGATACTGCCTCAAGACCAGTAAACACTGCAGTGACAATTAGACGCCATGCATGGCTTAGATCATCAGGTTTTAAACCAGAGATTCAACAGGCGGTCCTCAACATGCCATTCAACCAGCAACAGCTATTTGGCACACAAGTGGACACGGCAATAGAGAAGATGAAAAAGGATACAGATACAGCCAAAGCGATGGGAAAGGGACATTTAGGAAACCGCAGTATAGGGGGGGTTTCAGGCCACAGCCATCAGAACCATCTACCTCACAGACAAAACCCTTGTACCAATCCAAGTACCAAAGAGGGGGGTTTCGAGGGTCCTTCATAGGGCAATTCCCCAAATCCAGGGGAAAATTCCTAACTACAAAACAGGCCACTAGCAACAAGCAGTGACTTTGCCATCACCTTCCCACAACACACATCCCCTGTGGGAGGAAGACTGAAAATGTTCCACAATCAATGGTCAAACATATCAACAGACTCATGGGTACTATCAATTATCCAACATGGTTATTGCATAGAATTCTCACATTTTCCTCCAGATTTTCCCACAAAAGCGCACAAACTATTGTCACAACATCTAACAATGTTACAAACAGAGGTGCAGGCACTATTAACAAAACAAGCCACAGAACTAGTACCTCATCAACAAAAAGGAACAGGGGTCTATTCCCTATACTTCCTTATTCCCAAAAAGGACAAAACCCTAATGGCCAATATTAGATCTCAGGACTCTCAAACTATACATCAAATCAGAACACTTTCATATGGTGACACTACAAGATGTTGTCTCATTACTGAAACGGGGGAATACATGTCAACACTGGATTTAAAAGATGCGTATTTTCACATACTCATCCATCCATCTCACAGAAAATACCTCAGGTTTGTTATACAGGGAAAACATTATCAATTCAAGGTGTTACCCTTCGGGATAACAACAGCCCCCGAGTATTTACAAAATGCCTTTCCGTAGTAGCAGTATACATAAGGAGACAACACATGCATGTATTCCCATATTTTGAAGATTGGCTAATAAAGGCCAACACTCAGAAGCAGTGTCAACATCACACAAGTTACGTAATAGATACCCTACACACACTAGGGTTTTCAGTAAATTACCAAAAATCACACTTGCAACCATCCCAAATTCAGCAATACTTGGGACAGTGTGCTTGTTGTTTCCGGTGCTGAGCACCGGCACTTATTTTTGAGGGCCGGGGCTTATTCTTATGCCTCAAGCATTTGCTGTGAGCAAAAGACACATATGGGAAAGACGGAGGAAGAGAAAATCGAAAAAGCGTCATAAATGATGAAAGTAGAAAGCTGCAGGATGAGCTGAAGGGGCAGGGGGTGGCCGTAAATAGATTGAAGAGGCCCGAGATGGCTTCAGGATTACGCTGCCTCGGTATTCAGTGCTGCCGGATTTAATTACAGCAGCCTCGTGTTTAAGAGGAGGGCTTTGAGCACCGGCACCTTTTTATTTACAAATTAAGCACTGACTTGGTAGCTACACTCAACACTCAAAAAGCGATTGCAAGTCCAAGCCCACAAAGGGTACAATCATTCCACACCATGGTACCAAAAATACAACCAAATCAGCATTACACAGTCAGATTTGTAATGAAACTCCTAGGCATAATGGCATCATGCATCGCAATTGTCCCGAACGCACGGTTAAACATGCGGCCCTTACAACAGTGCCTTACAAAACATCTCCAAGATCTAGTGTTGATAGACCGCCAAACACACTATTGGCTTCAGTGGTGGAACCCTATAAATTTAAACAAAGGGCGGCCTTTTCAAGACCCTGTGCCTCGCGCCATTCTCAGAACAGATGCATCAATGATTGGTTGTGGAGCACACCTCAACAATCACAGTATACAAGGACAGTGGGACAACAAGCAAAAACAGCTACACATAAATCACTTAGAGCTGCTAGCAGTCTTTCTAGCACTAAAAGCCTTTCAACCTCTTCTGGCTCATAAACACATTCTTGTCAAAACAGACAATATGACAACAATTTACTACTTAAACAAACAGGGGGGAACACACTCATCACAACTTTGCCTCCTAGCACAAAAAATTTGGCATTGGGCAATTCACAACAATATTCGCCTAGTAGCTCAATACATCCCAGGAATTCACAATCAATTAGCGGACAATCTCAGTCGGGATCACCAGCAAACTCACGAGTGGGAAATACATCCCCAGGTACTACAAAAACACTTTCGCCAGTGGGGGACACCAGACATAGATCTGTTCACCACAAAACAAAATGCAAAATGCCAAAACTTCCCGTCCAGGTACCCACGCCCTCAGTCCAAAGGCAATGCCCTATGGATCAATTGGTCAGGGATATTTGCTTACACTTTTCACCCTCTCCCACTCAGTCCTTTTATAGTAAACAAACTGCATCAAAACAAACTCAAACTAATACTCATAGCACCAATGTGGGCACGCCAACCGTGGTACACCACACTGTTGGACCTATCAGTAGTACCTCACGTCAAGCTTCCAAACAGACCAGATCTGTTAACGCAACACAAACAACAGATCAGACACCCCAATCCAGCAATGCTCAGTCTAGCAATCTGGCTCCTGAAGTCTTGGAGTTTGGGTAACTAAATCTTCCAAACGAGTGTATGGAAGTCATTAAACAGGCAAGAAAACATACCACCAGGCATTGCTATGCTAACAAATGGAAAAGATTTGTCTTCTACTGCCAAGCAAAACACATCACACCATTGGATGCATCCCATACAAGACATCGTAGGCTATTTACTACACCTACAAAAAGCAAATCTAGCTTTTTCATCCATCAAAATACACCTCACTGCAATTTTGGCTTATTTGCAAAATAAACACACAAAATCCCTATTTAGAATACCAGTTATTAAAGCCTTCATGGAAGGACTAAAACGGATTATACCTCCAAGAACTCCACCAGTGCCTTCGTGGAATCTTAATATTGTACTTACACAACTCATAGGCCCACCTTTTGAACCCATGCATTCTTGTCATATCCAATTCTTAACTTGGAAAGTGGCATTTCTAGTAGCAATCATTTCATTACAAAGAGTTAGTGAAATACAGGCTTTCACTATTGAGGAACCCTTTATACAAGTACACAAACATAAAGTTGTTCTCCGCACAAATCCGAAATTTCTACCAAAGGTAATTTCACCGTTTCATTTAAACCAAACAGTGGAACTCCCAGTCTTCTTCCCACAGCCAGACTCAGTGGCAGAAAGAGCACTGCATACATTAGATATAAAAAGAGCTCTAATGTACTGTATAGACAGAACAAAACCATTTCGTAAAACTAAACAGTTGTTCGTCGCATTCCAGAAACCCCATGCTGGTAACCCTATATCCAAACAAGGCATAGCCAGATGGATAGTGAAATGTATACAAACTTGTTACCTAAAAGCTAAAAGAGAACTACTCATTACACCAAAGGGACACTCCACTAGGAAAAAAGGAGCAACAATGGCCATTCTAGGTACATACCAATGACAGAAATTTGTAAGGCAGCCACTTGGTCCACACCTCATACTTTTACCAAACACTACTGTGTAGATGTGTGAGCAACACAACAAGCCACAGTAGGACAGGCTTTACTAAGGACATTATTTCAAACAACTTCAACTCCTACAGGCTGACCACCGCTTTAAGGGAGGATTACTGCTTTGTAGTCTATGCACAGCATGTGTATCTGCAGCTACACATGCCACAGAATGGAAAATGTCACTTACCCAGTGTACATCTGTTCGTGGCATGTTCCGCTGCAGATTCACATGCACCCTCCCACCTCCCCGGGAGCCTGTAGCCGTTTAAGTTGCAAATACAAATTGTACATATGTAAATAAACATTCCTTTACCTCAACTTTGTACATACATCTCTATTCCATCGCATGAACATCTTTACTATTCTTACTCTACCACTCCTACCTGTCCCTCTGCGGGGAAACAATCTAAGATGTAGTCGATGCCCATGTGCAATGGAGCCGAAAGGGAGGAGTCACTCGGTCCCGTGACTCGAAAAGACTTCTTCGAAGAAAAACAACTAGTAACACTCCTAGCCCAACACTAGATGGCAGGAACAGTGCACAGCATGTGAATCTGCAGCGGAACATGCCACAAACAGATGTACACTGGGTAAGTGACATTTTCCATATATATATATATATATATATATATATATATATATATATATATATATATATATACATGTTTGATGGCATGTGTAGCTGCAGATACACATGCTGTGCACTGTTCCTGCCATCTAGTGTTGGGCTCGGAGTGTTACAAGTTGTTTTTCTTCGAAGAAGTCTTTTCGAGTCACAGGTCCGAGTGACTCCTCCTTTTCAGCTCCATTGCGCATGGGCGTCGACTCCATCTTAGATTGTTTTCTTTCCGCAATCGGGTTCGGACGTGTTCCTCGTCGCTCTGTATTTCGAATCGGTAAAGTTAGCTAAAGTATCGAAAATTCGACGGTATTGTTATTGTTCGGTACCGGGTTAGTGTTAGTGTATTGGCACCGACATCAAGACCGCTTCGGTGGCCCTTTGGGGCTTCCACTCTTCATCGAGGCCTGGTCGGCCCGACCACACCCGTCGTCCCAGACTAATGGACCGGACCCCCTTCCGTTTCTGTCCTAAGTGTCACGCAAAGTATCCTTATACAGACCAGCACCGGGTCTGTAACCTGTGTTTGTCACCCGAACACAGAGAGGATACTTGTGAAGCTTGCCGAGCGTTTCGATCAAAGAAAACCTTGAGAGATCGACATGCAAGAAGACTGTAAATGGCGTCGAAACCGAAAGAACATCTCGACGTCGAGGAAGAAGAAAGAATCTCCATCCAAGAAACGGACTCGGATGAATCAGACAGCGAACGACCCTTGACGGTGCAACAAACCGTGAGTAAACCTGCCCCGTCCCATAGTCAGGGTCACACCAAGAAAATTAAGGCCATGGGGACGCCACCGCCAGCAGGCCATGGCTCAACCCACCGAAAGGAAGGTGACCAGACAACGGCACCGAAAAAGGCCAAAGAGTTGCCGAAGACTTCCGACTCCGGTCGAGATTCCAGCATCGAAAAATTTAGACACCGAGTGATCGAATCGAGCAAACCCCGTAAAAGCTCCTCGGAACCGAAAAAGACTATTACATTAGAAACTTCGGTACTGAAAAAAGCGGCCTCGGAGCCGAAAAGAACCTCATATACTGAGGAGCAAGGGCTTTCCATGCAACTCAAGCAAAGACATAGATTTGAGCAAGAGTTGGATATAGAGGAACCTGACCAAAGACAACAGAGGTTACGTATCCAAAAAGAGACTGGCAAAATTCAAACTTTACCTCCACTCAAATCTAAAAGAAAACTTGCATTTCAAGAAACAGAAATGCAACCAGAGGCCAAAGTGGTTAGAGACAAGTCACCAACACCACAGGTCTCACCACAACCATCCCGACTGCACTCACCACAATTGTCACCAGTGGGAACACCAATAATGCAGTCACCCACGCATACTGGGATGACCCGAGATGATGCTGATGCATGGGATTTATATGATCCACCAATATCGGATAACAGTCCAGAGTGTTATCCAACCAAGCCGTCACCACCAGAAGACAGTACTGCATATACCCAAGTACTAGCCAGGGCAGCTACGTTCCACAACGTAGCAATGCAGTATGAACCAGTGGAGGATGACTGCCTTTTCTAACAATCTGGCATCCACCCACGCTTCCTATCAAAGCCTGCCAATGCTACTGGGCATGCTCAAGCACGCACAACAGGTCTTCCAAGAGCCTGTAAAGGGAAGAGCTATCACGCCTAGGGTCGAAAAGAAATACAAACCACCTCCAACAGACCCAGTGTTTATAACGCAATAGCTCACACCGGACTTAGTGGTTGTAGGGGCAGCAAGGAAAAGAGCGAACTCTCAATCGTCAGGGGATGCTCCACCACCTGACAAAGAAAGTCGAAAATTCGACGCAGCAGGCAAGCGAGTGGCATCACAAGTAGCCAATCAATGGCGAATTGCAAATTAGCAAGTCCTACTTGCACGCTACGACAGGGCACACTGGGACGAGATGCAAGACATCATACAGCACTTGCCCAAGGAACACCAAAAACGTGCCCAGCAAGTAGTTGAAGAAGGGCAGGCCATATCGAACAATCAGATAAGGTCCACATTAGATTCCGCAGATACAGCAGCACGAACTGTCAACACGGCTGTAACGATTCGCAGGCATGCATGGCTGCAGAGTTCTGGATTCAAACCAGAAATTCAACAAGCAGTATTAAATATGCTGTTTAACCAACAACAGTTGTTTGGGCCGGAAGTCGATACTGCCATCGAAAAAATGAAAAAAGACACGAACACGGCCAAAGCCATGGGCACGCTCTATTCCCCACAATTCAGAGGCACTTTTAGGAAACCACAATTTAGAGGGTGGTTTCGGCAACAAACATCTGAACCTTCCACCTCCCAAACAAAACCCACCTATCAATCACAATACCAGAGGGGGGGGGTTTCGTGGTTCCTATAGAGGACAATTCCCAAGAGGAAGGGGGAAATTCCAGCCCGCCAAACCAAGCCCTAGCAAGCAGTGACTTCAATGTCACAACACCCCAACACTTGTCACCAGTGGGGGGGGAGGCTAACCAAATACTACCACAATTGGACACATATTACCACAGACACATGGGTCCTATCAATTATCCAACATGGTTATTGCATAGAATTCACAACATTCCCTCCAGATGTGCCACCAAAAACGCACAGACTGTCTCAACAACACTTAGACCTATTACATATAGAAGTCCAAGCACTGTTACAAAAACAAGCAATAGAGCTAGTACCCAATCACCAAAGAGGAACAGGCGTTTACTCACTATATTTCCTCATTCCAAAAAAGGACAAAACGTTAAGGCCTATATTAGATCTCAGAACACTGAATCTCTTCATCAAATCAGATCATTTCCACATGGTAACACTTCAAGACGTAGTTCCCTTACTAAAAAAGGGGGAATACATGACAACACTGGATCTCAAGGATGCGTTTTTCCACATACCCATCCATCCTTCTCACAGGAAATACTTAAGGTTTGTAATTCAAGGCAAACATTATCAATTCAAAGTGCTACCGTTCAGGATAACAACAGCCACCAGAGTATTTACAAAATGCCTACCAGTAGTAGCAGCTCACATAAGGAGACAGCACATGCACGTATTCCCTTATTTGGACGACTGGCTAATAAAAGCCAACACTCAACAACAATGTCAATTTCACACACAAAACGTCATAGAAACTCTACACAAATTAGGGTTTTCTATAAATTACCAAAAATCACATCTCCTACCATCCCAAATACAACAATACTTGGGAGCAACACTCAACACACAAAGAGCAATTGCCACCCCAAGTCCACAAAGAGTCCAATCGTTCCAAATTGTAAGATCAAGCATACAACCAAACCAACACTACCCGGTAATGTTTGTAATGAAACTACTAGGCATGATGTCCTCATGCATAGCTATTGTCCCAAACGCAAGACTACACATGCGGCCTTTACAACAGTGCCTAGCAAAACAATGGACGCAAGCACAGGGTCAACTACGAGATCTAGTGTTGATAGACCGCCAATCAAACTCTTTGCTTCAATGGTGGAACCCTATAAATTTAAACAAAGGGCGGCCATTTCAAGACCCAGTGCCTCACGCCATTATCACTACAGATGCTTCCATGGTAGGGTGGGGAGCACACCTCAACAATCACAGCATACAAGGTCAATGGGACAATCAACAAAAACTACTTCACATAAATCACTTGGAACTGCTAGCGGTATTTCTAGCACTAAAAGCGTTTCAACCACTGATAGCCCACAAATACATTCTTGTAAAGACAGACAATATTACAACAATGTATTATCTCAACAAACAGGGGGGGACACACTCGTCACAGCTGTGTCTCTTAGCACAAAGAATTTGGCATTGGGCAATTCACAACAACATTCGCCTAATAGCACAATACATACCAGGCTTTCAGAATCAGTTAGCCGGCAATCTCAGTCGAGATCAACAGCAAACTCACAAATAGGAAATACATCCCCAGATCCTACAGGATCACTTCCACTGCTGGGGGACACCAAACATAGATCTATTTGCAACAAACGAAAACGCAAAATGCCTAAACTTCGCATCCAGGTACCCACACCCTCAGTCCAAAGGGAATGCTCTATGGATCAGCTGGTCAGGGATATTTGCTTACGCTTTTCCCCCTCTCCCGCTCATCCCTTATCTGGTCAACAAACTGAGTCAAAACAAACTCAAACTAATACTCATAGCACTAACCTGGGCTCGCCAACCGTGGTACACAACACTGTTGGACTTATCAGTAGTACCCCACATCAAACTACCAAACAGACCAGATCTGTTGACACAACACAAACAACAGATCAGACACCCGAATCCAGCATCGCTCAATCTAGCAATCTGGCTCCTGAAGTCTTAGAATTCGGACATTTAAACCTTTCACAAGAGTGTATGGAGGTCATTAAACAAGCGAGAAAACCTACAACAAGACATTGTTACGCAAACAAATGGAAAATATTTGTTTGCTAATGTCAGACTCATCAAATTATGCCACTAGATGCCTCCACACAAGACATTGTAAGTTATTTACTACACTTACAAAAGTCTAATCTAGCTTTCTCTTCCATTAAAATCCATCTCACTGCAATATCTGCCTATCTGCAGATTAAACATACAACATCGCTTTTTAGAATCCCAGTTATTAAAGCATTTATGGAAGGACTAAAAAGAATCATACCCCCAAGGACACAATCAGTACCTTCGTGGAACCTTAATATTGTATTAACACGACTCATGGGCCCACCATTCGAACCCATGCATTCTTGTCAAATCCAATTTCTAACTTGGAAAGTAGCCTTTCTAATAGCCATCACATCACTTAGAAGAGTGAGTGAAATACAAGCATTTACTATTCAAGAACCCTCTATACAAATACATAAACATAAAGTGGTTCTCCGTACAAATCCAAAATTCTTACCAAAGGTCATATCACCATTCCCTCTAAACCAAACTGTGGAACTCCCAGTCTTCTTTCCACAACCAGACTCAGTAGCTGAAAGGGTCTTGCATACATTAGACATAAAAAGAGCACTAATGTATTACATTGACAGAACAAAACATTTTCGTAAAACAAAACAATTGTTCGTAGCTTTCCAAAAACCTCATGCAGGTAACCCTATATCCAAACAAGGCATTGCCAGATGGATAGTTAAATGCATTCAGACCTGTTACCTTAAAGCTAAAAGAGAATTACCCATTACACCAAGGGCACATTCCACTAGAAAGAAAGGCGCCACAATGGCTTTTCTTGGAAATATACCAATGAAAGAAATTTGTAAGGCAGCCACCTGGTCTACGCCTCATACATTTACTTAGCATTACTGTGTAGACGTGTTAGCAACACAACAAGCCACAGTAGGACAGGCTGTATTAAGAACATTATTTCAGACAACTTCAACTCCTACAGGGTAACCACCGCTTTTGGGGAGATTACTGCTTTGTAGTCTATGCACAGCATGTGTATCTGCAGCTACACATGCCATTGAACGGAAAATGTCACTTACCCAGTGTACATCTGTTCGTGGCATGAGACGCTGCAGATTCACAAGCGCCCTCCCACCTCCCCGGGAACCTGTAGCCGTTTTTAGTTGCATGAAAATTGTAAATATGTAAATAAATATTATTTTAAAACACACTATGTACATACATTACTACTCCATTGCATGGGCACCTCTAGTATACTCACAACTCCTACCTCACCCTTTGCGGGGAAAACAATCTAAGATGGAGTCGACGCCCATGCGCAGTGGAGCCGAAAAGGAGGAGTCACTCAGTCCGTGACTCGAAAAGACTTCTTCGAAGAAAAACAACTTGTAACACTCCGAGCCCAACATTAGATGGCAGGAACAGTGCACAGCATGTGAATCTGCAGCGTCTCATGCCACGAACAGATGTAAACTGGGTAAGTGACATTTTCCATATATATATGTATATATATATATATATATATATATATATATATATATATATATATATATATACACACAACAAAGGTTACAGGGACGTTATAGTTAGGCTTACATTTTAAACGTACAAAACCATAGAAATTCACCTGTTATAGTTATCTCAAGTAACTAGAACTCATGCCTAAGGTAACTATAACTCGCGCCCCCGCCATGCACATTTTTTCGTCAAAAGTTTTACTACAAATATTACAGTGATCTTATCAATCAAGTTATCAAAGATGTCATGAGTGCCGTAATTTGTGGTGTAATTAGTGGGGTAATTAGCAATACATGGCGAGGGCACGAGTTATAGATACTTGAGATAACTCTAACGGGTGAATTTCTATGGTTTTGTACATTTAAAATGTGAGCAGAACTATAATGTCCCTGTAACCTTTGGTTTTTAAGTGAATTTCTATGGATTCTTTAATTCTACTTCCTAACTATAACGTCCCTGTAACCTTTGTTTTTTTCCAGTGAATTTCTATGTTTTTGTAATGTATAGTAATTTTCATTACTATACATTAATCCAACCACCACCAGGCCCTGTGCCCAACCTTGCGCCGTGCATGGCCTTCAGTTGTGTGCGGTGGGGTTGGCCCCTGCGACCAACCCTGAGAGACAAAAAGTGAGAGATTGAGAAAGAGCAAGATTTAGGCTTTGATTAATGATATACTTAAAATGAGATATTTCTGGACAAATTGAAAAGAAAAATCCTTTTGTCACTTAAAAAGAGCGAGTTCACCTTTTAGTATGTAGCTTAAATATTTATCGTTGGAAAGAAACTAAAGCAGGAAATTACCACAGACTCAACTAGACTAGAACCCTTAACCTTTAGTGGGCATGTATAAGACCTTAACCACTAGGCCAGAGGTGACTCCTTACTGGACAGTGTCCAGACCTAGCAATGGCATTCAACTCACAGATTTTGTGGGGAAAAAGACTTCAATGTTCCATCACTAGGAATGTTTAACAGCAAAAACACTAGAAAATAAACAGACACACTTCCAAGCGATACTAGGATTTGAATCTTCAGCCTACTGACTGACAGCACAAGACTTTGACAATTAGGTCGGAAGTGACTCGGTTCTGCTCTGCATCCAAACGTAACTATAACATTCTGCGGATTCGCTGCGTCTCCCAACACTCTCCCAACAAAACAAAAAAAAATTAACAGCTTTTTTGCTCTGGGAGAGGGTGAGGGGTCCCTCTGGGATCCCAGCACCAGAGCCAAAGAGTGTCCCTACCCTGGCCCCTTTTCTTATTTTTGATCTTTTGTTTCCCAACATGGCTGCCAACACTTCCTTGTTGAAGTGATGGCAGCCAGTCAGATCTTAGCAAGAGATCAGGAGGTTTCACAGAGTCTTTGCGTCCCTATATATACAAATTTGTTTTTTCTTTAATTTCTCAAACACTACTTACACCAAATAACAAACAAGCATTTGCAATTAAATGGGTCTCGCATTTGCTCAAGTTAGAGCTATTAGCGTTATGAACTCCTAACCGGACTTTTCTTGCCACAAAAACTGAAAATGAAAAGTAAAACAGTTTTACAGAGACACTGAACTGAAGTTCGCTCGCAGTCAAACATATCTGCAAAAGTGCAATTATCCATGTAACCAAAAGTGCAATTATCCACGTAACACTGTCGATGTCATGCAAAGCACTCGACTACTGCCCAGCGAGATCGCACTGCATAGGAAATAAAAAGAAAAAGTAGTCCAGAAGCCATTCGGAAAACATGGATCCTCATATGTTTTCAGTAGTTTACTGGTGCTCTCGAGGAGTGCTAAACACCGGAAAAGGCATGACGTATGCATGCCTTTACTAATGAAATCAAGCTAATGTTAAAAGGCAAGCCCATAAACCAACCAAACTGATGGGCATGACATGGGTGTTGTTAGAAAGCCCACAGAGAGATTACAGCAGTGACAGAGCGCTTGCGTGCTCGACCGTAAAAAGGCGCTTTCAGGACCAAGAGATACCGTTCCGTCAAATTTGGTGTAATTCTGTCCAGTGTTTCAGGCGCTATTCCTGTTCAAAATCCCTACAGAAAAATGCAAGGGTAAAAAGTGTTTTGGCGCTCCTCCTTTCTATCGCCTCTGCTTGACAGATCACCCTGAAACTTTCCAGACAGACGCTAAGTGAGCGTTGTATTTTCTTGGAAAATTTCGTGAAGGTTCATCAAATGGCGCCAAAGTTATTAGCAAAAACAAAAAATGCTTTTTCTGTAGGAACTAGGTCCTAACTATAACTACCTAGTGGCGACCTTCGCTAGGTAATATATATATATATTTATATATATATATGTGTGTGTGTGTGTGCATCCTCTAAGTATACTTCAGTTACTTACAATACTGCTTGCTTTTCTGATTCAAGCATTTGAATCTTTGAAAGATCTAATACTGGATAAGAAAATAAGTTACTTACCTGTAACTGCAGTTGTCCAGTATTGGTATCTTTCTTAGATTCACATGCTGCACCCCACACCCCCTTCCCTGAGAGGCTTCCCATATCACTAGGGATGTTATTCCCACTTGTGCTCGAAAATTTGAGGGATTCTGCTTCTCTTGTGAATGTTCTAGTGGATGCTAGCACCTGATTGGTTATAGTTTAAAGTTTGGTCCTTTAAAAAAAAAAAAGGATACAGATAGGCTATTAAACTGATGGCATAGCATTTGACAGTTTTACATACTGCTTTACCATGGTACAGCTGGACTCCCACTTTGACGATGGGGAATGTTTCAAGCATGGCAATCTATGAAAGATACCAATACTGGATAACTGCAGTTACAGATAAGTAACTGATTTTCTTTCATTGTGTTAACCATAATGAAGGGTTCTTCCTCAGCTTCATTAGAGGAGATCCTGGCACAGTAAAACCCAATATTAGGGATCTTAACAGTGCCATTTTTTGATTGGTACTGAACGCGACTATATGGTGTGGGGCTAGGCTGAAAATCACATTTTGAGGCGGTGAAGGGTGATGAAAAACGCAGTTTCTGTCAAAGAGCTATCCTGATTTCAGTGACATGTCTGCAACAGAAGATGAATAGGATCTTGTGGCTGGGGAAAAAACAGAAGTAGTCATCGTTCCTTATGGCCGGACAGCACCAATACGAGTTTGAGGTTGCATAACCCAGCAGTGTCTTTTGTCAGTGGATGAAGCAGACTGTTTAAATCAACCTGAGAGCAGAAAACCTTCAATAGTCAAGGCGGGTCAAAAATGTGGAAATGGGGTGAGAGTAAGAAATAAATTAAACTTCTCCAAGAAATGGTGTAGGCTGTGGCCTGACAGGAGTATACTCACATAGTCAGCTCAAAGTTGACTCCCGGATTCATTTGGTGGATTTTGTTTTGGAGACCAAACCCAGAAATGATCATTGTTGAGATGGCAGATGATTGATTACATTTAGGCTGGAAGGTCATGTGCTGTTAACTAAATATCTCTAATGAACATCTGAGCCCAAAAGAGGATGCACGCTTGACCTGTTGATCAAAACACCTTCCAAAGCAGTGCACTGGGACAAGCTCATTTTACGCAGTTAGTAATAAAACACAATATGATAGGGGAATTTTTATATTCTCTCCTACTGCTTTAGCCTCAGTGAGGTGCTGGTATGAACAAAGCATATTAAGACAGGATGAACCAAGATTTACAAGATAAACTAAGCCTAATTTATGTGAGGGTTTGTACGAAGATATTTTATAATGTATATTTCATACAGTGATGCAGATGAATAGGACAAATTTGATTTGTTTTCCAAATTTGTAATACAAAATATTTAAAACAACAGTAAAACATAAGACAGACAATAATTAAGAAGCAAATGTAGGATGAATGAAATGCCGAAAATGAATAAAAAGTGCAGAAGAATGAAAAAGAGAAGAGGTGTAAATAGGTTGTGTACATTCCTTAAAGATCTTAAGAGGAGACAATAATGTTAAATGTTGCAGAGTGGGGTATTGACAAATCAAAATCAAGAACCACTTGTTTGATGTAACTAGCACATTGATGCATTTCATATGGGACTACCCTATCACCCAACAGTACTGTAAACAAATCCAGCATTTCCTGACCACAGAGAGTCATAGACAGACCCCACACATAAACAGGCTGTTTTTGGGATTAAAGAGGACATGGGGGCCCACTATGTAGACACACATTTATTTTCAAGGGATTTCTAAATACAGAAAGGGATATAGCTCATAAATGGAAAACAAGAATGGAATGGAAACAGGCCACTGCTTCCTCTTAGCAAAAGAGGTGTAGAAGGCGAGGGGCTGCCCTCTTAAGCACTGAAAGGTATGGGGAGCCTGATGGGAATATTTCCTCATATTGACTGTCCTATCCTGTAGCCCCCATCTCCCCACACCTAACATCCTCCTAACAGTGCTTCATTTGTGCTTGTTGTTTCAGATGCGGAGCACCACTACTTATTTTTGAGGGCTGGAGCTTATTTTTCTGCCTCAAGCATTTAGTGAGAGTAAAAGACACATGGGAATGGCGGAGGGAGAGAAAAACGAAAAATCGTCACAATTGGAGACAGCAGAACGCTGCAAGAGTGAGCTGAAGGGGCAGGTAGTGGCTGTTAATGGATTAAAGAGGCCCGAGATGGGTTCAGGATTACGCTGCCTCAGTGTTCCGTGTTCGCACATTTAATTGCAGCAGCTGCATGTTTAAGAGGAGGGCTTTGGGCACCGGCATGTTTTTATTTACAAATAAAGCACTGCCTCCTAATCTACACAAACACACATGCTCCCCACTGCCGTCCCACCTTCCTCCCCCAACTGACTAAGCCTGATAAATATACGGCTCAGCTCAACTTTGCACAGCCTTTCGCCCATAGTCCCTTTGGGCAACACTCTAATGTTCGCTTTTGCACAATACAGAATCATTTGCAGTGTCAGTGTGTTGGTTATTCTGAAGCATGTTGTTCTTGAAACCCAAAAATTAATTTTGCAAAATAGGACCACCTATTTGAAAAAGACAAATACAACCCATTACACAAAGAACCTATAAGTACAAAGCAAAATACGTTTGACTGAAAAAGATGCATGGAAACTAAATTTAAGAGACATAGCTCACATTTATGAATAGCCTGGAAACTAACTTGGCATGTGAGCACATACACTTCGAAATCCAAAATATTAAAATACAAGAAGATTGGTCTTGATTCAGAATTTCATGGAGCTCTGAGAGAGATGTTCTATATACCAGGTACACAAAGAAACCATAAGAAGTTTAAGTTTATTGACCAAATTGCAATACAATTATGCCTCTGATCCTCGAACATTTTGCTCACCAAAAATATACTTTTGATTGGGTATTTCACATCCTGATTGACAGAATCAAGGTAAGTAGAATTTTACAGCATTTATGGGTGAAGTACATAGGAGTTCCCAGGAGCTTGGCAGAGTGGTAACCTTAGAAAATGATGTGAAAATTCATGTGGTGTTCTCCCAATTTAGGTCCTATAAATAGCCCTAAAATGAAACAAAGTGTTAAGGCAGGATTCCCTAACACTTCCTTTTCTTCAAGGGGTTATGGGAAGGTGTTTCTGTATAGACAAAAATGGCTTTGTCTTAGTGAGTAGAAACTAAAATTCCACATTTTCCGAAACTAAGGCATGTGGAGTGACCATTTGTTGTTAGTTCATAGGAATGGACATGGATTAGGCGGACTACTCCTGGTAATCTATGAAGTCTATTTGTAGGAGTAATGCATGGATTTTTGTGAACCCACAAAAATGAAATCTGCTCCAGGCAAAGGAGGAAATCTATAAGGTGAAGATTTATAAACGTTTTCCCCATAATATTGGTACCCAACCACTGTATTTTCAATGATCCAGGAAAGTAGAGGGGCTGAGGGGAGTGATGAAGACATCAGAAACAGACAATGTGCATCTGCTTTCCTCTTGCAGTAAGCACAATGTTCCTAACTAAATGAATTGTATATCCACTTACTAAAATGTTAATAGGTTTCGATGTACCTGCCACCTAGTGGAATGCCCATTATTTTCTGCCCAAAGAACGAAGTACCAAAGCGAGCTTGGCCAGACAAAATGATCTCTACATGGGTTTAAAGCATCTAGTGCCCAGTGTATGGGCATGTTTTATTAGACCCTAGATAATCACTGGCTCGCCTTTTAGGGGTAACAGGTGATTCTTTTGCCAGCACAATTGAATACCCACTAAGACGGCACAAAAGGTTCAAGAGTCTGTATCTTGGGAGCCTTAGATTCCATTCACAAAATTCAGAGTGACATATATGTCTACATGTCGGGGAACACCCCCAGAGACCACTGAAGAAGCAAATACAAAGTTGAAACAGCCTATCTTATGGGGTCGTGACAAGGAGTTCAAATGTGAATATCTCTGGATCCTTCTGGCTTGAAAGATGTGGTAAATGATTATGGACTCAGGGTGACCTCCTCTGGCTACCTCCCAGAACCACCAAGCCAATATATGAAGTCAGGATAATCGTCAAGACCTCTGGAGATCTGGGACTGAGAGTCATGAAGCAGGCTCACTCTCACAACAGTGACTGATCATGTCTCTTCCTCTGTCCCCCAGTGGTTATGTGCAGAAGTCGATGACTTATTGAACAACTGACGGGACAGCCTTGTGTCCTTCAGCAGGTATAGTAAAACAGTGGCTCCCACAGGTTCTCTCACTCAGCTACGCCCAGTTCTTCTAATACTGGTGACCCTCCATGCCTCCTGAAAAAATGCTTTCCAGCATCTTCTCCACAGGCAAGCAAGGCTCTCTTGCTGTGCAGAGGATCTTGGGCCAAAATTGGTCCTGATCTGGAAGGGAGATAACACCCAGAAAGATTTAGGGGGTCATTACAACATTGGTGGTAAAAGGCGCTTACCGCCGTGCAAAAGACCGCCAACACACCGCCGCGGCCGCGGAATACCGCTACAGCTATTATGACCCACATCTCGAAATCGGACAAAATTCAGACACCCACACAAGTCCGCCACACCAAAGGTCAGTGATAAACTGGCGAAAACAGTCACGCCAACAGAAATACGCCCACACTATCACGACACACGAATCCACGCGGCGGTCTTTCAACCGCGGTATTCCATTGGCGGTACACACCGCCACGCTCAAAATACACACACTCTGACAAAAAACCGCCACATTGGACAATTCGAAATACACACACCTGATACACATACACACACCACTCCCACACACCCATTACAATATAAAACACCCACCCACATCACCCACAAACCCCCACGACAAAAAATTCCAAAAGAAGGCCAGAGAGAGACACCACCATCCACAAACTAGCATCCACAGGCACTCAACACCATCACCCACACAACTTCCATGCACAAAACACCACACACCACTACAAATCACCACACTTATCACCACACACACCACCCCACACATCACCTACACCACCCCATGGCACGGCAAAGACACCCCATTTTTTCGGAGGAGGAGCTCCGGGTCATGGTGGAGGAAATCATCCGGGTAGAGCCACAGCTATTTGGAGCACAGGTGCAGCACACCTCAATTGCAAGGAAGATGGAGCTATGGCGAAGAATAGTCGACAGGGTCAACGCAGTGGGACAACACCCAAGAAATCCGGACGACATCAGGAAGAGGTGGAACGACCTACGGGGGAAGGTGCGTTTCGTGGTCTCAAGACACCACCAGGCGGTTCAGCGGACTGGCGGCGGACCCCCACCTCCTCACCCACAACTAACAACATGGGAGGAGCAGGTCTTGGCGATTCTGCATCCTGAGGGCCTCGCTGGAGTCGGTGGAGGAATGGACTCCGGTAAGTCAAACCTTTAGCTACCATATCCCCCACCCTACCTGCATGCTATCACATACCCCCACCCTCGCCCCCTCCCCTATCACTCCAACTCCTCACAAATGTACCAATATCACAAACCTCACATCCCAACACCAAGCCCTGCATGCAACACCAACGCATGGACACACATCACTAAAGCATGCCCACTGCACATACCCATACAACTCCCTAAACCATCATCACACAAGCCCCCACACAGGAATGCAGGCACTGGGGTACACGCTCACCCACCCATTGCACACCATGAGACACACAGATGCAATAATCATGCTTTTCCACCCCTGCAGGACCACTACCCAACGTCACCAGACAGGAGGGTCCAGACATCTCCACCCCACCCACAGAAGAGGCCCACAGTGATGACAGCAGCTCTGTCCAACTGGATCTAGATGACCAGCCCGGACCATCGTGAGCCTTTCGGGACAGTCGGTTCCCCTCACACAGGCACAGGCCACCACAGACCTTCCACCCTCTGGTAACACCAGCACAGCACCCACCCAGCGGGCCCATACCTCCGTCCCCCGGACACGTCAATCAGCTGTGTGTCCACCACTACAGGGAACCCAGGATAACCCACCACCCCAACAACAGGGACCTGGGGGCAGCGGTAGTGGGCACACGGTCCAGGGGACGGAGGCCCAGGAACACTGGGGAACTGGGAGGGCTGCTGTGCGACAGGGGGCGGACAGGCCAAGGGAACCCACTCTCCACGAGGCCCTCTCCTCCATCATGGGAGCATACCACCACTCCCAGGAGACGATGGCAACGGTCCTGGCCAAGTTTCAGGAGACCCAGCGCATGCAGGAGGAACAGTATTTGGGGTTCAGGGAGGAACTCAGAACCATCAGCTCTGCCCTGGGCACCATCGTAGGGGTGCTGAAGGAAATACTCAACACCAGGAGGGACACTGTGGCACTCCAAGGGGCCCCTGACACTAGCATGGACGATGAACTGCCCACCACCTCCGCCGGCGCTAGTGGATAGGAGGCACCGCCACAGGACCACCACACCAGCACCCTACCCCCTGCAGATGGAGAACCACCCCGCAAGCGGTCCCTGAGATCCAGGAACAAGACAGAGCACGATGCCAAGACCCCCGCCAAGAAATGAGACCACCCTGATTGTCAACCCACTGTCCCACTTTGTCACCCTGTCCATATTGAAACTGCCCCAGCTCCACTTCCTATGCCCATATGGGCAATGCACCTATGAGACAAATAGACTGGACTCTGCCATGGACACTCCTCCGCCATCACCCCTCACCATTTAACTTCCCCTCCAATATTTTGTATGTAAATAAACACACCTAAAGCACCAAAAGATCTGGAGTCTGTCTGTGATTTTGAAATAGTGTATTTGCAATTACAGTGACAAAATTTCCAGGAAATAGTAATGTCAACATACCTATGTCACAGAGCTCTAGTCCCTGAGGAATCTAAGCAGATGACACACGTTGGGACCCACACCTGTGAAACCATAAGGGAAAGTGACAACTCAGTGACCATACACTGGGTGAAATCGACAGACAAGATAGAGGTAGTGTAAAAGTACTTGTAGTAGGCAGGAATGTATTCTCACCCGTGTTTCACTGGAAATATTGCTGGATGACTGTTGTCAATGTCTTCTTCCTCTGCTTCCTCCTCATCACTGTCCACAGGCTCCACAGCTGCCACAACACCACCATCTGGACCACCCTCCTGCAGAAAAGGCACCTGTCGTCGCAAAGCCAAGTTATGAAGCATACAGCAGGCCACGATGATCTGGCACACCTTCTTTGGTGAGTAGAATAGGGATTCACCTGTCATATGGAGGCAGCGGAACCTGGCCTTCAGGAGGCCGAAGGTCCGCTCGATCACCCTCCTAGTACGCCCATGGGCCTCATTGTAGCGTTCCTTTGCCCTTGTCCTGGGATTCCTCACTGGGGTCAGTAGCCATGACAGGTTGGGGTAACCAGAGTCACCTAATAGCCACACAGGGTGCCTCTGGAGTCGACCCATCACATAAGGGATGCTGCTATTCCGCATGATGTAGGTGTCATGCACTGAGCCAGGGAACATGGCATTCACATGGGAGATGTACTGGTCTGGCAAAAATACCATCTGTACATTCATGGAATGATAACTCTTACGGTTCCTGTACACCTGTTCACTCCTGTGGGGGGGGGGGACCAAAGCCACATGGGTCCCATCAATGGCACCTATGATGTTGGGGATGTGTCCAAGGGCATAGAAGTCACCTTTCACTGTAGGCAAATCCTCAGCCTGAGGGAAAACGATGTAGCTCCGCATGTGTTTCAGCAGGGCAGACAACACTCTGGACAATACGTTGGAAAACATAGGCTGGGACATCCGTGATGCCATGGCCATAGTTGTTTGCAAAGACCCACTTGCAAGGAAATGGAGCACTGATAGCACCTGCACTTGAGGGGGGATTCCTGTGGGATGGCAGATTGCTGACATCAGGTCTGGCTCCAACTGGGTACACAGTTCCTGGATTGTGGCACGGTCAAACCTGTAGGTGATTATCAGATTTCTTTCCTCCATTGTCGACAGGTCCACCAGCGGTCGGTACACTGGAGGATTCCGCCATCTCCTCACATGTCCCAGCGGACGGTGCCTATGAAGGACAACAGCGACCAGAGAGTCAAACAAGTCAGAGGTATGTACCCACAGTCTACACAGAACACGATTCATACACAAAATCTGGCCTGTATGTGTGTTGAGAGTAGGCCTAGGTATGTGTGATGCAGTTGGTAATTAGGCCATGTGGGCCCCTGAAATGGCGGCTGCCTGACCTCTAAAGTGGGACAATGGGATGTGAGGTAACTGCGCTGGCGTTGTACACCGTCGCGGTAGCCGGTCAAAGACCGCGGCGCAATGCTGCATTGGTTAACATTGGACCCTATGGGTCCCAGGAGCCAATGAAGATGTACGCCGCCGGTGATGGTACGCACCGCCGCGGACGTGACTGCCATTTTCTAGCTGTTGAATCACTTGATACCTGATCTTCGACAAGAGAGGACCTACACTGCAAGTGCTGCTGTGACCTCGGTCTGGAAGAGACAATGGCTCGTTCATCTGGGGAAAGGGCCCCTGCCTTCACATCGGAGGAGTTGGAGAAGCTCGTCGACGGGGTCCTCCCCCAGTACATGCTACTCTATGGTCCTCCAGACCAACAGGTAAGTACACAGGGGGCATGTTGTATGGGCTATGCCTGTGTGGAGAGGGCTGGTTGTAAGAAGGAAGGGGGCAGAGTTCTGAGTGCATGAAAGACGGTGGGTGCATGTGCCACATGGCAAGGGTAGGAATGGGGGCCACTCACTTTGACGGTGCAGTTGGTAATGACTTCTCTTCTTCCCCTGTACATTTCATGTAGGTCAGCGCCCACCAGAAGAAGGATATTTGGCGTGCCATCGCCAAGGACGTCCAGACCCTCGGGGTCCACCACAGACGGAGCACCCACTGCCGGAAGAGATGGGAGGACATTCGCCGCTGGAGCAAGAAGACGGCGGAGGCTCAGCTGGGGATGGCCTCCCAACGTGGGAGGGGTGCCCGTCGAACCATGACCCCCCCTGATGTTCCGGATCCTGGCGGTGGCCTACCCGGAGTTGGATGGGCGCTTGAGGGCATCACAGCAGACACAAGGGGGTGAGTACACTCTCATTCAGCTGACTTTGCGCGCAGTGGAGGGGTCTGGGTGTGGGAGGAGGGCTGTGGGTTTCCCTAGGCCAGGGCGAGTTCCGTAGGCTAGGCCCCTTCGTAAGGCATGGCCCTGTGGCCCCCACCCCTGTAGAGTTCCAAGTACAGGTATCCATGCACCTGTGTCATCTATGTGTGCAGATGTCGTCCATAGCCTTGTAGGCCATTTCCCTGGAATTGCACTGTAGAGCCCAACAGCGCGACGTAGTGCAGGGGGCTGCTGTGTCTGTCTTGTCCGCCAACGGTAGCGGTAAGCCATGCACTCAACCTGTCTTTCTTATGTTTCCACCCCCTTTTTTGCGGTCTCCCTGTTCTTGTGTGCATTAGCATCATCAGGCGGAGGAGCAGTGGCACCGGAGCACGACGGAGCTGCGTCCCACATGGCCATGGAGGGCCACACTACGGACTCTGAATACACCAGTGGGACGGAGGGCGAGGGGAGCACCACGGCGGTGACAGGTGCTGAAACCAGCGACACGGACTCGTCCTCCGATGGGAGCTCCCTTGTGGTGGCGGCAACATCTGTGCCTCCCACTACTACAGGTACAGCCGCCACCCCCCTACCAACACCGCCCTCCCAGCAGCCCCTCAGCGTGTGCCCCGTGCCCGCTCACCCAGGAGGGTGGGCATCACCTTCGCCCCAGGCACCTCAGCCCCTGCCCCTGTCGCCTCTGCTGCCCTCAGTGAGGAGGCCATTGACCTCCTCAGGTCACTCACTGTTGGGCAGTCTACCATTTTGAATGCCATCCAGGGTGTAGAAAGGGAGTTGCAACAAACAAATGCATTCCTGGAGGGCATTCATTCTGGTCAGGCTGCCCTTCATCGAACCTTTCAAACTCTGGCCTCAGCACTGATCTGGCGTTATGCACTCATCCGGCTGAGGTGTCCCCCCTTCCCTTCCCCCTAAGGTGCCTGTTGTATTTCTATCTGATGCCCCTGCAGTGTTCTCTCCGTCATGTTCGGGTATCTTGTGTGGGCCTCGTCCATGCATTTTGGGCCCAGTGGTCCACGGAATATGAATGGTGCAATACCTGGACTACTATTCGTGGTGTATGTTTTGTTAATAGTGTATATATGTATATATTTGCTTACTCTATTTTGATATATTACAATGGTTACACTCATTTCCTTTTTTCTTTGCATTCTTCCGGGGGATCCGGGGGGTGTTACTGTAATGTTTGGATATGCATTGGTGTGTGTGTTGTAGTGGGTGAGGGTGGGAGTTGGGGTGTTGCGTGTGTGTGTC
Organism: Pleurodeles waltl; assembly: GCF_031143425.1. Taxonomy (NCBI): domain Eukaryota; kingdom Metazoa; phylum Chordata; class Amphibia; order Caudata; family Salamandridae; genus Pleurodeles; species Pleurodeles waltl. Next base: position 776,536,254 of record NC_090438.1, on the reverse strand, counting down.
CCTGTTTTTTGTCTCCCCCCTCCCCTATGTTGTAGGTGCAGTACTCACCGTGGTCTTCGCCGCCGGCGTTGGTGCTCCTGGTACAGGAGCAGTAAGACTAGCGCAGGAAGAATATGGAGTTCCAGCTCCATGGTGTCGTCGTTCCTCGTGGAGTGTGTAGAGATGAGCGTTTTCACTTCGAAATGCCTGTTTCCGCCGTGTTTTTGACCGCAGTGAATCCGCCCCGGAAAAGGTGGCGGATTGGCCTGTCATAATAGTGTGGGCGGTACATTGTCTCCCGCCTGTCTGTTGGCGGTGACCGCCGCGCTGTTTGTTTGTACCGCCGTTGCGGTTGAAGTGTTAAAGTGTCTGTCTTTGATGGCTGTTTCCGCCTCGGTCGTAATTCCAAATTTTTTACCGCCGGCCTGTTGGCAGTCTTACCACCGCTTTAATACCGTCCGCCAGGGTTGTAATGACCACCTTAGTCTTTATTATGCTTTCCTTCTCAGCTACACTGATGTGCAATTCCACTCTTTTTCCAGTTGATAAGATATTCTGGAAATACTGGTGAAGAGAACACGTACTTGTGGTCAGAGTTGACTAGTCAAATCATCTGCACTTTTTGAATTTGTAGGTTCCCTATTGTTAGAAATGGGGTCTTTGGTTGGCAGTCAGGGTACCCCCTGTCCAAGCAAAGACCCTCACTGTAGTCAGGGTAAGTCACACACAGTCCAAATTATCCTGTGCCCACCCTCTGGTAGCTTGCACTGAGCAGTCAGGCTTAACCTAGAAGGCAATGTGTAAAGTATTTGTGCAATAAATCATACAATGCCACCATATAGCACCACAAAAATACACCACACAGTGTATATATAATATTTATCTGGTTAAATGCAGGTCAAAATGATCAAAGATGCAATAAGTAAATGTAGAAATATCACTGAAAAGTGATATAAAGTGTCTTAAGTCTTTTAAAAGCAAACCAATTCTCTTTCAAGCACAAAGTACCCGGTTTGTATGAAAAATCTCCGCAAAGACCCGCAGTGGAGGAGAAGTGTGGAAACAAAGGGGTGTGCGTCGATTTCTCTGGCCACACGCGGCAATGCGCCATTTAGTTCTCACGCAGGGACGGCGGTACTTGGATTTCCTGCGCTGGCAGGACGAAGTCACAGGAGCTGCGTCGATCCGGTGGCCGTTGCGTCAAATTTCCAGTGCAAAATCAGACGGCATCGTTCCAGTTCGGCGTGCAGTGAAATTTTCACTGCAGTGCAGGCTGTGCGTCGTTTCTGGCAGGCTGTGCGTTGGATTTTGCCACACAAGGAGTCCTTCTTGAAGAGATGAAGTCTTTTTGGTTCTGAGACTTCAGGGAACAGGAGGCAAGCTCTATCCAAGCCCTTGGAGAGCACTTCTTCACTACATCGAGAGAGCAGCAAGGCAGCAGGGCAACAGCAAGGCAGCATTCCTTCACAGAAAGCAGTTGAGTGAGTCCTTTGGGCAGCCAGGCAGTTCTTCTTGGCAGGATGCAGGTTCTGGTTACAAGTTTCTTCTCCAGGAAGTGTCTGAGTTGGAAGGGACAGAGGCCCTGTTTATATACCCAAATGTACCTTTGAAGTGTGAGAGATTTCAAAGAGTGGCTTAGAAGTGTACCAGGTCCCCTTTCAGTTCAATCCTGTCTGCCAGGGTCCCAGTAGGGGGTGTGGCCGTCCTTTGTGTGAGAGCAGGCCCTCCACCCTACCAGCCCAGGAAGACCCATTCAAAATGCAGATGTATGCAAGTGAGGCTGAGTATCCTGTGTTTGGGTTGTGTCTGAGTGAATGCACAAGGAGCTGTCAACTAAACCCAGCCAGTCGTGGATTGTAAGGCACAAAAAGATTTAAGTGCAGAGAAATGCTCACTTTCTATAAGGTGGCATTTCTAAAATAGTAATATTAAATCCAACCAGTCAGCAGGATTTTATATCACCATTCTGGCCATACTAAATATGACCTTCCTAATCCTTTCAGATCAGCAGCTACCACTCAAACAATGTACGAGGGCAGCCCCAGTGTTAGCCTATGAAGGGAGCAGGCCTCACAGCAGTGTAAAATGAATTTAGGAGTTTTACACTACCAGGACATGTAAACTACATAGGTACATGTCCTGCCTTTTGCCTACACAGCACTCTGCCCTATGGGTTACATAGGCCATACCTTAGGGGTGTCTTGTATGTAGAAAAAGGGGACGTTTAGGCTTGGCAAGTACTTTTAAATGCCAAGTCGAATTGACAGTGAAACTGCACACACAGACCTGGCAATGGCAGGCCTGAGACAAGGTTAAGGGGCTACTTAACTGGGTGGCACAATCAGTGCTGCAGGCCGACTAGTAGCATTTAATCTACAGGCCCTGGGCACATATAGTGCACTCTACTTGGGACTTATAAGTAAATTCAATAGTCCAATTGGGTATAATCCAATGTTACCATGTTTAAAGGGAGAGAGCATATGCACGTTAGCACTGGTTAGCAGTGGTAAAGTGCGCAGAGTCTAAAAAACAGCAAAAACAGTGTCCAAAAAGTGGAGGGAGGCAGGCAAAAAAGTTAGGGGTGACCACCCTAAGGCTGTCAGATCTTACACGTATGGTCCTGAAAGGGCATAGGCCCTGCTTGAGCAGTGCATGCTGGTGTCAGGTTACATTCCTTTAGGAATCTTTAAATCTGGGTACTCTTGATCCCTGCTTCTTTTAAGAACAATCTACCTAGCCTAGCTGGTTAGAGATTGAAAACTACAGAGTTCGATTTAGAGTCGTTAATTATAAGATAGTTTCCCTTATAGTGGTGCCAAAGGCTATGAGGGTGTGTTGCAGGCCTACGTTAGATAAGTTGATCAAGACAGTATTGTCAGCCTGTTGGAGTATTAATAGAGGGCTCCAGTGTAGTTCTAGTTTTGTTGGGCATACACTCTGCGTAATGATTGCTGGCTCAATGTCCACCATACGTTGGTTGAAGAGATAACAAATCTGTTTTTACCCTTTATTTAAGTTTGATTAATAAATAAGACATTGTCTCTCAGTTTTCCATGGATCCATATGCCTTGATATAAAATTTGTATTGCTGTAAGCAGAGTTAACGAACGATCCCAGCCTGATAGCTTTGCTTTTTCCTTTAATTATGAAGAAGACAACCCATTATAGAATACATTAGAAAGCACAAATTTTTGCCTTATATTTGGACATTGTTCACCACTATATGCCTTGAGAAAGTCTTGAAGACGAAACGTGTTGGCTGTTGTTAATGGATTCATCGTGCCTTGTAAAGAATAAATCCTAATCATCCACAAGACGTGCTCAGAACGTTTGTTGACATGCTTGATAAATTATAGACTCTGTGGACTACTTCGGTGTGCCTTGGTAATCCAAAATAAATTTGTCAATTAATACCTGCAGGCTGTACTTGTAGACCTGCGTAGCCTACAACATGTTGTTTTCAATAGCTCCAGAACTTTGGCTAAGCCTGATTAAAGCCATGGTATTAGCCCCTGACTTAAAGCCCATCCCTGTAGATTTTCTAGAAGCAGAAATGCATATTGTTTCGCCTCTGTGTCAAGAAAGTCAGTTAGCTGACAATTTGCCTGGTTGTTCTTGGGCCCCTTCTTGTGAGGAGTTGAATTACAGATCCCTTCTATGAGCAGTGGGTAAGGAGGATAGCCCTACCTGTTGTGCCCTAAGCTTGTAGAAGCAGAGATACATACTATTTGGCCTCTCTGTGAAGAAAGGCAGTACGCTGACAATTTGCCATGTGGTTTCTGGACCCCTGTTTGGGAGGGGATGAATTACAGATCCCTTCCAGAACCAGTGGGTAAAGAGGATAGCCTTGCCTTGTGCCCGCCTAATTAAAAAGAGAGAGAAAAGGACCCTATTAACACTGGTCATATTGATTGGCCGAATATTGAGAAGACAGATGTAAGGCACAAATCTAGGTCCTTATTCTGTCTTCACCAGCACGGCAAACAAGTAGTCCCAACTCACCGAGTTGAAGGCTTTCTCAAAGTCCAGGAGTGCCAGTGGTCCATCAAGGTGTGAAGATAAAGAAAGAGCAGAATTGAGGCATCTGATATTGTGTTGAGTGGAGGTCCGCAAGCAACAGAGACTGGATACACAGGAGAAGGTGATTAACAAGTACTTTAGTGAGAATCTTAGCCTTCCTATTAATCTGTGATATAGGCCTATAAAAGGCACATTTGTCTGCCAGATTGTCCATCTTTAGGAGAACCCTGTGTTTGCCTCTTTCAGGTCTGGCAAGAGACACTTGTCTTCTAATGTGCCTTCAAACATCTTACAAAGGAATAGAGCCACCTTAGAGGCCTTAGAGCCTTACTGGTTGACTCTTTGGTTCCAGACCCTTCCCCAAACCCAATCTCCTCCACAATATCATGTGATCAATTTGGTCTGAATCTGTAGTGAACAAGTAGATCAGGAAACCTTCCTCTGGAAAATAATCTATTTTGGAGTGACCCAGTGTGATTTGGTGGCTATAAAGATCTGTAGAAGGAGGTAAATCTTACTGTCTCAGTCTGCCAGTAATGCACATGTTGAGATTGGTTATTGCGACTACAGAACCAGTAAAGGCATCTATGTGCCTTATCCCTTCAATGATATAGTGGGCTCTCTGCTATAAACTATCAATTATTAGCATCATTGGTTAGGTGTTGCATTAGTTAGCATTGTGTAAGCATTCCAACTTCATGAGGTGTTCCTCTAGAGCCATGATTGCTTCCCACTCGTTTTTCTTCTGGCAGGATATAAAGCCTGTTGCAGTCTCACACATAATTGGTTTGAATGCCTCCCACAATGTGACCTGTCAGACAGCCAAACGTCCATTAGGTTAAAAGTAAGATTTTGTTTCTTCAAGCAGATATGTTGCAGTCACGTCATTGGTTAGCCACTAAATATTTATCAGCACTCCATTGTTTTGAATGCATCTATGACAGAGGGATACCATCTCTGGAACAAGGTCAGAGATACCTTGAGGAATAATACATTGCACTGATATGAAGTGGAGACTGCTGGGGGCACAAAAAGTGATCTAATCTTGACAAGGACTTTTGTCTCCCCAGAAAAAGATATAGGCCATGGTTTTGGGACGGGGGCAGAAGGGGTGGTTAGGAACATACGCCAAGTGACCGCAAGCCTAGAAAGATTGTAAAATCTCTGAGAGGATCGCCTAGACCAAGTTCCCAGCCTTGTAGAATGCCTGTTGATATCCCAGTCTATCACAGCAGTGAAATCTCCCGCTAGTTCAAGAATGTCCAGAGGAGCTTCAGTTGTTCTTCTAGAAAGCAAGAGGCCAGGAAGTGCCAGACTTGTGTGTCACAGTTAATGAGCTGGTTATTGAAGGGAACATTTCTACTGAGAGGAAAACCTACACAATGGGACCCTATTGTATACTTGGGTGTACTACATTAGTAAACCAAATGTATTGGTAAGTGTGATTCAGGAGAGGTTGTCTGCCTGATGGTTCAAAAACAAAAAATTGATGGAATAGGGAAGTTTGTTATACAACACTCACAAACTAACACCATCCTATACTTCTAGATTAAACATCTGTCACCCGCCCTTGGAACTTGCTGTGGAACTCAGAAAGGAGGAGAGCCTAGAGCACTATCCCTGTCTTTCCTACAAAACATGATACAGCAACAAATCTTGTGGAAAACAATAGTCAAAGGGAGTAATTTTACAGAACCAATGGAAATTTCTCTGTAGAGCTTAAAAGAGCTGGGCCACCCTTCCCTTAAACTTGCCCAAACCCCCCCCCCACACACACACCAACGACCCCAACATTGCTGCTCATAACCTCGAACAATGGATCACAAGCTGCGCAGACTCACTCGCCCCTCTCAGAAGAAACATCACCACCCCCAACATCAAGAATGCCCCCTGGTTCACCACTGAACTCCAAGCCACCAAGCGTGAATGCCGCAAAGCAGAGAAAGCTTGGCGCCAGGAACCCTCAAACACCAACCTCTCCACCCACAGAACCTCCACTCGCAAACACCACCAACTCATACGCACCACCAAAAGAGCATACTACAAGGAACGCATAGACAATAACTCTCACAACAGCAAGGAACTCTTTACCATCATCAAAGAGCTCTCCAAACCCAAAGCCAGCAACGTAGACCCCACGCACACACAACTCCTCTGCGACTCCCTCTCCAACCATTTCCACCACAAAATCTTAGGCATACACAACAGTTTCAAACCACACGCACCCGCCATACACACACCTCCGACTCGACCAACAAAGACCCTCCATACCATCCCCTCCCCCCCCAAACTTACTACTCACCTGGGCCCCTACCAACGACGAAGAAACTGAAAAAACGATGAATTCCATCCACTCAAGCTCCCCCTCTGACCCCTGCCCCTATCTCATTTACAACAAAGCCAGCCCAACCGTCGCCCCCAAGCTTCGCGTCATAATCAACAGCTCTTTCTACGCCACCAGCTTCCCAGACCCCTGGAAGCACGCAGAAGTCACCGCACTCCTGAAAAAGCCCAAACCTCACCAACTACCTATTTCACTCCTCCCCTTCCCCGCCAAGGTCGCTGAGAAACTAGTGAACATCCGCCTGTCCCACTTCCTTGAGGAAAACAACACACTCAACCCCTCCCAGTCTGGGTACCGCAAGAACCACAGCACTGAAACTGCCCTCATCGCATGTACTGACGACATCAGAACCAGAGTCGACAAGGGCGAGACCGTCGCACTCATCCTCCTGGACCTCTCTGCTGCCTTTGCACTGTCCGCCATCAAACACTCCGCACACGCCCCCACAACGCAGAGATTCGACACAAAGCCCTAGACTGGCTCACCTCCTTCCTCACCGAAAGAACCCAGAAAGTCTGCCTCCCTCCCTTCCACTCCACAGCCACCAAAATCATCTGCGGAGTCCCCCAAGGGTCCTCCCTCAGCCCTACCCTTTTCAATATTTACATGACCCCACTCGCCAACATCCTCCGACCACATGGAATCACCATCATATCCTACGCAGATGACACCCAGCACATCATCTCCCTCACCCGTAACCCTACCACCGCCGAAACCAACCTCCACGCTGCACTCCTTGACACCGCCACATGGATGACAGCAAACCACCTTAAGCTCAACTCTAACAAAACCGAAATTTCGGCCCCAACAAAACCATATAGGACGACTCCTGGTGGCCCACCGCCCTAGGCCCCCCATCAACCCCCGCAAACCACGCACGCAACCTCGGCATCATCCTGGACCCCTTCCTCTCCATGACCCAGCTAGTTAACGCAGTCACCTCCTCCTGTTTCAACACACTCACGTGGATTCCCATAGAGACCAGAAAGACCGTCACCCACGCACTCATCAGCAGCAGGCTGGACTACGGGAACCCCCCTTTACGCCAGCACCACACTCAAACTCAAACGCAAACTCCAGAGAATCCAGAACGCAGCCGCCCCCCTCATCCTGGAGCTCCCACGACAGGAACACATCTTGTCACACCTCAGATCCCTTCACTGGCTTTCTATCGACAAGAGGATCACCTTCAGAATCCTCATCCACGCACACAAATCCCTCCACAACACTGGACCAACCTACCTCAACGAAAGAGTGAACTTCCACACTCCTACTCGCCACCTCCGCTCCGCCGACCTCGCACTCGCCACAGTCCCCCGCATCCAACGCGCCACCACTGGTGGCAGATCATTCTCCTACCTCGCCACCAAGGCCTGGAACTCCCTCCCCACCAACCTCTGCAAGACCCAGGACCTCCTGCTCTTCAGAAAAAACTTCAAGACATGGCTGTTCGAACAGTAACCCTGCCCCCCCCTCCACCACCAGCGCCTTGAGACCCTCACGGGTGAGTAGCGCGCTCTATACATTTTTTGATTGATTGATTGAAACTACACCATTTTGTTCTTAAATCATTTTGTTATTGAACCTTCAACAATGAGTGGGGTATTGTCAAAAGTCATTGCCAAGTCTGTGAGTACTCTTAGCATTCGTGCTTGGTAATAAAAGACATTAAAGCACATATTAAAACCATTCATCAGTTCTGCTTCTTTTGTTGCTGTCAACAAACCAGAAATATGTGATCAGGTCTGAATTTGTTTGAATCTTCTGCAAAAACTCTTCTATATATATATATTTTCCACTATATCTCAATAACAATACATCAGCCAATACGTGTTTTCCTGCATCTTCAGCCCTTTCCCAAGGATTTAACTAAAATATTTAAACCCTAAATCAATTCTATAACATAGGTTGCATCAATGTTAATGAAGTTGTTGTTCAATTTATTTAGTAAATTCAGTTCTCACATATAACCAATTTTATATCCACATTTTGTGTACACATTTGAAAAGGTATACTCTAAAACAAGTACTAAAAGCCAGTAACACAATCCATCCTACATATCACAGTTGTATCCATAATTTCTTTCCAAGGACTTACAATATGCTTTTCTTGTTTTTACCCATATCCATTTTTGAATTATTAATTTTTGCAGTCTTGCTACAGACAGCTTCAGCTGCTTGTCGCGGACAGCACTGCATAAAATAATACATAGGTTGGCTTTGGGATATTCCCTTGTTCATGATAGAATGACTTTATTATCTTCTCAGTTGCTTACTCTTTATTTGGATGGCTTTCCACCCCATTCTTGTGTTTGTCCTGCCCCATTTCTTCATTAACCTCATTTTTGCTTAACTGACTTGTATCTTTCCACTGCTGATGACATGGAATTTCTTTTCTTTTTTGTGGTTCATTTCTTATTTAGCATTTCATGAGAGTGCATATCTTACTCTTTCCTACTATACGCACACCTTCCCTTCCCAAACCCCTCCAACCTGTCTCTTAACTCTCACTCTCCCTCCGAGTACTAAGGCTGGTGATGCGCTTCACTCCTTTGTGATGCGCCAGATGGTGGACTTGGTAATACTCACAATGTCTTTTGCAGCACATTTCTATGCCTTTTAAGGAGGCCGGAGATGTCCTTGGATCCTCAGTGGCATGCCAGAGTCCCAGTTGGTGTTTGGTGATGCCCTTAATGTTGTCCAACAGCATTTCCTTGTGCCACCTGGCTCTCCCTTTTACCCATTTCACACTGCAGTCTTATTCCCTCTCCTGCCGCCCCTCTACTTGCTCACCTCTCCCACTCTGTGTGTCCTGCCGCTACTGGCTTTGCCAACGTTGAACTTTATTTAATGCTTTGGCATTAGAAAAGCCACTAGCGTTGATTAGCCACCTTGGATGTTTATTTTGAAACCTTTCAAGTTGGCTACCACATTGTGTAATGCAACATAACTTGATTACCCAGTCCCTGTGCATTACTGGGATAGTGTCCAGCAAGCCCTAATTGCTGGCAGACCCTCAGAAAGGTTCTTCAGTACTTTTTTTTGAAAAATTGAAAAAAATCTGGCCACTGTCTACGTCGCATGGCTAAAGAAATTGCAGCAATAAGGGATTGTCACTTATATTAGTTGGTGTGAATAGAGAAATATTTTTTTTGTTTGTTTCTGGCCTGGGAAGGTGAGGCATAAAATTTATTTGGGTCTCAATCTTAGTGAATATATTGCAAATTTACCAATTTGCTTTTTAATTGGCTTTTTATCCAGTGTGGGAGCTCATATGTAAAAGTTTATTACCCATGTCTATTTCTAACGTAAATTCTTATGTAAAATCTGGAATTATATACCAAAATGAGTTAAAGATGTCATTTTTTAGGGTCTAGGTTTACTGATGAAATGGTTTATTTTCTAAGATCTTATAAAAAATTTTTTTTTACAAAATAATAAAATATCACTCTGACTTTCAGATTTGCGTATCTGCTGAGAAAGGAGCAGGTGACATAACATTACATATTTGTATGTTATGTTTGTGCTTATTTATTTATGCCCGAACAAGAACTGTGGACCGCTTTGTAACCATATTAAGTTGGTTGAAACTCCCTTCTATAAAAGTAGAAATACTTCTTCCTGCATCTTACATCTTTTATGTTAACCGAATCGACTATATGTATTAAATAATTAGGTTGTCTTTTAATATATGTGGAATACGTTGCAGAAGTTCAAATTGTTTTGTGTTGGGTCTACAGGTATCTGCTCGGTCTTGGGACCACAATGAATTTTTTGCCCAGTTTGCTGGTGATCACACACTTTTGACTGCAGGGTATTCTGCCATAATGCATAAACTGGCAGAAGGGCTTGATATTCGACTACAGTGCCCGGTGAGTCCTGATTAATTGTTGGCCATCTGTAGGCAACATGATGTAATATTTATTAATCTGTGTTTTGTTATATTACCTAGTATTTGTATAGGTTGCATCTGCCATAATTGCGGCATTGTGGCACTCAAAATTATACAGAGCAATCAGACCTGTAAGTATGGTTGAAATATGCTTGTCGGCTCACTTTAGTAACCAACAGACCTCGTTGGAAATGGTCCAACTCCAACCCATTAGATAAAAGCCCTGTGAACACCATTACGCCATACATCATATTTCTACTGCACTGCATGTGAAGGGAGTCCTCCTGATCTCTTTTCACTGTACTTCAACTAAGTATATCTATTTGTATATTTTCAAATATATATTTTTTCCATCCTAGAGCAGCCTTCTATTTGCAGTTAGTTGTTTTAGGAGAGCGGACAAATCCATGTCCGATTCTTCAGAAAAGATTCTTTTCAGTCCTAGAGGATTATGTGGGGAGCTAGGGCTACAAAAGTTTGGATATCGTTGAACTCATGAGAATCGCAAAGGTCAGCACTACCCCAGCAGAAACACACTAACAGGGTTTGTGGGATGATGCATTCATGATAGCATGGCCAAAGAACTTTGCTTATGGTTTTCCTCTACATTCCCTCATCCCTAGAGTGCTGAGCAAGATGAAACAGGAGCTGTGCTGTCTGATTTTATTAGCCCCAACGTGGCCCAAACAATATTGGTTCATAAAGCCTCTTCTGTTTGAGAAATCCCTGATGCAGCTAATACCACTGCTGAATCCAATTTTGTTGCAAGGGTCAAATCCTGCAGTCCAACGCAAAACGGAATGTTTCTGCATGGATCCTGAGCAAAATTAGTACCATCTCCTAGACATTCCTGAGGAAGCATTTTGGCAGCAGTGCGGCATCTCATATTGGATGCTGTGATCTTGGTCCTTCAACGCATGAAGCATAACTTTTGGCATCTTGCTTCTGTCACCTAAATGCCCTGGACCACAGGAGTGATTTCTACAGATTGGTGTCTGTCACCAGTGTATGGAGATTAATAGTTGTCTCACCTCTCCATTTTAGTGTGCATTATGCCATCACTACTTCTTAAAGTCGTATGACTCTTGTTGAATTTTTGTCATTACAATCGACCGTCACACATTAATAAGCCTGATCGGTAAGGTGTCGGAAGCTCTAGTAGTATAATTGCAGCTACTCATGTAGCTCCAGCAGGCATGAGTATTCAGTTTTACTGAGGAATTCTGCCTCGCAGGATCCCTACCTTTCAACAGGTTTCCTGTCCTAACCTATCTTTAAGTACATTTCTCGAGTTTTGTGTTTCCCAGTGGTGTCCTGATGTATATGAACAGTTGATGGACCACTGTTCACTGAAACACACGTTGACAGATGATACACTAAGGAAATGGAAATGAAAAATTGTTTATACCAGGGGTCTCTAACCTTTTCTGTAATAAGAGCTACTCGTGTTCAATGACCATCATCCAGAGGTACTGATCTTATTAGTGTTGTAACAGTGACCTTGTCTAAGGAGATTATATTGGTGGCAACCTCATGCAAGATTGTCAGCAGTGATCAGCATTGTGCATCAGGCAGGTTACCAGCAGTATTGTAAATAAATGTTTTGTCATTGTGGAATGCTTCTACCAGGGCAATACATAAAAGCGGTAGTTGAAATGCAGCTGACACCAAGATAATATTAGTAATACCGCATGATTTTTCACTTAAATACCACCTTTAAATATATTTTGGAAATCTCTTTTTCTCCAGACATCAGCTTGTAAGTTGTTAGAATACACACATTTACTCCAGTATTGGCTCTTTTATAGATTCACATGCTTGAATCATTCCCCGTTGTCGAGATGGGAGTCCCACAGTACCATTAGAAAGAAGTGCAATGATAGGTATAGACTGGAAATGCCCTTGGCCTTTCAGTTTAGTAACATATCCCAGTCGTTTTTAAAAAAAGAGACAAAACTTAAGTTCCAACCAGTCAGGCTTCAATGCTCCTTAGAACTCTCCTCTGAAAAGCGCAAGTCCCTCAGATTTTCTACTTCTACTGCAAATCATGTGAGGAAGTCTCCACTGACCTCTCCTCGTGTGTGTGTATATATCTGTGTGTGTGTGAGTGTGTGTGTGTGTATATACTTATGTAAATAACGTTTCTCTAACCAGCTGCTTCAGATCTGACTTTATAAATGTCAGAAAAAACAAGGAAAGGTCTTTTCTGAGCCTGTGGGACTTGTGGCACGAAAAGGCTCTATTCTGATGATACTTATCAAGATTGTATTTACTGCCTACACGCATTCCACAAAGCCAAGGACTGTAAGGTATGTTGTAGCTTTTCATATAAACCTTAAAAGACTGAGAGGGGAGGCCTCTATAGTGACTCTCAAAACCTAGATATAGAAAGGAACCTTTTTCAGATGATGATAGTGAGGACTCTTCTTCTTCTTCTTCTTCAAAGAAACTTAAAACAAAAGAGAGAGAGAGTTCAGAATCCCATTCTCCTCATGAGCCACCTAAGAAATATAAAAAAAAAAAGACCCACCATGGGGCTCACAAGTAGCTCAGTTCATCTTTGTCCCCGCAGGGGGAGCATATTTCTTTAAAACAACTTAAGGGGCATAAAGAACAAACTTTCTCTTTAAAAAAGACACAAACCAGGTCTGAGCCTTCTACTCCTCCATGTCAAATTCTCCACAAGTTTAAAAAACCATCATGCCTGACCAGCATGGCGATACCCTCTGCGTCAAAGATTCCACTGCCGAGATTCCGTAGCTTGGCGGGCTCTTTCACGACTGATCAATTATAGGAATGGCAAACCCATGGGATTGAAACAGTGGGGGACCTATTCCGAGATGGTCAGCTCTTGACCTTTACCCATCTTCAACAAGACTATGCTATTCCCTCCACCCTCCCCCACATGCAGTTTCTAGATATCGGGTCCACCTGGCCTCCATGTGCTTGCTATGGGGATCCCTTACAGAAGAGCCACCCCGGCATGAGGTAATACATATCTTGTATTTAATGGGCCGTGGATGCCACCTTATTATGTGACTCTATAAAGCCATCAGAGCACATGTAGATGCCCAGCTAATGCACCTCTGGCAAAGCTGGGGGGACACTATCGGGAGGCCATTCCACGACTTGGAGTGAGCCAGGGCACTGCAATTCCCCAAGACCATATCCCAAAATGCATGTTTCAAAAACATTCAATATATGCTCTTCCTCTGCGCCTATCTGACCCCCTCCCATCTAAATAAACTATTCCTGGTGGCCCAGTTAACAAGCCCACAAAGCCTTCAAGCCGTGGCAGACCTCCAACATATGTTTTTGTCCTGTCCAGAGTTTCAGCACTACTTTGATGAAATTCACACCACCTTAGCCACGGTCACTGAACTGGATACACTCAAAACATGAACAGCCACAGCACTGGGAATATTCCCCCATTATAAACACAAGGCAGTAAGGGCCTGCTTTGCCAATCTATTGCTCCTATTAGCCAAACTCCTCCTAGCAATGCATTGGAAGGCCCAACAATCACCCACCCTCCCTCGAGCTAAGTGGCATACTGCTCTCTCCTGATGGGGAGAGGTGGAGAACCCTGGCAGTGAGCTCCCTGCTACACTGGGAGGAAGCCCGCCGCATACGTAGACGTCCCATAGCAGCAGTTTTGGACACCATGCTCCTTCAGTTCAAAGAACACATAGCAGCAGAGAGCTCCCCCTTCAGCACTCCCTCCCACTGAATTAGTGATGTCTCAAATCTCAGAGCAAGTACCCATTATCACATCTAGCTGCCCCCCCATGTGGGAATTCCCCCTCATCGAGGAGACTGCCCTTGTACCTTCTCCCTCAGCTGCTCCCCCTATCACCAGGTACATATCTGATCACTTACAGATGCATTACCCAACGTCCCTGCCCAGTTGACACACCTCCCTTCCCTTCTACTCCCAGTTCTGACACCCAGTTTACATTTTGCTCTTATACTCAAGTCTCGCACATGGCTACTACAGTGACAGTCTTCACAACCTGCATTTAACAGCGCTAGAATAGGGCCCACTGCGACCGCTAATAACTATCGAGCCAATAAATGTATCCTTGCTTTTGTTGCATTCACAGATTTCAATATGTTCCAAATGTCATTTCAATGTACAATGCAAAACCCAATTAAGAGATTTGGAGAAAAAAAAAAGTTTTAAAAAAAACATTTTCGGCACCATCAACAGAAAGATCATCAACAAGTCTACCACCGTTGACAAAGAGATCGCCGTTCATACTGGCAATGACAAGAACTACTACTTCGGCATCTACAACAACAACAGTGACCAGACCTCACCTCCTCATCGACGACCACCACCTCGTCAGTGACTCAGTCTCCAGTACAATCGACGCTGAATATAATTCCTGCCTCATCAACGGTGGCAGCTCCTTCGATGGCGAAGTCAGTTCCATCATCATCGTGAGTGAAACTGCTTTCAATGACCTCGACTACGACCTTGTCAACAACCTTGTCACCTTTATTACCTATCCACCTCTTGGATGAGGATGATTCTGATGATAATGGCCCTTATGGTGTTGCACACAATCCTTCAAAGTTGCATGTCAAACACCAACAAGATGATGATGACAAGGACTATTTTGATCAAGGATATTACCCTCCTCAACAAGAACAATTTCAACAGCAGTATCAGGAGGAAATGGTATGTCTCCCAAGATCGCTTGTCTCTGATCTGCAGTACATGATGGCAGTCTATCGAAAGTGTTTTCCCCCTACATCATCTTCCCCTAGGCAGACAGCTCTACCCACAGACACCACAAACATTACCTCCACCTCCATCTACGAGTCATACTCCACAGACGGCTCTCCTCCAGGACAATTCATCATCAGGTGATGTCAGAGAAGAGGGTGAACTGCATGATTTTAATGACAAGTGTGGGATGACCACCTTTTACCAACACTGTCATCTCCAGTGCCTCCTCCCACAGATTCACCTCCCGAGGATATAGGGGGCTTCCATAATCTCCTGAAAAGAGTAGCAAGGAGGTTCGCGCTTCCCATGCAAACAAAACAGACAGACTAGTTTCTATATGAATTTAAGGAACCCTTCTGCAAAAGCATCAGGGTTGTACCCATTGTCTACTATATCTGGGATGAGGGCATTAAAAGCATGAAAAATCCAGCCACAGCTGCTGTGGAACCACACCTGTATAATAAATATAAAGCTGCACCCACTGTGAAGGCATGGTTATCCAGCCTGATCTACTGCGACACTACCAGTGACATATATGCCACCTTGCAACCACCTACATCGAGACCCAAAAATATATAGCAGTCTCTATGGGACTACTTACTGACACATACTGTACACATCCTTCACAATCTCCTTGAATGCACCGGTGGGTGCTATTTGTCTTCCCCATCTCCGGCCACCTGCAATGGGGACTTTTGAAGTAATAAAAGTACCAGTCTTATTGATGTTCCTATGTCTCCCACTTAAATATCAATATTGTAATGCCAACACATCATAACCAGTGCGACTGTTATTTCTGTTTTCTGTTCAAACTTTGGAAAAATGCTTAAATAAAGTCATAAAAAAAGAAATATAAAGCCCCAGAGGACTCTTCTGCATGCCTCACCGAACACCTGAAACCCGAACCTGTGATCACCCAGGCTTTTCTCGAAAACCTCGCCTGCACCTATATCAGCACTTCCTCCCAAAAAGTTAGGCACTCTGTTAACATTGCCACGCGTTTTTCCTCAGTGTCGATGCTCATGGTGTGGATGGCAAACTCTTTGGCTGTCCTGGGGACATATAATTGCCAGATGTGGTCAGATATTGCTCCATACATTGACTAACTTCCTGACGAAGTGAGGGCTGAAGCCAAAAAGATAGTACAGGAAAGAGAGCATGCTTCATCTGAGATTATTATTTTTCTTTTAATTACTTTTATTAGAGTTTAGTTTATAACATAACAATACAGTATTCCTAGGCGATAACCAGTGTTACAAACAAAAACACAGTCACGGTCACCATCCCCTTTGATCTTGACCCAGTATTAGAAGTTCTCCAAAAACTATGCTTTCCCCACTCTTCCCTTCTTAGTGTCTTTCGCACTTAATCCATGATACTCCCAGAGTCTCTATTCCTGAAAAGATCTGTATTGAGTCTCACTGTGCCTGTGTGATTCTCTCCTTCCAAACTCCTGTATCTACAAGTCTGTCCCTTTCCCTCTTCCCCTTGCCCTGTGTCGGAGTGTAAACTGCTCACTATCGCCTCCACCCGGGTCCCAGGGTCCCCAGATCTTTTTTTTTTACACACACACACGCCTTTATTCGGCTAAAAGCCATAAAAGGGAATACAATCAAGCAATACAAAAAGCACATTATTCCAGCAACAATTAATATTCACTTAAATACTAAAATCAGACTGTCTGGATAATGGCCAATGTTAGTCCTAAAAGCAATAAATAACAATCAATTACAATATTACATTTTTATAAAACCCTTAAAATTTGCCTCCCGTGCCATCAGGCACTTATTTGCTTAACTAGGGGAGGACTATTTAATCAATTAAGTAAAAATAAATAAATAACTGGATCTAAAAGCTAGTTCCATAAGTCTCAAATGACAATTCTAAATAACTTAAAAAGCCTCCCGATGACTACGGTCCTTGTGCTAAGGGGCAAAATAATTTTATAATTCATGTTCTTCCCAAGCATTATAAATATCCCCTGGGCTAAATATATCCTTAGCTAAATGTATAACCAGAGTCCATTGGATTACAGAAGACGGCTCCCATTTATCATTTTGGGGACCGTAAATTAACTGTGGGAGTTTTGTCTGAGTTAAAGCGCCTAGAGCCTCAGGCCCGCCTTGTCTCTGATAAATGAAATTGCTAGTAAAAACCGGCTTAGACCAAAAACAACATATGGTATAGTACTAGATCTCAAGAATCCAGCTGCTTCATTATAATTTCTGATTCCAACGTTCCTGCAAATAGGTCGAATCCATTTCCTCCTTGGTTTATCATAAACTTTGCAGTTTAAAAGTACATGATCCGTCGTTTCAGAAGTCTCCATATTACACAGCCCACAAGTCGCCTCATGTCTTCTCCCACTCAAGGGGCCCCATTTAGAAGTAAAAGCCCTAACCTGCAGAGTCCCATATCGGAACTTCATAAATAAAACTTTTGCTCGCCTAGGTTGGATAGTATCTATCCATTCCTCAGCTCTCGGTAATGGTTTGATATCCAGGAAACTTAAGGTTAGTCTACCTAGATCCTTGCTGTAGAGAGGGCTGTTTAGGGTGAAGTCCCAAAATATTTGTTTTAGTCGAATCTTAGATTGTGTTGTGAGTGTATGCGGTTCTTCCCAATAAAATTTCAGCCTAGATTGTAAAAGCATTGCCTTATATAGTGGAGCCACGAAAGGGAGATGGCCTTGTCCAAGTCCATGATCTCGATTAGTGCTTGCCTATATTGGATCAATTCAGGGGTTGTCCAAAGTCTACACCAGTAAAGCAAGGGCCTCAGGGCTGCCAATTTACCTATTTGTTTCATATTAATATCATAGGTTAGAGGAATCAGTGGGGTTAGATTTGTAAATCCCCAGAGTTCGGCACCATATAAAGCAGCAGCCTGTGCTTTGCACCTATAGATCTCAAATACTGGTGAAACAATGCTAGATCTTGAACATTTGTAATTTTTACTGATCGCCATGGAACTATGAACTAAGGAGATAGCAGCTTTATTGACGTGCGGTGCCCATGACAATTTGGCATCAAGCAGTATCCCTAGATAGTTGAAGTTTTTTACTCGTTCCAATGCCTGCCCTCTAATCTGAATGTTTCTCTTGAGTGCTTTATGGGGGTTAACAGTCAGGTATTTGGTCTTGATTGTATTTATTTCTAATCCCTTCAAACTGCAATACTCACTAAATTTATCTAATAGGGTTTGCAAGCCCATGGGAGTTTGAGATAATAAGATGGTATCATCTGCAAAAAGGAGGGCAGGAACTGGATCACCGTTCAATCTTGGCGAGTCATGATTACTTTGTTTCAAATGTTTAACCAGGTCATTAATATATAATGAGAAAAGGGTTGGGGCAAGCACACAACCCTGTCTCACCCCCCTCTTGATAGATATTGGGTCTGTCAACTCTCCCTTTGGACCCCACCGAACCTTTGCAAATGTATTTTCATGTAACCTCTCTAGCTGGCACAGGAGGTTCCCCGGCATGCCCTGTTTCCCTAGTGCTGCCCATAAGGAGTCTCTTGGCACCAAATCAAAGGCTGCACGCAGATCCACAAACGCGATATAGAGGTGACCCTTCCTTAGTCTAGTATATTTCCACATTATTGTCAATAGCCTAAAGGCCTGATCGACTGTACTCGTCTGCTGTCTAAAGCCTGCTTGATATATAGTCAATATGCTGTTTTCTTCTATCCAGCTACTAATTCTATTCAGCAACTGTCTAGCATAAATTTTTTGCATGACATCTATGAGGCTGATTGGTCTATAGTTCCCTGGGTCTTCCCTGGATCCTTTTTTGTAGACTGGGATTATTTCTGCCCCTTTCCATGTCTCAGGCACTAGACCTCCCCTTGCTATAGCGTTACTTAAAAGATTTATATAAGGTGCCCAAATTTCTATACTATGTTTAAACATATCCCCCGGGATCTTATCCAAACCGGGGGCTTTTCCTGGCTTGATTGCTTTAATGGCATTCACCGTCTCCTCCAGACTAAATTGTAACTCGGGTAAGATGCCCCAAGCAGCTAGGGTTTTATGTTTTGAGGGATAGAAATCAAGGCTGGGGGGATCAGAGTAAAGGTGTGTAAAATAGTTAACCCATGTTTTGGGATCTATATGATGATCTGTGTTAAATATCCCCACTTTGCTGCCATGGGTAACTATTTTCCAGAAGATCCTAGCGTCATTGCTTTTTGCTGCTTCCAGCAGGTCTTGCCATTTTTGTTTCTCCCAGTTGCTTTGGGCAGTTGCCAGTATTTTCCTGTAACTGGCCCTTGCCTGTTGTACAGCTAGTTGATTTTTTTGCTTTAAAGCCTCTATCAGTACTCTTTTCCTCTCCCTGCATTTGATAGTGTACCATGGACTACTTGGGGTGGTTTGCACCTTCTCCTTTTTATGCTTATGCTGTAACTGTTTGGTCAGGAAGGGTCTTAGTGCAGTACTCATTGACTGATGGATGGTCGTAATAGGGATATCAATAGGTTTATTTTTTGCATAAGGCTCCAAGAGATCAGAAAATGTATTGTAAATATTTGTCATAGTGTCCAAATTGCCTAGTATTGCTGGCCATTTTACAACCCTTCTATTGTTACTGAGGGTGGGTTGTAACTCCACCTTATCATGTTCTATATATTCCAAATCCAGGAGGTGGGCCCTGAGTTCAATTATTAGCGGGAAGTGATCGCTTTCCCTTCTTTTATCTATTTTAAAAGTCACTAATCTTCCCCATGTACTTATACTATGCAAAATGTAGTCTATTTTCGAGGTTGAGTTGCCTCTCTGGAAAGTATCCAAATTAAGGCCTCCTTCACCCACTCTGCCATTACACGCCCTTTACACGCCCTCAGTCCGTGCTTTAATGTAAGGCCCATAAGTTGCAGGGCTGCCACTGTGCCCGGAACAGTTTTTTCTATTGTTAGATAAGGAATTGCTCTCATTCGATCTTCTTCTTCTGCTGAATGTTCTAATCCAATTATAGGTTCATAATTACAATTAAGGTCACCCCCTACCATAATTGTCTCTCCTACTGGGATCTTTTTAAGCAGGTCGTCTAGTAGAGTTATTTCAGGAGACTCCAAATTTGTCCTTCTAGGCCTTATATATACATTGAACAAGTGGGATGTTATCTTCTTTTTTTTCCCCAATACCAACCATAAAATATCCTCTGACTCTGTGACTTGCATACGTATCTCGATATTTAATGAAATTTTCACCCATGCAACCAACCCCCCAGACGGTCTCCCTCTGGCAGCTGAAGTTGCACTAATAAAAAAGGTTTTATATCCTAATTTATACGGCGGATCTTTAAGCCAAGTCTCTTGAAAGAGACAGACATGATATTGATCAATATAGTCCTGCCATTCAGGGTCTATATGCTTATTTTTTAAGCCTGCTACGTTCCAGGAGATCATAGTGATAGGTCCCCTTCCGTTTAGGGTCGTGACATTAGAAGTAGGGCTCAGATATGCTGTCGAATCTTTCCTACGGGGCGATGACTCCACTACACTCCCTGCCCCTGTAGCATGAAGATCATTCCCTTCATGGGGCTCACCTACTGTTGAGTCCCCATTTGGTCCCACTTGTGCCTGATCTAGCTGGATTAGTCAATCTACTCGTCCAAAGATTGGAATCTCCATTTCTCTTTTGCAATCCCTCATTGTCATTATACTTAGGCCTCTGGACTAGGGGTTTGATAATGAATGGATCCGGGCTAAACCTCATAGCATTAATTTTGGGGGCGGGGGTTCTCTGTTCCATGTCAATCAGGCCTCTGATTAATCTTCCATCCTTAAATGTTAGTGCAATAACGTCCTGTTGCCCCATCTCTCCTGGCATTCTTTCTGCCCCCCTAATATCTGAACGAATTATGGATAGACAGTGTCTTTTGGCCCTGATCCAGTGTATAAGCTTATTCTTTAAGGAATCCTCGTCTTCTCTGCTATTTAGGGACAGTTTTGGAACATTTAACAGGTAAACAACATTGGTCCTAATAGGATACCTATCCCCCTCAGAATGACGATTCCATGAGGTGCAACGGATACGATCATTAAATGCTTGGGGATAGGGGTTCAGAGTAGGTTCCACATTTCCATTTTGTAGCCCTTTTACCAAACGGGGTTCTCTTCGTGGATTCCCTGTTTCTTGGCATAGAACACTAGCATTACTTCTAGGGTAGTTGCGTGATCCAATATTTTCCCCATTTACCCCTCTCATACATCCCTGTGGTTGATGTAAAATCTTAGCTATAGCTGGGGTAGGGTTGGGGTTAATATTCAAATTTTGAGAACGTGTGGATCTACCTTGTTGATGAAATGATGTAAAGGTGGTCTCCTTTCCGCACTGAGCTCTATGGGTACCCCTACCCCCCTCCTTTTCCACAATATCTGATAAGGTTCTTACTTCAAGTTTCAATTCCCTAACTTCCTGGATTAATCCAGAGAGTAGGTCATAAAGATCTGCTATAGTTCTTGTTTTGTGTTTTAAATGATTCACTGGTTCTAGATTGGGTTATAGATGTCCTCTCTCTAGCTAACTGTACAATTGGGATAGTTGGGTATAGCTCATCGACAGATTCCCCCTCTTGTACATTCTGTACTTTATTACTATCGAGTTCTGCCAAGACTGCATATTTATTGTAGCACACAACTTCACACTCCTGCATATGACCCTTCTTCCTAATACTATCTATGGTGCATGGGTGTATGGATCGAGTTGTAGCATCCTTAGGGCTGCCAGTCCTAATATCGGACGGTACCTCCCCCTCTTGCTGGCTAACAATGTCAATCAGTTTATCTTCCTCTGATTCGACTTTCTTCGTGTAATAGGAGGTAATCTTTTTATCAGGACCTTCCCGGATAGTGGCCCTATTACATAGTAGTGACTCTACCTCCTCGATAAGATCATCAATTTCAGCTATAGTGCAGTTCTTACCCGCATTCCTAAGTTTTTTTTATAGATTTCTCCTTCCCCCTTGGGGGTTCTGATGCCTTACGTTTTCCCATATCTTGAGCCGCCTATATAATGCTTCGGCTCTAATGGAACCAGTCCACAATATGTATTTATAAGAGAGATTAAAAGAAGGTCTAGTGGGGGTAAACCTAGATAATAAGTATTAACTTCTCGTATGGCAAACGTTAGATATAAATTTTGCACTCATAGATACAAGCAGACCTCTTGCAGAAAATGAAGAGGCAGAGGCCCGGCCCAGCCCCACTCCAAAATCTAACAAGTAATGATGAAAGCGTTACACCAATAAAGGGAGACTTCCGTCCTAAGGCCCTCTATAAAAAGACCTTTTTTAGTAATTGTCGACACAGTACCTTCAGGCAGCCATATACGTGTGAGTTGCCTAATCCGAACGTCTTTAAATGGATGTCAGGGGGGTGGCACTGCCCTGCCTCTTCCTGGCAATGACGGGCAAGGACGGGCCCGCCCTTGGCCCGGGCGCGTCCCGCGCGGCGGGAGTGCTGTTTTGAATTTAAAGGGCTCCTGCCCTGGACACACCTCGCGGGACCTCCGATGCGCTTCCCGCGGTGGCGGGAGCGCTGTTTTGAATTTAAAGGGCTCCTGCCCTGGACACACCTCCCGGGACCTCCGATGCGCTTCCCGCGGCGGTGGGAGCGCTGTTTTGAATTTAAAGGGCTCCTGCCCTGGACACACCTCCCGGGACCTCCGATACGCTTCTCGCGGCGGCGGGAGCGCTGTTTTGAATTTAAAGGGCTCCTGCCCTGGACACACCTCCCGGGACCTCCGATGCGCTTCCCGCGGCGGCGGGAGCGCTGTTTTGAATTTAAAAGGCTCCTGCCCTGGACACACCTCCCGGGACCTCCGATGCGCTTCTTTTTTTTTTTTAATACTTTGGGCAGCCCCTATCTCTATAGACCTCTTGTTCCATTGCTTTACATCGAATCATCCCTTCTTCCCATTTCCTTAATAATGGGGGGGTATTGCTTTCCCAATTCTGGGCAATGTCTCTTTTCGTAACCATAAAACCAAAACTTACCAGGAGCTTCTGAAACTGTGTTAAGTCTGTGTGTCCCCAAAGCCCTACTAATGCTATCTGGGGGGTTAGATCTTTGGGTGTTTTCACTGCCTCTTCCAACCAGAGTTCCAAAACGGTCATATTCCTGGGCAGTACCACCAAGTATGAATAAATGTACCATCTTGTCCACATTTCCGAACACACTTTGTGTCCTTGATCCTCCCAATTTTGTGGAGCAGTGTCCTAGTGTAATATGTTCTCTGAAGTAGTTTTGATTGAATTAACCAGTAGCTGGCCTTAATAGCCACCTGAGCTGGGAAACTCAGTGCCTCCTGCCAGTTCTCCTCTTCGATACACCCTATATCTTGTTCCCTAAGATTTGTCAGTGACCCCTGTGTGTTTCGCATCAGTGTCCCATATGTTAGGGAAATTAATTTGTGTTGTACATGCCCATCTAGCAGCCTTCGTTCCAGTGGGGATTCCTCCTGGGTTTCTTCATCTTTAGCTTTGCTGCTGTCGAGGGCATGCTGCAGTTTTCTATATCACAACCATTGGGTGTTTGGCATGTTATATTCAGAATGAAGGTGTTCAGATGGGACCACCACATTTGCATCTCCAACATCAGCCAGTGTAGATATACCGATTGTATCCCAACACTAAAATCCCACCAGTGCAGTCACTGGTGGCAGCCTAGTGCATTCCCATAGTGGTGTGCGAGGCTTGAATCATTGTGTGCAGCCCTTCTCATGCAGCAGGCTTTTCCATGTCTTTAGTACTGTGTTTGTGCTGGCCATGGCTGCTTACTCAGTTTACCCTCATATAGTGTGTGTAGGTAGCTCTGATTTCCCATTTCCCACCTGGACTGCGGGGGTCTTTCCTCTCCGCATAGGCCCATTCATTCACCCAACGACCTTCCCTGCTTCGTAGTACTTTTTGATATTGGGGAGTGCTATGCCCCCTTCGTATTTAGAGTGTTGTAATGTCCACAATGCAATGGGTGGCTGTCCTCCAGCCCATAGCACTATTCTTAGCAGAGCGTCTATGCACGTAAAAAATGTCTTGGGGATCTTGTATGGGCTGTTATGCAGCACCTAAAGCAGCCAGGGGAGAGCAATCATTTTAAAATTAGCAGT
The DNA here is from genome assembly GCF_031143425.1 of Pleurodeles waltl. NCBI lineage: Eukaryota > Metazoa > Chordata > Amphibia > Caudata > Salamandridae > Pleurodeles > Pleurodeles waltl. The sequence continues at coordinate 776,512,171 of NC_090438.1, read as the reverse complement.
CTTGCCAAGCAATGAGAGGGGCAACATACATTAGTGTCTTATGTCTTTCTGTAGTCTTTGTAGTAGTGCCTCTAGATTAATTAGCATGAATAAAGTCATAGTTCTGGTGACGCAGATGCCTAAATATTTAAACTTGTGTTCTTCCACTCTCAGTGGGAGGGGCAGTATGGTGTGCTGTCTCCAGCCTCCCATCGGAAAAAGGAGGAACGTTTTCCAATTAATTGTGAAGCCTGAGTATTCGCCAATGATGTTAAAGAGTTCTTTAATTTGGGGCAGAGAATTGTTTGTGTCGGGTAGGTATAGGAGAATGTCATCAGCATGTAACAGCACCCTCTCTTCCCAACCCAAATTTCCCATCAACCTCCAGATATGTGCATCGGCGCTAAGCAGTTCCACTATGGCTTCTACCACGAGAGGGGTCAGCCTTGGCGCGTGCCTCTCTATGCCAAAAGCATCTGAGAGATAGCCGTTCACCCAGACTCTAGCCAGAGGTTTCTCATATAGCAATTTGACCCAACTGATTCACGTTGGGCCGAACCCCATCCTTTCCAGGAGTAAGAAGAGGTATGTCCATTCTCCTGAATCAAACGACTAGTTTGCACCCGCGGGTATTATGGCCCAAGAGTCTCACCCCTCGCTTTAGTGTAAACTATTACTGTGCACGTGTATTAGATTCAATCTTGTCAATTGATTGGGCATAAAGCCCGACCGATCTGCATGAATGAGGTCCGTTATCGCTGTTCGTAGCTTGTTGGCTAGCACTTCCATCTGAGATTATTGATCGCTCAATAGACATTGCTAGCACTGGTTTTCGTCAACTCAGAGGGGCAGCAGTTCTTAGAAGAAAGGGCTGGCTCAAGCTAATCTCCTTTAGGCTGGAGGTTCAAAGTGAAATCCTTTCATATGACAGCAAAGCCCTCTTCGGGAAACATATTGATGATGCCCTCCAGGCAGTCAAGACAGACAACTGATACAGCCAAATCATTAGGAATATTGCAGTATATAAAAATACTGTTTGAAGCGTGCAGGGAAGTGGGCAGCCCTCCTATAAAGAAGGTTACCAACGGCTTCTCAACAGAGTTGCTCACAATACCAACAGAGGCAACCACCAAAGGCATCCTATACTATGCCACTTTCAAAAGGGAAAGTTGGCCCAGCATGGAAAGGACACGAGCCGCAATCAATGGCAAAAAACTTGCACTGGCTACACCCCTGTTTACTACAACAATCTCAGAGGGAGGATATTCAAACATTTTCAGCAGTGGAAGAAAATCACAACAGACCAATGGGTATTAGATCTTATTCAAATCGGCTACACATTGGAATTCATTCAAAAACCACCATCAACCTCACCTCAAAAGTCCACACAAAAGCATCTGCAACTCCTCAAGTTGGAAGCCAAGACCATGCTCAGAAAAGGAGCAATAGAACGGGTTCCTGGAGCCCAGAAAGGGAAAGGTTTCTATTCCTGTTTCTTCTTGGTTCAGAAGACTTAATGAGAGTAGTGACCGATCCTGAATCTCAGAGACCTGAACACCTATCTCAGGAAGCAAGCGCACTGCGTGGTAACCCTGCAGGATATACTGCAGCTTCTAAACTGGAGAGTTAATATGACAACCCTCGATCTCCTATATGCATATTTTCATGTCCCCATTCACCCACAAGACTGAAATTTGCTTAGGTACAGGCAGCAGTCCTTATCAGTTCAAGGTCCTCCCATTTGGCCTCAAATCTGCTTCTCTCATTTTCACAAAGTGCTTGGCACCAGTACTAGCTTTCCTGAGAGAAAGGGGGCATCAAGTGTTTCCCTTTCTTGATGACTGGCTAGTCAAAGCACCTTCCTGCCAGGCTGCACAGAGGTCAGCCACCTCTTGCATGCACCTGTTCAGCAAGCTGGGCCTTACATTAAATCCACACAAATCATTACTCCAGCCATCAAAAAGAATAACATTCTGAGGAGCTGCACTGGATATATCACTCAACAAAACGTTTCCTACACCAGAAAGACAAATAAATTGCTAACTCTGGCACAACTAGTGCAAAGAAAAAGTTACTTCTTGTTCACCTTTACAAGCCCCTGCTAGGGATGATGCCATCTTGCATTCCTCTAGTTCCATTCTGCTGCCTGCACATGCATCAGCTACTGGAGGAATTGGGCAGGCAGTGGATGCAAACAACAGGATCTTTCAGCAATCTCATCCGTGTTACTCCAACCATGATAGCTGCCTTGTCCTGGTGGACTTGAAAAACAAACCTTTCAATAGGTCTGACCTTCATACCCCAGGCTTCTTCATTGGTCATCACCACAGATGCTTCCTTAGAGGGTTGGGAAGCTCATCTGCAGGATGTGCAAGTCCGCTGCAAATGGGAACCCTCTCAGCTACTTCTACACATCAGTCTGCTCGAACTCAAGCCAGTACCTCTAGCCGTGAAAGCTTTTCTCCCCAGAATACAATATGCTGCAGTGCTCTTTTGCACGCACAACACCACGACCATGCACTACATCAACAAGCAGGGTGGCACAAAATCTCCCAAGAAGCACAAACTATTTGGGAATGATCGCTCCGCCACAAAGTGCGTCTAAGAGCGGAACATGTTGCAGGGAAGCAGAATGCCATAGCAGACACTCTGAGCAGAATGAGAACTGCTTGCTCTGATTGAGAAATTAATCAGGATGTCCTTGAGGACATATTTCACCAATGGGGCAAACCAAATCTAGACTTGTTCGCAACATCCCAGAAACGGAAATGCTGATTCTGTGCAAGCTGGCATCCCCAACAGGGATCGTGGGGAAATGCTTTTTTAATTTCATGGTCTGGAATCCATGCCTATGTTTTTCCTCCAATTCCTCTTATCTCAAAAGTTCTCATGAAGATAAAAGACGAACCCTGCAGGATCATTTTCAGAGCTCCGACATGGCCACACCAACATTGGTTCACAGAGTTACTTCTCCTTTCAGAGAGACAGCATATCCAACTGAAGCCTCTTCCGTCTCCGCTGACTATAAGTCAGGGCCAAGTACTACACCTGTATCCCAAATCCTTGCACTTGTCCGCCTACCTCCTGAATTGAATGAATTTGCACATCTAAATATCCAGATATCTTAGCCAGAGCTCATGCAGACAGTACTAATAAGATTCACGGCCTCAAATGGAAGCGATTTTTGCATCTGGTGTCAACGTTTTCATGTACATTCAACTTCATCTGCACCAGAAGAGATCCTCCCTTATCTCCTACATCTAGCAAACTCAAGTTTTGTTCATGGTCCCATTAAATTTCACTTGGCAGTCATGTCCCGCTTCAAAACATCAGCAGTGTCACCATCATGGTCTAGCAGACTCCTCAGTCAATTCCTCAAGGGACTATTTAGGGTCTTTCCGCCAGTGAAACATCCTCTACCTCTTTGGCAACTGAGCACTGTACTGTGACTAGTAATGAAAGACCCTTTTGAACCCATTCATAAATCGAGATATAGGCTTTCACCATTCAAGAACCTTTCTTGCAGATCAGGAATGATAGAGTGATTCTTCGAACAAACGGAGAATTTATTCCAAAACTTCCACCAGACTTTCACCTAAGTGAGCCAATAAATTTGAAAACATTTTTATCAGACCCTAAGGTGCCAACAGAAACATAAGACTCACGAGAAGTCAACAAAAGCCCAGGGGACGCCACCGCCAACAGGCCATGGCTTAACCCGAAAAATAGGTGACCGATCATCGGCACCGAAAAAGGGCACGCTTGTGGCGAAGTCATCCGACTCAGGTCGAGATACCGCCACACAGCAACCTCGGACCCGAGACAGCGGCTCCGAAAAAATTCGGCACCGAGACAGCGGCACCGAAGAAGTTCGCCACCGAGACACCACGCCGAAAATAAAAAAGGTTTCTTCGGAGCCTAAAAAGACATCCGAAAAAGTTTTGGTTCCGAAACATCCAGCCTCAGAGCCGAAAACAGGTTCCTACACAGAGGAACAAGGATTAACCTCACAAATGCAAAAGCATAGATTCGGAGAGGAACTTGAAGCTGTAGAGCCAGACTATACACAAAGAAGGCTCCACATTCATGAGGACACAGGGAAGATAACCACTCTTCCCCCAATTAAAATAAAAAGAAAACTTGCCTTTCAACAAAAGGACAAGCAGCCACAGGCAAAAGTGGCAAGGAAAACAACTCCATCACCGTCTCCACCACCATCAATACACGCATCACCAGTAACAACTCCACCACTGATGCACTCCCCAGCTCATACTACGATGAGTCAGGATGATCCCGATGCATGGGACCTTTACGACGCCCCAGTATCAGACAACAGCCCAGACTCGTACCCTGCAAGACCGTCGCCACCTGAGGACAGTACATCTTACACACAGGTGGTCGCAAGAGCAGCTGCTTTTTACAACGTCAACTTGCATTCCGAACCAATTGAGGATGATTTTTTGTTTAACACCCTATCATCCACCCATAGCCAGTACCAAAGCCTACCTATGCTCCCAGGAATGCTAAAACATTCAAAACAGATCTTTCAAGATCCTGTTAAAGGCAGAGCCATAACTCCAAGCGTGGAGAAAAAATACAAGCCACCGCCAACAGATCCCGTTTATATTACAACGCAATTGACACCAGACTCAGTAGTTGTCGGGGCAGCTCGTAAGCGAGCGAACTCTCATACCTCAGGGGACGCACCACCTCCAGACAAGGAGAGTCGCAAATTTGATGCAGCGGGCAAAAGGGTGGCAGCACAAGCAGCAAACCAATGGCGCATTGCCAATTCACAAGCACTTTTGGCAAGATATGATAGAGCTCATTGGGATGAGATGCAGCATTTCATAGAACACTTACCCAAAGAGTTCCAGAAAAGGGCGCAACAGGTGGTGGAAGAAGGACAAAGTATCTCAAATAATCCGATACGGTCTTCAATGGATGCAGCAGATACGGCTGCAAGGACAGTAAACACTGCAATAACAATAAGAAGGCACGCATGGCTGCGTACTTCGGGGTTCAAGCCGGAAATTCAACAAGCCGTGCTAAATATGCCCTTTAATGAACAGCAGTTGTTTGGGCCGGAAGTCGACACTGCTATTGAAAAACTCAAGAAAGACACTGATACAGCCAAAGCCATGGGCGCACTCTACTCCCCGCAGAGCAGAGGCACTTTTCGCAAAACACCTTTTAGGGGAGGGTTTCGAGGTCAACCAACAGAAACCACAACATCACAAGCAAGGCCCACTTACCAGAGCCAATATCAGCGGGGAGGTTTTCGGGGGCAATATAGAGGAAGCCAATTCCAGAAAAATAGGGGAAAGTTCCAAAGCCCCAAAACTCCTCAAAATAAACAGTGACTTACAAGTCACACAACCCCATCACATAACACCTGTGGGGGGGAGACTAAGCCAATTTTACAAACATTGGGAGGAAATAACAACAGACACTTGGGTCTTAGCAATTATCCAGCATGGTTATTGCATAGAATTTCTCAAATTCCCTCCAAAAATCCCACCGAAAACACACAGTATGTCAAAACAACATATAGACCTTCTAGGACTAGAAGTTCAAACATTGTTACAAAAAGAAGCAATAGAATTAGTACCAAATCTACAAATAAACACAGGAGTTTACTCACTGCACTTTCTAATACCCAAAAAGGACGTCAGTCTGAGACCAATACTAGATCTCAGAACACTAAATACCTACATCAAATCAGACCACTTTCACATGGTTACATTACAAGACGTAATCCCACTGCTCAAACAACAAGACTACATGACAACACTAGACCTAAAGGATGTGTATTTCCATATACCAATACATCCTTCACACAGAAAATACCTAAGGTTCGTATTCCAAGGAATACATTACCAATTCAAAGTGTTGCCATTCGGAATAACAACTGCGCCAAGAGTTTTTACAAAATGCCTGGCGGTAGTAGCTGCACATATCAGAAGGCAGCAAATACATGTGTTCCCGTACTTAGACGACTGGTTAATCAAAACCAACACGCTAAAACAGTGTTCACAGCACACAAAATATGTCATACAAATCCTCCACAAACTAGGTTTCTCGATCAACTACACAAAGTCACACCTTATGCCGTGTCAAACACAGCCATACTTAGGAGCGACAATCAACACAGCAAAAGGGATTGCCACTCCAAGTCCACAAAGGGTTCAAACATTTCACAATGTAATACAGGCCATGTACCCAAAACAAAGGGTACAAGTCAAAATGGTAATGAAACTGCTAGGCATGATGTCTTCATGCATAGCCATTGTCCCAAACGCAAGGTTGCACATGCGGCCCTTACAACAGTGCCTAGCATCACAATGGTCACAAGCACAGGGTCAGCTTCTAGATCTGGTGTTGATAGACCGCCAAACATACATCTCGCTTCTATGGTGGAACAGTATAAATTTAAACCAAGGGCGGCCTTTCCAAGACCCAGTGCCACAATACGTCATAACGACAGATGCTTCCATGACAGGGTGGGGAGCACACCTCAATCAACACAGCATCCAAGGACAATGGGACATACATCAAAGACAGTTTCACATAAATCACTTAGAACTGTTAGCGGTATTTCTAGCGCTGAAAGCATTTCAGCCCATAATAACCCAAAAATACATTCTAGTCAAAACAGACAACATGACAACAATGTATTACTTAAACAAACAGGGAGGGACGCACTCAACACAGTTGTGTCTCCTTACACAAAAAATATGGCATTGGGCGATTCACAACCACATTCGCCTAATAGCACAATTTATTCCAGGAATTCAGAACCAGTTAGCGGACAATCTCTCTCGGGATCACCAACAAATACACGAATGGAAGATTCACCCCCAAATAATAAAAACTTACTTTCAAATTTGGGGAACACCTCAAATAGATCTATTTGCAACAAAGGAAAACTCAAAATGCCAAAACTTCGCATCCAGGTACCCACAGGACCAATCCCAAGGCAATGCTCTATGGATGAACTGGTCAGGGATATTTGCGTACGCTTTTCCCCCTCTCCCGCTCCTTCCATATCTGGTAAACAGGTTGAGTCAAAACAAACTCAAACTCATACTAATAGCACCAACATGGGCGAGGCAACCTTGGTACACAACACTACTAGACCTTTCGGTAGTACCTCATGTCAAACTACCCAACAGACCAGATCTGTTAACACAACACAAACAACAGATCAGACATCCAAATCCAGCATCTCTGAATCTAGCAATTTGGCTCCTGAAATCCTAGAATTCGGACACTTAGACCTCACACAAGAATGTATGGAGGTCATAAGACAAGCTAGGAAACCTACCACTAGACACTGCTACGCAAATAAGTGGAAAAGATTTGTTTATTACTGCCAAAATAATCAAATCCAGCCATTACACGCATCTCCAAAAGATATAGTAGGATATTTACTACATTTACAAAAATCAAATCTAGCTTTCTCTTCCATAAAGATACATCTTACCGCAATATCAGCTTACCTGCAAATTACTCATTCAACTTCATTATTTAGAATACCAGTCATAAAAGCGTTTATGGAAGGCCTAAAGAGAATTATACCACCAAGAACGCCACCTGTTCCTTCATGGAACCTCAATATTGTCTTAACACGACTCATGGGTCCACCATCTGAACCCATGCATTCTTGTGAAATGCAATAATGCAAAACGCCTCAGCCCGCCTCATCCTCGACGTACCCCGCAACAGCCACATCTCCGCACACCTGAGACACCTGCATTGGCTCCCAGTCAGCAAAAGGATCACCTTCCGACTTCTCACCCACGCACACAAAGCCCTCCACGACAAGGGACCGGAATACCTCAACAGACGGCTCAACTTCTACGTCCCCACCCGCCCCCTCCGCTCCTCTGGCCTCGCACTCGCCGCCGTCCCTCGCATCCGACGCTCTACGGCGGGTGGGAGATCTTTCTCCTTCCTGGCGGCCAAGACCTGGAACTCCCTCCCCACCAGCCTCAGGACCACCCAGGACCACTCCGCTTTCCGGAGACTCCTAAAGACCTGGCTGTTCGAGCAGCGATAACCACCCCCTTTGTCCCTAGCGCCTTGAGACCCGCACGGGTGAGTAGCGCGCTTTATAAATGCTAATGATTTGAATAATTAACGTGGAAAGTTGCGTTTTTAATTGCCATCACATCTCTAAGAAGAGTGAGTGAAATTCAAGCTTTTACCATACAAGAACCATTTATTCAAATACACAAAAATAAAATAGTCCTACGAACAAATCCAACATTTTTACCAAAGGTAATCTCACCGTTCCACTTGAATCAAACGGTAGAATTACCAGTGTTCTTCCCACAGCCAGATTCTATAGCTGAAAGAGCACTACATACATTAGACATCAAAAGAGCGCAAATGTATTACATTGACAGAACAAAACTAATTTGAAAAACAAAACAACTATTTATTGCTTTTCAAAAACCTCATACAGGAAATCCAATTTCAAAACAAGGCATTGCTAGATGGATAGTTAAATGCATTCAAACCTGCTATATTAAAGCAAAGAGAGAGCTGCCTATTACACCAAAGGCACACTCAACCAGAAAGAAAGGTGCTACCATGGCCTTTCTAGGAAATATTCCAATGAACGAAATATGTAAGGCAGCAACATGGTCTACTCCTCATACATTTACCAAGCACTACTGTGTGGATGTGTTAACTGCACAACAGGCCACAGTAGGTCAAGCTGTACTAAGAACATTATTTCAAACAACTTCAACTCCTACAGGCTGAACCACCGCTTTTGGGGAGATAACTGCTTACTAGTCTATGCACAGCATGTGTATCTGCAGCTACACATGCCATCGAACGGAAAATGTCACTTACCCAGTGTACATCTGATCGTGGCATTAGTCGCTGCAGATTCACATGCGCCCACCCGCCTCCCCGGCAGCCTGTAGCCGTTTAGAAGTAGATCTTGAACATTTGTACATTTGTAAATATATTACTTTAAGCTTCATTATGTACATACGTATTCACTCCATTGCATGGGCACTATTACTAGCATACACAACTCCTACCTCACCCTCTGCGGGGAAAACAATCTAAGATGGAGTCGACGCCCATGCGCAATGGAGTCGAAATGGGAGAAGTCCCTCGGTCTCGTGACTCGAAAAGACTTCTTCGAAGAAAAACAACTTGTAACACTCCGAGCCCAACACCAGATGGCGGACTGTGCACAGCATGTGAATCTGCAGCGACTAATGCCACGAACAGATGTACACTGGGTAAGTGACATTTTCCATATTTCTATATGCATGTGAATGTATCTTAGGCTTTGTGCAAAAAATGTGCTATTCAAGTGCTATTTAATCTAATTCAAGCAAGTGAATCTATGAAAGATCCAATACATGAGTAAGAAAATAAGTTACTTACTTGTAACTTTAGTTCTCCCGTATTGGAATCTTTCATAGATTCACATGCAACCCACCCTCCTCCCCTGGGAAACTCACATTATCTATCATTTGGTGTTTTTCTACACCTGTGCTCTAAAAGATCTGAGGTACTGGAGCTTATCAGAGCAGTGTTTTGAATGGTGTTGCAACTTGATAAGTTGGAAATTAGGTTTAGTATCTTTTCTCAAAACGGCTAGTATATGTTAATAAACATATGGGTCTACGGCCTTTCCAGTCCGTACCTATCATTGCACTGCTTTCTAGTGGTATCGTGGGACTCCAATCCTGATGAGAGGAAATGATTCAAGCATGTGAATCAATGAAACATTCCAATACTGGAGACCTACTGTTACAGGTGAGTAACTTACTTTCTTTAATGTTGAATACACTTTTCAATTTTGTGGTACATATCTGCATACAAAAGCTTCTAATCTAGTCGTCTGGGCTGCACTCAATAGAGCTACTTTCCGATTGATGGAGAGCTAGTAGTAGCTTCTGAGCTACTCATTGGAGAAGTATAGACTTTCTACTATGATAAGAGAAATGAAACTCAATATATAATTAATTTTGTGTGACACCATTATTAATTGTACTCCGCACATCAGACACTCACTGTCTTGAGGTAATTTAAAGGCGTGTTTCTGTATTTCTGTGAATGCGAGCGGATGAACGGTATATTTTTAAATTTTGTATTGCTTGTATGGGTACAGGGCTGGTCTTCCTATTTGTTTTTTCTGAGTTGCTTTTTTATAATTATAATTATAATTTTCAGAAATGTATTTATGAAGAGTGATGCTTTATGTCCTCACAAGATTTTTTTTAAAGCTTCTAAAGGTGTTGGAATAATTAATGCAATACATTAATTAATACGAGTTGTTATAAAAGTGTGCCCTGGGGCTATGTGTTATTTACTAGATTAATGATTATTTAGGAGTTGTTCTATGATGAAACAATATTTAGGCTAGGTGACTTTTGGTTACTGATTATTTTGTTCTTTCATCTGTTCCTGTAGGAGGCTGGCCTGGCTTATAGTGGGTACCTTGTGGTACTTACACCTTGTGCCAGGTCCAGTTATCCCTTATTAGTAGATTAGAGGTGTTCTAGCAGTTTAGATTGATAGAGGTAGCTATAGCAGAGCAGCTTAGGCTGAACTAGGAGACATGCAAAGCTCCTACTATACCACTTATATCACTTAGCACTATATCATAAGAAAACACAATACTCAGAGTTACTAAAAATAAAGGTACTTTATTTTAGTGACAATATGCCAAATGTATCTCCGAGGATATACTCCCTTAGGAGGTAAGTAATATACACAAAATATACACACACAACCAAAATCAGGCAAGTAAACAGTTAGAAAAGTAGTGCAAACACTGTAGAACACAATAGAATGCAATAGGGAAAAATAGGCCTAGGGGCAACACAAACCATATACTCCAAAAGGGGAATGTGAACCACGAATGGACCCCAGGCCTAGTGTAGTGTGTAGAGGGTCGCTGGGAGTGTAAGAAAACACTAAGGGTGTCCAAGATACCCCACCCCAAGACCCTGAAAAGTAGGAGTAAAGTTACCCTCCTACCCCAGAAAGACAATAAAGTCGAGATAGGGAATTCTACAAGGACAACAACTGACTGCAAAGCACTGAAGACGGATTCCTGGACCTGAGGACCTGTAAAGGAAGGGGACCAAGTCCCAAGAGTCACGCAAGTGTCCAGATGGGGCAGGAGCCCACTAAACCCCGGATGAAGGTGGAGGAGGAGACAGAGGGGGCGCTCAGCAACACAGAGAGCCCACGCAGAAGCAGGCAGCACCCGCAGAAGCACCTTAGCAGGCGTTCAGAAGATCTGAGCACGACGGTTGACTCAGCACAACAAAAGAGGGTCCCACGAAGTCGGAGTCCAACTCAGTGAGTTGGGCAATACAGGACGGAGTGCTACGGACCTGGGCTAGTCTGTGCACGAAGGAAGTCTTGCAAAAGTGCACAGAAGCCCTAGCAGCTGCAGTTCATGCAGTACACAGGATTACTGTCTGGCATGGGGAGGCAAGGACTTACCTCCACCAAATTTGGACAGAAGGGCCACTGGACTGTCAGGGACACTTGGATCCAGCTCCTGGGCTCCAGGGAACACGCTTGTCAAGATTAGAGGGGACCCAGAGGACCGGTGATGCAGAAGTTTGGTGCCTGCGTTAGCAGGGGGAAGATTTCGTCGACCCACTGGAGATTTCTTCTTGGCTTCCAGTGTAGGGTGAAGGCAGACAACCCTCAGAGCATGCACCACCAAGAAACAGTCGCAAAAGCCAGCAGGATGAGATGCTACAATGTTGCTGGTAGTCTTCTTGCTACTTTGTTGCTGTTTTGCAGGTGTTCTGGAGCAGTCAGGGGTCGATCCTCGGCAGAAGTCGAAGAGGGAAGTGCAGAGGAACTCTGGTGAGCTCTTGCATTCGTTATCTGGTGAGATACCCACAGGAGAGACCCTAAATAGCCCTCAGAGGAGGATTGGCTACAGAGAAAGGTAAGCACCTATCAGGAGGGGTCTCTGACATCACCTGCTGGCACTGGCCACTCAGAGGTGTCCATTGTGCCCTCACACCTCTGCACCCAAGATGGCAGAGGACTGGGACACACTGGAGGAGCTCTAGGCACCTCCCCTGGGAGGTGCTGGTCAGGGGAGTGGCCACTCCCCTTACCTTTGTCCAGTTTTGTGCCAGAGCAGGGCTGGGGGGATCCCTGAAACGGTGTAGACTGGCTTATGCAAGGAGGGCACCATCTGTGCCCTTCAAAGCATTTCCAGAGGCCAGGAGAGGCTACTCCTCCCAGGCCCTTCACATCTATTTCCAAAGGGAGAGGGTGTAACACCCTCTCTCAGAGGAAATCCTTTGTTCTGCCTTCCTGGGACTGGGCTGCCCAGGCCCCAGGGGGGCACAAACCTGTCTGAGGATTGGCAGCTGCGGTAGCTGCAGAGAAAACCCTGGAAAATTTGTTTGGCAGTACCCGGGCTCTATGCTGGAGACCCGGGGATGCATGGAATTGTCCCCCCAATACCAGGATGGTATTGGGGGGACAATTCCATGGTCCTAGACATGTTACATGGCCATGTTCGGAGTTACCATGGTGACGCTACATATAGGTATTGACCTATATGTAGTGCACACGTGTAATGGTGTCCCCGCAATCACAAAGTCCGGGGAAATTGCCCTGAACAATGTGGGGGCACCTTGGCTAGTGCCAGGGTGCCCTCACACTAGGTAACTTTGCACCTAACTTTCACTAAGTGAGGGTTAGACATATAGGTGACTTATAAGTTACTTAAGTGCAGTGTAAAATGGCTGTGAAGTAACGTGGACGTTATTTCACTCAGGCTGCAGTGGCAGTCCTGTGTAAGAATTGTCTGAGCTCCCTATAGGTGGCAGAAGAAATACTGCAGCCCATAGGGATCTCCTGGAACCCCAAAACCCTGGGTACCTAGGTACCATATACTATGGAATTATAAGGGTGTTCCAGTGTTCCAATCAGAATTGGTAAAATTAGTCACTAGCCTGCAGTGACAATTTTAAAAGCAGAGAGAGCATAAACATTGAGGTTCTGGTTAGCAGAGCCTCAGTGATACAGTTAGTCACCACACAGGGAACACATACAGGGCACACTTTTATGAGCACTGGGGTCCTGGCTAGCAGGATCCCAGTGACACAGGCAAAAACAAACATATATACAGTAAAAATGGTGGTAACATGCCAGGCAAGATGGTTCTTTCCTACAGTTCCGCAACCATCAACAAGATTTATGGAGCAAAGTGGACACAATTCTGTGTATTCGTGAAATATCCAACGCCACTATCTAATGTCTGTTTTGCCACATCAAATTGTACAAGACCTGCAGCAGTTAGCTCACTCAATACAAGGACATGCCTCCATTGAGTACATCTCATGGCTCTTTACTGTTTTAGATGAGCCGCTGACCAACCATCACTATAGACTATCAAGGTCATCAAGAAATTGAGCAAAGTGCTCATCGGGGGTTTCCCTCCAGTCAGACAACCACCACTCTTGTGGCAAACACATACAGTGGTGTCACAGTTGAAAAGTTTTTTTGAATCAACCCAAAGAGCAGACATTAAGTTTTTGTCTTGGAAGGTTGCACTTTTTCTAGCATTAACATTGGTGAGAAGAGTCTGTGAATTGCAGACATAAACAATAAAATAACCTTTTCTCCAGTTCTGTAAGGTGAGTCTTATCTTGTGAATAAATCAACTTGCCAGCCAATTGTCATCTTACTAAACATATTTTTTCAAAATCTAGCTAATACGGCTGAGAGACCGATGCATACTCGGGATGTCAGAAGATGTCTTACGTCCTACATTAACTGATCTAAAGACTCCCATAAATGAAATCAGCTGTTGGTAGAATTTGGGCCACCTAAAAAGGACAATCCCTTTCGAAACTAAGGATAGCTTGCTGGGTGGCAACATCCATAGCTTTCTGTAATTCTGAAGCAGGACGTCCTCTTAAAAGTCTGTGACATTACATTTCACATAGAGCGTTTCTCTGTTCACAGCCCTTTTAGTTGCAGTGACAATACCAGCTTGATGCAGGACATTTGGCCTGAAAAAAGAGATATAACTTTACTCTGTATTATTGCATATAAGTAGCACAACAATGGGATGCAGCAAAGTTAGACATAGTTTTCAGCATCTTTTCTAATTAGATCAGTATGGCTTTGTTTGCTGCCATCTTTTGTATTATTGTTAACTGTTTACTATTCTGATTCAGGCATATGAATCTATGAAAGAGCCAAAACTGGGGAAGAAAATTACTTATCTGTATCTACAGGTCTCCATTTTCTGTACTTTTCAAAGATCCACATGCAGCGCACCCTCCTTATAACATGCTTCTCCCCAAAGACAACCCTTCCATACTTATGCTACATAATATGAGGTATGATGGCCTTTTGGGGTTGTTCACTGTTTTCATATGATTCACTAAAATTTCAGTCTTTTTAAAGAGATGAATGCATTACTTACGTGCTATGCTTATTATTGCACTGCTATTTTGTTACTACCATGGGACTTACAGCTCGAGTAGGGGGATGATTCAAACATATGAGTCTATGAAACATAGCAATGTTAGAAAGCTATATTTACAGGTTTTTCTTTTGTTTGGCAGAACCCTGGTGTGGTTCCTTGTGGTGGTGTGTGCAATGAGTACAGTCTCTTAAAAATGATCCATTGAAAACCTGGAAGCCAGTGCAGTGTCAGTATGGCTAGTGTTATGTGATTCCAAGGTGCAAAAGTAGTGTGGGTCCTGCGGTTTGGACCCATCGCAATTAGGTAGGAATTTCAGTGCTCATAGATAAAGCCTATTAACATAACCCAGCCAATAGAGTACAGGAACTGTTTTGACTGTCAACGTAAGGGAGAAATCTGTCTTACGATCCTGAGCATATTCATAGAAGAGTTCAGTACAGCATCTCTTTGGGATTCCATGGTAAGACCTTTGTATAGGATGATTGTTAGTTTTTTTTTTTTTACTTTGTCCATCAAGTGAGGTGTCTGTCTTAAGTCTACTGGCCAGGCTGAAACCTCTTGTGTTACAGTCGATTCTACATCTCACAGTTTCTGTTTTGCCAGAGTTGAATTTAATATGATTGGCAACCTTCCAATCTTTGACAGAGATCAAGTTAGGTGCCAACGATGATGCTGTAGTTCCATTGAGGTTCGGGAGCAAGAAGGTGATTTGTCTGCCATCTGCATAATTGAAACATAGAAGACCAAAGGATTGAGTCTATCCATGCTGGGGGTTATGGAAGATCTAGATGTTCAAGATGAGGGGGACATAACTGGGCCAAGGTGAGAAACAAGTGTATACAGGCTATGAGGTTCTGGTGGGTAAGGAGATGATGAGGTACAGTTTGCCAGGATGCGTGCAATCAGTAGTAGAAACTAGAGTAGAAAAATGTCATCAGTGAGTGACAGATTACAAGTGGCAGCTGGACTCCAGGTGGCATAGGAGATCTTCCAACAATAGGAAGAACCCTGACTAGATCTTTTCCCCACTGTTGTGAATGCGCAGTGTCCACATTTGTTAATGTTGCATCTCCCACAAGGACTGTCCCTGGGAGATGCATTTCAGCTGGAGTGGAATAACAGTCTACTGTATGCCTTCCTACTTCTCCGTCCCAGAATTCTGAAGAAAATTAGGAATAATCAGGCCCAAGTCATCTTAGTCCCAGAGCCAGGCCAAGCGAGTGTGGTACTCAGAGCTTTTGAGTATGTGCATATGCCTTCTGATCAGGCTACCTCTCTGGGAGGATTTTATGTCACAGCAGCAGGGCAGGGTTCTCCTTTCGAACCTGTAGAATCTACACTTATTGCATGAAGATTGAGGGGAGCAGTTGAAAGCGTTTGGCTTCTGACTGAAGTCGTTGATGTCGTTCTGGCTGCCAGGTGTCCTTAAATGACGTTAATTTTTGTTGTACCCTGGGGCAAATTTGTTTCCTGGTGTGGAGTCCCAGGACAGGCCCTTTGCAAGCTAAACTGTCAGATATGTTGCTGTTTGTCTGTGGCCCAGCGCTGCCTTACAGTGGGCACTATTACAGGTTATTAGTTAGCCCTTATGGCCCTTCTGCGTTTACTGGACTAACTGTCCTTGTTTCCATCGCCTGTTGTAACTCATATACACTTTAGGGAATCCATCACCTTCCCAAAGTTCTTTGCCCTGCTTCACCCCTCGAAAGAGGAGGAGAGACCCCATCGGCTGATCACCAAAAGAGCTTTAATCTTTTACATCGATTGTACCAAAGACCATCAGTGGATGATCAGCTTTTTTGTGGGCTATCTGGGGCAAAGAAAGGTAAGGCACAAAAGGACTCTGTCAAGGTGGATAGTCCTTTGTATTAAAATCTGCCACCCACTGGCCAGAAGCAACCTCCGGAAGGACTGAGGGGCCCATGCCACCAGTGCTAAGGCTCCCAAACACTGTATTGGCATGTGGAGTGCATGTCCTTAGCAACACAAAAGAATGATGGACGGAGTGTTGAAACTTTTCAAACACTCACCCCCAGTCACGGATCTGGGTTTAATCCATCATTCTTTTGCTCACCATGCCACCCCAGTTTGGACCCAGCCATATGCTAATCAGTCTTGACCCTGTTCCCCATGGGACCAGTCCATTCCCAACTTCCAAGCCAGGTCATCCCTCGACCGGAAACAAGCATCTTGGGGCTGGTTTCAGGGTATCACCCTTCATCAGCCAGGCTAGCTTGAATCCAGTGAGCAAGGGACCCACGTCTGGGCATACCCTTCCCACTTAGGGCAACTTTACCAACACAGAAGGATGATGGACGGAGTGTTGAAACTTTTTCTGTGCCTGTCCTTGCAATTTATCAGGCTGTTACATGGGTGTTAGTGTACTTAAACATAAAACAGTACTGCCTTGATAGCAGGCCCGACGGAAAGTGCATTTCACCATTTAATCCTGCAGGACGTTTTGCTCTGAGCCCACTCACAGATAATCCAACTTTGGAAGGTACTGCTTTCAAATCTATTCTAAAGGTAAGGAAGCTGCAGTTAGAAGTAGCCATCAGAAGAAAAGTTATTTATCTTTGATAACTCTTTTTCTCGTGGCCAGTCTAACTAATAGCAGATTTCTTACTGCTGTCCCACTGCCCCTGTTCTGTGGAGTGATCTCTTTTCACCATCTGAGATGTTCGGAAATTATAGATCTGCACACTTATACCTCCATGGTTTTGTGGCCTGCGTTTAAGAATCCAGAACATGTCACACAAGATACTGATGTTGGCAAAGTGGAGTGGTGCTTATATGTGGCTCTGCTCCATCACTACCGAGGCAAAACAAAGCTACAGGACACTTCCTATCGACGTGTAGGAACACTGCAATGAAAGGTTTCTGGATCCTTTCTGATGCCTGGTGAGTATTAAAAATGTGAGAAATATGAGGTTAAGTAGAGAAACCACCAGAAAGAGCATTAACAAAGCTAAGTAACTTGTTCATGTAGTTCAAAGCATAGAATGAAAACAGTGAGCTTCAGAGCCTATTACAAATATTTGCTAGGGATATTGTCTTTCTGCCTCCTATAGATGAGACCATTGCATGAGGAATTCAACAATGGACCTAAAGCTCAGGCTCATTCAGTGACCAGGTGATAGTTAGTCCTAACGTACAGACAGTATTACAGTGGTCCACCCGTAGGACAAATACAGTCATATGTCTGTGTTTCCTGTTGCCATGTTTTACGATAAAATCTGATGCTTCACTGGAGTGCTTGTGGGCTCATACGCACTGGAGGTGGCATCCACTGAGAAGAGGACACAAGAGCATGCAGGCTTACAAATAAATGTGTTGGAGATGATAGCCGTAGGATAAGGCAGGCAATCTTTTCTCCCAAGAATGGAAGGGTCTTTTCATGTCTCTTGTCTATCAGTCATGTTACAGACTTCCATGTTTTACATCAACAATTGGAGGAACCAGGGCTCATGTCCTGTTGATATGATAGAGACAGTGGGACTGGGACCCTCAACATCAGGTATCACTATAAAGGGAACAACGCCAGGGAATACACAACCATTGGGCAGTAATGTCAGGCGTGCCTCTGGAGAGAAACATGAGTGAAAGCTAGAGCAGTGCTATCTCTCTTGAGCTCTGACGCTGAGGCATGCCAGACGTAGCTCTGTTCACTGCCAACATCAATATCAAATGCTGGTTCCTCATCAACAGAAAAACACTAAAGGTGTGAGGAAAATGCATTTTCGATCACATAGTCAAGGATCTTTGCTTTTCCTCCACTTTCCCTTATCCTGAGGGTGCTCAGCAAGAGGAAAAGAGTACCATGCTGACTGATACGCATAGCCTCAGCAAAGCCCAGACAGTACTGTCTCACAAATCTTCTTCTATCTCTCTGAAGCACCGCACATTCAACTGACTAACACCTACCCTTCTGTCTCGAAGAAACGGCCAGATCTGACATCACATCCTGAAATCCATAAACTTATCAGCATGCCTTCTAAGAAAAATGAATATCCCCACTTAGACATTCCAGACTTCCAGAAAATCTTATCTCAGACAAGGTCATTGTATACAAGTAGAACCCATGCAGCTATATGGAAGTACTTCTGTGTATGTAGCTTTGATCAAGACTCTTATCCAATTAAGTTTTACCTCATCAAATTCCACAGTATTTTCTGTATCCAGTACAATCATGTTTGAATCACGCATCCATAAACGTGCATCTTTCAGCATTTTTCCGTTTTCTAACCCTTTCTGAGAGACCATCCCCAAGGAATAGCATTTGTGCGAGTTTTGTTTTGATAAAATACTACCACCTTCATTTGATATGCAACTGTATTCTAAAATGTTAAAAATTAAAGAAGTGCATTCCAGTAGAGACAGGTCTGGTTCTTTGGCATTTCCTACAAAATATTTCTAGTCTTGAGATCTGTAATGGTGTGGTGTCGGGGTTCATTCATACATTAACTAAACAGTTATTCGCTGATATAACAGGTGTTGGATTTCACATACAGCTCTCCAGACGATACAACTTTAGGTCTTAATTCATTCTAAAAAGTACAATTAGAGTGAGACTAGATGACATGCTTTGTATATTTAACTAACCGTTTGAAAAATGGAATCTGTAAAGGATCTGCTACAATCCCAATCCTCCCTTTTCGTGTTGAGTCTTCCTGCTAATTGCCCGGGTTAGCTGCAAAAAAACGGAACTTTCACTTGAGCATGTCCAAGGGAATCATCCCTTTTTAATGAGATGATCACACCTCGTAGCCAACAGAAAGGTAATTGAATATTGTACTCCAATCCCAGTTGAACTTTAGTTTTTATATTTTGTGGACGCTTGACCAAGTGTATAAACAGACTGCACAAGCCACGTAGAATCACACAAAACTAATTCACACTGTGCATTTTTTTGCATCAAACTTTTTCCTCTTTCGTAAGCTATTCTAAAATAAAATTGTGTTCGAATGAAATTTTGAAAACCAGTTCTTGAGGGGCCAATGCAATCAGAGGTTATGATGTTACAGTCGAAGTCATTTACCAGTGGTGTCCTCGCGCCACAGTTCTGTTGGACCCTAATGTGCAGTTGACCAAAGTAGCACGAGTCCATGTGGTTACCACTTCAGTCAGGTCTTTAATTTAGCAGAGTGCAAAATAAACAAAAAAATAATAAACTGACTATTGGTAAAACAATAATTAGCAAACAAAACCAGAAGTCTATTGCCCCTTTTGAACCACAGATAGTTCATGCGCTTAACATTGTAAATTATTTTAAAATGGAGCCTGTAGTCAGTGATATTTAGTGGTACTGAGTTTGAGAGCACACTAACAACTCTGGGACATTAGAGTCAAAACAGGAACCTTCTAGTGGGATTGCATGACCACAACCAGTAGCTCAAATCTGCTTTGTTAAGGTATACTTCAAAGATGCTGGTTCTTGAATGTTAAGAATTTTTGATGCATCTCCCAGGTGCACTGGAACCATCCATACCCTCGAGGCCTAGCCAGCCCTTACATTAGCTGTACTTCTTATAGGTGGTAAAGAATGGTGTCTGGTGGCCACAGAAAGGGGAGTCAGCCTACTGGAGTCCTACATGCTTGTATGTATGACTTGCAGTCAACTTGTATTACAACATGCATTTCCTAGGCAAATAAGTAACATAGCACTCCTACCTCCGCAGGAAGGAGCACAAGGACTGCCTCCCTGTCTACCTAGTACTAAACACAAGCATTCTAATGTGAGTAAAAGGCAGAGAAAAGCAACAATGTAATTTCCAGTCAGTATGGGTCAGGAGAGTAACACAGACTGGATGGTGCTGTAGATTCTATAGCAGCCTTTGAGGGTGTAATGGCATGTGGTGTGGATACAGGAGGGAAATGCCACCCATAATCAGGTTCTATGGTTGTTAGTAAAACAGTTGTCTGGTTCTCATTGTGCGTGTTTCAAAACATGTATGCCCCAGCAGAGAAAAATAGCAGATCACTAGTGCTCTGTCTGCAATAGGTCATGCATCAGTAATTTCATTGCCAGAAGCTTCCATAATTCACCAAGCCAAAAGGCAGTGAGGGTGCCCTCTTCTTGCAGAGTAAGAGTATCAGCTGCCTTCCTGCTCCCAGCATATGTAGAAGTATTGTCTAGTCATATACAGTCTTTCTCTTCCATTAGTCAGGCCAAATACTGCCCTGATTGTGGGGACTCTAGGGCCCACACTGCCTTGCACCAGGAAGCGCTGTGAGGAAGGGAGGAGCTTGTCACCAAGCGCTACTTAGCGATGCTCCTCTACCGCCGCACGGGACGCGCATACTGCCCTGATTGTGTCGACTCCAGGGCCCACACTGCCTCGCACCAGGAAGCGCTGTGAGGAGGGAGGAGCTTGTCACCAAGCTCTACTTAGCGCTGCTCCTCTTCCGCGGCGCTGGACGCGCATACTGCCCTGATTGTGGGGACTCCAGGGCCCACACTGCCTTGCACCAGGAAGCGCTGTGAGGAGGGAGGAGCTTGTCACCAAGCGCTACTTAACGCTGCTCCACTAACGCGGGAAGCACCCAGGCCAAGGGTGCACCTATCCGCTCCCATCAGCACCAGGAGGAGGCAGGGCAGGGCCCATCCCTCTTGGCTCCTGACCCCTACTTGCCATTCTTGACGATCCTCCCTTTATATAGTTCTATATAGTTGTATTATTTATAATTCAATCTCGATCCTCCTTTTTTTTTTTTGTTAAGATTCATTTTTGCGTCTTTAGGTACTTTTGGGGGATTGTAACGGACAGAAACTTTGAGAAACAATTGGGCCTTGGGCAAAACTCCAAAAGTATGGGAAAGAGGAAAGCTGGTGAT
Organism: Pleurodeles waltl; assembly: GCF_031143425.1. Taxonomy (NCBI): domain Eukaryota; kingdom Metazoa; phylum Chordata; class Amphibia; order Caudata; family Salamandridae; genus Pleurodeles; species Pleurodeles waltl. The sequence continues at coordinate 776,490,900 of NC_090438.1, read as the reverse complement.
AAAACTTTAGGGCTGGGTGGGGCTAGAAAACGACCCAGACATTCTGCGGAGAATTGAACTATGTCTCAAATCGATGATTTAATTAAGGAAGTAGAATGTTTGTTAGATCCAAAGCCCAGAAATACTGGTGGGAAGGGGTTTCGGGCATCTGGGAAAGACATCAAGTCTTACTTTAAAACAGCTGATGAGCGATGCCTCATTTCTAAAGATAAGAGGAACCTGTTGGGTTGCTGTATAGAGGAGAGACTTGTTTCAGCAATTACCTCGACTATTCCTCAATTTGTCCAGCAAAGCCCATTATCTCCAATTGAGTTTGCTGTTGAGTGCACCAATCGGTTTACTCCATTACTGAGTCCTATGAGTCGGCTTAGTAAATCCGCAGAACAAAGTGAGGCTAACAATAAAAGAGGGGAAACGAGAGAAGTCCCTATTAGAGTGCAGTTAGTCCAGTTGAGGGGGAAGTCAACACTTTACGAAACTATATGAGCTCCCTGGGCAAACTGTTGAATGTGAAACCAGATCACTTGACTACCCTGCTAGGGAAGTTAGAAACCTCTCGCCCCTCGTTAGAGCCAGTACAGATCCCTGTGGTAACCACTCAACCCCCGAACAAACATGTCAATACAGGAAATGGAAAGAGGCATGTAAGTACACCTACTGCCAGGCCACCAGCGGAATGGCATCCTGTGGGAAATTTAAAACCATCTGTGTCAAAATGCCCTGGCTTCAATTGAGTAGGAAGGCTGGAACAGCCCACCTAGGTAGTACAAGAAGTAGGGCCTTAGAGTTACACGAAACAGCAGAACGATTTTTCCAACCTAGTAAAGAGGACAGGCAGTACAACTTGTATCTGACAAATGTCCCGAAATTATCCCCAAGTAATAGAGAATCTTGTGACTCACTTACAAATAAAGTAATCTAATGGGTCAGGAAAAGGCAAGAATGTAGTTCAATGATAAGAGAAGATATAAGATATGTTACGAGAATTCAAGGTATTAACTCAAGACAGGACTGTATAGGACTGAAATTGGTAAATCAGGAGATAGTAGACAGTCTGCTATCTCTCGAGAAAAGACCTAGGTTAGGATTAGCTGACTGATACGCATAGCTTCAGCAAAGCCCAGCCCAGGTTAGGATTAGCGTCACAGATTAAAATTACACTAGACATCCCTGTAGCTCCCACAGATTGTGAGGACAGGTTCACTCCTCCTCTCTCCCAACTGCCCAATCATGTTACCCAGGAGCCCACTGTGGAAATGTCAGATATTAATTGACAGGAGGTACAACAGCTACCTATGGTGAGAAATTTATTTGCCAGTTGTAACAAACTGGCAAACTCTAATTCTAATTCCGATTTGCATAGAGAGAATACAAACGGAGGGGGGAACAAACTGTGATGAACTCTGGGCTGTGGAAGAAATGCTACGCAGCACCAACTTATATAACAGGAAGGGAATGGATGCCTGTGAGGGCGACATCATTAAGTTCCTTATATGGAACTTAGCTGGCTTAAATCAAAGGTCAGTGATCCCGAATGGTGCAACTTTATTGAACAGCACCACAAAATCCTGTTGCAGGAAACCTTGGCACTTCAGTCAGTGCATAGAGAGGGGTACCTGACTTTTTATAAGCCATCACTTCCCTCAGCATAAGGCCGTGCTTCAGGAGGGCTAGGAATCTGGCTTAGGCGGGACTTATTCCCAAGGTAAAAGTAATTACATGCAATAGCAGGGATATCCTGCCCTTTGAACTTAAGATCACGAATTGTAGAGGGATCAATTATATAGCAATTGTAAACATATATATTAGACCACCTCCCTTAAATATTCAAATCCCTATGGTTGCTCATGTAGCGGACGTTCTAACCCAGTTGTCCGGGGGAACAAGGGTAATAGTGGCAGGCGACTGTAATATCTGTTTAAAATACAATACAGATCCTTCTCAGTTGACCCCTAGCTATGCAGAACCTTTGGGTAGATCGGGACCTGTGCAGCCGAAGACCCAAAGCACTACAGGGGTAGCAGCCCATTTGGAGAACCTATTCAGCAGTAGGGGGCTAAGGCAGGTAAATGGGAATACAAGATCTGATACCCCGGCTGAACCTACGTTCAAAAGAGGGACCTTCACAAGCCACCTTGATTATATTTTCCTGGACCCAATGCTCTGGCCTTCCCTTATTGACATGGCAGTGATCCCAAGGGCTGATAGTGACAATTAAGCCCTTAGTGCAGAATTCTCAGCCCGTCTCTTTACAAATAATGTCTTGTCCATGTGGGTAACGGGTAATAACACCAAGATAACTAACAACAAGAGGAATCGAAAATGGGAACCGATGGAGAATGATATGATGATCCAGAAAAAAATCTATCAATAGGTTAGAGAGAGTTTGTCCTCCTTGGCTTCTATTCATCCTGCAATGGTTTACTTTGTTCAGTTACACTGCAGCTTGATGAATCGTTTGAAATCTCTCTTTACCGTGGTAAGATGCAGAGGGACCACCATCCACAAACCAACAGGGTGGTTTTCAAAGGAATGTCGGCTGGCGAAGGTTCAGCTTCTAGGCGCACTGAAAAGGGGGAATTTACTAGATATAAAAGATGGTAGAAGCACCTATAAAAAAAACAATGAGATACTAAAAATAGGCGGGATCGGGGCCAGTGGGATAGTCTAACTGCTGCCCTGCAAGAGGGGAATATCAAATTATTTTGGAAATTGGTGGGAGACAGGAAAGACCCCCCCCTCCCAATTTTGAGAGCAGCCCCACATTCCAATCTGAACAGTGGGTAACCCACTTTGAAACTTTGAAGACCTCTAAAGGGGAAAGCACTGCGTCAAGGCACTCCAACTTTCATTTGAAGGCACAATTAAAGGCCAATCGAGCAACAAATTTGGCTCTTCTAGTTTTGATTTGGTTGGCTTTACTATGGAGAAAACCTCCCAAGCTTTGAAAACGCTACACAAGGAAAAAGCCCCGGGCCCAGATTGTATTGCAGGAGACATGTATTTGTCACGTCCAGAGGTCTGGATACCTTATGTGAATACCCTAAGTAATGATGGGCCAGATGCAGGAAACGATTTGCGAGTCGCAAACTGCAAAAATTGCCGTTTGCGACTCGCAAATCGCATTTTCCTATGCAGAAATGCATATTGCGAGTCGGGACCGACTCGCAATATGCATTTCAGAATCGCAAATAGGAAGGGGTGTTCCCTTCCTATTTGCGATTCGGAGTGGTATGCAATACCATTTGCGACCGCATATGCGGTTGCAAATGGTGTCGCAGTTACCATCCACTTCAAGTGGATGGTAACCCACTCGCAAATTGGAAGGGGACCCCATGGGACCCCTTCCACTTTGTGAATGGACCCAAAACTATTTTTTCAGGGCAGGTAGTGGTCCAAGGGACCACTACCTGCCCTGAAAAAATACCGAAACTAAAGGTTTCAGTTTTTTTTTTAAGTGCAGCTCGTTTTCCTTTAAGGAAAACGGGCTAAACTTAAAAAAAAAAAAAAACTGCTTTATTTAAAAGCAGTCACGAACATGGAGGTCTGCTGACTACAGCAGGCCTCCATGTTTGCGAGTGCCTAGACTCGCTATGGGGCCGCAATTTGCGACCCACCTCATTAATATTAATGAGGTGGGTCATTGCGACCCCATAGCGACTCGCATACGGTGTCTGAGACACCGTTCTGCATACCAATTTGCGAGTTGCAAATTGCGAGTCGCAGGGACTCGCAATTTGCAACTCGCAAATTGGCTTTTTGCTACATCTGGCCCGATATTCTGAGGGGAGAGGGTAATCTCCTGTCGTGGCGGAAAGCAAAAATAGTCCCAATTTACAAAAAGGGGGACAGAAATCTCCAGGAACTACAGGCCGATAAGTTTAATTGACATCAGTCAAAAGGTTTTTTGCAAACAAGTTTTAACCAGGTTACATTTGTGGATCAATGATAATCGGATCCTTGTTGACTGGCAGGCAGGATTCAAGAAAGGGGTGAGCACAGTGGACCAAGTGTTTAAGTTCAGATCATCATGTTGGAAATATTTGGGTTTAAAACAACATCATTTGTATGTCACCTTCATCGATTTGAAGGCGGCATTTGATCTAGTCCCACGGGAGCTCCTTTGGAAAGTTCTAGATGGTTATGGCCCGTATAGCGACCTTTTAAGGTTAATAATTTATATGCATGAAAGCACCTTTGCAAGAGTTAGGTGGACCCAGGGGGGTGACCTAACTAGCGAGAGGGGTCAGGCAGCGGTGTGTCCTGGCCCCCACATTGTTTACTCTTTATATAAATGTCGCAGTGGACCAGCTGGCCGAGTGCAATCATGATGCCCCCAAATTAGATGGGAATCCCGTACCAATTCTTATGTTTGCTGATGACACTTTGTTGATTTCAAGAACCCCGATGGGACTACAAAACGAACTAGACTCCTTTGTGGCATTTTGTGATAAGAGGGGGCTTTTGCTCTAAACCAAGTACATTGTGTAATTGCATTGAAGCCGTGACTTTATTGGGTGCGCTTATGGTCTTCTGGGCATTTGGGCTCCTATAGGGTACTTAAGCTATAGCTATTATCTACTAACAAACCAGTATCAACCCTCTGGCTAAAACATATAAAGGATCAGTGTTACTGGATTAAAATGGAGGAGATATAGAGGACCCCACAGAGCATAACGAGAAGCATGGCACAGCGTGTAAAGCATCTCTACCGGGAGACCATATAATAGGCAAAAGAACAGAGCAATTTCTACAGCCCAAGTGCTCAACGATGTTTGAACAGTACATGGACAGCATAAATCAAAGCCCAGGCTAAAAACCTGTTTATCAAATTTAAATTAGGGATCTTGCCACTGAATTCCGTCACCTCTATTTGGAAAAAAGATAATGGTGCGACTAGTTTTTGCCTTTTTTGCCCGACGGAAACAGAATCTATCGCTATTTTATGTTTTTTTGCCCAAGATATTCAAAGCCCAGGAGGAGGTGGATCATTCCTCTATGCAGGTCCCTCGGCTCCCTGAAATACCTAGAGAAGCTTTGCATACTAATGAGTAATACAAGCGAAAAGCTAGTGTTCGCACTTGCTAGTTTTTTAAACAGTGCTTGGATCGCGAGATCCAGGGAAACTCTTAATCATGCAGACCCAAATCCTTGCACCGTGGTAACTGGCTGAAAATTGAGATTGTAATAGTATCTAGGTTACCTTTATTCTATCTCAACAGCAGGCGTAGAATTACCACAATGGTATATAGATGAGGGCTCAGATTGTGGTAGAATGTTTACTGGTGCTAAGAATCTAAAGTTATAAAATCAACTGCCTGTGTTTATCCCCAATGGGTTTCTTTTAAACTACCTTTTAAACTTTGTATTAGCTATCTTATGAACTGTGACTCATTTATCTAAGATTTTGTGTGTTGCTAAATACGCTGTCTCTTTTATGACATTATTTGTTTTGTAATTTATTTTGTGTACCACAATTTTATGGCTTTAGCCAAAATAAAGTTAATTTACTTACGTGGCTGAGTGCCAGTTCCATCTGTCTAGTAGCCCAGCACCCCTTTAAAGTGTGTCTAGAACACCAAAGAAATCCACCAGAAATAAGGAATGGTTAATCTTTCTGTAGTGCATCCCGAGCATCAATCAGTGGCAGCTCAAAAAATTTAATGGAGACTCACTGGTATCATGTACCAATAATACATTTTTTATATGCCAACATGCTGTGCGGGTTGCTTTCCTAGACCTTAGGCACATCAGTTCACAGTGTTGCTTATGCCACATCAGCTACCTGTGGAGCTGGATCTTCCTCCCATCTGTTTACTAAGCTGAAGCATCCTGTGCATATTGGTGACAACCAAACCTTTTATGTGTTTGGACAATCTTTCTAGGATGTTAGAGGTTTCTTTACTGTCTTTACATTTGGAGGTAAATAGTGCAGAGTCTGAATTGGCAGTCTTTTAGTCTCAGGGATTCTGAATATTGTTTTATACCATGTGAATGATTTGATCTACCCCTGATGAAACTTAGAGGGTCATTCTGACCCTGGCGGCCGGTGGCTGCCAGGGCCACCGACCACGGGAGCACCGCCAACAGGCTGGCGGTGCTCCAACGAGCATTCTGACCGCGGCGGTTCAGCCGCGGTCAGAAGCGGAAAGTCAGCGGTCTCCCGCCGACTTTCCGCTGCTCGTGTGAATCCTCCATGGCTGCGGAGCGCGCTCCGCAGCCATGAGGATTCCGACCCCCCCCTACCGCCATCCTGTTCATGGCGGGAAAGCCGCCATGAACAGGATGGCGGTAGGGGGGGTCGCGGGGCCCCTGGGGGCCCCTGCCGTGCCCATGCCAATGGCATGGGCACGGCAGGGGCCCCCGTAAGAGGGCCCCGCAAAGTATTTCAGTGTCTGCCTTGCAGACACTGAAATACGCGACGGGTGCCACTGCACCCGTCGCACCTTCCCACTCCGCCGGCTCGATTACGAGCCGGCATCCTCGTGGGAAGGTCGTTTTCCCCTGGGCTGGCGGGCGGTTTTTCAGCAACCGCCCGCCAGCCCAGGGGAAAACTTGTAATACCCGCCGCGGTCTTTTGACCGCGGCGCGGTATTTCGGAGGGGGGAATTCTGGCGGGCGGCCTCCGCCGCCCGCCAACATTGGAATGACCCCCATAGTGTTCTTCACCCCGGCCCCTTGTCTCAGTGACAGAATGTCTTGCCTCTCTTAGATGCTGTGAATGCTGGATTGTGGTGGATAGGTGTGTGTGGGGAGGGTCTGGAGGTGAATCCCCGTCACACTGAAATGTAGTCCCACTCCTCCAAAACCATTGTATTGGTAAGCACATATTATGTGGTTGTTTGACCTTTGCTAACCAGACCATATCCCACAAGAAGAATTGCTGAATACCTGGTATACAATGAAAACCCATTGCAAGGTGCAGCTCCTTAATTGGCTCTGTGTACCTAGGGTTCTTGATGAACCTACAAGCCTTATATATCCCTGCAACCAGAAGAGTCCACCAGATGTAATGATATATTGCTTTCAAAAAAAGGTATAAAAGAAAACGTGGACAGAAATGGCTCTTTTTTTTCACCTCAATTTCAATATTTTTTATTTCAACTGTTACTTTCTGTTGGAAAACCTTGAAGGATCTACACAAATGACCCCTTGCTGAATTCAGAATTTTTTCTACTTTTCAGAAATGTTTAGCTGTCCGGGATCTAGCATTGGTTTCGCACCCATTTCAGGCAGTAACTGGAAGGAGGGTGAAAGCACATCAAATAGCAAAAATGGGGTATGTCCCAGTAAAATGACAAAATTGCGTTGAAAAATTAATTTTGTTTTGTGATTCAAGTCTATCTGTTCCTGAAAGCTGGGACAATGGTGATTTTAGCCCTGAAAAAAAACCTTTGTTGATGCCATTTTCAGTGAAAATCCATGTGCTTTCTTCTGCAGCCCTTTTTCCCCATTTTTTTTTCAAACTAACTTTTAGCTGTATTTTGGCTAATTTCTGATCTTCTCCAGGGAACTCACAAACTCTGGGTACCTAAAAGGAGGCAAATTTGGCTTGGGTAGATTATGTGGACAAACGTTTATGAGGACCTAAGCGTGAACTGCCCCAAATAGCCAAGAAAAGGCTTGGCATCAGAGGGGGAAAAGGCCTGGCAGTGAAGGGGTTAAAGAGTTTTTTAGGTAATCCAGGGTGTAATGTCAGGGCTTTCTTGGTGGCTTATTGGGCTTTACTGCCCCAGAATTGATATATCTTCTTTAATGCTGACATTTCGCACATTTCAGTCATAGATTGGTCCCCCACGACTCCTGCCCTAGACCATACCTTCGCCCCAAATGCCCACAACTTGCAGGTCTGAAGTGGGTGGGCGAGTCAAAGGTGTCACTTATTTGGCTGCCTTCCTGGACTATGCAATGTTCTGCACTATCAGGTTCTTGCATGCATTGTCCGGGAACCACTGTCACTGTACAGTTTACCCTATACTCAGGTGAGCAAGTCGTTCGCTCCACATGTGGATGTTGTGCCCCAGTTACAGTCCACTCCCCTGCAGTGTTAGTACTCCTAATTCTGGGAGGTGTGCATGTAATTGGCTCTGACCAAGGCACCCAGGACCACAACACAAAATCCATTGAACAATAGCGGGAAAGCAAGGCCTGGAATAGAGGAGTCTCATCATGTCCAGTCTGTGTAGGTCACCCACTTCACTCTTCAGGGGCCAAGCTTGCCTAAACAACATCTGGTCACACCACTGCCCATCTTCTCCACCTGCTAAGGCCCTTTCTCCAACAGAACAGTTGACAGGAGAGGAGGGCACCACACACCTGGGCGCTTTAAGCAATCCTCCCCCAGTGCTCTTTGGTTAACATGGATAGGCCAGCACTGCCTCACATATCCTGCCACCAAAGGGAGGTCTTGTCTTCCAGCCTGACCGGGCCTCACAACCAGCCCTCTTACCTCAGCACCATCTGCAGCCCTAAGCGGGCCCTTCAATCGCAAGGCCCCCCACAGATTCACCGAGGTCCTAAACTTGACGCCCCTAACCCTAGCTACCCTGACTGGGTAATTTCCTGCAGCACCCTTGGCCCACCTACCGGAGCTTTATGTGATCCTTATTAGAATCTTCTCCCTTGTGGGGGGTGCATGGGCGGTCAGCACGGGCCAGGGCCAGCTCAAGGCACCATAGCACCTAAAGAGAATTCCATTAGGGTCAGATTCCATTGGTTTTTCAGTTAATCTTCAGTCCAGTCAAAGCTAAGTTCAGCTTTTGGTGGTGGGTGTTAGTGTGCTGCAATATGAGCTGATAGGAGCAGGCCCTCTCTCAATGGCAACCTTGTGCTTGCTTGGCCAGGCTATCCACCGGGTCCTTTTTATTAAATGGCTAGTTACATGAGTTCCTGTGCCAGTACACTGGCATTCCCACTTTCAGTGGCACAAATTTCAGAGGCCTATTTCTGGAAAGGCACTGGTCATTGTTGGCCATCGAACCAACAGTGCCAATGCTGGAAGTAATGTACCTTTTTTTGGTAGGGATTTGGGGTTCCAACCCCAAACAGTTGCTTTTGAACCACTTAGCCTAGAAAGACATGCTCAGTCATTCAGGACTTGGAAGCAAACTCCATTACCTACCTCTCCGAATCGTTATGTCTGAAGATGCTGAGGCTCGAGTTTACACTAAGACTTAGCCTCATTAGGACGAGATGTGAAGATTTTTCTCCTGGGCTCCAATGGTGAAGTGCAGCAGCTGAGGACTACCACAGGGCCTCTCAGCCAGCCATGCTGTTGTCTTTGCTGTCAAATGTTCTCTTCATGAAAGATGCAATCAAGCATCCTCTCCTTAGGCAGGCAAGTCCTGTTTTTTTTCTTCACAGGTTGGTCCCGTAGCACTTCTCTCAGGATCTTGCCCCAATAAGGTTATATCCCTGGTTGCCAGTTTTCCTCAGCTACACTTTTGTGTAACTCCTCCTCTGGTAAGATGTGTCTTCGTGATCATCAAATAATCTTTATTCCGTTACTTATAACCATAAAAGATGCAAACAATAAAACCTAAAATAATCCCTCATCTAGCAATCAATCTGGTATATATGTGTGTGTGTGTATATATATATATATATATATATATATATATATATATATATATATGTGTGTGTGTACACATATATACACACACACACACACACACAAAACTAAATACAATCAAGTTAAAAACATACATTTTTATAATTTAAAACAGGTAAGATGTGTCATGGAATAAAATACTTGTTTAAGGAACTGAGTATTTATGTCAATCCTGAGCAATCAAAGTATCAGCACTTTTTGAATTAGGAGGTCCTCTCGAGTTGTGGAAGGACATGCGCCTGCACAAAAGTGTCTGCTGGTGTCGTGGGACACACACTTCCCTCCATGTGAGGGTTGTGCTGGTCTGAGAGGAATGTTTAGTGGCTCCTGAGGGTAGGCCTAAAGCAGGCCCAAACCTTTTGGGATGCAGATCACAGAAGGACAGGTTATGGGGTCTGAATGCTCAGTCATAGGAACTGCAGCTACTTCTATGACTAAAGTGACTACTCTGCACCACACTGCCTCACCCCACAAGTCAACTATATTGAGGAAAGGCAGTGCAAAACCTGTATGGTCCTAGATTCAGCAAAGACCTTGGCAGCTTTTAGATCAGGCCTTTTTGGAAGTGCACCCAAGTAGAAAAAAGTGGACTTTGCCATAAACTTAGGCTCACACACAAAACTTTCACATGATCACAAACATATGCAGTTGTGCAATATGAAATGAGGTATCTCCCAATTGCAGAATTACAATAAGAAGGATTACGGAAGATGGGCATGAGTCTGAGATAAGGCTATTCTCAGAAATGGAAGGCAAGCAGAGGATGGAAGGTAAGAAGACAGTCACTCTGGAAAAAGAATGAGGGAAAACAAGCAGAAGTTGATCAAGGTAAATGTTTGCACACTGGGTTTTAGGGGTATAGTGGGGGAATTCCTGATTTGACTTTCATTGACTGGTACCTCTAAGCCTAACCATATAAAAATTGACGACTTAACTTGCAGGACTGAGTTCCTGCACCAAGAGTGGTCCTAGTTAGTTAATATAAGCTATTATTGGGTTAAACTAAACCATAAAAGCAGCATATAAAAATAATCAAAACAATATCATATCATAGTTGTTGTCCCAAAATGCAATCAATCAAATAGTCACATAGACCAAGACTTCTTTTGGCCAAACCAATGGTCCCTAATAAAACATAGATATATATTACAATTTAAAATGTTAAAATTCAGTAACTGCAGTATAAAAAACAGGAGGAGCAAGTATGAGTAAGATATATTTACTTGCCCACCCTCTTTCTGGCTTTCACCACAGCAGCAAGATAATTGTACGTCACAAAGCAGACTTGATCAGTTAATAGCAATTGAAAATAGAACATTGCTGGTTTTTATTGAGAGACTTTAAAAGGGAGATTAAAAACTGAGTTCTCTTGGCTCTGTACAGGCTAAAGAAAAACAACATGTAAAGTTGCTGTTGAGGGGTGCTAGAGTCGCAGGGCAAGTTACCAAGTTTTCTATATTATACTCATTGGAAGGATAGACTACCAAAAAGTGTGCCAGGCCAAGCCTGAATCTTATCAAAAGGTATCTGTGATGTCTGGGCACTTTTAGCAAGTAAGACTCAATATTGGGAGAAGTGCCTAAGGGGAAGAAAGATGCCACCAATCCTTTCTTGGATTTGATCCCCACTCTCTTGGTCACTAAATAGTTAAGAAGCTCTTTTCTGATGACTAATTTATCATGATTTAAAAGAAACTCATATCTACCAATTTCTAGTAAAATATTCTTCACATACATGAGCCAAACAGTCAAGCCCCAAACAATCAAGCAACAACAACTGCATCAAAGCAGCCTCTGGCCTGCACCAAACTGAGAGCCAAAGCATTACTGAATGAATTTCCACAATCTCATTCAAGTATTGAAGGTCAACTTTTTCATGGCCAATACATGAAGGGATACTTCCTGGCAAATACAGCTAGCTGTTCTCGCAGCACTTGGTTACAGCTTCTCAGCAGTGTTATGTTGCTGTGCAACTGGGTTTGTGCTTTTAAGTAGGCATACTTGCTCACATATAACCCCCTGTTTCTGTCACAGTTTTAGGTCACAGCTTTCCAGATAGCAGAGCTGTCAGGTTTGCTAAAGACAACTTGGGGACATTAGGAAAGTTGACCTAGGAATGCATTCTACCCGTTGCTTGCCATTGGCTTTATGGTTTGTAACTCAAATATCCTTGCTTTCCATTTGCTGTCTTTATTTGTTTTAGGCTGGCCAGCTTGAGTTTGGTGTGTCCCTTGCCAAAACCTTATTCACAGAATCATTCTGAGTACCCCCTTTCTGTAAACAGGCCTATAAGTCTTGTTCTTACCTTGTCACATTTGCTGTGCATTCAGAGACAGAGGTCAAATGCTAGGTGCTGTCTTCCAATGGCACTTGTTTATTTTCTTTCTCTGGCTTCAGTGTGAAAGGATTTATGTGACAATCTTACTGGATAGTGGAGGCACAAAAACACATTTAAATGAACTGTGTAAGTATTTCAGTATGTATCAGAATCATGAATGCACAAATAAAGCACAGTTTTTGTTATTTCTGAAGCTTGTTGGAAACAAATACTTCATTATGATCTAAACAAATCATTAAACTAGGTGACGCAATTTACACACATTTTCGTCTGTGCACTGTATAGTTTTATTAGTAAAACGGTATGTCTGTGCAAATGAAATGGTCATGTCAATTGAAAATATGTTGTCTGTAATAGCAGTGTGCTACCAGACAATGAATACTTCACTCTGTGTCGCTCCAATCTACTCTGCTCCACTCCACACCATGGTACTCTACTCTGCAGCACTCCACGCCACTGCACTCTGTACCACTGCATTCTATGCTACTTCATGCTATGCCTGTCTACTCTACCCTGTACCACTCTACTCTATGCCAATGCACTCTTCACCACTCTACTCTGCACCACTGCTCTTTTCACTACTGCACTTTACAGCACTCCAGTCTAGGCCACACTAATCTACTCTGCACAACTCCAATCTACGCCTCTGTACTCTTCTACAACACTTTGCAACACTGCAATCTATGCTAATACACCTACGCTGGTGCATTTTAATCTCCAGCACTCAACTCTATGCCCCTGCAGTCTCTTCTAATCCACTGTACGCCACTGTAATTTAAACTGCACTTAATGCCACTGTACTCTACAACACTTTACTCTGCACCATTACACTCTATGCCACTCTAAGCAACTGCACTCTACCTTGCACCACTCGACTCAACACCACTTCACTCTACTCTGAAACAATCTATTCTATGCCACTGCACTCTACGTCCCTCTACTCCACTCTGTACCACTCCACTCTATTCCGCTGCACTCTATTCCACATCAGTGTACTCTGTCATACACCACTCTACTGTACTCCATTGCACTTTGACATCCTACTCTGCAGCACCGTACTTTCTGCCACTAACCTCTACACAGCTCTACTCTGCACTACTCCACTCTATGCCACTGCAGTTTATGTCACTACACTGTATGGCAGTATATTCCACTCTGCACCACTCTATTCCAGTCTACTCTGCATCCGTCTATGCCACCGGACTCTATGCCACTCAGCTCTGTTCTGCTCTCTATGCCACTACACTCTGTCACTCAACTCTACCCTGTGCCACTGCCCTCTGCATCACTCAATTGCACGCCACTCCACTCTACATCACTCTAGTGTATGCCACTGCACTCTACGCCACTCTACACTACGCCACTCTACTCTGTGCCACTCCACTCTGCGCCACTCCACTTTCTTTTTATTTCACACAAACTTTATTGCATTGCCATTTGATCCTGCAAATAAAGGTACATATCATACATAGTAACACAAGTAGTAATAATAAACGTGTTGTTATATAATTCGAACCGTGGGTCATATAAAATTGTCCAGTGTCTCATTGCAGCAGCAGATAATGCACTTAAAACTTTATTTGCTGTAACATTACCCTCCCTCCCCTCAACAATTCCCTGGCTTGTGTGTGAATCATTAACGATGGGGAGAAGAATTCTTTCCCTTATTGTCCATGACAACAGAGGGGGATCCTGGGCAGTTATTCTGATTAATCTATCCCTATGTTAATTCCTGGCCACAAAACAGCTGGTAAATGCTACTTGGAAATCGGGTGTTCCTATAGGCTCATTATCTGTTAGGAAAAGTATTATAGGAACTATGACGAGACATTGGTATGTGATTCTATTAGTGTAAGATGCATCTCTTCAAGGTAAGTAATGTGTACCTTCCTTCTATGTAATTGTGCCAGCACTTGGTGTCGCTTATGCAAAGAGCCCAACCATGAACATTCCAAGTGAGTAGTTTACAAGCATTACGACCTGTGGTTATAGCTCTAACGGGAATGGTGAGTGTGTCCAGACCTCTGTTGTTAAATGAGCCATTCAGTGTTTGTGTCATCAGGGTCAGGTTGAAACGGTAACTTCCCGAATATGTGGTCCAGCAAATGAAATTCGTTTGACCAAAGTAATATAACAAATATAATATTTAATACAAAGCAAACCATGCACATTCGTTTCTGGGGGTGTAAGATATGAACTGGGCTGTTTAGGATGCCATGTAAAAGGCACCTTTTAGGAACCAAACATTTGTCCTGGACCCGGACCCTTTTACCCAATACAACAGTATAGATGCACTGTATATATTGGAAAACATTATATTCTTTGGACCCCCAATTAATATAAGGGACATAATGGTTTGTGACTGTAACAATATTTCTCATTTAGGAGGCTCTGTTTGGAGAGATCCATACGATGAGAGCAGTAAAGTATACATAACATTACAGTTGAGGGATCACGTTGGGTGTACTATAGAAGTGTGACAGAACTGGCCAGTTGTTTATTAGATTTACAGTCACATACCCGCATAGACCATTGGTTATTTGTGGGAAAAAGTGCCATGCTTCCGTCTGTATCTGAGGCACTACCCCCTGATGTGCTAAGGCTGGGGCAGCACGCCGCGGTCTGTAGCGTCGCTGCAGAAAGTAGGGCCCCTTTTTGGCTTTCCTTGGCTTGTCGCGTGGAAGGTGCGACCGTTTACGAGTCTCTGTAGCTTTTCTGCTGCGTTGGCAGCGGGAACTGCGGCCAGGCCCTCAGGGCGGTAGCTGCCGTCGGTTCCGTCCTTGCCAGTCCGGTATGTGGTGGTCCAGCCATGTTTGCGCAGCTTCCGGAGTGCCAAAATAGTGCGAGCGTTGTTCGTGGATGACTTTAAGATTTGCTGGGAAAATCAGTGCACAAGTGATACCAGCCGCACGAAGATGATTTTTCACATCCATGAACAAAGAGCGTCGGCGTTGTACCACCAAGGTGTTGTCTGGAAACAGAGAGACTTATGTATTTTCTCCAATGAGCGGCGCTTGCTCTCTGGCCGCCCAGAGCAATTGATCTTGATCTCTACAATTTAGGATCTTCGCCACAATGGATCTCATGGGTGTTCCGTTTATGGGTTTCCTCGTCGGTAAAGGGTGTTCCCTCTCTACTGTAAAATGGTCTGAGAGCCCCGTATGGGACACCATCCTTCGCAGTTAAGGTTCTATGTATTCAGTTAGGTATGCACCTTCCGTGTCTCCCGGCAGTCCTACAATTCGTATGTTATTGCAACATGCCCTTCCATTATGCATCCTCGGCATAATCCTATAGCTGCTCCACCTGTCTGCATAGTTGTGTTCCAAAAGATGTTTGATCTGCTAGACCAAGCACTATTGACGTTAGCGTTTTTTCGGTTGTGTGGACCCTTTCTACTAACTTGCGATGGTCATCTTTCATGATGCCTATGTCTGTGAATAGGATACTGAATCTGCTGTATAATTAGATCCAGTTTATCTACTTGGGGTACCTGTACCTTGGGTAGCACAAAGTTTGTAGGCATTTTTGTGGAGGAACAATCTGAGGAGGGATTATCGGGGTGAAACCCTTTTTCTTGGCCACAAGTTTTTAGTTTAGTGCGTTCCATTGTGGCTGCGCGAAGTTATAACGTCCCGAAACCAAGTCCTTGGATAAACACCTGGGCTGGTTGTGGGTCTCAGTGCAATCACATAATGCAATCAGCAGCGCAGGAGAGAAAAAACAGAGACAAGGGGTTATGTGTCCAGGTATGGGTGTAAAGTCTTAATGCCTGGGTTGATTGATGGATGCTGGCTACTCTCTCCCCAGCTTACTGCAGGCCTTATATTGAGTTAATTCAAGGTGCAAGGTATTGTTTTTTGGGCAGCCGGACAGCCAATGTATTCTGGAATTCGTGCACAAAAGGCCACAGATCCTTGAAGTTGTGGGCTAGCAGGAGTCTCAGGGGAGGGCCTAAGGATGCCATAGTTTACCCCCTGCGATGCCACGGGCCGATGGGGCTCCCAAAAGGGTGCCGCGGATGTCACCCGAGTGGGTTCCGGCCATTTACTGCAGCGCACCTGGTCGCCCCCCTGCTAGGCCGTGCCGGCACCTCAGGCCACAGGTTCTGGAGTTAACAGGGCCTAATAGTCCCCGGAGCAGGACCTCGCTCGCTCCATCCACGTGCCCCCAGTACATCCCCCCACAACCCCCACCCCCAAAAAGAGGCAGCCTCTACACTCCTGCACCCACCTTGCAACCAGTACTTTCAGCCCTCTTCCTCAATGGAGTGGAGGCAAGTACACAGGGGGCCGGATGTCAGTGAGCCTGTCTGGCTCTCATCGGATCCCACCGGTCCACTCAGGTCCTGTGCTGCGGGAGTTCATGGTCACGGCATAGATGGGCCTCAGCTCGCCCCTCCCCCTCGGCCGAGCCCATGTGCTCCGCCGTTGCAGCCCACTCCACGCATCTGGACTTATGGCACATGGAGCCAGAGCAAGGCCCCGCCGGGCAAGAGATGGAGCCCCGGTGTTGCAGGTCACTGTGATAGCATCTGGGGGTGAAGATTGTGATGGATGTTGCCATATATTTGATGTTTCAGGGTCCGAGAGCTGCAGGCTCAGGCATCCACCATCTTGGGCCGGCGGCCACACCACCCCCACAAACCCTCCACTCTGTTATGCTGTATTGTACAACACTGATGCAATGCTACTACCCTCAATGACGTTGCACTCTTTGCCGCTATTCTCCACGCCACTAACATTTAGCCATGCTGAACAGCAGCCACGCTGGTGTACAGCATCGTTATCACACATTGGCAAAGCCAATAGCTCCTGGATAGGCAAGACATATAGGCTATGCCAATAATTGTTTGTAAAAGGCACTTGCCACTGTGGGTAAAGCTTCAAGCTATTTTTTTTATGGGCGAGTGCAAAGCGCTCTGTCCCCTTCAGTGATCTCTCTTTGGGCTTCTAACCATGCCCATGTCACGTCAGTCACTTTCATTGGTTCATGGGCTTGCCTTTTAAAATCCACTTGCTTTAATTTGTGAAAAGGCATGCATACGTCATGCCTTTTCTGGTGTTTAGCCCACCTAGACAGCACGGGTAAACTACTGAAAACTTACAAGGCTCCATGTTTTCAGCATGGTTTCCAGACTACTTTATCCTTTTATTTTCCACATGTAGCACGATCGCGCTGGGGTTTACATAGCGTGATTGCGCTCTGTTTTTCCATTTTCAATTTCAGCGTAATCGTGCTGTATTTTACATAGCGCGATCGCACTTCACTTTTTTCTTTTAATTTATGTGGCAAGAAACGTCCAGTTAAGAGTGTATAACGCTAATAGCTCTAACTCGAGCAAATGTGAGACCCGTTGTATTGCAAATGCTTGTTGTTCCTTGGAAGGATATCCGTTGTTTCCAGTCCGCAGCAGATAGTGTTAAAAACAGTAACATTTAATTTGATTTATTTCTATGTAAGGCAAGGGCTGCTTATTCAGAAAGCAAAGAAACATAGTAGATTTAATGGTGAGGTGTCAGCAAATTAAAGTAATTTTGTGCCCAAAAGAAAAATAATTCTGTCTCAGCTCAGCAGCAAAAGTGGATTGCCATCATTAAAATGAATAGCTCATGACAGTCTGCCTCCTGTGATGTTGATATAAATTGTACATTTTTAATTTAATATCATTATTTAATATTTTTTTTATTATATTTTTTTAAAGGCACGCTGAAATCACATTAAAGGCTATCCAGCAAAAGATCAATAAATACTGTAGGAAAAATGTTTCTTGTAATACGATATAAACATTTAGAAAAGCTATATTTGTCCTTTATGTAGTTTTATACAAGATTGTCTTTAACATGTGTTTTATGGTCTCTGAAATCCTACATCTTTGATGGTACTCATGCACTTGGGCAACATTCTCATTCTGTGTGAAGTCAGCTGTGGTAATGTTAGATAGACATATTGAATTCCCCCAGATTATCTTAACTTGTAATGCACACTCTTTCATCTGTCATTCAGACCTTACTCTAACTCAAGTGGCATAATTACACTTGCAGTACTCTTTTGGCAAATTATTAATCAAAATATTTTAGAAATTGACCTGAAGCTGATTTATTAATAGTCATCCTTGTTTTCTTAGGTGCGAACTGTTGACTACAGTGGAGAATTAGGTCGGGTCACTACTGCAGATGGAACAATTTGGACTGCACAAAAAGTAATTACTCTTCAGTTGTTTATCATTTGTATCCACGTACGTCTTTATAATGTTTGTTACCATTATCACAAAGAGGTTAACACCCTGTTGGAGAAAAACCTTGAGCTGACTAGCATTATACCTTTTCTTCAATTGATTTCCCCACTGCTCCTAGAAATGGCTTTAACCTTTGCTTGTTTTATGGCACTGGATAGCAGTTGTTGCTCTGTAGTCCTGTTGATTTGAACCAGCATTTAGGGTTAATACCATGGCATGCTTAAAATTAGTTGTAGTAGTAGCTGAAAGTTTATTGTATAGAAAAAGTACATTTAGCAATTAAAATAAAGCTATCTAAATAAATAATACAGATAAAACTTCATTATGTTAAAGCATCAGTTGATGGAATAAAACAAATCTTTGCCTATGTACTTAATTACAAACCCATTTCTATTTCTAAGCAACTATTAGCTAATTCTAAACATTTCCATCAATCTGCCAATTACTGTCTGTCCTGTAAATAGAAGCAGTGTCTTATTCCTCTGGATATAGTCCGACTCTTAACTGCGATAAACGCAGCTTTCAAATATTTCTTCCTCGAGTCCAGCAACGATGGTCACAAACATTTGATGTGCTCAGTTGTATCATCCTTTAATCCACTGAGCCTGAATGCTTTAGGTGGTAAACAGTGTTTATTCTAAATCCTTCAAATTGTGCTGTTGGGATACACAGAAGACAAAAACTTAAATATATATCTTACAGACGGTTCCAAATAAGAAGTTAAATATGCCAGAATTGTGTTGCTGTATGTTTCAGTTGAGAAGTTTGTGTGTTTATATTTCTTTAAAGTGTTCAAATGAGTTCATCTGTAGCTGATAGTCAGAATCTTATGTATTTTATGTATGGCTCTTGCAAGGAATGTTTTGTTAGAAATTCACTAAATGCAGTTTTTCTCAGAATGTCCCCACTGAGGAAGTCGGTGTCATGCCTTGAAAAGGCTGTGATGGTCAGATGCCTATTATTGAGCCACATGACATTTGTCTTTAGTGCTTGGAAGTGGACCATGATGTCATCACCTCTGAACCAGCTGTCACAAGATAAATCTGAAGGCCCTGAAGGAGAGAAAAGCCAAAATGTTCATGGCCAGGGGCAAAGATAAGAAGAAAGGGCATTGTATGTCTTGGCCAAGGTCGTGCTTGCCATCAACACATTCTTTGAAGTCGGCCAAGAAGATTCATAAGAAGAAGTTAGATTGTGAGTCTCAATGTTGCTCGTCAGAAGAGAATTCGCAGAGGTCAGTGTCTCCGCAACCAAACTTAGAGGAAGAAAGGCAGGAGGTCACGCCAGCTCCATCTCCAATGCCAACCACGTGCCTTCTATGCTGATGCCTCTTCAGACTCCAGCAACTGTGGTGCCCGACATTATGCCGTCTTTAGATCGAGTTCCTCTTAACAGGAACAAGTATACCTAGCCTTTCCAACTCTGGGTGAAGATACCAGTCAGTTTCTGAATGTTATGTTCAGTGTTTTTAATAGGGCAATGGTCCCCTCTGTGGCACCTGGGGGCTACATGGGTCCCCTAACTTACTCCGTGGAAGGCTTCTCTGCCCCATACCAGCAGGCGCTGTATTTGCCATTCATGCAGTGGTCCAGATACCATAGCCAAGTCCAGCACTGATTGAGGTTGCCCTGAAAAAGGCACTGTCTCCTTTGGTATTTCTTTCCTCAGGGGTTCCACGGGCATCTCAGTCAACATCGTTGACTACATCTGCACCAACATCTTATACTATGACTCCGGTGTCGTTATTGGCATCTCTGGCGCCGTTACCAACCTCACTGACACTTCATCCTTCTCCAGGGTCACTTCTTCTGGATCCTTTCTCTTTGGTGCTAAACGCAGGTCATGAAGAGAAGCTCAAAAACTGGTTGAGGAAGAGTTGTTTTTCTCTGAGAAACAAGATCCCAAAAAATAAGGGAAGAGATGCTGATGACCAGTCTTCAATGGGCCTGGAAGTCCTAGTGGTTTGGATAGATTCCCAAAATGTGAATTGCTTTCTCCAAAGGTATTTCACCCCCGGAGGTTTCAAC
Organism: Pleurodeles waltl; assembly: GCF_031143425.1. NCBI lineage: Eukaryota > Metazoa > Chordata > Amphibia > Caudata > Salamandridae > Pleurodeles > Pleurodeles waltl. Next base: position 776,470,688 of record NC_090438.1, on the reverse strand, counting down.
ATATCATTCAACAATCCATAAAGGTGTGGAAATGTTAGATCTTCTGCTCCCTACTATAGAGCTAAAATATTTTATTCTAACTGAGGTGCTCCACTCTTCTTAAAAATTATCTGAGCCTTTAGTCTCTTTAAGTGAGGATTTGACAGAACCTATTTAGGCTTCTTGGAAAAAATCAAAGGCGGACACAGGTATTTCAAGACTGATACTCAGACTCTATAAACCAGCTACAGGGAATCCTCTCTTTTTATCATCGCATCCTACACCAGAAGGTTTGGTTGTCCAAGCATCGTGCTATTCGAAGCTGACCCTGACTTCATTTCACACTATACCTGTGGATAGAAATTCCAAGAAAATGGAGCAGTCAGATAAAAAGATTTTCAACTTAGCTGTTGTTTGACCTTGGTGTTTCCATCAGCAAGCCCAAATCTCACCTGGTGCCCTCTCAGCGCATCCTGTTTATAGAGGCATTATTGGACACAACCGTGAATTAAGCATTCCCTGCTGCTTGGAGGATTTGCAACAGTCAGGCTATTATTTTGTTTTTTTATGATGGAGCAGAAGTTCTGCCCCCCAAGGTCTTAAACCTGCTAGGTCTACTAGCCTCATGCATTTTACTGGTCAGTCAGGCATGCTGGCACATAAGGGCCCTCTGCAGGTAATTGTTTCAACACAAAATCTCAAGACACCCTGCAGTGGATCCACAATGGAGAGTGACCACAAACCATACTTAAGTGAAACCCTTTCACCATCCCCATCAGGTGACCCCAGTCATAACAGATGCCTCCACCGTAGGATGGGGAGCTTATCTGGAGGAACTGAAGATCAAAGGCTTTTGGTCTTGAGAAAAACAGTAATTTCATATTACTCTTTAATTCTGCGGGGTATACATCTGTCTTTTCAAGGCTTTTGTCCCTAGCCTTTGTGGTCAGTGAGTCCAGGTCTTGACAGACAAGCCTACCAGGATGTGCTACATCAACAAGCAAGGGGTAGTAGGGTTCTCTCTTCTCTGCAGTGAAGCTCTACAACTCTGGCCCTGGGCTCAGGATCATTAGATTTGTGTGGTAGCAAATCACCTGGCTGCAGCACTCAGAATACGGGCAAACAGTCTCATTTGTCATCAGTTAACTGATCACAAGGGGTGTCTCTATCCAGAAGTGGTACTGTGCATCTTCCAGCTATAATGAACTGCTGAGACAGACCTCTTTGCAACTTGAGCGAACGTGCACTGTCCGTCATTCCGCAGCCTCCGGTATCTGATACAGGGAGCAGTGAGGGATGTGTTTTGATGGAACTGGAGCTCCCAACTACTTTATGTGTTTACTCCTATACCCTTCATCCCTCATGTGCTGAGCAAGATTAGCTTTGACCTCGCCCAAGTAATCTTGATTGCCCATGATTGGCCACAAAGTGTCTGGTATGCAGACCCTTATTCACCTCTCCCTGTGCCCTCTGCTCCATCTCTCTCACGGGGCAGACCTTGCGCAGTTGCAGGGGCAGGTTTTACACCCCCATCTCCAGAGCCTGCACCTACATGCCTGGAGATTGAATGGGGCAACCTGAGTTCTTTTTCACTTACCGCTGAGGTGTTGGATGTTATTTTATTGTCCAGAAGATACTCCACCAAATTTGTTTATGCTGGCAGATGGGCTAAATGTATTTGTTAATTGGTGTGATGATAATTTGCTAAACCCTTTACAAGCTTATTTGCCTGATATTTTGTGTTTTTCCCTCTCGATAAATGGAAGCCTGCAATCAGTGTATACAAGCTTGTCTCCAATTTCCTTATTACAGGTGAGTTGTGACATATTTAATCACCTTTAATAAAGAAATGACTTAGCTGCTCAATAGTGTCACAGTGCCTCCAGCTAGATCCGGAACAAATTTAAAAGGCAGGCTACAGAGCATAAATGCAGTGTACTCAAAGAAAACAAGCCCTGACTTTTCTTTCTTCTGATTTGTTGTTAACAAAATATTTATGGAAGCATGTTCATTTTTCCATACTCTAGATCATTACAGCAAAGATGGACATCCCTACATAATCTGAACCACAGCATTTTAAAAATCTAATTAACAATAAACAGGATGTAATATACCGTTTTATTATATTGTATGCATTAGTTAGACCTGACATCCTTAGTATGGTATTCCCCCACATGTTTTGCCATCCCTCCATAATTTTTGCTAAACCTATTTTTATTGGCATTAGGACTGTGCATTTTACTCATGCTAAACATTGATAAAGTGCTTTTGCTCTCTCTTTCAAACATGGTAAAATTAGACAACACCCAGCTTGCACATTTAATTCACTTGTAAGTCCCTAATAATTGGTATTACCTGTACCCAGGACCTGTAAATTAAATGCTTCTAGTGGGCAGAAACACTCATTGTGCCGCCCACTGAAGTAGCATTATAAAACATGTGTCAGGCCCTACCACTTAATTCTGTATGTGCTGTTTTAAAAGGCCACTTCGACCTGGCAAGATAAACCTTTTGCTGTGCCTAAACCTTCATTTTTATTACATATAAGTCACTCTAAGGTAAGTGTTTAATGGCTCATAAGACAGGATCCATTGTACTAAAAAAGCAGGACATGTGTACTTGAGTTGTACATGTCCTGGCAATGAAAAACACCTAAAGTTCTTTTTCACTGTTGTAAGGCCTATCTCTCCTATAGCCTAGCACTGGGTTACATTATTACATTTAATAAGTGCTAACTTTAGATAGGGAGCAGATAACAAAATACTGTTTACAGTCAAATGGATTGTAATACTAAAGTCAGATTTTAAGTTATTATTTTGAAAATTACACGTTTTCTGCCTAAACCAAACGCGTCTTTATGCCAGGGTCCAGAGGCACATGACTGTGATTGGCTCACCTGTTGTGTTGTGTGTATTCCTCACAGACATAGCCACTAGAGGACCTTTGGTGTGGGGCAGGGTGTTGCTTATCCTGGTGGGTGGCACTCAATCAACCTGAGTTTCATAGGGACAGCCATGGGGCTTTCCCTGCCACCTTTCTGACTTTTAAGGACTGCCTCCCCTACCTCTGACAGTGCAGCTCACATCGAGGCCTGCCTGTCTTTTGTTGAACCTAGCCAGTTTAGAACCAAAGCCAGGAAAGGTGAAAGATTAGAAAAAGGGGGCACCCCCCGCCCGAAGGCTGGCACTTAAGATACAAGTGGCACTCCCAGAACTTGAACTCAGAACACTCCTGGACCTGTGGAAGATTCAGAAGAAGGACTGCATTGCTGCCAGAAGGACTGCCTTGCCGCCGGAAGGACTGCCTTGCCGCCGGAAGGACTGCCTTGCCGCCGGAAGGACTGCCTTGCCGCCGGAAGGACTGCCCTGCTGCTTGAAGGACTTGCCTTGCTGTCTGAAGGAGGAGTTTTGATCCTACTTGCCTTGATCACAGGCTAACCAGAGTTACTCCAAGGGTCAGTTGGCTTAACTCTTGTGTGAGCGATAGGGACACAAGTCAACTGATCAACAGTGAATTCGACCTGCCTTAGCCCTGCTGCTGGTCTATACTGGAGTGAGTCCTGATCCTTGTTGACCAAGTGGTATAATCAAATTCAAAGGCACATATCCCACTGCTGTTCCACCAATGTAGGAAGCTGTCTGTCTGTAGAGTGCACTAAAATGAAATACACTGTGAAGAGAGTCCAGTGGATCCCCAGTTGGTTTTGCACAGGCAAACGTAGATAGGAGTAATGCTCTATTTTGTTGGAGTGTGGGCGAGCAGTTAGGCTTATCAGAGGGTAGTGCTAAGCATTGGTTGTACTTGCAGAGGCAATAAATGAGACAGGCACTCAAAGAATAAATCTGATATCAATGTAGAAAAATAACAATTCTTTTTAAATATGTTTCAACCACAAGACATTTGTAATCAGGTAAGTAGACTTTTAAGCATAAATACTTTGCTGTTTGAGAAATCAACTCAGTACAGTTTTCAAAGTTCTCTTGATGTTATCCTATGGAGGAAAACTTTGTTCAGCAAACATCGACTTACGAGGCCAATCTCATGAAGTTAAGGTAAGTACTGGGCACTGATCAGAACCACACCTGCAGGTCATTCCTGGCAGCACTGGGGTGGCTGGGTGCAGTAAAGCGTTGGGTGCCCAATGGTTTCCTATGGGAATTTGGTTCTCGGGAAGACAGGCTGCAGGCTCTGGCTAGGAGGACAGTTGGGGACAGCAAACAGGTAGGTTGTAGACTTTAGGTGCCTGGGGACATAGGTGCACCTTTGGTCCTTTTCCCCCCGGCCCAGGGGCGACATATGCAGGGGTGTCGTTAGGTGTCGGGTTTTCTCGTTTTGGAGCACTAGCGGTCAGAGGGTCCTGTGTGTTGAGGCTGCAGGCGTCATCGTGGAGTTCAGCAGGGGTGGACCCAGGGTTGACTTCAGCTCTTTGGAGCTGGCGGTTGTCGTTGGCACCAGTGGACCACCTCAGAAGGAGTTGGGGCGACGGATGCAGTGGTTGCTGGAGGTGGAGGGTTTTCTCTCACCACAAGGCTACTAGAGTGGGGGGCCTTCGTGGGGAAGCTGCAGGCAACTTGGGGGAGTTCAAGAGAGTGAAACCTGAGTCGACTTGGACTCTAGACAGCTGGAGAACTGGGCTGGCACCGTTGGTTGGCCTCACCTACGGTCGTGGTCATCGGTGCAGAGGTCACTTTGGGTGTCGGTCCTTGCGGTTCCAGGGGCTGCAGAGTCCTTTCTTGAAATGTTGTTGCAGAGCCCTTCCTCTGCTCACAGGGGTCTGAGTCTTTGTAGAAGGCAGGCGTTCCTCCTGGGTTTCCTGGAGGCTCGGCTGCAGTATGTGTCGTCTTTTGGGCAGAGTCCGTCATGCTCAGCAGGCAGGCCAGAGGGGCTGGTCCTAAGTCATCTGTTTCTTCTTTTCCTCTTCTGCAGTTGCAACTCTTCTTTGTCCTTTGCTTCGTAGGTTGTCAGGATCTGAGTTCTAGAGCTCAAGGGTGCCACCTAAATACTCATTTTAGGGGCGTTACAGGGAGTGCCAGGTGGTAGCCAGTGGGCTGACTGCCTTTAGGGTGACTACACCCTTCTTATGACCACCTCTGCTGGAAGTGGGCATAACCCTAACCTTAGTTACCTAATTTCTTACAAGCAAGATGGTGGAATTTACAAAAGTAGTGTCCTTTAGCTTGTCCACCTTATGGGTGGGAATGGTATGAAGTGGCCACTCCTTCTGACTTAACTAATTTTCCCGCCTGTTCTGTGGCCATCTCAGCCACTCAGAGAGACCTGGGTCACATTACAAAGGCAACAAGGCCTTTAAAGCTCCCCACCCTGGAATTTCCATCCTGCCTGGAAGAGGAGGTCCCACCTCTGCCCAGATCAGGCCTTTGTATCAGGCCCTCAAGAGCGCTGGCTGACACTTTTGGGGTGTGGGGGGGGGGGGAGAGAATGCCTCTGTGATGACTGAACTGGTCAGGACTAGTCAGTCAGCACACTATTACTTGGTAGGTTTTCAGGGGGCACCTCTAAGGTGCTGTCTGTGTGCATTTTTAAATAAATCCATCACTGAGGTCAGTGAGGGTTTATTATTCTGAGATGTTTGATACTAATCATCCCAGAGTTCAGAGAAGTCATTATGAAGCTGGGGAACTCATAATGACCAGTGTCCAGCACATGCTTTTAAAATGGCTTCCCTGTGTGTAGGAAGTTGGCTCTGTATATACTATTTCAAAGTAAGAAATAGTGTGCACAGAGTCCAAGGGTTCCCCTTAGAGGTAAGATAGTGGCAAAAAGAGATACTTCTAATGCTCTATTTTGTGGTAGTGTGGTCGAGCAGTAGGCTTATCAGAGGGTAGTGTTAAGCATTTGTTGTACACACACAGGCAATAAATGAGGAACACACACTCAAAGACTGATTCCAGGCCGATAGGTTTTTATATAGAAAAATATTTTTTCTTTGTTTATTTTAAGAGCCACAGGTTCAAGATTTACAAGTAATACTTCAAATGAAAGGTATTTCACTCAGGTATTCTAGGAAATTGAATAATCACAATAGCATGTACAGTTTTGACAAAAATGGCAATAAGCTCTTTAAAAAGTGGACACAGTGCAAAAATCAACAGTTCCTGGGGGAGGTAAGTAAATGTTAAGTTCACAGGTAAGTAAAACACTTACAGGGTTCAAAGTGGGGTCCAAGGTAGCCCACCGTTGGGGGTTCAAGGCAACCCCAAAGTTACCACACCAGCAGCTCAGGGCCGGTCAGGTGCAGAGGTCAAAGTGGTGCCCAAAACACATAGGCTTCAATGGAAATAGGGGTGCCCCGGTTCCAGTCTGCCAGCAGGTAAGTACCCGCGTCCTCGGAGGGCAGACCAGGGGGGTTTTGTACAGCACCAGGGGGGGCACAAGCAGGCACAAAAAGTACACCCTCAGCGGCACAGGGGCGGTCGGGTGCAGAGTGCAAACAGGCGTCGGGTTTCAGATAGGAATCAATAAGGAGACCCGGGGGTCTCTTCAACGATGCAGGCAGGTACAGGGGGGGCTCCTCGGGGAAGCCACCACCTGGGCTAGGCAGAGGGTAGCCTGGGGGTCGCTCCTGCACTGGAATCCGGTTCCTTTAGGTCCTGGGGGCTGCGGGTGCAGTGCTGGTTCCAGGCGTCGGGTTCCTTGTTACAGGCAGTCGCGGTCAGGGGGAGCCTCTGGATTTCCTCTGTAGGTGTCGCAGTGGGGGCTCCGGGGGTCAACTCTGGCTACTCACAGGCTCGCAGTCGCCGGGGAGTCCTCCCTGTAGTGTTAGTTTTCCGCAGGTCGAGCCGGGGGCATCGGGTGCAGAGTGGAAAGTCTCACGCTTCCGGCGGGAAACGTGTGGTCTTTAAAGTTGCTTCTTTGTTGTAGAAAGTAGCAGTTTCTTGAACAGGGCCGCTGTTCTCGGGAGCTTCTTGGTCCTTTAGATGCGGGGTAGTCCTCTGAGGCTTCAGAGGTCGCTGGACCCTGTTGGATGCGTCGCTGTTGCAGTTTTCTTCGAAGTAGGGAGACAGGCGGTGGGGCTGGGGCCAAATCAGTTGTCGACTTCGTCTTCACTGCAGGGCTTCAGGTCAGCAGTCCTTCTTCTTCTTTAGGTTGCAGGAATCTATCTTCCTCGGTTCTGGGAGACCCTAAATACTGAATTTAGGGGTGTGTTTAGGTCTGGGATGGCAGTAGCCAATGGCTACTGGCCCTAAGGGTGGCTACACCCTCTTTGTGCCTCCTCCCTGTGGGGAGGGGGGCACATCCATAATCCTATTGGGGAATCCTCCTTCTACAAGATGGAGGATTTCTAAAAGTAAGAGTTACCTCAGCTCAGGACACCTTAGGGGCTGTCCTGACTGGGGGGTGACTCCTCCTTGTTTTTCTCATTATCTCCTCCTGCCTTTGCCGGCAAAAGTGGGGGCACTGGCCGGACTGGCGTGCATCTCCACTAGCTGGGATGCCCTGTGGCGCTGTAACAAAGGGGGTGAGCCTTTGAGGCTCACCGCCAGGTGTTACAGTTCCTGCAGAGGGAGGTGAGAAGCACCTCCACCCAGTACAGGATTTGTTCCTGGCCACAGAGTGACAAAGGCACTCTCCCCATGTGGCCAGCAACATGTCTGGTGTGTGGCAGGCTAGCAAAAACTAGTCAGCCCACACTGGAAGTCGGGTATGTTTTCAGGGAGCATCTCTAAGATGCCCTCTGGGTGTATTTTACAATAAAGTGCACACTGGCATCAGTGTGCATTTATTGTGCTGAGAAGTTTGATACCAAACTTCCCAGTTTTCAGTGTAGCCATTATGGTGCTGTGGAGTTCGTTTTTGACAGACTCCCAGACCATATACTCTTATGGCTACTCTGCACTTACAATGTCTAAGGTTTTGCTTAGACACTGTAGGGGCATAGTGCTCATGCACATATGCCCTCACCTGTGGTATAGTGCACCCTGCCTTAGGGCTGTAAGGCCTGCTAAAGGGGTGATTTACCTATGCCACAGGCAGTGTGAGGTTGGCATGGCACTCTGAGGGAAGTGCCATGTCGACTTAGTCATTTTCTCCCCACCAGCACACACAAGCTGTGAGGCAGTGTGCATATGCTGAGTGAGGGGTCCCCAGGGTGGCATAAGACATGCTGCAGCCCTTAGAGACCTTCCCTGGCATCAGGGCCCTTGGTACCGGGGTACCAGTTACAAGGGACTTACCTGAGTGCCAGGGTTGTGCCAATTATGGAGACAAAGGTACAATTTAGGGAAAGAACACTGGTGCTGGGGCCTGGTTATCAGGGTCCCAGCACACTTTCAAATCATAACTTGGCATCAGGAAAGGCAAAAAGTCGGGGGTTACCCTGCCAAGGAGGCATTTCCTTACACAGTGCACTTACTATGTCTCAGAATCGAAAGAGGGATAGCAGGGGCATATCTGCTTATGCACATATGCCCTCACATGTGCCTGGATGCACCCTGCCTTAGGGGTGACTTACACCTGGCACATGCAGTGTTAAGGGACTTGGCACCTAGAGTTGTGTGACAGGTTGTGTTTTCAATTTGGCCTGCACCAACACACCGTTTGCAGTGGCAGCACCTGAGTGAGTTTGGTGAGGGGTCCCTGAGGGTGGCACAATTGATGCTGCAGCCCTCAGAAACCTTCCTTAGTACCACAGACACTTGGTACCAGGAGTGCCATTTACTAGGGGCTTACAGTGGTAGCTAAAGAGTTTGCCAATTGTGCAAAACAACTGTGGAGTTTTGGGGAAAGAGACCTGGCACTGGAGATCTGGTTAGCAGGGACCCAGTGCGCTAGCAGTCAAAGCCACATCAGAAACCAGGCAAAAAATGGGGGCTGGCCATGTCAAAAAGGGTGGTTTCCACATCCTCCTAAAAAGAAAAGGTGGAAATCTTGAAGTTTCGTCTCCTTGCAAATGTGCACAAAACTCTTGCCACCTACAACAACCACCACCTTGAAGCTCTACTGAAACCTACTTATTGCACCGACACTGACTGTCCACGATGACTGGCCAAGCAAGACCTGCACTTCACATTACAGCAACAAAAGCCCATGACGACCACAATCGCGAAGCTCCAGCAATGACTGGCTCTTTGCGCTACAGCTCTGACCAGCTGCAATACTCAAACTGCTGTTCATACAGAAAAACTCTTTGAAGCCTCTGCCAGTGTGAACAGAACTCTTAACAATGATTTTGAGAAGGTAGCTCTTCAGCAGGACTAGCCTGGTCAGGCACTCTGTTGCAATCAGCCTGAACTTGTAGTTTTCTCCTGTTCTAGTGTGACCTGAAGGCCACAAGTGGCACTTAGTGCTTTTAGGCTCTCTTTTCACTAAAAGTAAAAACAATTGAATATATCCGATTCTGCTAATTGGATTTTTGTCATTCTAGTATATTTTCACTTATTAAATTAGCTAAATTGGTTTGAGATTTTTCTTGTATTATGTTTTTTAATTTATCAGTGTTTGTGTGCTGCATAAACACTTTACTCATTGCCTCTTTGTACTAAGCTATATGAGAGTTTAAGCACAGGTTAATATAGTGACTTTTGTGCTTCACTCTACCAAGGATTGTGGTTGTTGCCTAAGTGGGCCTTCCACCCACTCAAGTAATAAAACAATTTCTGACAATAAAGCATAACATACCCTAATCCGTTAAATTACAAGGATATTTAAAGTCACCTTGGAGTTCCATGACCTCTTTTCGTCCTTGTTCCTCCAAATGGTCAAGGATCTTGCGGACTTGCAGTATATTATGTACGACAGAGGGTACTTTAGCCAATATATTGTTATCATTATTTTTACAGTGCACGTGTCCTTTTCCTTCTTCTTGCTACTATGTCATTGTTAATGTGCATCTGTATAGACAATGTTTATTTTTTTCTTTGCCTTATTTTGAAGAGCTGCCCAATTGTGATTTTGCTTAAAGAACATGGTGGGGCTCTATGCTTAACAAGGTTTGTCCACTTTCATGATTGATATAACTTTGTAATGCTCTGCTAACGTAGTGAAACTCTTCCAAGAGATTCCATGCTAGAGATGAAAAGTGGGACGCTAAAAAGTCTCAAAGCATCTCTGATTGTGGGTGGGCTTCAAATTGGTTAGCAAAGGTGGTTCATTGATGTTTAAAGATGGAGAAGCTATAAACTTGTACACAGGCAGAATTTGTCACTTGACACAGGTTCAAGTGTGCTGAAATAGATTAAAAACAGTAATGACTGGGGACCAAATTGATTTTTTAACACCATTGTTTATATTCATACAGATATATACAAGATGCTATTTGCATCGAGAGGTGAGGGCACATCACACTGCCGAAGTATTCAGATGTGGATTCCTTTTGATAATAAAGAAAAAACAAAATTAATTATAGCATCATTTTAAGCACTTTTCAAATCTTTAGCAAATGACAAGTTCAGCCTAGGTACCATTTAATTGTTTTTAATTAAACCTGAAAGAATGACTGCTTTTTTTAACAAGGTTCACATGAAAATTGGATGGCTCCTAATGTTTTTGCATATCTTAATAAACCAGATAGCACCAGCCAGTGTTATTCAGTAACATAAAGAAAAATGTAATACCAGGGCCTATTAAAAAAGTTGTAAACATTTTGATGAAACCTTATTTGGAATAACATTTAAAAATTTGAGACATTCCGAGAATGACCACAAAGCTGTATAAAGGGATTGATGCTTCTGAGGAAATAGGGTGTATTATATGGTGTCGCTGTGCAACCTTACCATGTAATACACTTACCAGCCCCTTGAGGATGCATAGTTTTCGTTGTCAAACCTTCCTCTCAACACTGGGTAGCTGTGGCTTTGAACAGAAAGGCTCAAACAAAGGAACAAGTGTAAAGCTTTTCAACAGCACCAAAACAATTCCAGAAGAAATTGACAAGACACCAGAGAAAGCCACATCAATGTATAAAACTAGACAGCATTGTTATGTATTTTTAAATACTACTATGAAAAAGATTCACTGCAGGGATCTGGAGGAATAGAATTTACAAGGTATAGTAAATTAAAGTATTTCACTCAACTGTGAACAAGCACTGGCAACTTCAGCCAATTTGACACTTAGAAACGTTTTTACTAAAAAGTTGGGCTAGTTGTAACATTATGTAATCAGTTACGTCTACAGGTGAAACAGTCTCTAGGCAGTTCTAGGCACTTTATCCTTTTTGCAATGGATTCCTGTGAAAATGGTCCGAATGCAAGGGATGGAGAATGCTGAAAATGCTGCGCATGCGATGCAGTGAAGCGGGCTACTTCTCTGTCCACGAAGGGAGTGAGACAGTCCTGGTCACAAGGACAATGTCCTTTGGAAATCCTCTTGGTGCTGGTAGAAGTCCAATCGCCACTGTGCTAACAGTCGCCTTCTATCGCAGTCACAGACAAATCCTTCCCTGCTTGAGAACTCTGCTTCTGGGTGACCAAGCTGCACTCTGATGACTCTCCCGGACCCAGCAAACTCAGGTGCAACTTTGACCATCAGGTCCTGGTCTCTGGAATGGCTTGGCGGAAGCTTCATGAATCAGGCCAGATGGGACATCCTCCTATTTTGGCAGAAGATCCAAAGTAGTCTGAGAGGATGCATCATATACATTTATTTAAAGGAAAGTAATCAACCAGAAAGAAACTCATTGATATTAAACAAAGAATCTAATAGAGACTTATAGCCGCAGATTCCTTACTTTAGAATATTCCACAGGCATCAGTCTGGATCTGGAAATTTTCAAGCAATACCCCAGTAGTGGCATTGTTCTGCTCCACTCATTTGCGCCAGAAGTAACATGCACAATAACTATATAGGCACCACCCCAATGTGTTGAAGTCAGTTCATTTCTTTCAGCGCCATTTAGCACAAATCCAGAGAGAGCTGCCTCCAGTCATTTTTTGACAGACTTTTTCCTTGACTTTTTGTAGAAGCTCTCTTGAGATTTTTATCTCCTGTGTGTTAGGTATGTCTCCTAGAAAGCCAACAGTCTTTAAACTGTGTGGTGCCTGTCACAGGTGGATGTCTGTGACAGACACTCACGTGGTTTACCTATGAGGCTTGGACTCCAAGACCTGCGATGGACTGTCAAGCCATGAATCCCATTGCATTGAGGAATGTCCCTGAAGCTCCAAGCCACCCGACGTAAGACGACCTTGCAACTCTCTCAATCCCAGTCACAAAGAAAGTCCCAGAACTGCATGCGGAGCCACCCCTGATGATTTTCGTCATGATCCAAGTCGTCGGGTAAGTCCAATAAGCGGAAGAAGTCAAAGAAGTTGGAGCAGTTTGACTTCCTTTGCAGGTCCAAGTCATTGGACCAAGTACAGGATTGTTGGCACTCTAGGCCTCGCTCCGCGATGGAGTCTGTGGCAGGGTCTGCTTCGTGCCTCCCAGATGTCTTACCTTAGCATATTCCCCAGGCTTCAGATTGGATCTGGTAGTTTTCAAGCAATACTCCTGCGAGCCCGTAGGTGGCGCCGTTCGGCTTCACGGCTACCATGCATCCCTTATGGCCAACCACAGGGCCAACAGACTTCCTAGCCTTTTTGTGGCTGTGGATGCAGTTCCTACAGACCACTTAGGACCACCAGTCAGAGGTTCAGTCAGTTCTACCCCCCAGTCCCCTTGCTCCCCACACACCCCCTCCACTCCCAGGAGCTGCAGGCTTTACTTTGCCCTTATACCAGCACGGGCACCCATTGGGAGGCGGGATCTGCCATTACCTGCCCTCCTGGCAGTTTACAGATTATCCAGAGGGGGCTACTCTACCCTCTTTCTGGAGACTCTGCCACCCACGTATGACCAGCTGCCAGACAGTTTCTCCTTACTCCCCCAGGAAGTGTTGGTCCTTTTGCCAAAAGGGCCATAGAAATGGCGCCAGCATCAGAAATAGGAAGTGGTCGCTATTGCTGCTAATTTCCAGTGCCCAAAAAGGAAGGAGCCATGTGTCCTATCCAAGACCTGCACCTTCTCTGCTGCTTCCTGAGAAAGGAGAAGTTTAAGATGCTGATCTTGGCTCAAATCCTGTCTGTTCTGCACCCGAGGACTGAATGGTAACGTTGGACTTGCAGGACGTGTATTTCCACATCCCCGTCCTGTCTGCCTACAGGCACTACCTGTGACTCACAGTGGGCCAACTGCACTTTCAGTTTTCCGTGCTCCCCTTTGTCCTCACGAACACCCCGTGGGTGCTTGTCAAGGTGATGGCAGTGGTTGCAGCACATCTGTGGAGGTCAGGAGTTCCATTCTTCCCCTACCTCGATGATTGTCTGTTGAAGGTGGGCCCGCCCCAGCAAGTAATTTCCTACCGCAGTGGTGTCTAACGAACAACAGTTAGATCTGCGGTAGACCCCTCTCCCTTCCTCAGCCCTAGCTGGCTGTAGTGACAGATGTGTCATTCCTGGGCTAGGGTGGCCATCTGGGAGAGGGGGAGATCAGAGGGCTCTGGTCTCCGGTGAGTCCAGGCTCCACATTAACCTGTTGAAGCTGTGGGTAATCCGATTGTCATTGAAAGCCATTCCTCCTTGGATCAAGGGGAAGGCTGGTACAGGTGTTCTCTTCCAGGGGATCCTCATCAATAATCATAAGCACTAAATTATTCCCACAGAGTGCGGGGACCCTGGAGCACATCACACATATACATATATATATATATATATATATATATATATATATATATATATTCATTCACGCACAGCGTATATTATAAAGGTAAAAATATGTCTAATTTTCGTTGGGTTTTCTTTCATTGAATTACAAAAAGAACTCCATAATTTCTGAAACTCAGAAAGGAGGGGACATAGATAACAGTACTATGTTTTATTGAAGAGAAAACTGTAATGAAAAGCACAGACATTTTTAGCCAGTAGGTTCCATTCAGATTAACATGGTAAAGCATATAAATGTCACCGTGCCTTTAAGGACTCAGAGACCTTCACTATCCCACCATGCCTCAAAGGTCAGAGAAGGGTGACAGTTAGGTGGCAGTTAAATCAGTTCTTCTTTAGGGCTCCTTCAAAAAGGATCCCAGAGCACTTGCTCCAAAGTTTTTTGTGTGAATAAAAGTGATTTTTCTCACACAAATTCAAAAGAATTTGACTTCACTCAACGTTTTTAAGTACTTTTTGTTCTTTTAAACAATTTCCTGACTGAAAAGTAGAGTTTTTATCAGTCAAAATGCCATCTCTTTTTAATTTTAACAAATGCCCCTCCTGAGGGAAAAAGATGGTAAGTCTGCATTGCTTGTTTACCAGCTTCTCATAATCCTGACACATGTTATCATTGTAAAACCGTTTCAAGAAGAACTTTCAGGGACAGAGAGAAGAGCAGGCTTCATGCTTTTCAAGAGAGAGGAACGGTGAGGCCTTCAAGTGGACTGGGGTGGTCAAAAACCTCCTTTACAGAGCCCTGCTCTCTTGAACACCGAGAAAGGTCAATAGAAATATGACATTCCTCGTTTCAGTCATCAGGTAGGAGGAAAGAAGTACCTATCTGTTCCCCAGGGCCAGTCCAACAGCCATCGCCGTCAACAAGACCGACTTCAGAGAAGTCACAGACGAGGCATGGGCAATCAACGTCAAAAGTTCCTATCCAGTCAGCGTCAACATGGCTGACGCTGCAAAACCCTCCAGTGAAACAGGGTCATTCTACATCAAGACAGGCTACATAGGTGGTGGCAGGGTCAACGTCGACTAATCAGATGCCACAAGAAATGTTGATGGCACAGGATTTGACGCTATGGCCTACCTCACATCACTCGACGTCGACTCCACCTGCTGAGGGCCCAGTATCGATGCTGGGAGACAATAGACGTTGAGTCAGATTCGACGACAGCGGGACAGGCCCAGGTCGATGCCGCAACCAAGATTCTCAACATCGAGAAGCAGATCTCTCTCCTCAGAGATCAGATATGTTCATGAAGAGACAGCACCAGGGGCAGATAAGTCCTCACTACAATCTCCACGTCTCCATCGATGAAATCGGATTCCAGGTGCGGATTATTCAAGAACCTATTCTCCATCCAGAACATCCACACCTGCAGGTACACCATCAAGGATGCCAGGCATGTCTAGGAGCCCACTCAGAGGGAAAACACCAAGTAAAGAACCATGATCTCATAGATCTCTGTCCTGATCTACACATACCAGATCTCAGTCCAGGTCTCAAAGAAGGCATAGATCGCCCTCTTGGTCTTCGACTTCTCATTCCTCCATTAGAGACTATTCACCTCTGCTGTCGGACTCCCCTCCACCTAGAGTTTCCCCTGTGGACGACCTGGTTACATTCAATGAAGTCCTCACCAAAGGGGTGACAACGCTAAACATTGACATTGCAACACCTGTGTCTTCTTCGTTAATCATTTTTGAAACTCTCCATCACAGGTCTCCCAGACCATTACTATCTTTAGTACCTGGCCTCCTTGAACTGCCATGCAGACTTTTCTTACTCCAGCTTCTGTTCGAGCTGTACCATCAAGACACCAGAAAAAATATAAGGCACCTGTTCAAGACCCTTTGTCCCTCTAATCAGATCCCTCCCCAGATTCTGTGATTGTGGCAGCTGCAAAAAAAAACAAAAAACATGCCACTTCTTCATCCTCAACAGCACCATTGGATAAAGATAGTAAGCAATTTTACTCAGTGGGGAAGAAAATATGTAATACCTCAGCATCATACATGAAGGTATCCAGTGCAACAGCGTTGCTTGGCAGGTACGGTAGGTCTTTATGGGACTCCCTCTCTAGTATTTCACTGCCTAAAGAAGACAGACAAGATTTTCAGGAAATCTTAGAAGAGGGTGGTCTAGTGGCAAACCAGATCATTAGCGCAACGGCTGATGCCTCCGATCTTTTCGCTCATGGTTATTCTAATGGCATCACTACGAGACGTTTATCATGGCTAAGACTTACAGGACTGAAACCTGAAGCTCAGCAGAGAATATCAAACCTTCCCTTCAATGGATTGTCTGTTTTTGGTACACACACCGATGAGGAAATGGCCAGAATGAAAACAGAGGCAGACACTCTGATGGCTGTGGGTCTTGAAAAACTAAGATTTCAGAAGACGATATAGGCCCTATGACCGATGTCATGTACAACAGAGGGTTCAGACCCCTCACTGAGTGCCTCAACAACAACAATACGGTCGGTCGCATCACTATACTCGACGACCAGGAAGAGGAAAAAATGCTCCCCATCCTTCCGCATCCTCCTCCAAAGGACAGTCAAAACAATGAGTCCCAGCTTCCTTCTTCTCTGTCTCCCGCTCCGTTGGGGGGAAGCATTTAAAAGAGTGTCTCAAAAAAACAAACGACAAATGGGTTTTGAACATTGTACAAACTCAAGTTCTAATCCTCTCCACTAGAAGTACCACCGAAAGCAACATTCCACCATCAACAGAGCTTGTTGCAAAAGAAAGTAGACATGTTACTGCAAAAAGAAGCAATAGAGGAGGTTCTACTCCCGCAGTGGGGCACAGGAGTCTACTTCCTCGTCCAGAAAAAAGGCCTGTCTCAAAAATACAGGCTGATCTTAGACCTGTGACTCCTGAGCAAGTTCATCCAAAAAGAAAAATTCAGAATGCTTTCTCTTCATCAGATTTACCCCCAACTCCATCAGGGGGACAGGATATGCTTTATATATCTTCAGGATGCCTACAACATATTCCAATCGCAAGAAAACATCGGAGGTATCTGCGCTTCAGGGTAGCATCCAAGCACTACCAGTACAAAGTCTTACCCTGCGGCCTAAAATCAGCCCCTCGGACGTTCTCGAAATGCATGGCAGTAGTTGCTTCACATCTGAGAAGGAAGCAAATTTTCGTCTATCCATACCTAGACGACTGGCTGACCAAAAATGCCTCCCCAGAACTAGCACAACAGCATTATTAGGTTTGCGTCTAAACTCTGCAAACTCTGGGATTCCAGATCAACATATAAAAATCCACACAGATACCAACTCAACTCAAAGCATCCATTACCTAGGAGCGATACTGGATACAAACCACGCAAGAGTGTATCCTTCGGAGGAAAGGTTATACTCAATCGACATGGAATGTCGGACTCACCTCTGCACTCCTCGCCCATCAGCCAGACAAGTGACATTGCTACTGGGATCAATGGCCTCCTGCTTCTTCATTGTTCCGAATGCTAGGTTGCACATGAGATCTCTGCAGCAAGTTCTGGAAGATCAGTGGTCTCAATATTCCAACCAATGGGACGGCAGGATACTTCCCACAAGGGAAGTCAAACAATCCCTCAGATGGTGGATGCAGAAACAGCATTTATGGATAGGAGTTTCTTTTCACCAAGAACTTCCTACTCAAAGTTTGATCACAGATGCTTCCTCTCAGGGTTGGGGGGGCTCACATGGGTCCCTTACAAGTTTTGCACCTGTGGTCCGACAAGGAACAACTTTATTATATAAACATGAACTCAGAGCAGTCCATCTAGCACTGAAATCCCTCTATCCTTCCTTTCAGACAAACTCTCTGCTTGTTCAAACAGACAACACCCCCTACAATGTATTATTTGAACAAGCAAGGAGGGACCTGCTTACGGACCCTATAGTTGGAAGCGCAAGCAATCTGGAAGTGGCTACTTTCCAGAAACTTCACAATATCGGCTGTTCACCTATGAGGATCCTTGAACAACCAAGCAGATTTTCTGAGCCGCACGTATACAGAAGATCATGGCTGGTTTCTGACAACTTCGTTCACACTATCTTTCAGGAATGGGGGAAACCTTAAATAAACGTATTCATAGACGAAGGAAACAGAAAATGCCCAAGCTTCACATCCAAGTTTTACCAACCAGGAACAAAGGGCAAATGCAATGCCCTTTTGATCAACTGGTCAGAAAGTTTTCTGTATGCGTTTCCTCCCATTCCTCTAATTTGAAAGGTTATCAACAAGCTCTACAGGACCAAGATGATGCTAATAGCACCTGCGTGGCCTCGCCAGTGGTGGTACACAAAGCTACTTCATTTCTCAGAAAAACGACACATGAGATTGTCGTGCAGACTGGACCTCCTTCACAAACTCGAGGGGAAAATACTCCATCCTAACCTTCCTTCCTTGAGCTTGACAGCATGGCTCCCGAATTCCTCCAATATCGCTATTTAGGTCTTTCGCAGGAATGCATGGACATTCACAAAGAGTCCAAAAGATCATTAAAAAAACGTGCCTATGTGTTTAAATGGAAAACATTTTATATGTGGTGCATCTAGAACAATTTCCATCTGATTCTGGTGCAGGAGGATGTCATTTTACCTTACCTCCTCCATCTGGCAAAATAAAGTTTACATCGATTAAGGTACATCTTGCTGCTATAACTGCTTATAGAAAATCACCTTCTCAGACATCCTTTTTTCGAATGCCTGTTAATGATTTTTTAGAGGGTTTAAGAAAAGTTTTTGTCCCCTGTTCATTCACCCTTTACTCACTGGGAGCTAAATGTGGTACTTTCAAAACTGATTAAGTCTTCACTACAGCATATCGCATGGTAAACAGTGTTTCTTCTAGATATGACCTCAGCGTGAAGAGTAAGTGACATTTAGGCTCTCTGTGCAAAAGAGCCTTACACAGTGTTCCACAACAATAGGGTAGTTATGAGAACCCATCCTAGTTTCCAGCCAAAGGTGGTTTCTGATTTCCATATTAACCAGACTATTTCACTTCCTACACTTCTCCCCAAACCTTCCATGCCAGCAGAAAGAGCTCTACACTCTTTAGATCCAAAAAAAGAGTTCTAAAATTCCTTTTGGATAAAACAAAAGACATTAGAAAATCTGTTCAATTATTTGTGAACTATGAACCAATGAGAACAGGCATGGCTGCTCCCAAGCAAACTATCTCTAAATGGATTGTTTTGTGCATTGTATTTACCTATCAGTTAGCAATAAGCAATTGACTGCCAAGCCCAAAGCCCATTCTACCAGGGGCAAGGCAGCAACAATAGCTCTTCTGAAAAATGACCCCATCTCCAAAATCTGCAAAGCAGCAATGTGGAGATTGGTACATACTTTCACAAGACATAACTGTCTCGATTCAGATACTAGAGCACACACCCAAGTGGGACAGGCCTTGTTACGAAACCTGTTTAAATGAACTGCTCAGCTGCTGTAACTTAATCTAGCTTCGCCCGCAGGGGATGGGATGGGCTTGCACTCTATTCAGTGCTTATGACTATTGATGAGGATACCCTGGAAGAGAAGGATACGTTACTTACCTGTAATCCTAGTTCTCTTCCTCATCAGTCATAAGCAACCCTCCTACCTCCCTGTACAAACCTTCGCATACAGCAGTTCATGTTTTAGTGGAGTTTTCTCATTCTTCACTTCACCATTAAAAAATAACTGATTTAACTGCCACCTAACTGTCACCTTTCTCTGACCTCTGAGGCATGGTGGGATACTGGAGGTCTCTGAGACCTTAAAGGAACAGTGACATTTATTTGCTTTACCATGTTAATCTGAATGCAGTCTATTGGCTAAAAATGTCTGTGCTTTTCATTACGGTTTTCTTTTCAATAAAACATAGTACTGTTATCTATGTCTCTTTTTGATATTTATTGAAGGAAAACTCAAGCTCCGGGGTCCCCGCAGGCGGGTGGGAATAATTCAGTGCTTACGACTTTGATGAGGATTCCACTGGAAGAGAACTAGGACTACAGGTAAGTAACTAATCCTTAAAGGACACCACAACCACCATGCGGTACTGCATGTAGCAGGAACGTCAGTGCAATTCCCTGCTGGTTCAATAACTGGCGGGCTCCCTGAACTTCAGGGCAAACTCAGCCATTAATGCCTATCGGATCACAACTGGCATCTCCGTCTGCAGTTGGTTCAAGGTCTCTTTCAAGAGTGGGGTTAGAGCTTTCGTTTGAGACACTCGCCATCGCCAAGAGTGCTCCATGTCTGCAGTTCCGCAAGCAAGAGTCTCCAAGGTGGATTTCACTCAGGGGTGCATTTTGTCTCAAGTAGACTACTGTATGTCTTTGTGCAAATACCACTCCTGTCCAGAGTTTTCAAGAAGATCGGGAACAACCGGGCCCAGGTATTCTGGATTGGGCACGTAGAGTCTGTTATCCCAACCTGCTGAGCATGACTGTCGGTCCTCTGTTCAGGAAGCCCCTTCTGGAGGATCTTCTGTCACAATAGCAGGACAGGGTCCTGCACCCGAGCCTGTGCACACTGTGCCTTCATGCTTGGAGATGGAATGGTGCCAGTTGATAGCTTTTGACCTATTTCCTGAAGTCTGTGGTGTTATTCTGGCAGCCAGACGTCCCTCCACCAAGATGGCCTGCTCTTGAGACATGTTTGTGTGGCATGGTGTTCATCCAAGGATATTGATCCTCTTTCTGCTCCCTCATCTCAGGTTTTATTGTTTGTTCTTTTTCTGGCCCAGCAGAGCTTCTTCCTGGGCACTATTAAGGGTTACTTGTCTACCATTTGTCGTTTTTGTGGTTGCCAGGCCAACTTTCTTTGTTCACATCACCTGTTGTGACTATTCCTCAAAAGTCTCCAACAAGTTTCCTCCCAGGCCATTCATCATGCCCCTGTGTGACCTTAACTTGGTCTTCACTTTTCTTATGTGCACACCTTTCAAGCCGCTGTACAATTGCCGTTTTCGCCTGCTTAACTTTAAGACTGCTTTTTTAGTGGCCATAACATTGGCCAGGAGAATCAGCAAATTTCAAGCAGTGTCTGTATACCGCCTTTCAGCCGACGAGCTGGTTCTCCTGACTCATGCTTCCTTTCTCCCAAAGGTTGTGACATGTTTTCATACAGGTAAGAACCTCACCTTGCCGATCTTCTATGCTTCCCCCTTACCCTGATAAAGAAGAGGTGAGACTCCCATCATCTAGGCCCAAAACTAATGTTGTTGTTTTATCCAGCTCTCTCAAAAGAGTTTGCAGAGCTGAATGATGCCACCTGCCAGCACACATGGGTACTGCTCGAAAAGTTCTGGATCCAGTCTGATGGCTGAGGAGTATTCTAAGGTAGGAATCTGCAGCTAGATAATTTCTACAAGATAAGGAGTTACCAAAGGTAAGTAACTTGTTCGTTAATGATTTTAAACAGAAACTTTTACATTTAACTATTAAAAGCTAGGAAAACCATTCAAGTCATAGCAAATATTTTCTTACTACCAAAGCAGATTATTGGTGGAATGGACTCCCATTTGAAATGCTTTGAACCTAATTGTAAAAAATCTTAATAGCAGTGAATTGAACTTGAGGAGCCATGTGTCTTTTCCAACTCCTCATTTTGTTGCTTCTATGTATGTCTGTCCTTTTCTGTGTGGGAATTCAATACATCTTTGGTTTTATAGGTTCTAGTTACTGTACCTCTGGCCTTGCTGCAGAAAGGTGTAATTCGGTTTAATCCTCCATTACCAGAGAAGAAAGTGAAGGCAATAAACAGTTTAGGGGCCGGTGTCATTGAGAAGGTATGTTCCTATTGTAGTTTTTAGGATAAAGTTAGTACATTTTATGAATTGTAACAGAGATATATATTACTACGTTTTTGATTGGCAGCTTACTGTAGGGAAATCTTGTGACTGTCCACACTGTACATTACCCACCAGATAATCATGCTCTATCTTGCTTTTACTTTCTTTTTACTTTAGATTAAAGCATTGAATTTTCACAAGCCTATTGTGTAGAACTGTTAATCGTTCCTTGCTAATTTCTTCTTTTGTTTTCCTAAAATGGTTTTATCACAACATACTTGTACTTTTTACTTTAAACTTAGCAAAAATTAGTGATAAAATCACAGTTCCCGTTCTCTGTATAATCTACAAATGAGAAATTTAAAATTTGAATCGACTTTTCCCCTTTGGTGTGGTTGCTTGACAACTAGGTTGGTTGTACCATGTTGTTCTTCGTTTTAAGCTATCCAGGCAATCTTACTTGGCCTAGTGTAAGGAGGATAGAGATGTAACACTAATGACTAAGAACACAATTTTGTTTAGAGTTGTACATATGGAGCCCCATTAGAGCCGCAGCTATGTCCTTAAGGGTGAGGAAATGCAGCTTTTGCCAGTCGGGAGTAGCCTGATGTTTCTGCATATGGTGCCTGAGTACTCGTGTGTGGGTCTACACCAGCTAAAACCGCTTCTAAAGCAAATGTAATGTTATTCATTTTATCAACCCTAGAAGATGAAAAGATGAGTCAGCCGAGTAAGAATTCAAACTTGTGACCTGCAACAGGTATCACACAGACAGGAGCACACATGCACCTTAACTGACTGGGGCACCTTACCAACTGTAGTTTCACAAGTTTATTTAAATGTTCCCTAGTGGTATACAAGAAAGTGTTGGATGGGAAAATTATTATGCATATAGTAACACTATGAGCAGTGCAGTTGGGCTCTTTCTGTGGTGTTATGCATCTTTCTCTGCTTTGCAGCCTGAGTAATCCCTTTGCATCAGTTTACTCAGATTCATTACCTAGGTTACTGTGACGAATCCTCGCCAGAGCTTTTATGCTATTTGACATAAGAAAAAAACCACTTTTTTCTCTTATCTGTAATGTGTTGGCTGTCTTTCTTAATACAGGGTAGATACTGAAAAGTGGTCCCTTGTCAACCCTTCTGATAATGCAGCCAGGGAACGTATCAGAATATGATTTATGTGAAGTTTGTATCTGCTAAATGGAACCTGTGAGATTACACAATGTTCTGCTTCCAGAAAGGTGCAATGCAATCATTTGAGGCTCCCCTCCCACTTACGTTCATCTTTCTACGACCTGCAAACCAAAATCTACTATGCAAGGGAATGATATCCCCTTTTAAAACTGCAGGCTTCAAACCATGTTGTGGCTGCAGAAAACAGATGTCGGTCATGGACCTGTACAAGGTGGGTCTTTGGTGTTTGGGCATCAGGCATGCCTCCAAATCGTGCCCTCATGCACCCGAAGGCAATCCTGGACCGCAGTAGTACGTTGCTGAACACAGTAGAAAATCACAGGTCTCATGTATGTCCTGCTCTCACTCCAACTCGGTGGAGGAGGTCTGGGCCACCCAGTCTTGAGCTTGCTCCCACTAGAAGTCTTCATCGCAGTGAAAGTCCTCTGGTAACTCAAAGTCCATGTGGAAACTTAAGAAGGCAAATCAGGAGTATAACCAATTCCACCTCCCTTTATGAAACGATAAGTCTTGAGGGCGTAAAGGTGCTAAATTATCTCACTTTCGATCTTTGAATGAAGAGCCTATTCTGCAGCTGATCCAGTGTGCCCTGAGTTCCCTGGGTAATTGGCAACGCCACAGCTGTTTGAGGCCTTTAAGGAGGCCCCGATGCATACCTTTGCCACCCTTTCCGCTTCCGCTCATGTACCAACAGGATCCGCAGGGGCCTTTAGTCTGATTACTGCTGGCAGATCCATCTTTGGGACTGTCTGACCCATTTGATCCGTTGCGGATTCATTTCTGACTCTGGTACATACTTCCACACCATCTTCGAGACTCGCATCAGTCCCACCTATATTGATGCCTATGATAGAGGAGAATCCAGTGCAGCGCCACAGTCTGGAATCAGCTGAACCCCGACGAAGATCACGATTCGAATCCGCTACAGCGTACTCAGACCCTACACTCCCAGAGTCTGATTCTACATTTTCACAACCACGGAGGCAACTTCAGAGGCTCCATTGTCTTTTTGGTTCCGACTCTGACGAGAGCATGCCACCACTCAGAGATGACAGTGGTGTGAATTTACTCCCACATTATGATGATGTCAGTCTTTACATGAACTTATAGGAGGCATCTGTGCTTGGTACCTCCCCTGATACAGGGGTAAATTTGCCTTTTGGGCCCCCAGCAGAGGAAATCGCGTCCTTTGCTGTGGTAATTCAACAAGCGGATGAGGTCCTGGACTTACAGCTGCCTTGTGTTGAACTCAAGACAAATGTCCTCACAGTCATTTTGAAACCTGGGCCAGCCTCATCAAATCCCTTGCTTCTGTTTAATGATGGTTTTATGGGCACTTGCCCAAGCCTTCTTTTTGCTTTCCAGAAAAAAAGTATGTGGCCGGATGCCACACACCAGCTGCTACAGCTGCTGGGGACCCCAAATTCTTTACACAGTATTCTCTTCCAGAGAGTCTGGTGGCCTAAACTTCCACCTGCAAGGTGAACCCGGTAATCCCCCTAGAAAGGGAGATGAGGAGGGTTGAGAAGTTGTGAAAAGAAATGTTTTCATCAGCTAGCCTGGCATTGAGGTCACTCAGTGTTGTTTGTTTATTGAGTCTTTATCCACATGCCCTCTGACACATGGCCAGCAAAATCTTCCCAGCAGCCCCAGAAGAAGGCCTCCTTGACTCAGACCATTCAAGACAGCTAAAGTGCAACCAAATACATGATCCGTTCTGGCCTTGATCCTACTGATTGTTTAGGGAGAGCGGTTGGCATCCCTCTGGTTGGCATCCCTCTGGCACTATGTTGGCATGTGCTGAAGCAATCTACTGGTTTCTCAGGAGACATACAGGTCTCCCTTATGGATATGCCTTTCTGTGGCCCACGCCTATTCTGTGAAAAAGTGGATTCTCCACATGTTTCCTCCCACAACGTTTGTGATGGCACAGTGAGACCTTAACTTGGTCTTGACCTTTCTCATGTGTATTCCTTTAGGGACAATGCACAGCTGTTTGTTGCATCTTCTATCCTCTTCCACATTGTGGTCACTTCAACGTGCTGCATGAGTGAACTTCAGGGACAAACTGACAGTGAGAACTCGGACAGCTTTCTTGCTGAAAGCTGTGATTCCTTTTCACATTGGGGAATCCATCATTCTCCCAGCGTTTTTTTATTTGATGTATGAGAACTCTATTGGTTGGACCCCAAAAGGCATTTATGCTTTTACTTCGATCGTACCAACAACCATCGCCTTTATGATCAGCTTTATGAGGGCTTTTTGGGTAGAAAGGGAAAGCAGTGCAAATGATGACTCAGTTGAGGTGGCTTGTTTTCTGCTTTAAGATCTGCTATGCACTGGCCAAAAAGCAGCCTTCAGGAGGACTGAGAGCCCATTCCAACAAGGCTAAAGCTGGTACTACGGCATTGGCATATGGATTAGCTGCCTTTGACATCTGCTAGGTTCATTGTGGGTACATGTTCACGAAGCACTACTGCCTGGTCCTATGAGAAAAACATTTTACTCTCTTGGTTCTGCAAGACCTTTTGGTCCGAGTCCCCTACTCCTTTGGAAGATAATGCTTTAGTATCTATTCTTAAGGTGAGGATATGCGGTTAGAAATATCCGTCAGAAGAACAAGTACTTAGCTTCAGTAACTATCTTTCTAATTGCCTAACTGCAGATTAGTCACCGCCTTCCTCCTGCGTTATGGCATCCTCGGTGGTGCTGTATGGGAGCATTTTGGTAGCTGACTTCTGCTAGGTGGCAACCTGGTATTCCCTTTATACTTTTGCCAAGCATTATTGCTTGCTTGCCCAGGCTTGTACCTGGGCAGTGCTGCCTGATTTCCTAATTTTCTGTTTTGAATGGCACTCAGCTATCACATTGTGGAGAGAGTAAGCAATATCTTACCTGCAGAAACGTTGCAAGCATTTCTGTTCCTCTGTCTGCAGAGACTTATGGCGATGTTAATATATCTCATGCTTCACTGGAGACTAAGGATGAGGTCATTACAGCTGCCTTGGAGACCAGTGGAAATCAGTAAAAGGCTAATTGGTGGCCGAGGTGTTGATTGCTCCTAGTGCATAGACACGTGGCACCCTGTTGATCATCTGAATATTTTTTGAACACTTTTAATTGACATGGTATGTTATCTTGCACTGTAGACTCATTTCACAAGTTCACAGGCAGGTGGTTCTGGTACCAACTACTCCACAGCAGAGAAGTGACTACTGGAGTTTGGGTTTGCCCTGCCTAATGCTCTCTTAGACATATTGACTACCTCTAACTCTTCCACTTGGTCACAGTTCAAGAGTTGCTGGCAGCTAATTGGCAGAAGTAGGTTACAAGATTTTATAACTGCCCCTCAATTTGGGGAAGCTGCCTATGGGCCATTTCCAGTAAATCCATGTGGTCTTTCCTTCAAGACTGGAACCCCCCCCCTCTCATCTCCCCCAGATTGGCCTGTGTTGTTTTCACATGATGTATTGGAACTGCAAACTATGATTCCCCTAATGTAGGTGTAGTGCAAAGAATGTAGGTTGCCATGTTACATAGTGTAGGCGTGTAGCTAGGTCTCTTGCTGTGCTCCTCTGCATGTTCCTGTATTGCTTATTGTGTCCATCCTTTCCATCACCCTTATAGCTGCGTGTGATACACTTTTGCTTAGTCTGATTTTCCTGAGTGATACCATCACTCCGAGGAAGTATTAGGAAAAGTCTTTTAAGTTTTCTTGAATTTAGCCTTAGAGTTATTAAAAAGCACTGTGTGAATAGTTTAATAAAATAATCTTCTTCATGATCCTCTCCCTTAACTTAAAAACAATGCGGTGTTGGAGTAGCTCTCTTATTTCTATTCACCAAGGTTCCCCATCTCAGCATACCACAGCATGTAGTCATGATCTAATTACTGGTACATTCAGGCTGCTGTCTCCATTTCCTGTCCTGTGGTGCCCTGACAAGTTGGTAAAATATCCTGGTTCCAACCCACAGCATCTCTGCCTAGTAGATAAAGTGCCATCTTCTGAAATTTGGGCCCTTAGCATAGCAGCAGAACGACATTTCCTTGATGTCCAGCACCTGAGGCACTGCCATAGATACTAAGGATTACCTCCTCTGCGTCTCCATCCAACAGGCACAAAATGTAATCCCTGCCATCTTTTGGCTGTATAATTACCTGAGCTGAGATTGCATTGCCTGTGCCAGCCCCTTTGACGTAGTAAATAGCCTCCATCTTTGCTGCAGTGGCTATGAGCAGCTTCTGTCTGAACATTAGTGTCCCAGGTATGTACCCTTATACAGCTCTTCTTTTTATTAAGACAGTTGATAGTGTATATCAGGTCTTAAGGAGAGGTGTTGTATCTTGCAGCTGGTAACTCATCATCATTATAAAATAAATGGTCTTCGTTTGTAACAAATGTAATATTGTAGTACGTATCCCACTGGAGTAGCATTTTTCTCTTATTCCAGAGTTTGTCTGTACTGTCACCTAAAGGTGATCACTGTCTCTCGTGTTTCTGCGATGGGTGAGACCTTCAAAGATATAGTGATGTTATGACGTGGTAGAATTGGTGAAACTCAACAGCTTTGTGCCTAGTGATGGCTTCATATAAGTATTCCTCCTCAACTAACAGCATAAAAAGACGGAATATCACTCTGCACATTCACCTTCTTTACTGCAGTAACAAATTGCTAGGTTAATTGTTTTATGACAGATGGTGTGTTTAGAATAGGATTTTGAACATTAAATTTGATTTAAAATATTATTTTTACAGCTGGAACTAGCCCCTCCTCTCACCCCTATTCCACTTCAACCCTCCAAAAATTCTCCCCACCACCCCTAAGCCCTTCACTGGTTGTGCGTCTACTACTTTTCCGAAGGCCACAACAGTTCTGGCCTGTTGGGCAGAGGCCTCTGCTCCTGAAGCACTGGTTCTTTATCAGACCCCGATGCTAATCTCAACAAATGTCTTGTTATGAGATCACTAAGGAACAGCCAATGTAATGGAATGATTCCCCAGCAGTGTTGTTGCCTCAGTGCGGCACCTTGAGACCTTGTTCAGTTCTGACTCAGATGCAATGCAGGAGTTTTAGAATGTCCCACATAAAGATGATGATGAGGAGGTGGACAAATTGTTAATCCCTCACTATACTTATCCTGGTCCGTATTCAGACCTTCAAAAAGCTAGTGCCCATGACACCTGAGATGGAATTGGACTACCTATTGATTCTACCAATCCCTGTGGAAATAAAAACGAATTTGCTTACAGAAGTCTTGCAAAGTGTCCCTTCAACATCAGAGCTGTTGCTACTTTTGAGTGAAACTCCAACAGAAGCTATGATAGCGGTCAAAGACATCTTTTGCACCACCACTGATATGCTCAATCACTAGGCACCATACTCCTCCTCTGGGTGATCCAGACTTTTTGACACAACATCTCATGCCCTGTGGTTCAGGCCAGCAAAGTGAATCCAAAGGCCTTCCCTACTGTTCATCACAACAGAGAACCAAAATACATTAATGAGGGTATCCTTTACTACTAGCTTGGCATTACAGTTTATGGATGCTGTCTACTTGAGATGCACTCATGCCCTCTGGGTTGTGGCAGCCAGATCTTAACCGTCCTCCCTTCAATAGGAGTTTTGGAATATCTTTGCACATATGGTTGAGAAACAGACCGGTGTGACCAAGGATACTCGCTGGTCTGGAAACCACAGACTGATAGTGATGTGGTATTAGTACTTGTGTGGTGATTTGACATCAAGCTTTGGATGTGTGCTGTTGATTTCTTTAGAGATGTGCCAGTATTCCTTTTGGACATGCCTTTTTATGGCTCTTGTCTATTCAGATTGAGCTATGTAACAGTCAAAGATAGCTGTGGTATGGCTAGATTCATGGACATGTTCATCCCAGGCCGCAAGTTCCATCAGAAATCCAGAAATTTAGGGCTTACTCCCGAGGCCATCCTGAGGCAGCCATCGCAGAAAATGTTGCCTTTTTGAGACTCTAGCGTGTGTAGTGGTGGCAGAGGACAGGGCTACCAACAACGCAGCCAGTCCTCATTTTCCTCTTCCATTGCCAAGCCTCAATGATTCCATCTTTAGGAGTCACCTTTTGCCATTAGGGGTCAGAATATGTTTCTACCTGCTCAGCTTGTGTCCAGTTTCCTCAGACCACTGGGCCCTGCAGGTTGTTTGTCATCGATACCCTCTTCCTTTTTTGTCAGCCCATGCAAGTTTGTCTGCTGTCACTCCGATTTAAACAGGGCATGCTTACATCTTTGCCAAAGAGAATCCGTGATTTCTAGCTAAAGCAGCAGTAGAAAGAGTCCCTGAGTATGACGGGGGTAAAGGATCCTACTCCTATTACTTGCCGTTTACCAAGATGGAGGGCCCATACTGATTCTGGACCTTTGGTTCTTTGACACCTTCCGGCAGAAGCAGCATTCAAGATGATCGCTCTAGGCCAAATCCTCTTCACCCTACATCCTGAGGACTGGATGGTGTCTTTGGACTTGTAGTGCACATACATTCATGTACCAATCGTGCTGTACCACAGGTCTTTCTTCCATTCTGTTGTGAGGGAGGAGCACTTCCAATTCACCATCTTGCTCTTTAACCTCACCTTGAAATCCCCCAGTTATATACAGGGTGCACATATTTCTATACCTCGACTGACCAGTGAATGTGGGCTCATCACAGTAATTCGAAGACCACCAGCAAAGGTCAATCTCACTGCTGTCTTCCTTGGGGGTTCTCCATCATTACGCCAATATTTCAATTTTAGCCAATACAGAAGGTCCACTTTATAGAGTAGTTTCTGCCCAAGGTAGCGTTCAAAGCCTTTCTATACGTGAGCAATTCCAAGATATTCCGAATATGATCCTAATGTTTCAGACTCAGCCCTGTGTAGTGGCTTCTTGGTTTCCTTGCTTCTTGTATCCTGCTGATGAACCATGGCCATTGGGACATGCTGATTCTACAATGGAATCTCTCACTTCAGTGGGCTCAGGACTATGAGATGCCTTTCAAATAACATCTGTATGTCAGACGAGATGGCCTACAACCTTCAGTGGTTGATGAAGAATATCAGCTTGACTTGTGGTAGACCTTTCTCCTTGTTCCATCCAGAGCTTACTGTAGTGATGGGGCTGAGTAGACCACCTGGACATGATGGAGAACAGAGGTCCAACTTTATTTTTCTGAAACTGTTTGCCATCCAAGACATTTCTGCCTTGCCTTCAAAGGCAGCCCTGTGCAATTCTGATGAACAACACTTACCCCATGAGGTACTGCTCAAACAAGGGAGAGTGGGGTAATGTCCTGGGCAGTGAGACTGTGGTACTGGCTGGACCTTCAGAAGATTTCACTGACTGTCAACCATCTGGCAGGGTCTCTAAATGCCTCCATAGGTGAGCTTCTTAGCAGACACCGTCTAACCAACTGCGAGTGGCACCTGAATTGAAAGGTCATTCAAGGCATATTCTCCCAGTGGAGTGTGCCTTTGGTAGATCCCTTCGCCATCACTGAGAATGCTCATTGTCAAGCCTCATTCAGTCTAAAGTTCTCATCTCTGGGTTCCCTGAGACAAATGTTCTCCATTACTTGGGACTCTAGTCTCATGTACACATTCCCCCTCTTCTACTACTTCCCCAGGTTCTGAAAAAAGACCAGGAGTATCCAGGCTGAGCTTATCCCAAAAGTTCTCTGACCCAACCTACTGATTCTTAGATAGTGTTGACCCCTGCTCTGTCTTTCTTTTTTGGGAGGACATGTTCTCAAAAAAACAATTACATCTCTGTAAACCTTGTCTCAGTGCATAGGTATTGAGTGGAATTAGCTGAGTGTATTTGATCTCCCTGCGAAGTGGTGATTGTGATTTTGACCACTTGCGGCCCATCCACAAAATCAATCTATTATTGATGCTGTTCAAAGTTTGTAGTTTGTTGCGAATACCATTGGTTTAATCTGATTCAGGTGAAGCTTTCTGATGTTCTTTTTTTCTGTCTTTTGCCTGGCAATTCATTGATGTGGCCACGGTAAAAGATTATTTGTCAGCCCTTTCTGCATTTTCCTGATTAGCATTTTCAGTTGTGATGCGTTTGTACTTGTTTTCCTCCTGCATCCTTTAGTATGCACCTTAACTTTGTCCGTACGTTCTTGATGTGCATGTCTTTTAAGCCTATGCACTTTGAGGTTGCTGACTCTTAAGACTTTCTTCCTCATGTAATGATTTCTGCTTGTCAAGTCAGTGAACTACAGGTGCTGCCAGTGCAACTGCCAAGTACCGCCATTTTACTTGAAAAGTTGATTTTTCAGACCCTGGCATTCTTTCTCCTGAAAGCACAGACGCCCTTCCGTGTGGGGCACTCCATTCTGTTTTTTAATCTATTTTTACATGCACCTAGGGCTTAACAAATACAACCTTCCCCAGTGCCCTAGAAAAAGACATACTTTGCAGAGATGTTGCAAGAGAACCTTTCATACTTACTCCAGGCCATATGGGTTGATTATTATTTTCAGCTTAATGGCACAATATTATCAAGACCCATGTTTAATTGAAATATACTCTATTGTGACAAGTGATACTTTGTTAGCTTGCCCATTTCTCTTTGCACGCATATGTAGCTTGCCATGTACTTCCGTATTTGAGCATCAACTAAGATATTGTGATAGAGAAGGACACATTAATTACCTGTTATCCTAGTTCTCTGTCATGGATGTCCTCAATAATGTCATTCACAACCCACCTGCCTTTGTAAGTGTAGGCATTTTACAAAACTTTTGCTAATAAAATTATATGAACCTTCACTCAAACCACCCTTGAAAGTGTTGTGTGGGCATGGATCCTTAACTAGGGTAATGCATGGAATGCGACCTGCTTGCAGGACAAGTTCCTTGTTGATGCCTGCCTGACATCATGTCTCTGTTTACTCTGACACTGGCAGGAAACCATTTTGCTACATCTGGGTAAAAGTATTTTGCTTCTCTCCGTATTATGCCCTCAGTTTCAAAGTTTCAGTTCACCAGACTTGTGCTGAAACCCCAAGCTCACTAGTTCCTTCCTCAGTTACTGAAATATAATGGCCCTACGTGTGATTTTGGCACTGTCATAATGAGGCTTGAGGATCCTATTGACCATGCATCAAAACCTGTTCTTTGCACTAGCCAAATGTACGTTTTTCTCATTGTGTATCATCCTTTAGTGTCACCAGCATGATCCATGCTCCTCTCATTTAGAGTTAGCAGCCAGATCTGTTACCAGAAACAACTTCCTAGTATATATATATAAGCTACCACAGACCTGAATGATCTATGGTGTCAGTCTGTCACTGTCCTCTTAGGTTAGGACTTCTAATGTTTTCTCCTGTCTGGGTCTGCATTGTATGGGATGACAGTCCTCTCAAGAAAAAGTGAAAGTTTCCTGACTCACTGAGAGAAGGCTACAAGTGAAACTCAGAATGTGTTTTGTTTTTAAAATAATATAGCCCAGCCTATCACTATTTCACAATGAGGCTTAGTTTATGGAAGAAAAAAAAGTAAACCACTGTAGTGTTTTGGTGGCCCATCTACCACACTCTTAATGATGTTTTGTATTTTTTTTCTTATCCACTTTTTATCCATGATGTTTGATTTCTAACTTGGACAGTTGTTGGCCATTGTCCCTTCATTTAATGACACAGATCATTAAATTGTTCACATTTCTCTGGGTTATAGGTCTAGTTGTTCACTACCTGGAAACAGACTGTAATTGCACCCTCAAGAACACTGATATTACCAAATGACAGTGCTAAGGTCATGTACGGGTCCATCCCATTGTGAACCTGCAGTTATTTTTTCTGCGCAAACACGTTTTGCAGCTGTGTAATAATATTTGGTCTATTGAAAGGATTTCTTCACTGTAGCGTTCACAAATCTCTTAGGTATTGTGACATCTGTAGATCGTATTATGAGTCTCTTTTGCAGCACCTCTGAATGTCTAGTGTTTGGCACACTTCCTTTAATACCTCCTAAGTAAGATTTTTGCCAATGAAACCATGTAATGCAGGCTGTCTACTAACTGACAGTTTCAGAGATGTACCACTCCAGTGAGCAGGAGTCCTTCTCTGATGCTTTTAAAGAATCTGACTTTTTCTCTGCCTATGAAAAAGAGTTCACATAGCAAAAATACACGATCCATATCGGAAAGCCAGTGATTTCCATTTTTCCACAACAGGATAGTTATTGGCTCCAAATTACACTAATGCTGTTATGACAATTTTACATCTCCAAAGCCATACACACTGGTTTCAGCTGGTTTCTGGCCCTTACTTTGGAGTTCTTGTCAAAGCTGTGCTGTACATCACTGCAACTGTAACATGTATTGCAGCATCATCATCAAAAAAGGTTTAGTGCTGGCCACATTTTTATATTTGGCAGTTCAAATGATCCTGTGGCCTTTGTTTTTTTTTAATCCCTGGTACCCACTAACAACCGCAATACCAGCATATGGCTGTGGACTTGTGATGTCTTTGTCATATGCCCTGTCCTCTGTGTTGGTACATTCTGGAACATCCCTTGTTTAATTGTTTTCCAGCTGAATATTTCATGAACATTTTAATTGGTTATGTTGCCGCTGCATTATCCTTCTAATATAGTCACTAAGCATGTCGTCTTTGGGTCATCGAAGCAACAATCATGAGGGGGAAAATTAATGAGTTGCCTGTTTTTATTTGAAGAAGGGGGTAGCATCATCGATTATTCAAAGTTAAAGGTTAGTAACTTACTTTTTCACTTGATGCAAATAATGTGTTCAGCTCATATGTTTGCTCTGGGATTCTCTGTCAGGACTTGGAGGTGTCCTTAATAGAATTGAAACGTTCCTTCACGATAGCTAGGAAATTTCGCATTCTATATCAGGACCGGAGGTGGGGATTATGCAAGTTCAAAGCTTACTCACCACCAAGGAGGCTGCTTTGTGAATTGGTTTAAAATAAAACTTTTTAAAAGTAGATTCCGAAGACCAATCAGCCGCATTCATGATGTCTTCTAACCTACCACCCACTTGGATGGCATTTGATGCCATGGCACCCAGAGCAGAGTGTGCCCCAAACACTTGAACATTGATACCAGCTTTCGTTAGAACCCATCTAATCCACCTGGCGATGGAAGGGGAGGAAACTGCTTTAAACGTTTTTTTTCAAGGAAATCAACAATTGAGATTCAACCGGAATTCTAAGCTCTGCTGTTACCTCCTCATAGGCCTTAAGGCACCGTACCACACATAACTTTGGAGAGTTAGGAAAAACAGGATAGGATACTGACCTAGTATTATTCTTTGTTCTCCTAGATATGGTAAAGGTTACTCCTTCCGGCGAAAATACTCTAGCCGAAACATCTAGGGCTCGGACATCCGACACCCTTT
This sequence comes from Pleurodeles waltl, assembly GCF_031143425.1. Taxonomy (NCBI): domain Eukaryota; kingdom Metazoa; phylum Chordata; class Amphibia; order Caudata; family Salamandridae; genus Pleurodeles; species Pleurodeles waltl. The sequence continues at coordinate 776,436,684 of NC_090438.1, read as the reverse complement.
TCCAAGAATTAAGACACAACAGCATGGCCAGCTTGGCTGACAACTCCTTCCTTGAAAGATACTGATTATCTTGCCACGAGGATAATAGATTAAGAACTAGATTTACGTCCTAGAGCTCCGCGTACCTGGGTTGTGGAGGTCTGGAAAGTCTAATACCTTTGAGCAGTTTACATACCCAAGGATGTTCTCCAGTCGGGCGATTATCAAGAGGGGGATGGCCTGACGAAATGGCCGATCTAAAAGAATTGATTGTGCAATAAGCCAGACCAGACTCCGCTAATTCTGCAAGGAAATTAATGATGTTGGTAATACGGGCCCCCATGGGATCGCAATGTTTGCCCATACACCAACGAGACCATCTATTCCACACGGATCTATACCTTTTGCTTGTACCTAGAGCCCAGGCCTGAGCAATGAACTTTTTAGCTTCCTGCGAAAGTCGGCAGTCTTGCCATCGAGACCTGAAATCTTCCATGCCATTAGATGTAAATGGCCCTGGAGAACCATGGGGTGACAGAGGCCTGTAGGGTCCCTGAGAATCGAAGGAAAAGCCGGAAGACGAATTGGTAATTCGCATGAGAGCTCCAGCAGAGTTGGAAACCACGCTTGAGACCTCCACCAGGTTGTTATTAGGACCACTGTCGCCTCCTGTCGGCGAACTTGAGCCGCAACCCTCTGGATAAGAAGGAAAGGGGGGAATGTGTAACCTTGATGCTGTCCCCAGTTCTGAAGAAACGCATCCACTGCCGCAGCCCCCGGATCCGGGCTCCAGCTGAAGTATAGAGGTAGATGGGCATTCCATCTGGATGCAAACAGGTCCACCGAACAAGGACCCCATTGAGTCATGATCTCCTGAAAAACCGACTGATCCAGTTGCCAATCGCTGGAATCTGTCAGAAAACGGGAGTTTCAATCTGCCAAAGTATTCTATGAACCCGGAAGGTACTCCGCTGTGACAGAGATCTGATGCTGTAGGCAAAAGTGCCAAAAATCCTTCGCCAGCTCCGCTAGGGCCCCCGAGCGTGTCCCCCCTAAGCGGTTTATGTATTGCACCGCTGACACATTGTCCATCCGTAGAAGAACTACACAGGAGATTTTGTCCCTCGTAAGGGACTTGATCGCAAATGAACCCGCCAGGAGTTCCAGACAATTGATATGCATGGTGAGCTCCTGCGGGGTCCAGTGTCCCCCGAACGATACGTCCCCGCATCTCGCTCCCCATCCCTGGCGATTGGCATCCGATTCTATCACCAGATCTGGGGAGGCTCCGAAAATGCCTCTGCCATTCCATGCCTCCATGTGGTCTAGCCACCAATGTAACTCCGTCCGTGCCTCTAGAGACAGGGAGATCAGTTCGGAATACGTCACTCCCCGACGAAGGTGAAAAGCTTTGAGGCGTTGAAGGGCCCTGTAGTGGAGGGACCTTGAAATATAGCCTGAATTGAGGAGGAAAACAAGCCCACCACTCTGGCTAACTGATGTAGCGAGATCCTGTCGCGCCGTAGGACCTTCCTTAATTCCTTCTTGATCCTGGATATCTTTGGGGTCGGGAGACTGAGGGAAGCTGATCGGGAGTCTATGAGGAAACCCAGAAAAATCATAGATTGGGCCGGAAGCAGTTCTGACTTCTGTTGGTTGATCACGAAACCCAGCTCCTGTAAAAGCACAATAGTTGTGTTCACATTGGATATGAGCTGAGATCTGGATTGATCCATTCGAAGCAGATCGTCCAGATAAATGATGAGACGAATCCCTTGCGACCGCAGTACTTCCACTACTGGTTTGAGGAGTTTGGTGAAGCACCATGATGCAGAGGAAAGTCCTAAAGGGAGAGTGGTGAATTCGAAAATCCTGACCTTTCCAAAAAGAATTGCAGAAACCTGCGATGGGGAGGAAAGATAGGAACGGTGAGGTATGCGTCCTTGAGATCCAGACGGACCATCCAATCTCCCTGTAATAGGAGATCCCAGAGCATATGAATACCCTCCATTTTGAAGTGCCTGTAAACTACCCAGACCGGAGATTGATAACTGGGCGAAAACCCTTGTCCTTTTTTTCTACCAAGAAAATGTTGCTTACAAAACCTCTGGGATGAAGAGATGTGAAGCATATGGCATTTTTGTGGAGCAGAGCCTGAACCTCTAGATCTATGAGATCGGAATCCGCTACTGAAAACACCAGGGGCGTGTGGGTAGCGCTTCCTGGGAAGGGTTTCCCCAAAACCCGATCTGGAACCCGGAGACTGTCTGCAGCACCCAAGCGTCGGAGGTGATGCAACTCCAATTGTCCCTGAAGAAGCGCAACCTCCCTCCAAGGTTTTGAGGGGAAAAAGGGATAAGCTTTACCAGAAGGTCCTCCTGGGGCATTATTCGCTCCTCATGCGATCCTGTTGGCTCTGCCTTTCCCCCTACCTCGATTGGGGAAGAACGTTCCTTGGCGACCATCCCGCCAACCGTTGTTTCGGAAGGAACCAGGGCCTTGTTGGTATTGCCGGCCGGAAGAGGGACCCCTGCCTCGTCCGGCCCGCCAAAAACCTTACTAGGGAAAATCTTTTGGATGGATAACTGTGCCTTGTCAAGAGCAGAAAAAGTGGCAACGAATTTACCTAATTCTTTTACAAAGGGATTGCCAAATAAATTGCCTTGGGCAATAGCCCCTGCCTCCGAGTTAGAAAGCTCCCCTAACTTGGGGTACGTTTTTATAAGCAAGGATCTGCGCCTTTCAGCCGAAATGGCACAGTTTGCGTTGCCCAGGAGACAGACAGCTCTCTGGGCCCACCCGCTACAATATCTGTCTGTAGGGGTGTGTTTGACTGCTTGGCACATTCCGCCAGTTGAATTATTTGAGTGAGGGGTCCCAACACATCAAGAAGTTTATCCTGGCAAGCCCTCCAGGATCGATCAATCCCTTTCTTAGGGTCCTTAGTATTTTTGCAAAAAAGGTGCACATCTTGGGGTCAATATCCGGAGTGACCGCCACCTTATCCGATAATGTTGGGCGTGGACATTCCACCCGTAAGCGGGCCCGCACCTTTTATCAAAAGGCTGCCGAATCTTACTTGCTACATAATGGCCACCTTGTGGTCCGGATGCCATTCCGATGAACAAGGATGGTAAATTCCGTCCGGTTCAAACATATCGGAGTCAGAATCACCCAAATCCGAAGGATCTGGCATGGTAGCTCCAGGTCGCCAAGGGCGACCGGTCTCATCGCCCTCCAAAGAGGAGGAATCTACATCAGAGTCTCCAGTGATGCCTTTAAGTGACCCGAAGTCAGGGTCCCATATGTGGTGAAACTTGTCACCCATTGCCTCGGGTAGCAAACCCTCCCGGGAGGGTAAGCGCTTATGCACGAGCGCACTTTTAGAGAAGGTATTGGAAAACTCCAAATCCTCAAGGTGCCCCGCGTTGTGCTTGCGCGATTTCTTGGGGGCCGGTAGGGTAGAGGATCCACCCTCTGCCCCCGTCGCACCAAACATGCCCGTCCCTTTGGAAACCTGTTCTGTGAGCCGCGCCACACTTTCCTTAAGAGGGATGAGGGCGTGTGTGATAGCCTGCGAAAACAGAACATCCACCCCAGGGGGTAGGACACGGTGAGAAGGGCCCTCACCTGGGGACATGCTGGTAAAAGGTTCATGTTCCTGAGAGGACTGCATCATGAGACTCAGAACAAAGTATTTTTGGGACAGAGAACACCCTAAAAAATTTTTTTATAAAGGGTATTCCCTACCCCCTCTGTCCCAACAATATCAAAGCTTTAGCATAAAAAGAAGTTTTCCCTGAAAGGGTCAAAAACCCACCGCAAGCGGTGTCATGGGGCAGGGAATGAAGGCAACCAGAACAATTTGCCAATAATTTCCTCACGGTGAGGAGAAAAAACGAGCGTTGAGTGTTTGAAACCACAGGGGTGCTCAACGCGCGTTAGATGGAAGCGCGCGCTCTCTACAGGGCCGACGCGTCTTCAAAAGTAAACAAAAGTGCTCGCCGAACCGCCTGCTGTGCTAAGGACGCTCAAATAGCAACACTCGTTGCTATAACAGCAATGCCGGCAGGATGCGCCACTAGCAATGCCCGTTGCTATACTAACAAAAGCGAACGTGCACAAGCAGCAAAACATGGAAATATTTCAAAATTTATAGCCAAGTAACAGAGAGGCAGAAAAGGCACTTATCTGACTGAGCAGTGAAGAAAGAGGATGAGTGATGTACTCGGGGATATATATGCGGACTTTCGGACTCGATCCTCATTGGACAGTGGTTACCATGGAGGCAGACTCATGGAACTTGTAGTTTTTCTGTGCATTTTGTGTTTAACTTTGAACTTGCTGTTTAATAAAGAGTGAAGAAAGATCTGCATAATCCTCGCCTCCGGTCCTGATATAGAATTATGCTGAACTTTCCAATTTTATTTACTCCTGCAGACTTCAACAATCATAGTAGCAGAACTGTTTTTCCCATGATTCCCACGGGAAAAAACTAACATTTTAAACCAATCATGTCTCTTGCAGTCCTTTACGTCCCTCTGACTCTTCCTCTTTCCTTCCTGCTCCGGCAGACAGATAAGTGCTTGGTTTATATGTTTATATTATTGTGTTTTGCCTTCCTGGCTTATGCTCTGTTTCTCCTAGCGCGTATGGCAGCATGAACTTGTTCTGCCTTCTTTGTCACTGTGTTTGATCAGTTTCCTCATCGCCAGAACCGCGCAAGTGCCATGATGGGCATGGCTCACTAGAGGGAGTCTCTACTGTGAGACCCGCTATGTGCATCTGCCTTTCAGCTACCTTTTTCCCCGGGAAACCTGGAAGTCTAAAACACCTGGTGTTGTTCATATGATCTGTTTCTGACCAGCGACACAACACCTGTACTGTTACGGGTCTGTATGAAAGCCGTGGTGTTTGTAGAATGCGACGCTAGTTGGAATAAGGGACGGTAGGCTGTGATTGTTTCCCTACAGGCAGCACAATCCACATCTTTTAGAGCCTCTGCGGGGCCGGCCGAGGCAGTTTTGCTAACCCTTTAAGAGCACCAGGATGCAAGGAGTCCCCATTAAAACGACTGCTGCACACTTTACTGCGCCCAGTAATTAGCTAACTGCGCTTTTGCGCCACATTACAGCACTTTGTGCTTATCTGACAGTATCCATTGCGCCTTTTCTTAGTGTCCATTTGTGATTGGCCCTTCCCAGGATTAGCTATAGTATTGTTGACACACACTTGAATTGCAAGCCCTTAGCACATTGTGTCAAGTATGGCAGCGGAGTATGTTGAAGAACAGTCTATCTTTGTGCTGCCACTGGACGAGGAATTCTGAGAAGCAATGAATGTCTCCATCCAACAGGCTGTAGCCCTAGCGCATATAGAAGGCTGCCTGCTTCAAATTGCGTGCACTGCTTCTGCTCCTCTGTCCCTCTCTGACCCTGCAAGCCAGCGCCCACCCAGGTGGAAGGCTGATTAAGGTATAGACCTGAGAGCCTTGAACGTGTTAAGGTGTTTTTGTCTAGGCCTCCTCCGTCTGGGGTTGAGGACGCTTCTCGGATACTCTTAGACCCATTGCCAGATGAAGGGGACCTCCCCTCCTGCCCCAATGGGGATTCACCTGGGGATTCTGCTGATGAGGCCAGCTGTTACAGGCACTGGCGCCCATCTCCTAAACCTGCTCCCTCTGATGACCCAGAAGGCACTTCCAGTATGTTAGAAGCCAACAACCTTATCCACCCCTGGCCAGCGAAATGGACCCCGCCCCAAGGTTGCCAAATATGTAGCGGAGTGTATCTGCAGGCTCACTTGTGGGCCAAATGTCCATGTACCTTCCTGGGTGTCAAGGCGGCTTTCACTCTGGATATTAATTCTAGGATATCCACTTTTCTATCCAAATATATCAGAGAAGGGTATTGATAGGTTCTGGCGGTCCTGCCAGGACAAGCTTTTGGATGTGTTAGGCCCTTAACTAAGAGGAGGAGACTAAGACCTCAGGCCCCCCAATAGCTCCGGAGTCCCTCTCTGAAAGGGGGCAGCACACCCTAATTTTCTTAGGAAATGCAAACTGCACAGTGTCAATTGAGAGAAAGCGTTCCTTATTGATTAAAGTGGACCCAACATTGGGAGATCTGGCTTCCACAGAGGCAGGACCTGTGACCCAAGGAGGTTTGTTTGGTGACCCATCTATAAAGGAACTGGGGAAGTTTGTCTCAACTTTCATCTCCTTGAATAAGGCTCCGGCTTCCATGATAGATTTTTCTCCCCAGCATTTTTGTCACAGTCAGTCTGTGATGCCGTGGACAATTAGTGCGTTCTATTCAATTTGAATCCCTGAAAGAACTGATGAATCAAGCATTGAACATAGAGTATCGGTTGCGGGAACGTAAGATGGAAAGGCGAAAGACTCAAATACAGTATCAGTCCGGACTACCCCGTTCCACAGCCCATCCTTCTGACGAAGTCTATATTGAGGCGAATAAGTCTACAGAATAAGAACCCATGCAGATAGACCTAGTCTGTGGTCCTGTATCTGAATCAGAAAGAGAAGATAAGTGATGAAAGGGTCTTTGTCATTATTGTGGCAAGGCTGGTCACTTGATCCGGATGTGTCCTGTCCATCCTTCCAGACCTACAGAAAATGCCAGCTCCCACCCCCTGTGAGGAGGAAGGGGACGGGAGGAGTAGACCTAACTTCAATATCTTCCTCCAAAGAGAATACCACAGTTCTGATTATACTGTCCGTTATTGTAAAGTGTTCCCAGAATCAAGAAGAGCAGATATTTGCATTATTGGTTCCTAAAGAGATGCCGAAACAAGTCCACACAGTAGATGGCTCCCCACTAACCTCAGGGCCAGTGGTGGCTACTACACCCACCCTCTGTCTGCGTTTTGGAAAACATCAGGAACACATTACGTTTGATCTAATAGACTCCAAATCATCCCATGATTTAAGGAATTCCCTGGCTGACTCGGCACAACCCATATATTAATTGGGAAACAAGAACAATATCTTTATCATCACAGTTTTGTCAATAGAACTGTTACTCCACAAACTCTTATTGGTACCCTAAAGGTTTAATCTTTTCTTCCAAAGATACGAGCTGCTCTATTAACATGATACAGGGAGTACCAAGTTGTTATCAAGAATACTGTGATGTATTCCAGAAGCCTAGCAAACCCGTTTTACCACCACATCGAGTCTATGACTACGCCATTCCTTTGATTCCGGGAGAAGTGTTTCAGTTTGGACGGATGTATTCATTGACCGAACAAGAAAAGAAGGTACTTAAAACATTCCCTAGATGATAATCAACAGAATGGTTTAATTGCCCCCTCTTTATCTCCTGCTGGGGCTCCTCTTTTTTTGTTCCAAAGAAATCAAAAGATCTGCATCCCTGTGTTGACTTTTGTGGACTGAACAAGCTAACCATCAAGGATCAATATCCCTCACCCCTTATTAGGGATATACTTGACGCAGTCCAAGGTGCCCAGAGGTTTACAAAATTTGATCTGAGGGGTGCCTGTCATCTCTTACATGTCAAGGAAGGAGATGAATGAACAACAGCTTTTCGTACTCCATTTGGCCATTATGAATACCGAGTCATGCCTTTTGATTTAACAAATGCACCCTCAATATTCCAACGATTCATGGACTCCATGTTTTCTGATTTATTGAATCACAGTGTGGTGATATATCTGGATGACATTCTGGTATACTGAGCATGTACTTCAGGTTTTGGAAAGACTCAGACAGAATCAGCTATACTGAAAACCTGAAAAATGTGATTTTAACAAAACAGAAGTACAGTATCTTGGGATCTGCATTAAATCAGATTGCAATAGCTATAGATCCAGCCAAAGTACAAGGCATTTTGGATTTGCCGTCTCCCTCTTCTATTAAGGAAATCCAATGCTTACCGGTTTCTCCACCTTCTATCGGCAATACATACAAGACTTTGCCCATCAACAAAGTTTTGTCACTCAGACCATCAAAGGAGAAAATCTGAAGAAGGGATTTGTTTGGACTGAAAGTGCAGAGATGGCCTTTCAAAATCTGAAATGGGCCTTTACCCAAGCTTTTATCTTACGGCACCCGGGTACAACTAAGAAGTTTATAGTGGTCACTGACGCCTCTGACAGAGCTCTTGGTGTGGTCTTACTTCAGAAACAATAAGACAACGGCCTGGAACATCCCGTCTTTTACTTACCCCACATTCTGACAGAAGCTGAACGCAATTATTTTGTTTTAGAATGGGAATTACTTGCTCTCAAGGCTGCCTGTAAAGAATGGAGACATTTCCTAATGGGTACCAAAGAACCGTTCAAAGCAAGAATTGATCACCGAAATTTACAATGTCTGAAATTTCCAGTGTCGAAATAGCCAGCAGGCAAGATGGGCTTTATTTTTTTGCCAATATGACTTTGTAGTGGCCTATATTCCTGGATCTCAGAACCTAGTAGCTGATGCATTATCTTGTCGCTATCTAGAAAGTGCTAACACTTCCTTCCAAAGATAATAGAACCCAGTCGAATCATTGGAATTGCCCAGTCCTTTCTTGATCGTGTTAAGACAGACTACCAATATCTTCCACTTGAAGAATGGAATATCTTGAGTCCTCAATTACAAAAAAAATCAGGAATACTTCTATTTTTGCCGACCAAGAAAGTACAGTGCGAGACTTTACAGATGTGCCATGATTCTCTTGTGGCTGGTCATCGTGGAATCAAGAAGACACAGGAGTTGCTCCTACCTTCTTTTTGGTGGCCTACACTTAAAACCGATGCAGAATCCTATGTAACATTGTGCCCTATATGTGCTTAAACAAAGACACCTTGGACCAAGCCAGCAGGATTATTGATGCCTTTGCCTGTTTCCTCTGCTACATGGCACACCCTATCTACAGATTTCATATGTTCTTTACCGTCTTCTTCAGGGAATCATGTCATTATGGTAACCGTTGATTCATTTACCAAGATGGCGCATTTCACAGCCTTAAAGAAATTGCCTACAGCCAAAGAAATTATCATATTTTCATGCAAGATATCTTTTGTCTACATTGTCTTCAACAAGTAATCATTTCAGATTGGGGACCCCAATATGTGTCACACTTTTAAAAGACTTTTTGTTCCTCATTACACATTGATATCTCGTTTTCATTGGGATTTCATCCACAGACTAACGGTCAAACTGAATGTTTAAATCAGGAACTCCAACAGTATTTACATTGTTTCTGTAATGCCGCACAAAGAAACTGGTCTGATATCCTTTCTTTAGCTGAGTTTTCATATAATAACACTGTGCATAGTGCAACAGGATCAACACCTTTTTGTTGCACCTACTGCTTCCATCCCAATACCTTCCCAACAATACCTCGTGTGCTGCCTCCTGTTCCTGTGGTTACATCATTTGCTCTGCGACTGCCATATTCCGGGCCTGATCAGTACCACTCTTTTGGCTTCTAAATAAACTATGAAAAGAAGGGCTGATGGCCGACGTCGGGAGGCACCATCTTACGAGCTAGGAGACAAAATATGGCTTTCTTCCAAATTTCTGCCTTTTCGTTTTTCTCAAAACCTCCACTTTCTTCTTGGTTTTCCATATTGTCTTCTTCTGTGGTGGTTGTCTTCCCAGCATGCCCTGTTCCTTTTTCCTTTTCTACCTGGATTGTTTCTCATTCATTTCTATGTGGCTTTTCCCAATCCAAGATGGTGTTGTACGTTCTCCCTGTTTTGTCACTTCCTGTTTCATGGTAAATAAGCACTGCAGTTCCCTCCTTCCTTGCGTTGCAAACGCTTCCGTCCTGGTGGTATCCTCCCTCCTGTTTCCAGTTTCTTAACGCTCCTGCATTTTTCCCTGCGGATTTGATTTCTATTTTGTCGTTTTCTTTGTTTTTCCTCTTTTTTCAGGAGCTCCTGTGAAAGAGGGTTTTTTCCCCCATTACTTGGGTTTTTCCTCTAGGTCTCCTTCTGGAGGGTACGGTCTGCCTTGGCATTTTTCTTGTCAGCAGCACCGTGGCTACTAGAAGGGGTCGCCCTTATCTTGGCCACACCAGAACCAGTAAGAAACCAGGCGTCCCTCCAAGTACTGCAGATTACAGTGGTAAGAAACGTGCAGTCCGTGACACAGTCGTGGTAGGTGGAGCTCGACCGGCTGCTTCTTCACACAAGCCTCTTCCAAAGGTCAAGCCTACCAAAGGCCTCAGTGGCAGGATCAGTCCCGGCACAGGGAGTACTACTCCTCCAAGAGAGGCCAGAGAAATCGAGGCTGCAGTTCCTTCAGGGCCCAGTCACATGGCAGTCAATCAGGTGAGTGTGAGTCTTTCCTCCCAGTTAAAGGTGGGAGGCCGGCTAGCTTTGTTCAGTCACAACTGGAAAAAGTTTACTGTAGGCACATGGGTTCGTAAGACGGTTCTGGGGTTCCACATCAAGTTTTATGGCACCAAGTACAGCCTTTCAGGCTGCATCCACTAACATGTGTCAGCATGGACATGCTAGGTGCATTGGTGTGTTCAGTCACGTTGCGATCCCATGGGGTTCGTCACTGTCTAAGTCTTAAACTTTTTGGCATCCGTGGCCACGCAGGACATGCCCTATAGACCAGTGAATACTTTCGACTTGGCTGTCTCTAGAGGTCATGTTCGATTCAGGGGTACCGAGATGGGGAACACCCTTTACTTCATAAGACGATATGGGGTATCCGTCTCTTTTTGCTTCCAGAACCAAGGTATTCAGCTTTTTGGGATGTTAACCAGGTTCTGCGTTTTTTCTAGTCTTGGCCTTGGAATCCATTTCTTTCTCATAAACAAATCTCTAGGAAACTAGCCATGCTTTTATGCCTTCTTTCCTGTCATGCAGTGTCCGATGTAAGAGCCATTGACCTAACTGGTCGGGTTTTCACATCGGAGGGTGTAACTTTTCATATTTCCCACCAAACGAAGTCCAATGCAGAGGTCGTTTCCTATCAAGCTTTTGATAATTCTCCTAAGTTTTTTTGTGGTAAGATGTTTAAAGGCTTATAGAAGCGTGACGGATGAGTATAGGCCCCCAGGGGAGCAACAGTTGTTGTAGTCCTTCAGAACAAAACTACAAATATGTCCCTAATACAAAATGGGTTCCTACAGATGGAGTCCCAAGTGTAAAAAAATAAATGAGTGTCTCAAGCCAAAAAAAAGTTCAAAATACATTTAAATATATCTAATATTAGTAATCAAAAATACATTTATTCAGTGATATACATATTCATAAATCCAATTATAAGCTGACAACACAATTTCTTAATAAATAATTTTGTTGTATACCCTGGAAAATATCTATAGAACCTAAAAATAGTGAACACAATCATACCAATTCACTCACACAGACATTTGAAAGATGTAGCAAGGACAAGACGTAGTCAAGGAAAACAACGTAAATCACAGTACAGAAATCAGATATACTATCCCAGGCGGGCTACCCGGTCTCGCTGGTTATGCTCCAACAAAATTATGATAAACCAGTTTCCTAATCCACAGGCTATTAGATTATAAGGAAGTCCTTTCTTTCTATTGTATTGTTTCTTCAATCAGAGCTTCTTTTATATGAATCTCCTTCTTTTATGTAAGTCCTTCTTTACATCTTTATATTTAAGGGAACATAATTCAGTCCAATACACTGTCCTTGTCCTATGTATAAATGCCACTACAGGTCCGTCTCCTACAAAGTAGTGCTGACGTACGTTTCGGTGAAAAGTGGCCCATCCGAGTCACTCGCCTTCTTCAGTGCACAGATAGTTGACATGAATAGAGTAATCCCAGAGACAAAGATAATATGCATATAGTATATGTTTCTGAAATGTAAAGAACAAGTTTAATATATCTCTGGGCTTGAGACCACATAATGTACAAAGCTTAAAAAAGAAAGAAAGAGAAAAAAAAGAATAAAACGAAAAAAGAATATTGGAAATTTCCAATGTCACCTGATTCTCATGCAGGAAGAAGAAAAGGTGTATCCTAAAACACTCCCTGAGGAGTGTAATTTTATGTCCTCAGTCATGCATGGCTCATTATTAAAATATTTTCGTGGCATGCTCCTTATAGGTTTTTTGGGAAAAAAATAGGTAATCCAAAGAGTGATCCAAAGTAGCTTAGAGTTGTATATTACTCTGAAACCTGTAGTATCTCAAATAGGAAGTACTACAGACATTGTTCCCAAGATCATGCTCTGTGCAAAGTGTCTCTCCGTCTCGAAACCAATGTGAGATGATAACACTCCCTTACTTTGAAGCAGAGGGGCTGAAAGAATTCCTGTCATTTGCTTCCACAGTGGTGAAAATCCCTCAAACACCCCCTTTTGGTCAAGGTACCTAAATACAATCAAACATTATCTTAAATTTTATACAAACTTGCAGAGCTGCTTGTATTTAAGCCTTCAGCTAAGAGAACCAGGGCCTGTCTTTTGGTGTAATTTTACAAATACTTCCTCTCTCTTACCTTATACAGCTAGAGTTGCCAGATTCTGCAATGCTGAGACTCTATCACACGCCTATTCACTGTTATTCCTCCTCGAATTGGTAGTACCACACCAAGGGTATCCCCAAGCATTGGGCGGTGGGACAAACGCCAGCAACAAACACATTCGCGGTCAATTTTATATTGGCAAAATCAGTGGGCTCCCACCCTTCCTTTTTCATTACAACTGCTGAAATGGCAGTATTCGCACACCCAACAGTTGTCTCAAGGCTGTAACGGCAGGGGTAACACCAGCAGCAAAAAAGAGTTTGCGGGTTCGTCTGAACTGTTATAAAGATGGAAAGCGGACAATTAAACTAGATGACGGACCACAAACAGGAAGAAGTAGGAAAAATGTCAGGATGCCACATACATATGCGGGCACCATCTTGGAGTATGTATAGTCCCACTATGTATATTAAATTATGTGGGCACCATCCTGGGGTATTTACAGTCCCACTATATGTACTGAATAGTCAGAGGACGGAGCGGAAACTCTCCCAAAGTAGAAACTGTGAAAATAGATAGATGTTGAAAATATATTTCTCGACAGAAAAAGCATTCTGTGTGCAGAAATCTTACGATGGAGCCATGAAAACTCATGTGCCCTCACAGAAAAGAGTCTTCACACTGAATTCCATCATATGGTAGAGCCAAATAAGCTTATACACCTTCACAAAATGCTGTTTTCCCATGGTATTCTATTGTTCAATCCTTGATTTACCGTATTAGAAAAATAAATCCAGAAGACTTCCCTTATCCTTCTATATTTATCCTGATCCACATATAATGAAGTCATCTTTTCTAGGATGATCCATTGAAGTTCTCCTTCATGATGTTTTTCTACACAATGGTCAACTAAAAGGGCTTGGAGACGCTTGTTCCTAATGGCTGACTTGTGTACACTAAAACGGACTCTAAACTGTTGTCCCATTTCTCCTATTTATCCCAGATGACAAGGATATATGATACAGTAAATGACATTGCAGCTTTGGCAGTTTGTCATGTTCTTTAGATATATTGTTTTATTGTTATACTGGAAGGAATCGGAAACCATGGCTTGAACACATGCATGACAGGTTCCACATCGATAATTGCCTAATACGGGCTGGGTCCCTGTGATGCCTTTCTGGATGAATGTATTTTCACTCTTGAGACGTGATTGTACCAATTTATCTCTTAAGTTGGAATTTCTTTTAAATGCAAACATTGGTCTCAGGAGTGGGGTATCGTCATTATTAGTGTTCAAGATATTCCAATGGGTATTAATAATTCCCTGTATCTTGTTATTGATATTGGAATGTCTAATTACACATACCATTCTAGGCTGTTCTTTTTTTCTGGTGTGATTCCAGTAAAGTGTCACGGTTGTAGTATTTTGCCCTTCTATAGGCATTCCTTATTACCCTATAGGGGTAACCTCTCTGAAGAAACTTCTCTTTAATTTTAATAGCATTCTTATCATATTCAGTTAAACTGCTACAGTTCCTTCGTATTCTGTAGAACTGGCTGAATGTAATGCTCTGTCGTTGACTGCTAGGATGATAACTCTTGAAATGTAATAATGTATTCCTAGCTGTGAGTTTCATTTATAAAGTCACTTGGAGATGTTCCCTTTCCTCAAAGATCAAAATATCCAAGAACTCTATTATATGGTTACTAAAGTTAGAAGTGAATTTAAGATTGTTGTCACATACATTTAGTCATTCTATAAATTCCTGTAGTTGTTCCTCCTCTCCTTCCCATATAAAAAAAGATGTCATCAATGTACCATCCCCAATGGGAGATATTTTCAAAGAAAGGAGCAATTTCATTATATATGTACTTCCTTTCGAAGAGACCCATATAGATATTCGCCACACTCGGAGCATAAGCGGGTCCCTTGCTAACTCCCTTGATTTGTCTAAATATTTCTCCATCAAATTCAAACACATTGTTTCTCAGCACTATATCAAGACAACTCATTATGAAATCGACAGGAACATCTGTAGTTTCTTCCATTAGTATCTGTTGAACCGCATTGTAGGCTGCTTCTTGTGGAATATTGGTATTTAGCGCCTCAATGTCTAATTTAACTATTAAAAATTATAATTTCTCCAGTGTCTTTGATATAGGAAGGGAATCTAGAGATCAAGGGTTTAAGGAAAAAGTCAATATATTTAGATAGTGGTTCAGTCGCCGAACCAATAGTAGAGACAATAGGTCTGAGAGGAGGATCGTTAGTCTGTTTGTGTGTCCTTCAGAAACCTTTCAAAGCAGTGCCCTCCCAACTATTGAAAGGTGGATAAGGGGTATCATGCAAGAGGCTGGCACTGATGTGTCACATTTTGGCGCTCACTCTGTGAGTGGTCCTATGGCTTCAAAAGCATTCAGTGTAGGTGCTTGTTTGGAAGACATCCTGAATGCAGCTGAATGGTCTTTGGACTCGATATTCAAGTGGTTAAATTTAAAACCGGTTTTGGATATAGCCTCTCCTGTGGTGGGCAAGCTTTGAACCAGTGTAATCCTCACCTCCAGGCCTGACATGGAATGTACAATTTCCTAGCATTCGTAACAGAAAGTTTCAATTCTATTAAGGACACGGAGGTGAGGATTATTCCCAAACAAGGTGTATGGAGATAATGCCCCCGCTTGCTGTGACTTCTCAGGTCGCAAGGCTCTCAAATTGTAGAAGAGGATTATCATAAGGGATAAATATTATTTATTGATTTGCTCAAGGATATTCATGATTTGTTGGAATGGAGAGTCCTTTCTTTCATCCACTGTTATGTGAGACTGAGTTTATTATTAGGTTTTTTTTTTCCCCGCTCTTTAGCATGATGATGTTTTTTTTGCTCTTTAGCATGATGATGGTTTCCAGTCAGAGTCCTCTCAGTATGTTTAATTTTTCAGGCTCTTACACTAATAAAGGGGAATAGAACTTTTTAGGGATCATCACCTGTCGCATGAATGAAAGAGGAGGAGTCAGAGGGAACGGCTCGATATTAAGAACCTGAAGGAGACATGATTGGTTGAAAATTTTAGTGTTTTTCCATGGGAATCGTGGTAAAAGTAGTTCTGCTGTTAGGGTTGTTGAAGTTTGCTGAAGTAAATAAAAATGGAAAGGTCAGCATAATCCACGCTTCCTTAATAGAATTGAAATTTTCTGTTACGAATTTTGGGAAATTTTACATTTGCTCTTAGCTAGATGGATAGCTGAGGTTTCTGTTAAAGTATCACATTTCCCAACTAAGTTGCCCAAGCAAGGCAGCTCCGCTTTAGACCGAGGTGGCAGGCAATGTAACTGGCATCTAATTATTGCACTAATATAGGGATGCAGGTTTGTCTCTAACACTCATTTACTTTGCTGTATGATTATTTGACTCTGACATGGAACTAAAAAGTGCCTTACGTTCTTTTTAATTGGGAAGATTTTGTTTGCTGGCAGCTGAGCCTACTTTAAAGTTTCTGAATTTAGTGTGTAAATTAAAATATACGTGTCTTTTTGCTGAAAGATATTCATTAATAAAATATTATATTAATATCACATAATGCAAATGAGACTGCTGTCATCCCATGTTTAGATATAAAGGTGCAGGAGCAAACCAATATGTAAAATAGGAAGATTGGTTAAACACAACAATATATGTAGACACAGTGGTTCAATGTTGAATCTTTTCATTTGTACAATAATATAATTTGTATATAATGTAAAAAACATAATTGTTTCTGTATATTTGTTTAATTGGTTTTGTAATTAATATGCCCTACAAATTGTCACAGTGAGTCCATGTAAACTGTTGTCTCTGTATGCATCCTATGTTAGTGCATTCATAAATAAAGTCTATGAATTAATGTTTCTTTTGCACAATTCATCATCTCTCCGTAGGTTGCTCTGCAGTTTTCACACAGATTTTGGGATGGCAAAATTCAAGGAGCAGATTTCTTTGGTCATATTCCTCCGAGTTCTAACAAACGTGGTCTTTTTGGCGTCTTCTATGACATGGATCCTCAGGTTATACACAATAACATTTCATGTATTTTATCGTAACAGAATAAATTGATGTTAACTCTGTCTTCTGCGAGAATGAGGAGATGAGAGCTCTCTGTCTTTGGTTTGAGAATAGGTCAAAACTTTTGGCCCTTCTCAAAAGTCTTTCCAGTCCTGTCACCTTTGCACTTGAAAAGTTGATTTACGTTTGCAATTTCCAAATCTTGATTAACAGAATTAAGATTTGCATTATTTGCTCACTGCAAATTGAAATTATAACAGTGGCAAATCTGCTAGTTGGGTGGATTTTTTACTGTCATGCCTTCAATAAAGGAATTGGAAAAATATACCACCCTTGGCTGTGGTAGAGGTTGAGCATTGGGAATGTTAGGTGCATCCAGAAAATCTGAATCATAAATCCCAAGCATTCTTGAAGAATTTATCCCCAGCTAAACTTTTTAGTTGTTGCCATAGGTGTGCATTTAAGGTTGGTATGAGTCCCAAACACAGTTTTTTCAGTGCGAGTGAACATAGGGTGGTGATTTCTCCACCTTAAAAATATTTTATTTGTGTGGAGAAAACATGGGAAATAATTCACATATTTGTCTTAAATTGACAGATTCTTTGCATACAGACAATCCACACATGTAGAGTTGGGTTTGATGGCTGTATCAAAAGTAATTATAATAACTTGTTTCTTCACAGGGCACTGTGCCATTTGATTCTGTAAATAAGAGATGTTGCTATTCCTCAATTGAATGATACTAAATTGAGCGACCTTGGGAGGATGGAACCTATCAGTGGGGGTATAGTGATGAAATTTTCATTTAGATTAGAATGGATCATTGCAACTTGACCTTTGATTTGGCTTTCCAATCGTTGCTCTGTGTGTTAAAGCACTGCTGTTTCATTGCTAGAGCAAGGCTTAAAAACTGATTGAAAGCCAGAAAGCAACCTTAAAGTGTCAACTTTGGGTTCTGATGCTTTCTCACAAAAAGCGAAGAAAAGGCAAGGTGAAAATGGCTCTATAATTTGCTGTAGTCAAGGTGTGGTGTTTTTCACAAGGTGTTCACAGTGGCTTCCTTCAGAGAATCAAGATATATTCTTCTTTGTAAAAAAGCATTCATAACTCAGGAGAAACCTTCAGCTAGGTTAATGCTGTTTTCTTTTATTAAGAAGGGTGGAATCATGGCCGATCTCGAACCTGTTTGGTGATTTTTTGTGAATAGTTTAACAGCATCATAGGGCACCAAGATGTTGAATTGTTAAATACTGATGTATAAAATTATGTAGTATGCCTGATTTTGTTCTTAATGAGTTGCTTTTCTGTATTGGGTCTATAATATTTTGACAGAAAAGTTACAAAGATAGCTGCAAATGTATTGGGATTGTTTTACTGGGAATAATTTACTCTGAGTAGGGAGATTTTGATCTTGTAAATATTAAATAAGTCTTTGCTACAGTAGTGAGCTGCACCTACAAGTGTTTTGTGCACAGCATTTTGGTAGATGTGTTGGTGAGCTCTATATTTTTGTTTGACTTCCAAAGAGATAGACTCACGCCATTTGTGCCCTAAGTGGCTGCTTCTTTGTTGCAGTTAGTGAAATTCCTGTAAGGGCTGCAAAGGGCCCTTGATGAGATCATTTTTTTTTTCTAAGGGGTCAGTACATCCAAGGTGCATTTTGTGTTTTTTCTGAAATTGAGGCGGGATCTAGATAGAATTATTTATTCAATTGTTGAAGGCATAAGGAGAGAAGTATGTCTTGATAAAGTCTTCCTTGTTTACTGACCATATTTTACCAGTGAATGTGTATGATTCTACTAATTAATTTCTAGTTAATGTGTGTATATTTCACTGTTCTGAGCAGAATTACTAGGCATTGCAGTGACCACAATATGGCCAGACTAAGATATTTGAGTAGTCGTATAGGGGAACTGATTAAGCTCAAGGAGAGTACCTAGTAAACTTAATTTTGTATGAGGTTTAGATAATTTTAAGCTAATATGTAATAATAATCTGAATGAATGACATAACCTTTTGGTCTAGGACTCCTGGGATCCCGTCTGGAATCTGTTGTTGTAGTGAAAGTACAGGATTTAGCTGACAAAGTTCTTGAATGTCAGTCCAAGTCCTATATTATTAATGTGGAACATGCAGTCACACAGGTAGGAATAGCAGTTCCATCAATACAGACAAAGATTTAAGACGCGAGGGAGACAGTGGTGCAAGTGATTCCAAATTAATACCATTCAATTTTCTGTGGTAACATGATTTTACATGACACCTTGTCTTTCATTAAGGCCCATCCCTCTTGCAGTGAATAGGTGTATTTTCCTTTTCACTTAAAAGATCAAAGATGTGTTGAGCATTTTTCATCACAGAGTGCTCATGTAAGAGTGAGATACATGATGCACATGTGTTGTCGAAGTTGATCTCTGCAGTTTGTGAAATGGTGTAGTATCTTTTGTAGCTTGTTTTCAGTTTTGTGTGTGAGAAATCAGGATGAGAGATTTGAGGCAGAAATGAAAGGAGGAGACACTGCTACTGTAGCATCACTTCTACTGCAAAGACATGCATGTAAGCAAGGAAAGTAAGTACTTTAATGCTAGGGATGATAAGGTGAAATGGGAGAGTGGAGAGGCCAAGCCTCTTAATGCTTGAGGACAAATAGAAGGGAAGAAGGCAAATAATAAGGACACTGGTAATGGAGTTAAAGAGAAAAGGATTAGAACTGTGAGATAAAGGAGGTTGGATTCAGCTTGAGATATTAGATTATTAGTAGAAAGATGGGATAAAAGAATACGTGTGAAGAAGCTAAGGGAAGATATTGCTACATGACAGCAGGGGGTTATCTGGAGGGGTGCAGCAGGGGCATGAAGAAGAGCAGTTACATGTACGGAAAGAACTACGTAGATGGTGAAGGGAAGAGCTGGCGGGATGTACACTAGACACAAACTTGTTTTACTCTACACTGATTAAAGTTACTCTGTACCAGGATTACCCAGTGTTTTCCCACAAGGTACCGACTAATCCACTTGACAGATTTGCTAAGTGTATCTGAATAGGAGTAAAATTGTGTGTAAAAGAACTGATGTATGTTTGGACTGTGGTTGTCCAATATTGGTAATTGGGGAGCCAGTGCGTGTCACATTTTCAGCATACCCATTAAGAAAAATATACTTACCTGTAACTCTAGTTCTCTGTCAGTGTTATCCCACATGGAGGATCCTGGAATACCTTTAAAATACACACACCAATTTGTTTTGGTGCTATTCTGACACTAATTGATGGAATTTGACAAACATTAAAAGGGAAAGCACTAGTTATTGATTGCAGTAACGCCTGTGTGTGTGTGTGTGTGTGTGTGTGTGTGTGTGTATATATTTATAATTCAGGGTCTACTTCTTAAATACCAAAACAGTTCCTTCACCAACAAATACATTTAATTAATCGATTATCTCCATCAGTAACCAGGTGACTATGCCAATTAAACTGAGAGAAGTACAGTGGACAAAGCCAGTCTTGGCAATATGGATCAGCAAAAAAAGCGCTCAGTGCTGACATTTGTCATGGCCTACAGGTTATGAGATTGAATTCTGGCACAGTCTCTTCTGCCTTCCAACCTTCTGAGTTCAATAAATGAAGTATCAGTCCATAGAATAAAAATAGTACACATCCTCCAGTGTTGCATCTTTTATAGCTTCACATGCTTGAATCATTCCCCATCGTCAAAGTAGGAGTCTGACAATACCATTAAATAGCAGTGTAGAATGTCTACATAGAAATAAATGTTAAGGACATTCACTTTAGTAGCTTATTCACATAATTTAAAAAAGACCCAAAGTCCAGGCGACAGCTCCCTATAGAACCCTCACACAGAGTCTCCAATCCCTCAGATTTTCTTTCTGCACTTTTCTACATACTGGTATTGTAAGATTTCTAATTTTATTGGCATTATGTCTGAAACAGCTAAAAAAAGTTGATTTATACCCTGTATTTTATGTAGGAGGAAAAGATTTCATTCAGAGGACCCGCACCAGGATTGTGTTTACTGCTTGTACCCTCAGCATAAGGTGAAAGAGTGTAAGATCTGTTGCACCTTCTCTACAAAAACATTGAAAGACCGTGAGAGTAGGCGTCTTCTGTAACTTCAGAAGACTAAATCTGAAGCATCTGTCAGTTCTGAAGAGGACAGTGACACTTCCTCGACCTCTCACAGAAGGTCAGGTTAGAGGGAAAGATCCTGTGACAAGGATTCTACAGAGGAACCTAGAAAGGCCTTCGAAAAGACTCACAATGAGTCTGTCAGGGGGATGCTTAAAAAGGAGAAAAGGGAAAAATCCTCCAAGTACAGTAGATCTCAGCCTTCTACTCCTCCTAAAAAATCTGGATTTCAGTCTTCAAGATCTGCATCAGAACCGTTGACGGTGAAAACAACCTTAAAACTCTCAATGATGAGTTTTTCGCCAATGACACCATCAACGAGGACAAGCACTACATTGTCATTGATGACTAGTTCAACGATAATGCCTTCCAGTCTTGCGTCAGCGTCCATTCTGGTGACGAAAATCTCATCAACTTAACCACTGTTGACGCTGCAGACACTGCCATTTGTGACAGCGACACCAACGACAGTCCTACTATTGAGGCCCCAGTCGGCGGCCTCAACCACAACCCCATCCATGACGAGCTCGCCAACAAAGACTTTGTCATCATTGACAGCCAAGAAGGGCTCGGCAACTATGTCTCCAATGATCATAAACAATTCAAAGGCTTTCCTGCACTCAGAGCACACCACTTCCAGTAAGGTGTCTCCATACCCTCCAAGCCACCTTTTGGATATAGAAGACTCAGAGAATGAGGGACCATTTATAACAGCAAATAGTCTCTCAAAGCTAAAGGTGAAGTGCTAAGACTTTGAGGAAGAAGAAGAAGACCAATCCTACAAAGGGTATTGCCAACAGCCCAAGTTTGCTTATAGATCCACACATCAGGAGGAGCACTATCAGTGACGTGACCAGTCTCATTCCCAGGTAGATGTCATACAAGTGACTATGACTATTGTAGGACCTACAGGGCATGTTAAGAGACTACCAAAAGAGGTTTCCTGAAGCTGCTCACCCATCTTCACCTGAGTAGTTCACTGTTCCACCTCCTTTGCTAAAAACTCCAGAACCCTTTACACCACCATTGACACCCAGGATTTCCTTGGCATCCAACATTGTTGCTCCCCAAGAGAAGGCCCATCTTCAAATGAGGACGATCACCAGGAAGGAGAGATTCCTGAGAATTGCTCAAACCAGGAATGTGATGATTACCTAATTCCTACACCATATCCGACGCCCCTAAGCAGACAATTCCTGTGCTGATAATGTAGGATGATTCCATACCCTTATGGAGAGGGTTGCGGAGAGGTTTCAACTCCCCATGACTGTCAAACAGTCGGACTGTTTCTTATACAACTTTAAGGAGCCAGCAAGAAATTCTGTGTGTGCTATTCTCATAGATTACATCTGGCAGAATGGCACAAAAATAGGGCAGAATCCAGCTAAAGAGGCTCCAGTCTTACTTCAGATTGACACAAAATACAAGGCCCCTGAAGACTCACCAGCCTGTTTAGTGGGCCATCCTAAGGCGGATTTGGTTATTGCACAAGCATCTCAACGCCCCTCTAAAAACTCCTCTGGACCTGTTTCTTCTCCTCCGGATCATGAAGACATGTGCTAAGACAACATAGGCAAAAGATTCTCATCAATGTCTACCATTACAGTACGCACTCCGAAGGCTCTTGCCATATTGGGCTGCTACGACTGTGTCAAATATCAGGGCACTGATTAATCTAGTGCCTCAGAACAGAAAAATGGAAGCAAGGATAATCCTTCAGGAAGGTAAGAGAACATCTTCAGAAATAATTGACTGCATGAGGGACATTGCATCTGCTAGGTTCTGCCAGTTAGCAGGGGCGGCAGTCTTGAGGCAGCAAGGATGGTTAAAGTCCATCTTGTTTAGACCTGAAATCCAAACAAAAGGATTGGACATGGCCTTCGACAGAGAAGCCCTTTTTGGAAAACATATTGATAAAGTGCTACAGTCCATCAAGGCTGATACAGAAACAGCAAAGTCGCTGGGAACTCTACAGTTCTGCAAGATGCCCTTCCAGGGAACACTTGGTAGAGGACTCTCTATGTTTCAGGGGTTCCAGCAGCCATTTCAACAACAATAAAGGCCATATTATGAACAGCACTCTTATCGTCCACCACCTGCAGCAGTCTACAACAAGCAAGGGCCTCGCCAAAAGCAAGCCTCTCAAGTGTCTGCTACCCCAAACCCCTTACTACCGGTGGGCACAACATCTCTAATTACTCCCATCATTGGCGGGAAATAGCAACCGACATTTGGGTATTGGACCTTGTCACCTATGGTCATACCCTAAAATTCCAAACAACTGCCTACAACTCCCCCAAGTGGAGTGCACCCACCTCGTCTTCACTTACTTCAAGAAGAAGCCCGCACCATGTTGAGAAAAAGGGCAGTAGAAAAGGTTCCTCAGTCTCAATCCTCCATCGCATAAGGGAATGGGTTTCTACTCCTCCTTTTTCTTTATCTGAAAGAAATCGGGAATGGCGACCCATTCAGGATCTACAAAGGTTAAACAAATTTTGAGGCAAGCAATTGTTCTGAATGATCACTGTTCCGGACATCCTGCGGCTCATAAATCACGAAGACTGTATGACAACTCTAGATTTACAGGTTGCATACTTCCACATCCCCATACAACCCAAGTATCGAAAATTTCTGAGATTTATAGTAGCCGGCACTCATTACCAATTCAAGGTTCTCCCTTTCAGTCTCAAGTCAGCTCCACGCATCTTCAGGAAATTCTTCGCTTCTGTGGCCACTTCACTGAGAAGCATTGGATATCAGGTATTCCCATACCTCGATGACTGGCTGATAAAGACTGATAAAAACACCCACAGCCAGCCAGGCAACGGAACCTGCCTCAGCTTGTTATCCATCCAATTTGCGCTCTCGGGCAGTCATCTCAAATCATCGACTATGCCATCAAGAACCATAGTGTTGGGGGGGCGGAGCAAAATGGCTGCACGCTAGTGCAGCCCTGCGGCTGAGAGACACTATCCGCTCATTAGCCTGGTCTTTGGCACCCATCTAGTCTGCAGACTACTGGCCTAGTGCATGGGAGAGCTGGTGACCCTGCTACCACCACAGGCTGCCCGAACGCAGGTGAAACAAGGCATCTTGGCATGGCGGCCGCCTGAGACGCGCAGAAAGAGATTGCCTGGTCGCTAGGCCTGAGCTATAGATGGAGAGAGCCTGCCCTTGAAGCTGCCAATGGAAGATGCTGACTGGCAGAGACTGAGGGAATCCTGGCGGGCAATGCGGACCCAGTTGGTGGCCTCTCGCGGACCGCAGCCTCCTTGTGAGCAGTGGCCATGAGAGTGACTGGGTGTTCTGCGGCTCCGGGCAGATTCCCCTTTTTCTGATCGCGTTACTGGGCCACCTGGGTGAGCGACCGGGAGGCACATAGAAGTGACTTCTGATGTGATGATGGAGGTGAGGACCTACACTGAGAGGCGCTGGCCTGGGGGAAACACGTGGCCTCCCGCTGAGACAAGCCGTGGGCCTCCTTTGACATTGTGGCTGCGGCCTCATTCCCCCTGGCGCCTGAACCTAGGTAAGCGCTCTATAATTACTACTGCAAGAGGGGCCCGCCATTATGACATTACCTGAGCCTGATGGAAGTCGCTGCAGAGTGGTGCAACGGGGACAGTGGAGCTGTGTAGAATGTGCTAAGTTGGCCAGACTGGCGTCAGTGGGCCCCCTCCCTGGCTTGAGGGTTGAAGTGACAGTGCTACCAGGCGTGTGCGTCACCTAGGGTGCATGTGGGCCCACAGGAGAGGCAGACCTGAGGTGCTACTCGGGCGGAGGGGGGGGACATCATGGCAGGTTTGGTGCAGTTGTCAGGCTTGTAGATTACGGGGCCTTTGGGGGAGAGCAGAAGCTGCTGGCAGCCTGAGGCGAGCTGTTGCAGGAGCTGCACCGTTGGGTGAACTTGACACATCTCAGGAGGCAGGTGCCTGTTCCACTGTTCCTGTATGCCCACAACATGGAGCTCTATGTTCTAGAACTGTGTATGCATTTGACCACAGTTATAACAGAATATATCCGCTATAAATACTACTCCGGCCTCAGTATCAACTGATCGAAATCTATAGTTTTCCCATTGACTCGCCATGACGCCATTTAAGCTAGACTTACCTTTGGAGTGGAGCACTGACCCCAATAAGAATCTCAGGATATGGGTACATAGGGACCCGGAGTTAGTGATCCGCCACAACTATGAGGTGGCTGTCTCACAGTTTAAGGATCAAATTAAGAGGTGGGTATGCCTGCCACTTTCACTGGTTGAAAGAGTGGCACTGGTAAAGATGTTGATACTGCTCAAGTTTCTTTACCTGTTCACCAATATACCTATCACCTTAACACAGCATTTCTAAAAAAACTCCTAAATCACATCGGATCACTTTGGTGTGGGCAGGTAAGCAACCACGAATCAGCTGGGGGACTCCTACATTACCCTATGACCATGGGTGCTTTGAGGCTCCTAATCTATAACTGTACTACCTCAGTGCACAGGCCCATTTTGCTCACAACTGGTTCCACCCTATTAAGAATATGCCTTCCTTGGCAATAGAGGGAGACGATGCACATCCAATCCTTTTAGCAGCCATACTTACCCACAAACACCAGGTGCCCTCTCTCACAGTGATCAACACCACTGACTGCACCACTAATGCCTGGAGAGCACTGTAGGAGGCTGGCTCAGTATTTGTTGCACACCTGTAGGTGTTGCACTCTGCAATGAGTCCAGGCAACCCTTAGTGATAGTGTTAGTGGTTCCTAATAAGCAGAGTTCTCAAGAGGTAGCTGTGGCTGTGGAGGGCAGCTAAGGCTTATCAGAGAGGGTGTAAAGCCATTGCAAATACCACAAAGTCAGTCACTGATGTACACACAAGAAAGAACCACACCAAGTAATAGAAAAATAAATTCGTATTTATTAAAACAGAGGCACTAAACTAACTTTGCTAAATCTCCTAACCAGAGATATGAACACACAAAAATATACTTCAAAACAGGTAGATAAAAGCTTAAAATGACACCAAACAATATAGTAACAAATTGATAAGAACACTACAACCAGTTAGTACTAATATTCAAGAATCCTAAGAACTGAGAAAGTACTAAGAGACCAATGGTAGGTAGCAGGAATTCCCCACGAACCCCGTGTGCTGAGGTGTCACTTAGCGTCAGTGTCCATAGGATAGCATGGAATAGTCATGGTTGGAAAAAGATTGCAGAAGGACCCTTCCCACAGGACCTGGAGGAAACCCTTTGGATCAAGGAAGGTTCAAGAGTGCCCCCACCCATGGATACCCAGAGAAATGGAGTACCTAGACCAGGGAGCCCAGGTGCATAGGGGTGAAATTGGGTTGGAACCCCATGTTGAAGTCAGTAGGGACCCTCAACTGTCCAGCTGCTGTAATGACCCGTGGACCAGGTCGGTGGAATCCAGGCGTGGATTTTGGACAAGGAGAACCTGAGGAAGGAGGGGACAGAGTCCAGACCACCCAGGGTCACCCAGGTGGTGCAGGAAGTCAATGCCCACTCTTCTCTTGGGTACTTCTCTTCAGGACAGTTATCGTGAAGAGGCAGCTGTGGTGTCCCAGATGATGCAGAAGGATCCCAGGAGTCGTCCACGAGCTGTCCCATGCTTGTCGTCAAATTGTAGAGAGGTCAGTGACCAGTAGGGCCACCAACAAGCCTTGGCAAATGCAAGAAGAAGGTTGCACAAAGAGTTGCAGATATTGGACCAGCAAGATCCTAGGGACTGAACCTTTTTCAGGTAAGTCAGGGCTAGCCCTCGGCAAGAAAGAGAGCTAGCAGGAATCGATGAAGACCCCAAGAGGACCCCCTGGCAGCATGCACAGGGAGTCATTGGAATACCACAGCAGCACATATAAGATGGATGCCCACGTTGTAGGAGTTGCAGGGAGTACGTCGGTCTTTGAGCTGATGGAGGTTGGGACTTCATGGAGCTCGGAGGTCATCATGCTGAAGAACAAACAAGTCTTGACAACGCACATGGTCCTTTCTCAACTAATGAAACAGCCCTTTGAACCCATACACAGAGCAGACCTCACATTTCTCACCTGGAAGATTGCACTGCACTTACTTCTGACAACCACCAGAAGGGTTAGCCAGAAACAGACCTTTCAACTCAAGAGCCATTCTTGCGTTTTACGGATTATTCTGTAATTCTCAGGATGAATCCAAGGTTCATCCCTAATGTGCCCTTGGATATTCATCTCAATGAGCCTGTAATATTGAGAACTTTCTTCCCGAATCCAGCATCACCGGCAGAAAAATCTTTGCACACGCTGGATCTCAAAAGCCTTATGTTTTACTTACATCGCACATAACCAGTGTTTTAAATGGGCCAGTACTGTTTGGTATGGAGTACCGGCACTTTTTTATTTTGAAAGCGACGGTACACGCACTTCTCAAGAAAAAGTAATACTCTTAATTAGAGAGTACTGGCACTTCTCAGAAATAAGCAGCTACTCTGGTACAGAGTTCCCGAACGCCTATTTTTCCATTTCAGGCACTGCACATAACATAGCAGAAGAACAACTCCGCTGTTGCTCTCCTATGGTAACATTCACAAAAGGTGACCCAGTCACTAAAGCAACCATTGCTTGATGGATTTCGGCTGCAATCCAGTTTTGCTACTCAAAGGCGGGTAAGCCTCAATGTGGAGGAGGCTGGGTTGCATGTGAATCTATGAAAGATAGCAATATCGGAGAACTGCAGTTACAGGCAAGTAAGTCATTTTCTTATGTACAGAGCTTAGCATCTGCAGTGTGGGAAGCATATATAAAATATAATGTTATTTTTGTTACTCTTGCTTCAATAAAGCTGTATATACCACATTATGTACTTGGCAAAGCCAACAGTATTCCTATTAACAACAACAAGGAGCCCATTGACTAGTGTATTAGAATTACCTGAATAGGTTCCTGTGATAACAAAGGACAAGGTGTAAACTACAAAACTATGGCACGTTAAATCAGTCATTTTATTTCTTTGTTCAGTGTAAACAGGCTGTCTTAATGACTGTGGTTACTGGAGATGCAGTGAATTTCATTAAGGACATGGATGACAAGCAAGTTATACAGGAGTGCATGATTGTCCTAAGACAGCTGTTTAAAGAGCAGGTAAGCCATATATTGTACATAATATACAGGGAGTGCAGAATTATTAGGCAAGTTGTATTTTTGAGGATTAATTTTATTATTGAACAACAACCATGTTCTCAATGAACCCAAAAAACTCATTAATATCAAAGCTGAATATTTTTGGAAGTAGTTTTTAGTTTGTTTTTAGTTTTAGCTATGTTAGGGGGATATCTGTGTGTGCAGGTGACTATTACTGTGCATAATTATTAGGCAACTCAACAAAAAAAAATATATACCCATTTCAATTATTTATTATTACCAGTGAAACCAATATAACATCTCAACATTCACAAATATACATTTCTGACATTCAAAAACAAAACAAAAACAAATCAGTGACCAATATAGCCACCTTTCTTTGCAAGGACACTCAAAAGCCTGCCATCCATGGATTCTGTCAGTGTTTTGATCTGTTCACCATCAACATTGCGTGCAGCAGCAACCACAGCCTCCCAGACACTGTTCAGAGAGGTGTACTGTTTTCCCTCCTTGTAAATCTCACATTTGATGATGGACCACAGGTTCTCAATGGGGTTCAGATCAGGTGAACAAGGAGGCCATGTCATTAGATTTCCTTCTTTTATACCCTTTCTTGCCAGCCACGCTGTGGAGTACTTGGACGCGTGTGATGGAGCATTGTCCTGCATGAAAATCATGTTTTTCTTGAAGGATGCAGACTTCTTCCTGTACCACTGCTTGAAGAAGGTGTCTTCCAGGAACTGGCAGTAGGACTGGGAGTTGAGCTTGACTCCATCCTCAACCCGAAAAGGCCCCACAAGCTCATCTTTGATGATACCAGCCCAAACCAGTACTCCACCTCCACCTTGCTGGCGTCTGAGTCGGACTGGAGCTCTCTGCCCTTTACCAATCCAGCCACGGGCCCATCCATCTGGCCCATCAAGACTCACTGTCATTTCATCAGTCCATAAAACCTTAGAAAAATCAGTCTTGAGATATTTCTTGGCCCAGTCTTGACGTTTCAGCTTGTGTGTCTTGTTCAGTGGTGGTCGTCTTTCAGCCTTTCTTACCTTGGCCATGTCTCTGAGTATTGCACACCTTGTGCTTTTGGGCACTCCAGTGATGTTGCAGCTCTGAAATATGGCCAAACTGGTGGCAAGTGGCATCGTGGCAGCTGCACGCTTGACTTTTCTCAGTTCATGGGCAGTTATTTTGCACCTTGGTTTTTCCACCCGCTTCTTGCGACCCTGTTGACTATTTTGAATGAAACGCTTGATTGTTCGATGATCACGCTTCAGAAGCTTTGCAATTTTAAGAGTGCTGCATCCCTCTGCAAGATATCTCACTATTTTTGACTTTTCTGAGCCTGTCAAGTCCTTCTTTTGACCCATTTTGCCAAAGGAAAGGAAGTTGCCTAATAATTATGCACACCTGATATAGGGTGTTGATGTCATTAGACCACACCCCTTCTCATTACAGAGATGCACATCACCTAATATGCTTAATTGGTAGTAGGCTTTCGAGCCTATACAGCTTGGAGTAAGACAACATGCATAAAGAGGATGATGTGGTCAAAATACTAATTTGCCTAATAATTCTGCACTCCCTGTATTTCTGAAAGCTTTCTGTTTCTAAACAATCAGTATAATTGTTTTGATTAGTCCTATAGGTAAAACAGAGTTAAATCTGCCAAGTGCTACACTAAAGCAGAAGATGGGGAAAGTAAAGCAAGAGTTTTTACTGGGCATAGGCTTTCCAAGATGTGAAGTGTTTTAAGGTCATAAATGTGCTGTGTGGATGTACCTAGACTTTTTTAGTTTACAGTAATTTATTCCATCTCAAGTACATTCTTTGAAACTTTATCTTTTTAGATTCAAAACCGTACTTCACAAATATTTACAGATAACTCATGGTAACTTCAAGCTTTGCAAAATTCAAAAAAATGAACTAATTGTGAAAAGTCATAACCGTGGACCTTTTCATATAGTGTTGCACAATTTGTTAAACACCAGAAATATTGTAAATGATAACAAATGGAAAATATATATTTTTTGTTTACAGTGCTAGACAGACATTAACTATAGTCTGTCTTGTTCTTGTGCATTGCTTTGTTCATTGGTGCAAGGCATGATTCATCTTGAAATTACTTAGTTTGTGATAACACAATGAACAGATTTCTATCTTCTAGAATTAATTCAGCATAGTGGGTAGGTTCCCAACCTGTGGTCTGCGGACCCCCAGGGGTCCGTGACACATTCCCAGCGGGTCCTCAGGTCTTGGCTGGGAGGAAGGCACTTCTCCAGCTGGAGCCTCTGACAAACATGTGCGTGTTTTCATATTTATCACTTCCTTTGTTGAGCAGTTTTAAACGCACTGCAAAGCTCCTTATACTGCAAAAATAAAAGCGGCAAGTTAACTCAAGTGATTAATGTATCTGCTGGAGAGAGATGGGAGTTTTGTGCAGTGGCAGTTTTGACTCAAAGGTAGCGCAGATGGTTAATATGCCTGCTGCAAAGAATGTGTATCATGCAAAAAACAGTATTTTATGTGCATGGCACAGTGGGTTACTGCTTTTGTCACAGATGCTCTTTTGTTACTATGCAGTTCATAATCGTAATCTTGCACAGGGAGCTGTGAACTGCCATTAAAGAGCTGCACGCAAACCGCATGGCACAAATTAGAAAGTTGATTTTTTTCCTAGTCTTTCATTTTCCTTATGCTGCTAAAAAGGTTTGCTTGTGTAGAAATACATTCTTATTACTAACACAGTGCTTAATTTGTGCTTGTTGTTTCCGGTGCTAAGCACCAGCACTTATTTTTGAGGGCTGGGGCTTATTCTTCTGCCTCAGGCTTTTGCTGTGAGCAAAAGACACATATGGGAAAGACAGAGGAAGGGAAAACCGAAAAAGCATCACAACGGGAGAAAGTAGAAAGCTGCTAGAGTGAGCTGAAGTGGCAGGGAGTGGCTTTATATGGATTGAAGAGGCCCGAGATCGTTTAGGATTATGTTGCCTCCGTATACAGTGTACCCACATTTAATTGCAGTAGCCACGTGTTTAAGAGGAGGGCTTTGGGAACGGCACATTTTTATTTACAAATTAAGCACTGTGCTAACGTCATCGCTAATCACTGTGCTGTGTTCTGAATCCTAAGTTTGTGCTTCTCCAGACCAAGCACTCTTAGAAAATGCCTACCAGTGTGGATGACATGTGAATCCTACATCTTGTAGTCCCCTGTAAAGTGCCCTGACACCCTACAGTGGTATGAGAGGTGCTATAAAACAAATGAAGCACATGTGACAGAGAGGCTAGGGAGAGATGAGAGGCCCTTATGATTTACTTCCTTTCCCCTTCACTTATTTATGTGAAAAAGCTTTCTCAGATCTTGCATACCTAAAAAATAAAAACAGAAATCGCTCTGGAAATGTAGAATCTGACCTGAGGATTCACCTTTCCTAAATAAAACCAAACATTGAAAAGGAAGTTGCCGAGATGCAGCACCAACCTTCCCAATAAAATGTTTTGATTCTTGCATATTTTTTCAATATAAAAGAATTTTATCTTTAGTTATTTGAGTATTTGTTTGGTGTGTACTTGTTATATTTTTTGCGAATTACTGTTTTAATGTTTGAAAATTACATCGTACAAATTGCTGTGGGTCCCCGGCTTCCAGTAATGATTCATTGGGGGTCCTCATGAGTCAAAAGGTTGGGAACTACTGCACTAAACATTTGCTCCATGTATAATAAATTTAGCCCACATATAGGGTACACATGATCCATGCATGACTTGCCTCTTAGTTTACTAATAGCTTTGCTATCAGGGCAGGAGTGTTTCTCAGTTTATGTTTAAACACTCACGTTTAATAAAAATATTACTAAAGCATGATGTGGTAGTGCACTGTCATTTACAGACAGTAAATTTCAAAGAAATGTCCAAAACTCTTCTGTAAGGAAATGCCCCCTTTGCATGGTTACCCCTTGACATTTTGCCTTTGCTGATGCTAAGTTTTGATTGAACGTGTGCTGGGACCCTGCTAACCAGGCCCCAGCACCAGTGTTCTTTCCCTAAACTGTACCTTTGTCTCCACAATTGGCACAGCCCTGGCACTCAGATAAGTCCCTTGTACCTGGTACCCCTGATGCCAAAGGATGTCTCTAAGGACTGCAGCATGTCTTATGCCACCATGGGGACCCCTCACTCAGCATATGCACACTGCCTCACAGCTTGTGTGTGCTGTTGGGGAGAAAAAGACTAAGTCGACATGCACTCCCCTCAAAGTGCCATGCCAACCTCACACTGCCTGTGGCATAGGTAAGTCACCCCTCTAGCAGGCCTTACAGCCCTAAGGCTGGGTGCACTCTACCACAGGTGAGGGCATATGTGCATGAGCACTATGCCCCTACAGTGTCTAAGCAAAACCTTATACATTGTAAGTGCAGGGTAGCCATAAGAGTATATGGTCTGGGAGTTTGTCAAACACGAACTCCACAGTTCCATTTGGCTACCCTGAAATCTGGGAAGTTTGGTATCAAACTTCCCAGCACAATACATGCACAG
The DNA here is from genome assembly GCF_031143425.1 of Pleurodeles waltl. NCBI lineage: Eukaryota > Metazoa > Chordata > Amphibia > Caudata > Salamandridae > Pleurodeles > Pleurodeles waltl. The sequence continues at coordinate 776,404,420 of NC_090438.1, read as the reverse complement.
TGTGCAATTTATTGTAACGTGCACCCAGAGGGCATCTTAGAGATGCCCCCCTGAATACCAACCTGACTTCTAGTGTAGGCTGACCAGTTCCTGCCAGCCTGCCACAAACCAGATAAGTTGCTGGCCACATGGGGAGAATGCCTTTGTCACTCTGTGGCCAGAAACAAAGCCTGTACTGGGTGGAGGTGCTTCACATCTCCCCCTGCAGGAACTGTAACACCAGGCAGTGAAGGCTCACCCCTTTGTTACAGCGCCCCAGGGCATCCCAGCTAGTGGAGATGCCCACTCCTCCGGCCACTGCCCCCACTTTTGGCAGCAAGGCTGGAGGAGATAATGAGAAAAACAAGTAGGAGTCACCCACCAGTTAGGACAGCCCCTAAGGTGTCCTGCGCTGAGGTGACCCCCAATAGGATTAGGGATGTGCCCCCCTTCCCACAGGGAGGAGGCACAAAGAGGGTGTAGCCACCCTCCAGGACAGTAGGCATTGGCTACTGCCCTCCCAGAAATAAACACACCCCTAAATCTAGTATTTAGGGGCACCCTAGAACCCAGGAAATCAGATTCCTGCAACCTCAACTACAAAGAAGGACTGCTGACCTACAAGCCTGCAGAGATGAGGGACGACAGCAACTGCTTTGGCCCCAGTCCTACTGGCATGTCTCCAGAGTCGAAAACCTGCAACCAACGAGGCATCCAACAGGGACCAGCAACCTCTGGAGCCTCAGAGGACTGCCCTGACCCCCAGGACCAAGAAACTCCTGTGAGCAGCGCCTCTGCTCAAAAACAGCTACCTCTTTGCAACAAAGAAGCAACTTCCAAAGAACTCACTCTTCCTGCCGGAAGCGTGAGACTTCACACTCTGCACCCGACGCCCCCGGCTCGAGATCCAGAGAACCAACACCACAGGGAGGACTCCCCGTCGACTGCGAACCCGCGAGTAGCCCGAGACGACCGCCCTGGATCCCCACAGCGATGCCTGCAGAGAGAATCCAGAGGCTCCCCCTGACCACGACTGCCTGTAACAAGGGACCCGACGCCTGGGCCAAGCACTGCACCCGCGGCCCCCGGGATTAGAAGGAACCGAACTTCAGTGCAGGAGTGACCCCCAGGTGACCCTTTACCTAGCCCAGGTGGTGGCTGTCCCGAGAAGACCCCCCTGTGCCTGCCTGCACCGCTAGAGTGACCTCCGGATCCCTCCATTGTTTATCTAAAACCCGACGCCTGCTTTGCACACTGCACCCGACCGCCCCTGTGCCACTGAGGGTGTGTTTTGTGTGCCTACTTGTGTCCCCCCCCTGCTCTACAAAACCCCCCTGTTCTTCCCCCCAATGAACCAGGTACTTACCTGCTGGCAGACTGGAACCCGAGCACCCCTGTTCTCCATAGGCGCCTATGTGTTTTGGGCATCTCTTTGACCTCTGCACCTGACCGGCCCTGAGCTGCTGGTGTGGTAACTTTGGGGTTGTCTTGAACCCCTAATGGTGGTTCACAGTCTAACCTATACTTACCTCTCCTAGGAACTGTTGATTTTTGCAGTGTCCACTTTTAAAATAACTTATTGCCATTTTAACAAAGACTGTATATGATATTGCTTTTATTCAAAGTTCCTAACTTACCTGTGTGAAGTACCTTGCATCTTATGTGTTTACTTCAAATCTTGAACGTGTGATTCTTAAAATAAACTAAGAAAATATATTTTTCTATATAAAAACCTATTGGCCTGAAGTAAGTCTTTGAGTGTGTGTTCCTAATTTATTGCCTGTGTGTGTACAACAAATGCTTAACACTACCCTCTGATAAGCCTACTGCTCGACCACAGTACCACAAAATAGAGCATTAGAATTATCATATTTTGCCACTATCTTGCCTCTAAGGGGAACCCTTGTACTCTGTGCACACTATTTCTTACTTTGAAATAGTATATACAGATCCAACTTCCTATACCTTCCTACTAACTTGCAGCTTTACTGATAAAACTATATAGTGTATTAACAATAATCTGTGAAAATTTAGTTTTAGAAAACATGTATTCTGACTTTTGTTTGCCATTCAATTAAAATATTTTTTCCATCACACAGAAATGGTCTTTCACAGCTACTGAAATATATTTTGAAATGTTTGTAAAGTTGAGTTAGTTATATAAATGTTGTGTGTTAGGAAAAACTGATACCAAACGCCTTTCATTTCACATAGGTCAGACAGTTCACCTCACAAAATCCTGAAAAACTGCAGTCACAAGGAAAAGTATTTGCATTGCAAGAAGACAAACTGACTTTTTGAACTATGTCTCTGAACACAGAGCAGATGTGACAAGAATAATATTTAAAGGCATCTTAACTGCTAATTCAGTTTTTGACTGAACAGAACACCTGTTCTTTGTCCACTCGCCAGAAGTTTCGAGTGGAATCAAAACATAGCTCAACCTCATAAAATAAAACTTGCCAATGCTAGTGGTCGAGTAGTTTTTTCGAGCCCTGAACTCAAATCCACCCGTAGGGCTATTTACGCATTACTTATAAAGTATCCATTCAATTTAACACACTCTGTCTTAAGGCTCATGTCTAGCTACCTGATTGGTCACAACTCATTGTATTTTATAGATTAGTTGAAGCCATAACCTCCCTTAGTAAGAGCAGTGTCCTTTCCCCTTGTGATCAGACTATTTTCATAGGCCATCCCCAGAAAGGTCCAAGCTTCTTCATCACATTTAGGTTCCATTCTAGATCACCTTATCATTTGTTTTGAGGACCTATCTTAATTATTTGCAATTAAAGGAAATTGAAAACATTTTCAACCTTACCTTTAACATCCAAGGCAGTTCCAGCATCTACAACAGTAGATCACCTACAAATGCTAAAATTGGTAATGCCCTGAATAAGCTGCCAAATCAAAGTCAACATGTATACTGTTGTAGTACTGAAACCACATATTGAAAGTGGCAGCTATTATAAGTATTCATCCTAGTAAATGATCACCTTTGGTAGGAAAGCATTATATTTTGGTGGAGCATTCAGATGGAATGTCCTCATATATCATCTGCCATGTCATTTGGCTAGGTACACTTCCTTCACACTTTCCCACTTTGCTGTCTTTAACTAGTCTATTAGCCCTGAAAAAAGCAAGTAAACTACTAAGAGATTCCATTTTTAGAGTAACAGTATTTTATTGGTGTTTAGAGCAGGATATCTTTTATTTTGTGTCTTCACTCACAGTGTTATTACTTATTCTGTATGTAACTGAATCAAATGAATGTATATTTTGAAGTTTAAATAATTACCGTTTCATGTAGTCAGTCTGGCCTTCATGCACCACTTAGATTTTGGCCAGTTTTATTGTCTTTGCTCTCAATGATCTGCTATCTTAAACATTGGTGTGTCTAGTATAACTGCTAAAACTACTTAGGCACACTGAAATCCGAAATTCCATCTGCAAGCTGCCAAATACTGTGACTGTATAGTCTGCAAAAAGAATAAGGTAACTCCAGTGTCCACCATCCCAGTTTAGGTGCAACTGAGCTTATCACCATACTTTCTCTCCTTCCCTTGTCTCTCATTTGCGTTTTAAACAGTAGATTATTTGCCCAAATTGATTTTTAACAACAAATTCTAGTCCTGTTAAAGATACTGAATCACCAGGATGTTAATGATCTTGTATTCCTGTGTAAGACTACACCTGCAACAGGTTGGCAAAATAATAGGGAGTCTAGCCATTTACCTTCGGAGACCTTCAGTCGGGGTGCAAGGGTAATCAGAGGTCACTGGGCATCAGTTGTGACAGTTTGTGTTTTTTATTGCTGGTTGTCCTCCATTTGATTGACCCAATAATCCCATATACCATTGATTGACTCAAGTTAATGAGGTTGAGCTGTCCAGGTTAACTGAAGGAGGTGAAGCATCATAGACACTCAGAATGCAGTCTACTCAGTAGTATCCTTCAATAAAGTTATTATCTAGTCATTTATTTAGTTTAGAAAAGACAATGACTTTTAATAAACATAAGATTGATATGCTACAAATAAATGGAAGCTACTCAGTAGAAATCAGCATTCACTAGCACTTTCGTTGCCCCCGACCCCAAACAGTAATAAAGTTCTCAAATACTAAATGTTGAAAAGTGCTCCTTTTGGACAAGGTCCCCACTAATTTTTGCTCACTGATACTGAGGTTTTTCGACTGAAGTGCACTGGGTTCCTGCTAAACAGTTCCCCCAGTTCCAATGTCCTTTCCTTAAAACAAGGTAAATTGTGTAGAATTGGCAGACACTTGTGTACCTCTGTAAGTCTCTATTAAATGGTACCCTGGGAACCTAGGGGCTGAGAACTAGAGAGGGTCCCCAAGGGTTACAGCAATTATTGTGCCACCCTCAGGGATCCCCCTAAAAATTGCACACAGCCTTCCATCCCAGGCTGGGTGTCATGGTGCAAGCCATGAGAAAACACGACATGGCACACTCATTGTGTGCCATGCTCCACTCACTGTATCTAAATATATATGTCACCCCTACTGCAGGCCTTAGAGCCCTAAGGCAGGGTACATTATATTTGATGTGAGGACATATCTGCATGAGCAGATATCCCCTTGCAATGTCTTGTTCGAATACTAGATGTTACAAGTGAACAGGAAAGTCATCTTAAGGTATTTACAGGACACTCGTCATTACAAATTTCCCAGCTACACAATATCTTCGCTGAAATTTATGGTGTTTTGTATTAAACACCTCATCTTAATACACCTAGACTGAGGCCAGTGTCGGATTTATTATGACATGCACCCAGATGGCATCTTAGAGATGCACCCTGAAACCCACTAGTCATCTAGTGTGCTGGCTTACTGGTATCGAACAGCCTGCCACCACAGACATGTTTCGGACCCCCTGGAGGTGAGAGCCTGTGCTTTCAGAGGCCAGAAACATTACCTGTTCTGGAGGAAGTTATCATCACCTTCTCCAGTAGGATGGCTATTGAATCTTTATACCCAGGCCATGGACTTCAAAGACCCTACTGCCTTTGGTATGTAACTTCCCTCAGACCTGGGGGTTGCCACCCCTAATCTGAGGCCCATTTGGCACCAGGATAGGTGGTAAACTAGTTATTTAGTAGACGTGTTCCACCTTTATGCTAGTCGCACCACTAAGGTTGGCCACCCAAAGTGGACAGTCGAGGAAGGGTTCCACTATCTTGTTTTTAATGGAACTAGGAATTCTGGGACAGGGTTATGCCCACTTCCCATAGGAAGTGGTAATATAGAGGGCGTAGTCACCCCAGGGTTAATTAGCCCATTGGCTACCTCTCTACACTCCCGTAAACTCCCCTAGATTGAGTATTTAGGTGCCCTTCGGACATCAAAGACTCAGATTTGCCTGACCCAAGGAGAAGAGGACCAAGAAGTGAGAACTGCAGACTACTGGTGGACTTTTGGCACAAAATACTGCCTGCCTGCTCCTGTCCCAATTGCAACATCTGACTCGTCCTGCAGCTGTGCTTCCTTCAAAAACCTCGAAGAGCCTCTGGCACTTCATCAAGTCTTCAGCATCTCTCTTGAAGTGGAAGAGCCACTTCCCTGTAGCCTGCAGGCACCAATCATAACATCCAGCACAACGTTCTGCTGACCACCGGAGTCACTGATGCAGCAGCCGGCCAGGAGGAAGACACTGTGCTCCAAGAAGTCAACCCTGCCTCCCCACTAAGTGAGAAGGCACCAGGACACACCCGAGCCATCCTGCACCAACCCCAGGGTACCAGACCCCTTACAGCACCCCAAGTTTGTTTGTAGATCGTTCTGGACTGCAACGCAAAACCTAGGACCATCCTTCGAGGGACATCAGTAATGCAGAGGACATCACAGAGAGTGACCCATCTGCCCTGTTCTGTCCTTCTCTTGCAAGACCCCCCCCCCAATAACCGTTGGGCACTTTGATGAAGGAGTACCTGATGACCTAATCCTCCTGCTCTGTATCTCCCCGGCCCAGGTCCATGACCAACAAAGGTTTTCCCTGGACCCCCACCTACCAAGCCCCCTGTTGGGAGCTCCCAGACTTGTCCACAAGTCCACCTTTGCAGGCGTTTTTCTTGGTGGCCTCACTCATCGCCAACCGTGCAGTGCACAAGGCACCCAACTCGGCCAGCAACACTGCACGCGGACGCACCAGGACAGGTAAAACTATACTGCTGGTGTTTTTTATGACGTTGCCCTCCTAGCACTCTTCCACCTATAGGGGGCCCCCGAAACTGTCTGCAAGTACACCCTTGAAGTAAAAGTACTTTCAAGTCCTTACCGCGTCAAAGCACATTCGAGTAAAAGTGTTACTTGGTAAATCAATACAACTGCAACAGTACTTATCTTCTTTTACGTTTTATTGGTATTGAAACATTCTATAAACAAAAAAACTATTTTTCTAAACATTGGTCCCTAGTTCCTTCTTGAGTCTGTGTCTCATTTATTGACTCAGTTTGTTAAAAAATTGTTAGCACTACCCTCTGATAAGCATAACTGCTTTCCCACACTACCACAATGAGAGCTTTTGGGATTATTATTTAACCACTGTAAACCAATAAGGGTCACCTGTACTATCTGCATTGTGTACCCCTATATTCAGTACAGTACGTAGATAGCCACGTTTTGGAGTTAAAGTTAACTTTGGAGCGTATGGCCACTATTAGTGTGGAGAAGATTCCCCAAAACTCTGGTGTGTAATCAAGGCTGAATCTAATAATCCTCTTCAACATTATGGGACTAAAATAAAGTAGCCGTTTCAGAGATACACTTCAAAAGCTAAAGGTACGGTCCTCGCATTTGGTTTGCTGTGAATTGCTTTTGATGTACTTATAGTTGGTTTTTAATTAGGTTTTGTTATGCATTGATTTAGTTTTGATGCACGTGCTATAAAACCTTGCACAGATCTACCTGACTAACCACAAACTGCCCGCCCAAAGAATATCATAACCTTAAGGACCACAGCTCCAGTCTTTGATCCACAAGGAGCACCTCAAGCTTGGCAGGTGTTGCTTGAGAAAAGTTTCACATGTATCATTGGCATCGCAGAATTTCTTAAAACAGCAGGCTCTACTTCACTTCTAGCAGGAGAACAACCTAGGTGTTAGCCATTCATGACTAGAACCCAAGCCTCTTCATGAAGTCTTTTAGAGGATACAGGTGAATACTAAAAGGGTAGTTTGAGTGAGGGACCCTTAGGAACTCCACTTATAATCTCCAACTGTAATCTCTCTCCTTAGATTCCTAGGGCAGCATTACTACCAACTGAGATCTCTCAGTTAGGTAGAAACTGATCCTTGGGAGACCCTTGCTGCAGATTTGGACCTGCTACTGCCATGTTTGCAGGATAGAGTAGTCCACACTATATAGAAGCTACATATACGTAAATCTGGGAATGCCATTAACCTAGGGCCATACTGATCCATCCTCATCGGAAGGTTTATTTTCCTCTTCAAGAAAGTATTGCACCTGACAACCTGCTGCCTTTACCAACGCTTTTACTGTGAAGTTTTGAAGTATTGGTCTGACAGTTCTGTGGCCCTACTACATGATGAAGAGTTTTTCAGCAATGGCACAACCACACCATGCTTTGTTTCCATTGGCATCACTCCTTTAGCCAGTGATGCATTTAAAGTGATAAGGAGGGAAGTCCTGATTGTCTCAGCACCCTGTTTTATAGACAAAGGTGCACAAGAATTTCTATAATGGGGGTGGGGGGGGCATGGCCAGGAGTCTCATGGTTCCTGGTAGAGCTTTGTGAGCTGCAGCCTGCGAGAGCACTCATCCTGTACTGGGGGGCCCAGCTAGGGACCCCAATATCTCCTGACAAGTGCCTAACCTTCTGGAGTGGCACAGCTGGGTGCAACGCTTGTTAGGAGGCGCTTCCTCCATGATTGCAGCAGGGGTGGTAGCGCTGAGCACCAGAGACAAGATGGCGGCCGCAAGTTGAGACTTGGTAGCTGCTGCAGTGGTGTTAAGCGAGGCTGCAAGGGCAGCCCCATGCATCACGAGGGCCCACAGTGTGGGGATCATCTCAGGGGCTACAATTAACATCTGTGAAGTCGTCCCCCGGACAGTACTCCTGATAGTGAGTGGCAGAAAGGAGGGTGGACCAGGGGGCCCGTGCCTGGTGGCAGGCTGTGGTGCCAAGCTGGTGTGCTCCCCCTTTTGTTAAAACCCTGAGGGATGTGATTGTGATGATGGCTGTGGCCTGGCAGTGGGAGGGGATGGGTGGGGGGGGGGGGGAGGGGAGTGGGAGTGGGGTGACAGAGCAGCATGTGTCTCCTGGGAGTTGGAGGGGTGTTGCGGTATGCTGTTTGCGGGGAGGCTCTGATCCACCCTACACTGCCAATAAAAGAGGTCGGCAGTCATGCCACGAGCTCCCAGATAGTGACACGCTCCCTAGAGCACTGCACCAGGGCTGATTGCTGAAGAAGGGTCCTGCCATGGGCCAGGTGAAGGGGGCAAAGCAAGACTGCCAGGAGTACAAGGGGCACCCATTATGCTACACAGGGGACTACCCCTGAGCAGAGACTGAGCTGAGCCTGGGAGTTCGAACAGTGGCCATCGAGAGAGAGGGGGAGATGGAGAACATCCTCAAGCAGATTACTCAACCCCTGGGGTCAGCTCAGGCCTGGTGGGGGTCCCGAAACAGGCAGAGTGGCCATCGGCTGAGCTCTTGTAGAGGACGGTAGTACTTGAGGATAAACTGTCCCAATAATGTTCGGTGGAAAGGGCATACAGAGTGCGAGAAGGCCCCCAGCCCTCACCTCTGCCCGAGGGTGATTGCAGCAAGTCCAGGACCATATACTGCAGTTGGCCAGAACACACTGGCCTTCGCAGCTGGAAGGCAAATCGCTCAGTATCTACCCAGATTACACCACCAGGGTCCAGAGACAGATGGAATCTTATTTTGAAGGCAAGAAACAGCTGCGATCCTTGGGTCTTAAATGTGCTCTGCTGTTACCCGCTAGACTATGTGTCACTGACTCGGGGGGTATCTAGATGGCACAGAGGCCAAAGAGGGCTCAGCGACGTAGACCAGTGACCACCTCCACCAAGACCCAAGCAGAGACAGAGAAGCCCAGGTTGGTTGATCTACCACTCAACCATCGGTGGGACGATTGCAAAGCCTGTGTGTGGTTCAAATCAAAAACGTTGAAGGCAAGTAGAGAAAGATGCACTACGTTATACAGGGACAGAGACAAACACCATCCTTAAAAAGACCTGGGTCTGGCGAGCGCCGACAACATCGCAGAAAGGGTTGAGGTAGAAGTTTCAGAAGCCAAGCTAAGAATCGCCGAGGTAAAAAGAGAACTGCTCAAGACAAAAGAAAAGAGATCCCAGGTAACACCTAAAAACATGCATTGTCAGAACCTTGAAGACCAGACTCAAAAATACAAAAGGGAGCATCGATGTTGAAAAAATCACCAAGCGAAGGCAAACCTAAAGACAAGGAGCCCCTCAGATCCCTCAGCAAGGACACCTCAGGAGGTAAAACCCCTGGAAAGACTACTATGTCAAAAGACATTAGAAGTCTAGACTTTGTGACGCCAAAAGAAGAAATAGTTCTGGAGGAGCCAAAAAAATCAACTATCTACACTTTGTCAAATGATTCCTTGATGTCAGAAGGAAAATCAATGCCAGTGTTCGTCTCGAAGAGCGTGTGTCGAAAATCAAGAGGTAGAAGATGCAACTTGAGGCAGAGACAGTAGCTTTAATTCTGAAGAAAAAGGATTTTGACGCTTCCCTTAGTTAATTCCTAATTTCACAAAAAACGTTGTCGCCAAAAGAGCAGGTCGAACAAGAGGTTGAGGAATAGGAACCTCCCATGACACCAGAGCCTCAGGAAGAAAAGGAGGAATTCTTCTTTGAGGGGTATGTACAAGAAGACTTGGGAGTGTGTCAGGAGTTTGAGGATTCTGACTATACGGAGAGACAGTGGCAGGACCTGGAAATTGATTCCCCTGAAGAAGGGATTGACTGTTTATTCGTCAAGGCCTTAGTCTCTGGGTGAGATTGCTATGTACAGCCCGATCATCAAGAAGGCTGTAGACAAATATGGAGTTCAGCTAGAAAAGAAGACACAATCGTGCTTCATCCTAGAGACTATAATTCCATCACAAACAAGAAAAGAGTTCCTCCCAATGTTACCTAGCATACTAGATTAGAAGAGGGAAGCTTTCAGAGAACTTGCGATATGCAGAGCTGTGACCACGAGGGCGGTGGAAAAAAAATTAAACATTAATCAAAAGACCCTCCTTACATAAATGGAATGGTGCCTGCAAACTGTCATTACATCCACTTCAAGAAAGAGAGCCAATATCCCATCAACATCTCAAAAAAGATAATGAGACGACAAAGTCAATGGGAGCATTGCAATTTAGAGGAAAACATGCAAAGGGGTATTACATGAGCGCCTAGACCCACAGAAAGAGGTATTTTCCCCAGTAGAACACCTCATCAAGGCTTTCAGGGTAGCAACCAATCACCAGCACCCTCACAGCACTTGCATTGTCAGGCACAAGTATGCCAGTCCTTTTGGGGACGATCACATGAAAGGTACAACCCCCTCAAATAAATGACTTTGCCAACAAAGAAATCGTCTCTCACACAACACCAGTGGGAGGCAGAATAAGAAACGTCCTTCAAGAGTGGAGGAAGATAACATCAGACAAATGGATATAAACATCATAAAATTTGGATATTGCATAGAACTTGCCAAAACACCACCAGCAAGAGGACCAAAGAGAGGGGTTCATTCAAACGAGGAAACATCAAGTCTACTCAAGGAAGTAGAGAAGTTGCTAGAAATGAGGGCAATAGAAAGGGTGCCCGAGAAGAGTTTAAGGTGTAGGAAAGTGCTATCTTTCTAGCATAGTTACCCACACTTTTTGCCTGATATCAGTATGCTTAGACTGTAGTTCACTGGGATCCTGCTAACCGAGAGCCCAGTGACCCTGCTCTCTCCTTTAAATTTGGTTGCTGGTAAACTTTCTACACCCACAATTGGCATACTGGTGCACCTGTATAAGTCCCTTGTGTATGTTACCTATGTACCCAGGGTGTTAGTACACCAGGGGATCCCCATGGGTTGCAGCATGTATTGTGCCACCCATGGAAGCCCATGCAAATTATGTCTGAAGACCTGCCATTGCAGCCTGCATGAAAAGGTGCATGCAGCCTTTCACCACCGAACTTAGTCACGGCACTTAGACACTATGGCCCTCATTCTGACCTTGGCGGGCGGCGGAGGCCGCCCGCCAAAGTCCCGCCGTCAGATTACCGTTCCGCGGTCAAAAGACCGCGGCGGTAATTCTGACTTTCCCGCTGGGCTGGCGGGCGGTCGCCTTCAGACCGCCCGCCAGCCCAGCGGGAAAGAGGCTTCCACGATGAAGCCGGCTCGGAATCGAGCCGGCGGAGTGGAAGCTGTGCGACGGGTGCAGTTGCACCCGTCGCGTATTTCACTGTCTGCGCAGCAGACAGTGAAATACATGTAGGGGCCCCCAGGGGCCCCGCGACCCCCCCTACCGCCATCCGGATCACGGCGGTCCGACCGCCGGGATCTGGATGGCGGTAGGGGGGGTCGGAATCCCCGCGGCGGTGCAGCAAGCTGCGCCGCCGTGGAGGATTCAATGGGGCGGTGGTACACTGGCGGGACCCCGCCAGTGGTGCCGGTCCGACCGCGGCTTTACCGCCGCGGTCGGAATCCCCATTGGAGCACCGCCGGCCTGTCGGCGGTGCTCCCGCGGTCCTCCGCCCTGGCGGTCAAAGACCGCCAGGGTCAGAATGACCACCTATGTCACCCCTCTGGTATGCCCTTCAGCCCACTAACAGGGTTCATGTCCCTAAGTGTGAAGGGACCACCGCATGAAAGGGTGCCCCTACAGACTCCAGGCCAATTACTGGATTCTATAAGTGCGGGGAATCTATCTTAAGGTATGTAGTAGACACTGGTCAACACGAGTGGTCCAACTACATAATGCTTTTCCGAATCAAGGCATGTTTGGTATCAAAATCATGCAACTACACCAATTCCAGTGTTAGTTGCATGATACCATGTACTCTAGGGTTCCTTAGAGCAGTGTTGTCCAACCTTTTTATCGCCGCGGACAAGTAAATGTTTGATAATTTTTCTGTGGCCCGCTTGTCCCATTGTGTGGCAAGCGGGCCACGGAAAAATTATCAAACATTTACCGCCCGCCACAGTGGGGCGGCCCGGTGCTGATTGATCCACGGACCGGCACCGGTCCGCGGCCCGGGGGTTGGGTAACACTGCCTTAGAGGATCCCCCAGTTCTGTCTGTGCAGTCTGTACGGGGTCTAACTACCAGCAGTGCTGCTGCTGACCCCAGACATTGTTCTACTCTCCCGCTGGTGAGCCTGGTTCAGGCCAGAGAGGCAGAACAGAGACTTTCCTACAACAGAAGTATATGTATTAGGTGTCTAAGGACTGGGGTGGGGTGGCCTCTTGAGCGCCACCAGACTGCTTTGAAGGGCACATTTCGTGCCCTCCTTGCATAATCTGGTTTGCCCCAGTTCAGGAACTCCCGGTTCCCACTCTGGTGTAAAACTGCACGAAGGACAGGGGAGTGACCAACCCCCTGTCCATCTCCTCTCCTAGGGAGGTGCACAGAGCTCTACCAGGTAGCCACTTGATTCTGCCATCTTGAAAACAAGGTGGGCAGAAGCCCCCTGGGAACATCTGACTGATTAGGCCAGGTAAATGACGTCCCTGACCCCCTCTGATAGGTGGATCACTTCAGAGTGTGTCTAACCCCCTTTTATGGTTACTTAAGGGGTTCCTCACAGGCGGGTCCTCAGATTCGTCAAGCAAGACTCTCCAAGGTGCTCTCTGCAAGACATCTTCTACTCCTGGCCTCTGGAACCGCTGCTGGTCTTCTTTGGAAACAAAACATGTCTGCTTCTGGTGGGAAGGCTCTCATTGCAACATTGTTTCTCTGGATCCTGCAAGAATTCTCCAACATCCGAGGCTGTGCATCCTCCTGTGTCACAAAGACTCTGTCTGCACCAGGAAGCATAAAGGAATCTTCCTTGGAGTGAAGGTGTCACTCCCCTGCAACCGCGGGTACCTCAAGACAACGTTGACTGGCTGATGGGGTCTGCTGTTTCACAAACATTGAAAGGCTCTGCTTCACAGGTGGTCAGTCTGTGGGTCCTGCTTGAATTCTGACCAACTCGGGAGACTGGGGGCCCATGCTCCTGCCACTGGACTGGAAACCCTGTGCACTACGACTATTGCACTTGTCAAGGCTTGTTTACTCTTCTTCCAGGAGATCCTAAGGCTCTGAGAAGCCCGGGCCTCCACCACTTTGCAACTCGAAGGTCAGCCCCTGTCTTGTAACTCCTGCAACCTGCTACTACTATTTTGTTGTGCTGGTGAGGCCTCCTTGTGCCTTCCTGTGTCCATCGCCTGTGGGTCACTTGTGGAGGCTCCGTCGACTGCTGCTAGTCTTCATGTGTGCTGTGGACCAGTCCTGACTCCCCCCTCCTGGTTAGAGTCACCTGGACCTTGCTGGTCCCCAAAACTTTGCAAACACTTCTTCAGCTCCTCCTGGCATTTGCCTGTGTTTGTTGGTGACCTGGCTGGTCACTGACCCTCCTGCAATCTGGTGACTGTCGAGCGACAGCTCATAGGCGTCTCCTGGGATCTTCTGCAGCACCTTGACCCCGCAGCTGGACTTCGTCTTCCAGCGAATTACAGGAACTCTACTTTCAGGAGGGTGGGCATTGCCATCTGCACCACCTGGGCACCTCCAAGGGTGCTGAACTGTGACCCCCTCCTTTGCAGGTCCTCCACGTTTGGAATCTGCCTCTGGTCCTCAGATAATGACAGCAGCTTGACAATCTGAGGCTTCCACTGACTTCAGAGAGGGTCCCTTCTCCATCCGGGTCCCTGGTGTAGGTACTCCTGTCGTCTGGGTATCCGGGGGTAGGGGCCCTACTTCCTTTTTTTCAGGGTCCACTGGGAAGGGTCCTGAATTCCACTAACTCCAACCACTACTCTTTGTGTTAGCCTATGGGACCACTGGTTGCAAGGGACACTTACTTTGTGGGCCTCTGCTGTTTCTATCTGCTCCTAGGTTGGTGTCACTATTTCACATTCCACTATTTTAGTATATGGCTTGGCCCTCCCATAGGACCCTCTGTATTTTGATGCTATTTCTGAAGGTTATTTCGTGTACATACTGTGGGTAGATATCTCCAAAGGGAGACATACCAATGCTCGTCTAGTTGGTGTGCTGTAATAAAGTATCTTTTATTTTTGAAACTTTTGTGTGGTTCTTTCTTGTGGGTGAGTTATTGTTTGACTACTGTGGTATTGTAAGTGCTTTACATTCCTCCTGGATAACCTTAAGCTGCTCACCTCAGCTACCCCTAGAGAGCTGTTGTTATCTGGACACCTATTCACTATCACTAAAGGTTGCCTGGACTCATTATAGGGTGCCACACCATAGGTGTACACGTAAACTGAGCCAGCCTCCTACAAAAGGAAATTACATATTTTCTAATCCCAAAAGCAAACTGATGTCCGCGTCATATTCTAGTTCTCAGATTTATAAACAAGTTTATAAAGACACATTAAAAATTTCCAGTACTGCAGGAGATCATACCACAATTGCAAAAACGGGGATTACATGGCAACAATATATCTGAAAGACACTTACTTGCACGTCCCAAAGGATCCAAGGCACAAAAAATAATTGCAATTTGTGGTGAACAAGACTCACTATCAGCTCAGAGTGCTGGTGTTTGGGATAATATCAGCTCCAGGAGTGTTCACAATGTGTCTAGTAGCAGTAGCGACACACTTGACAAAACAGGATACATGTCTAGCCCTACCTAGACGATTGGCTAGTAAGAGGAAACTCCTTCACCAAATGTAAGGCTCACAAACAAGAGGTGATGAGAACTCTCTTCAAACTGGGATTATCTATATATATAAAAAATCATCGCCAAATCCAGAACAAGAAAAAACATTTCTGGGAGCAAGAATCAATTCTATATTAGAGATTGTATATCCCTGCGAAAAGAGGCTATTGTCACTACTTCAAGAAACTCGCCTTTACCAGAAGGGGCACGTTCTGACAGTGAGATAGCAGTCACCCAAGCCCTCATAAGCAGCAAACTATACTACAGCAATGCCCTCAACGCAGGAACCACGGCCAAACTCCAGCAAAGGCTGCAACGCATCCAGAACGCCTCTGCACGCCTCATCCTGGACATCCCCTGCCACTGCCACATCACAGACCACCTAAGAAACCTGCACTGGTTCCCAGTCAACAAGAGAATCACCTTCAAACTCCTTACCCACGCTCACAAAGCAATGCACAACACCGGACCAGAATACCTCAACAGACAGCTCTCCTTCTACACCCAAACCCAGCATGTCTGCTCTGCCAACCTCACCCTTGCAACCGCCCCACGCATCCGCAGAACTACAACCAGTGGTATATCATTCTCGCACCTCGCCGCCAAAACGTGGAACATTATTCTCCCCCACCTGTGTCAGACCAAAGACCTCCTTACCTTCAGGAAACTTCTCAAGACCTGGCTGTTCAAGCAGTAGCAGCACCTCCCTGCCCCTCTCCCCCCCCCCCCCCCTCAGTGCCTTGAGACTCTCACAGGAGAGTAGAGCGCTTTACAAATTCCTGATTGATTGATTGACTGTGGGTAAAATGTTGAGGAAGAAGACCTCACACATAACTCTGATTCCATATGCGAGATTACATATGAAACCAATTCAGGAAAGGCTTCAGAACCAATGGGCACAAGCTACGTGGAGTTGGCTATTGCGCAGAAGTTACAGGAGGGAATGGCATGGTGAAACAGATCACATAGAACAGAAGGAATGCAATTTGCACAACCATCTCCAACTGTAATCATAACTACAGATGCTTCACATAAGGGTTGAGGTGCTCCTGTGTGCTCATTTAAGGTCAGAGATGTTTGGAAGGAACATGATGCGGCCCAGCATATCAATGTCCTGGAAGTAAAGGCTTTGTTCCTAGTCTTAAAAGCCTTTCAGAAAGAGCTGTGGGTAAGAACAATCTTAATTTAAACAGACAATACTACTACAGTGTTCTAAATAAACAAAAAACAAAGAGGGAGGAACTCAATCCTTTGCTCTATTAACCCCTTCGCTGCCAGGCCTTTTCCCCCTCAGGTGCCAAGCCTTTTTTTAGGCTATTTGGGGCAGTTCACGCTTAGGCCCTCATAACTTTTTGTTCACATAAGCTACCCACGCCAAATTTGCGTCCTTTTTTCCAACATCCTAGGGATTCTAGAGGTACCCAGACTTTGTGGGTTCCCCAGAAGGAGGCCAAGAAATTAGCCAAAATACAGTGAAAATTTCGTTTTTTTCAAACAAATGGGAAAAAGGGGCTGCAGAAGAAGGCTTGTGGTTTTTTCCCTGAAAATGGCATCAACAAAGGGTTTGCGGTGCTAAAATCACCAGCTTCCTAGCTTTTCAGGAACAGGCAGACTTGAATCAGAAAGCCTAATTCTTCAACGCAATTGTGGCATTTTACTGGGGCATAGCCCATTTTTACGATTTTTGTGCTTTCAGCCTCCTTCCAGTCAGTGACTGAAATGGGCATGAAACCAATGCTGGATCCCAGAAACATTTCTGAAAAGTAGACAAAATTCTGAATTCAGCAAGGGGTAATTTGTGTAGATCCTACAAGGGTTTCCTAAAGAAAATAACAACTGAAAAAACAGAATTTTGAAATTAAGGTGCAAAAAATCTGCAATTTTTCTCTACGTTTTACTCTGTAACTTTTTCCTGCAATGTCAGATTTTTTAAAGCAATATACCGTTACGTCTGCTGGACTCTTCCGGTTGCGGGGATATATAGGGCTTGTAGGTTCATCAAGAACCCTAGGTACCCAGAGCCAATAAATGAGCTGCACTCTGCAGTGCGTTTTCATTCTATACTGGGTATACAGCAATTCATTTGCTGAAATATAAAGAGTGAAAAATAGCTATCAAGAAAACCTTTGTATTTCCAAAAAGGGCACAAGATAAGGTGTTGAGGAGCAGTGGTTATTTGCACATCTCTGAATTCCGGGATGACCATACTAGCATGTGAATTACAGGGCATTTCTCAAATAGATGTCTTTTTTTACACACTCTTATATTTGGAAGGAAAAAATGTAGAGAAAGACAAGGGGCAACAACACTTGTTTTGCTAATCTATGTTCCCCCAAGTCTCCCGATAAAAATGATACCTCACTTGTGTGGGTAGGCCTAGCGCCCGCGACAGGAAACGCCCCAAAACGCAACGTGGACTCATCACATTTTTTTAAAGCAAACAGAGGTGTTTTTTGCAAAGTGTCTACCTGTAGATTTTGGCCTCTAGCTCAGCCGACACCTAGGGAAACCTACCAAACCTGTGCATTTTTTAAAACTAGAGACCTAGGGGAATTCAAGATGGGGTGACTTGTGGGGCTCTGACTAGGTTCTGTTACCCAGAATCCTTTGCAAACCTCAAACTTTGTCTAAAAAAACACATTTTCCTCAAATTTTGGTGACAGAAAGTTCTGAAATCAGAGAGGAGCCACACATTTCCTTCCACCCAGCGTTCCCCCAAGTCTCCCGATAAAAATGATACCTCACTTGTGTGGGTAGGCCTAGCGCCCGCGACAGGAAATGCCCCAAAACGCAACGTGGACACATCACATTTTTTTAAAGAAAACAGAGGTGTTTTTTGCAAAGTGACTACCTGTAGATTTTGGCCTCTAGCTCAGCCGGCACCTAGGGAAACCTACCAAACCTGTGCATTTTTGAAGACTAGAGACCTAGGGGAATCCAAGATGGGGTGACTTGGGCTCTGACCAGGTTCTGTTACCCAGAATCCTTTTCAAACCTCAAAATTTGGCTAAAAAACACATTTTCCTCACATTTTGGTGACAGAAAGTTCTGGAATCAGAGAGGATCCACACATTTCCTTCCACCCAGCGTTTCCCCAAGTCTCCCGATAAAAATGATACCTCACTTGTGGTGGGTAGGCCTAGCGCCTGCGACAGGAAATGCCCCAAAACGCAACTTGGACACATCACATTTTTTTGAAAGAAAACAGAGGTGTTTTTTGCAAAGTGCCTACCTGTAGATTTTGGCCTCTAGCTCAGCCGGCACCTAGGGAAACCTACCAAACCTGTGCATTTTTTAAAACTAGAGACCTAGGGGAATCCAAGATGGGGTGACTTGTGGGGCTCTGACCAGGTTCTCTTACCCAGAATCCTTTGCAAACCTCAAAATTTGGCTAAAAAAACATGTTTTCCTCACATTTCGGTGACAGAAAGTTCTGGAATCTGAGAGGAGCCACAAATTTCCTTCCACCCAGCGTTCCCCCAAGTCTCCCGAAAAAAATGATACCTCACTTGTGTGGGTAGGCTTAGCGCCCGCAACAGGAAATGGCCCAAAACACAACGTGGACACATCACTTTTTTTCATAGAAAACCGTGCCTACCTGTGGATTTTGGCCTCTAGCTCAGCCGGCCCCAGGGGGGGGGGCAGAAATGGCCTAAAATAAATTTGTCGCCCCCCCCCCCAAATCCCTCCCCACCTCCGAGAGTGACCCTTGCCTACGGGGTCGCTCCCCCTGCGTGACATTGTCGCCAAAAAAAAAAATCCCCGGTGCCTAGTGGTTTCTGCCCCCTTGGGGGCTGATTGACCTAAAATCGGCCAATCTGCCCCCAAGGGGGGCAGACATGGTCTAAATACAATTTGCCCCCCAGGGGAGCGACCCTTGCCTAATGGGTCGCTCCCCATCTCTAAAAAAACAAACAAACAAAAAATAAACACAAAAAAAAATTGCCCTGGCTCCTAGAGGTTTCTGCCCCCCTTGGGGGCAGATAGGCCTAATAACAATAGGCCGATCTGCCCCCGGGGGGGCAGAAATGGCCTAAAATAAATTTGCACCCCAACCCCTCCCCGGGAGCGACCCTTGCCTACGGGGTCGCTCCCCCTGCGTGACATTGGTGCCAAAAAAAAAATCCCCGGTGCCAAGTGGTTTCTGCCCCCTTGGGGGCAAATTGACCTAAAATCAGCCAATCTGCCCCCAAGGGGGGCAGAAATGGTCTAAATACAATTTGCCTCCCAGGGGAGCGACCCTTGCCTAATGGGTCGCTCCCCATCTAAAAAAAAACAAACAAACAAAAAGAAAACACACAAAAAAAATTTGCCCTGGCGCCTAGAGGTTTCTGCCCCCCTTGGGGGCAGATCGGCCTAATAACAATAGGCCGATCTGCCCCCGGGGGGGGTCAAAAATGGCCTGAAATAAATTTACCCCTCCCCGGGAGCGACCCTTGCCTACGGGGTCGCTCCCCCTGCGTGACATTGGCACCAAAAAAAAAATCCACGGTGCCAAGTGGTTTCTGCCCCCTTGGGGGCAGATTGACCTAAAATCGGCCAATCTGCCCCCAAGGGAGGCAGAAATGGTTTAAATACAATTTGCCTCCCAGGGGAGCGACCCTTGCCTAATGGGTCGCTCCCCATCTAAAAAAAACAAACAAACAAAAAGAAAACACACAAAAAAAAATTGCCCTGGCGCCTAGAGGTTTCTGCCCCCCTTGGGGGCAGATCGGCCTAATAACAATAGGACGATCTGCCCCCGGGGGGGGGGTCAAAAATGGCCTGAAATAAATTTACCCCTCCCCGGGAGCGACCCTTGCCTACGGGGTCGCTCCCCTGCGTGACATTGGCACCAAAAAAAAAAATCCCGGTGCCAAGTGGTTTCTGCCCCCTTGGGGGCAGATTGACCTAAAATCGGCCAATCTGCCTCCAAGGGGGCCAGAAATGGTCTAAATACAATTTGCCTCCCAGGGGAGCGACCCTTGCCTAATGGGTCGCTCCCCGTCTCTAAAAAAACAAACAAAACCCAAAAAGAAATTTGCCCTGGCGAATAACAATAGGCCGATCTGCCCCCGGGGGAGAGCAGAAATGGCCTAAAATAAATTTGCCCCCCCACCTCCCCAACCCCCGCCTGGGAGCGACCCTTGCCTACGGGGTCGCTCCCCCTGCGTTTCATTGGCGCCAAAAAAAAAATCCCTGCTGCCAAGTGGTTTTTGCCCCCTTGGGGGCAGATTGACCTAAATTCGGCCAATCTGCCCCCAAGGGGGGCAGAAATGGTCTAAATACAATTTGCCCCCCCTGGGAGCGACCCTTGCCCAAGGGGTCGCTCCCTTATGTCACTTTCAAACCAAAAAAAAAACATCCCTGGTGTCTGGTGGGGCTATAAAGGGAAGGAAATACATTTCCTTCCCTTTGAAGCCTCTCCTTGCCTCCCCCACGTGATCGAAAGAGAAATGCTAAGCATTTCTCTTTCCCGATGGGGGAGGCTCTGTGATTGTCAGCGCGCGCGCGCGCGCTCGCGCGCTGACGTCACGGGGGGGTGAGGGGAGGTTCTGGGGTTGAAGGGGAAGGGATTGCCCTTTCAGCCCTGACCTGGGGGGGTGGCCCTCGGGGGGAGTGCTAGCGCTTCTCCCGAGGGCAGTATGCAGGACGTAATGGTTACGTCCATGGCGCCACACGGGCGCTGCCATGGACGTAACCATTATGTCCATGGCAGGGAAGGAGTTAAGGCTAGCCCAGGAAATCTGGAAACAGGCAATTCCGAGGCAAATAGATCTAACAGCAGTTCATCTACCAGGGAAAGACAATGTAAAAGCGGACAAACTGAGCAGACGAGCATCAAGCTTCCACAAATGGGAACTCAATCAAGCAGTACTCAAACAGATATTCATGACATGGGGAACACCAGAAACAGATCTATTTGCAAATCCAACAAACGCAAAATGCCAATACTTTGCATCCAGATGGCCAAGATGATGCTAATACTTATTGCCCCTAACTGGGCGAAGCAAACATGTTTTTCAGAACTAATGGGAATGTGCAGGGCAACATTCAGAGATTACCAAAACACCAAGACCTGCTGTCAATGTGAGGGGCAAGAGTTCTACACCCAGAACCAGTGTTTTAGTTTGCCAGCATTGCTCCTGAAGACTTAGAATTTGGACAACTATGCCTACTGGAAAACACAATGGTCATTCTCAGAGAAGCAAGAAGGCCAACAACAAGAAAGTGGTAGGCAGCCAAATGGAAGAGATACTCATTGTGGTGTCAGAAAAGGGGCTTATTGCAGGAAACGCTAAGGAAGCAACTGTAATAAAATACCTCACACGCCTACTTGACTACAAAATAATTTATGCATCTTTAAAGGTAGATTTGGCAACAATTATGGTCTACACGTGAGGTCACATAGGAAGATATTTTTTCAGAACATCAGTAATAAAACACATCCAAGAAGGAGCAAAGAGAACCCCACCATCCAGACGTATACCAGGACCCACATGGAATCTAAACATAGTGCTAACACAACAAATGGGTAAACATTTTGAGCCTTTACACAAAGCCATGTTAGAGGTGCTCTCTGAAGACAGCTTTTCTGGTGGCATTGACATCTCTTTACAGGGTGGGTGAAATACAGGCACTCACAATTCAAAAGCCTTATTTACAAGTCTGCAAGGACAGAATAGTCATGAAAACAGAACCACAGTTCTTAACCAAGGTAATTTCACACTCCTACAAAAAATCTAACTATACAAATTCCAAGTTTTTTCCAAACCCCAGAAAATCAAGCAGAGAGAGCGTTACACATGCAAGACGAGCAACCATTTATTATATGGAGAAGTCAAAGACAAGCAGGAAAACAAAGCAACAATTTGTTTCCTGTGCAGACAGCAATTTGGATAAACAAGTGACTAAAGCACTATTGGTAGTTGGATCTCACAATCCATTCAGCTTTGACACACAAGTACAGGAAAACAACTGAATTCTGCACCAAAATGGCACTCAACACGTACAAAAATGAGCAACCATTGCATTTCTAGCAAACATACACTTAAAGGCATTGCAGCTACTTGGTCTTCAGTCCACACGTTAACTAAACACTAAGGAAGCTCAAGTGGGACAAAAAGTGCTCAAACATCTGTTTACAAATCTAAGCACATCTTCATCCCAACCACCTCAGTATTAGGAAACTGCTACAAAATCAAATCACAGCAATTGAATCCCGAAAAGATTCATGCTGCAAAATGAAATGGTTTCTTACCTACAGAAGTAATTTTGCAGCAAGAAGAATTTTCTGGATCCACAAGCGACCCAGCCACCTCCCCTAGAGTATGGGAGAAGGGAGGAAAAAAAAAAATAGAATCTGAAGATGGCGACCACAAATGGGTGCTTCCAGGGCGGACGTATTACATCAGAGGAGGCAGGATAGGAGACCAAATGGTGGAACCGTTGACGTCCAACAAATACAATAAAAAAAGAGAAGAAGGACTACTACTATATTGGAGAATTCCAGACGCAACCACTGGATGGCGGATTAATACACAGCATGTGAATCCAGAAAATTCTTCAAGCTGCAAAACTGCTCCTACAGTTAAGAAACCATTTTGAATCCCTGGGATATGGAAGGCTTGTCGGCCTTTTTCTGAGATTTCCCGATGCCATTGCTTGCAGAGAATGACTGTGTGGCCCTAGATGCAGAGATCTCCGATTCCGAGATTGCAGAGGCCCTTGCCCACATGAAAAAAGGGTCGGGCTTCTGGCCCAAATTACTTCCCCAGAGAGTTTTTTTTAAGTGTCTTTTGGATACAGGTGATACCCAGCTGGGGGAACTCTATATAGGTGACAAGACGGGACGGTTCGCTGCTGGAGGACCTGCGTCGCTCATTGATAGTCCCAATTCATAAGGAAGAGAAATCAAGGGAGGAATGCATGTTATTTTGCCGGATATTCCTGATCAATGTGGAAGCAAAGGTTCTGGCAAAGGTGTTAGTTCACCGACTGCAGCGGATATTGGACACCCTGGTGAAGGCAGACCAGTCGGGGCTTATGCCCCACAGGGTGGAGCACCACAACCTCCGGTGGGTGTGTGGATGCCTTATCCATGGTGGGCAGATCTGAGAGTCCGTGGTAATATCACAATTGGATGCAGAGAAAGCGTTCTAATACTTAGAATGGTTGTACTTGTGAGCAGTCCTGGAGAAGATGGGATTTGGGGGTTCCATCCTGAGATGGGTATAACTGTTATACTACAACCTTGTGACCCAAGTGGAGGTATACAGAGTGATGTCTGGGGACATAAAAATCAGGAGAGGCACAAGAAGGTGAGCTGGATCCGGAGGGATGCCTAGATTAGGACTTTTAGCTGGGATAGCTGGGAGGATGTGATATCCCTTTTTGCTGATGACATCTTATTGTAGCTAGCAGAATTCAAAGTGGTGCCAAGGGGAGGAACAGCCCATTTACCAATGCTGTCCTCCCAATGATTTTAATTGTGTCACCTTGTTTTATTATGCTCTTAGCCAATGTTTAATATACATGCATTTCATCCTTATTTATTGGTGCTGTTTCTCCCCCTGTTTGAGGATCCCAGATTGTAATGATTTTAGTTAATCATGCGATAAAGTATTATCTTCTAATTCTCTTCTCTCGGAACCCACCCGATCACTGTGGTGCATGCTGGAAATCCTGTAGATATACGAGGAATACACTAGGTTGCACATCTACTGGGAGAAATCAATGGTACACCCACTAACGGAAGGGTGATCTCCGACACAGATCCCCCCACTCTGGTGGGAACCAAAGGGGTTTAGGTATTTATGTCACGTCTGACCGTGAGCGCTTTTTCCAGGTCAATCTGGGTAGGATCTTGGAGCCGTACAAACAGGATGTAGGTCACTGGTATCACCTCCCATTGTCCTTGTTGTGTAGGGCTGTGTTTAAAATGATCCATCTCCCAAAGCACTTTTATGTTCTCCAAAATACTCCCTGTGATGTGCCGGACAAGGTTCTTCCGGCGGATGGACAAAGTCACAAGAATGCTGCTCTGGAACGGGGGCCCCCGAATCACTCTAAGCATGCTGACCACAAAGGCCTGGGATGGGCATTGTCTTCCCAAATCTGAGGCTGTATTACTGGGCGGCACATCTAGTTGTGGTGAATGACTGGGTTTTTCCACATCTGGTAAAGCTCTTTGTTATGGCAGCTAGGAGAGTGATGGACCCCGTGGGACACCTACACTACCTGTATGGGGGGGGAGAGGTCATGAGGTCTCCCAGCGCAGACGGCACAGGTGCTCGAGATATGACGAAGGGCTAAAGGGCTTATGGGGTGGAAATGACAGATCACACTGGCGACCCCTCTGTGGGAGGCAGAGGTGCGGAAAGAGCTTAGGAATATCAAAAGTCACAAGAAATGGGACGTGCTGGGCATCTCTGTAGTGGGGGACGTCTGGAGGGAGGGCAAGCTGATCACCTTTAATGAACTACAAGCTGAGTATAATATGTTGGGCAGCCAGTTTCTCATATATTTACAGATGCAAAATATCTTTAATGGTTATAGTCCCCTACTGGAAGACCTGCCAGAGGAATCCCAGCTGGAGCACAGGGTCCTATTTTCCCCACTGCATGCTTATTTGTATGCCATCTCATAAAGTGTATTCTACGCTAATGGCTCTTAGTCATCCCGACCTGACCCCTCTTAGAGACCGCTGGGAACATGACCTGGGAATATGACGCTTGGGGGGGGGGACTGTTGATACCTGCATGCGGTAACAATAAGTGCGGGGTTCTGTCTGGTCCAATTGAAATTCTTTCACAAGGTGGACTTTAAGATGGAATGCCTATACATATTGGGAAGATGTGACTCAAACATTTTGCCTCAGAGAGTGTGGCTGGGGGGGGGGTTATACTGCTCCATACTCTGTGGGAGTGCCTGATTGTACAACATTATTGGAAACAGGTGGAGTCCTGATTGTCCAAGGTGGTGGAGATCTATTTGGATAACAGCTGGTGGAGTTGGGTATATGGGGGGAGCAGACCCTGGAGAGGTATGTCCTGTTCTACAATGTGGGCCTAGCGATGATGATTAAAGACTTAGCCCGAAGATGGGGAAGCCCAGCCCCACCAACGTTGCAGGAGTGGGAATCAAATTTCAATTGGAGCATGATTGTGGAGGAACTGGTGGAATAAAGAGGACTGGGGTTGAAGGGCAACAACCTCTGGCAAAAGGTTCAGGGCAAACATATGATCCTGATGGTCTTGATGAGGTAGCTGGGCTGCTGGCCTTGGTCCTTCGGGAAGCATACTCTCTACATGGAGTTCAAGGGAACTCCTAGTCTGAGCGGTGATATTGTTTGGAAGTGAACTGATTAGGAATTCTAAGTATGATAAGTTGCACTCTGTACTGATGCCACCTGTCGAATTTTGAGTGAAGGGATGGGTCTGTTGGAGCGTGGGAGTTAATGGCATGTTTCGTTGTAACACTACCTGACCTCAGGCAAGTCAATGTCCTTTCAAAACCTCTGCTGTAATGCGTGTTTTGGGTTGATAAATGCCAATAAGAAAAAAGGTGTTAGAAAAGAAAGTTCTTGGTAGTTATGATGGCTTTGTTTCTTTGAAGTTGCTCTGCATCGGGGAGGATAAATGCACGCAGGTCACAAAATAGAGTGCAAGGGATCATAAAGTGACAACATAAAGGGTGAAGAGACTCTTGACGCGAAAGTTCAAAGGGTGAGAGGCAGGTTGCTTTGTGAATGAGGAGAATCTGCACTGAGAATAAGGGAACAAATAGCAAAGGATGGGTGGGTGATAGGGTAGGGAAGATGGAATCAGAGGATGGTAATAGTATGATTAAAAAAGGATTGTGCAGGTTTAGAATACAGGATGAGAGGAGAGGTAGAGTGCTAAGGATTAGGGGGTAAATGATTACAAAAGTAAAATGGGAGCTGAATTGTAAAGTTTAATAGAGGCACTGGGGATATTTAATAATTTAAATTATGTTTTTAACTCCCTCTGTTCAAAAGCTTTGTCTTGACTGAGCAGCCCACATTTATGATGAGGTTTCTCTGATCTACCTCAGTTTCTTCAATGACCTTGCACTTCCTCAACGAGCAGCAGACATTCATGTTTCTTGAAGGACCAACATACTTCTTTGAAGCCTTCTGGGCTGTGGCCTATATATATTTAGAGCATGTAGAGCTTTTTTTCCAAACTAAAGTACAACTCCTTCAGCAACGCCCAATAATGGGAGGTTATGTATTTTTTCAGTTGCCTAGTTTAAACATAGTCAAAACAATCTTCATTTTTGATGACCTACAATAGGTAAATTCCACTATCTCATGTATGGGGAGAACCTAAATAACACACGTACTCTTAGGTATTCTTTCAAGCTTGTTCTTTGGGTGAATCTCCTTACCCCTGTACTGATAGATATAGTTAAAAACTGTATCTGATAGAGACTTCTAGCTGCAGATTCCTTACATTTGATTTCTCCACAGGCATCAGACTGGATCCGGAAGATTTTTCATGAGCAGTACCATTGTGCGCCAGTTGGTGGCATTGATTGGCTCTGTGTCGCCTGCTCTGGAAGTGAGGCCACAGTACCTATATAGGTGCCACCCAGGTGAGCTCGTGTCAGGTCCGCGCCAGCAGTGCTGATCCGAGAGAAGAGCTACCCCTCAGTCGGGTTTTCACTGGACTTTTGTTGTTTTTTTTTTTTTTTTTTTTTTTTAGAGTTTACCTCCTGATGTTTTGAGGATGTTGTCGCATAAAATGGGTTTTAAGCCCTGCAGAGCCTGTCACCGGCCAATGCTGATGACGGATCCGCACCTCATCTGCCTATGGTATTTGGAGCGCGACCACGACCCAAAATTGTGCTCCAGTTGTTTGGCCAGGTTTTGAGGGAGCAGTTCATAAAGCTGATGGCCGTCGGCATGCGACTGTGCAGGTCAATGTCTCGATCGAGGGCAAGGTCCCGGGGACCCGTAGTGGAGCCAAGTCATCTTTGTCTGATTCAAAGTCCTCGAGACGATCAGGTAAGTTGAGGCACAAAAAGGGGAGAGTAAGAAGTTAAAGCGGTCTTCGACTTCTCTTCAGCTGGGTTCGACGAAGCCTGGGAGCATCTCCATTCTGGGCCTTCTTCCTCCGAACCTCTCCCTAGGCCATCTCTACGCCTCCCTGACTTTCAGGGAACTGGAGTGACCCCTGCCCAACTTAAGGAGTTCTATGAGGCCATCATCTCATTTTTGGCCAGTCCGACCCTGTTGGTGCACCTTCGGGCCCCACGGATTCAGAGGAGGCTTCATTGGGTTCTCAGCTTGCGGCTTCGGCCCTGGTGCCAATGGGTCCCAAAGGATCCAGTCCTGAATCCGGACTGAGCCAGTCATACCATGTCGACCTTCCCCATCACTGGTCCTGATGCTAAGGCTCCCGGCCCTGGTGGTGCCATCCCCATTGTATCCCGACTCCAATACAGAGCCGGATGGGTGTTGCCCAATGCCGGGAGGAGCCTTGCCTCCCAGATCAGAGCCTGAGCCTTATTACGTTGAGCTAGACCTCAGGAAAGATTGGGAGGGGTCTCTGGACCCTTTAAAATACTAGCCCTATTAGGGCGCAATGGACTGGCGTGAGGATCCGGGTGAAGCCAGTGGACTGGATACCTTTCCAGATACTGATACGCTTTCTCCCCCTACCGTGGCTATGGAGAATGGAGCTTCCTACGCAGTGGTTGTGCAGAGAGCAGCTGAGGCCCTAGACCTTCAGCTATCCTCGGTGGCAGTCAAGACTAATCTCTTGACGGAGGTGCTGCAACCTGGAGTCTCCACATTCAAATCCCTACTCTCATTCAATGATGCCCTCACAGACTTAATTTTGGGTACCTGGTCCAAACCCACCACACTTATTGATAAATCCTGACAAAATGGTGCTTCGCAGCAGGGCGTCTTTTCTACCATAAGTGGTCACACCGTTTCATGTAGGCAAATCAATCACTCTGCCTACTTTCTACGCACCCCCACATCCTTTTAAGAAGAGGAGATACTCCACCGCCTGGACCCAAAAAGAGAATTGTCGGTCTACCTTGACCATACCCCTGAGTTCTGGGTGGATGATTAACTCTTCGTGGGTGTAGGAAAATGGCTCCCTGTTGCAGTTAGCCCCACTTTGTGCCTGACATTGATGCTGACTTGACTGATAAGTGTGCTGGGACCCTGCTAACCAGGCCCCAGCACCAGTGTTCTTTCACTTAAAAATTTACCATTGTTCCACAATTGGCACATCCCTGGCAAACAGATAAGTCCCTTGTAAAAGGTACCAGTGGTACCAAGGGCCCTGTGACCAAGGACAGCCCCTAAGGGCTGCAGCACATGTTGTGCCACCCTAATGGACCCCTCACCTAACACGTGCACACTGCCATTGTAGATTGTGTGTGTTGGTGGAGACAAAAAGGCAAAGTCGACATGGCATCCCCCTCAGGATGCCATGCACACAAATTGTTGCCTGTGGCATAGGTAAGTCACCCCTCTAGGCCTTACAGCCCTAAGGCAGGGTGCACTATACCACAGGTGAGGGCATAGCTGTGTGAGCAATATGCCCCTACAGTGTCTAAGTCAATTCTTAGACATTGTAAGTACAGTGTGGCCATATTAAGTATATGGTCTGGGAGTTTGTCAAAACGAACTCCACAGCTAGATAATGGCTACACTGAATACTGGGAAGTTTGGTATCACACTGCTCAGAATATTAAACCCACACTGATGCCAGTGTTGGATTTATTACAAAATGCACACACAGGGCATCTTAGTAGATGCTCCCTGTATTTTACCCAATCCTTCAGTGCAGGACTGACTTGTCTGTGCCAGCCTGCCACTGAGATGAGTTTCTGACCCCCTTGGGTTGAGAGCCTTTGTGCTCTCTGAGGACAGAAACAAAGCCTGCACTGGGTGGAGGTGCTTCTCACCTCCCCCTGCAGGAACTGTAACAACTGGCAGTGAGCCTCAAAGGCTCATGCCTTTTGTTACAGCACCCCAGGGCATCCCAGCTAGTGGAGATGCCTGCCCCCACTTTTGGCGGCAAGGCTGGAGGAGATAATGAGAAAAAAAAGGAGGAGTCACCCACCAGTCAGGACAGCCCCTAAGGTGTCCTCAGCTGAGGTGACCCCTGCCTTTAGAAATCCTCCATCTTGAGTTTGGAGTATTCGCCCAATAGGATTAGGGATGTGCCCCCCTCCCTTCAGGGAGGAGGCACAAAGAGGGTTTAGCTACCCTCCAGGACAGTAGCCATTAGGTACTGCCCTCCTGACCTAAACACACCCCTAAATCTAGTATTTAGGGGCGACCCAGAACTCAGGAAATCAGATTCCTGCAACCTACACAAAGAAGAAGGACTGCTGACCTGAAAACCCTACAGAGACGACAGAGATGACAACTGACTTGGCCCCAGCCCTACTGGCCTGTCTCCAGACTCAAAAACCTGCACAGCAACGCATCCGACAGGGACCAGCGACCTCTGAAGCCTCATAGGACTGCCCTGAACCGAAGGACCAAGAAACTCCCAAGAACAGCGGCACTGTTCAAAAACAGCAAAAACTTTGCAACTTTTTAGCAACTTTTAAAAGACCTCACTCTTACCGCCGGAAGTGTGAGACTTCACACTCTGTACCCGACACCCCCGGCTCGAGCTCCAGTGAACCAACACTGCAGAGAGGGCTCCCAGGTGACTGCGACCTCGTTAAAAACCTGAGACGACCCCCCTGCACTCCCACAGAACCCAACGCCTGGACCAAGCACTGCACCCGCAGCCCCCAGGATCAAAAGGAACCGAACTCCGGTGCAGGAGTGACCATCAGGCAACCACCTCCCTGCCTAGCCCGGTAGGTGGCTGGCCCGAGAAGCCCCCCTGTGCCCTGCCTGCACCGCTAGAGTGACCCTCAGGTCCCTCCATTGATTTCTATTGAAAACCCGGCACCTGCTAAGCACACTGCACCCGGCCGCCCCTGTGCCGCTTAGGGTGTGTTTTGTGTGCCTACTTGTGTCCCCCCCCAGTGCTCTACAAAACCTCCCTGGTCTGCCCTCCGAAGATACAGGTACTTACCTGTTGGCAGACTGGAATCGGAGCACCCCTGTTCCCCATAGGCAGCTATATGTTTTGGGCCCTCCTTTGACCTCTGCACCTGACCGGCCCTGTGTTGCTGGTGCAGTGACTTTGGGGTTGCCTTGAACCCCCAACGGTGGGCTGCCTGTGCCCAGGAGACTGAACTTGTAAGTGCCTTACTTACCTGAGAAACTAACCAATACTTATCTCCCCCAGGAACTGTTGATTTTTGCACTGCGTCCACTTTTCAAATAGCTTATTGCCATTTTAACTAAAACTGTGTTACTGCTCTAATTCAAAGTTCCTTACTTACCTATGTGGAGTACCTTGCATTTTATGTATTCACTTCAAATCTTGAATCTTGTGGTTCTAAAATAAATTAAGAAAATATATTTTCTATATAAAACTTTTGGCCTGGAGTTAAGTCTTTGAGTGTGTGTTCCTCATTCATTGCCTGTGTGTGTACAACAAATACTTAACACTACCCTCTAATAAGCCTACTGCTCGACCACACTACCACAAAATAGAGCATTAGAATTATCTAATTTTGCCACTATCAACCTCTAAGGGGAACCCTTGAACTCTGTGCACACTATCTCTCACTTTGAGATAGTATATACAGAGCCGCCTTCCTACAGCAGGGTATGTGGGTGCGAAGAAAGATTGGGTGGTGCAGAAACAAACCATCACTCGTTGGGTCGTACTCTACATCAAGAGCTGCTACACTGGCCAAGAAGCAACCTCCTAAATGTGTTGTAAGCTCATTCCACCAGAGCTAAAGCTGCAACCACAGCCTTAGCACAGGGAGTTCCAGTCCTAAACATCTACCAGGTAGCAACATCGGCCTCCCTGCACACATTCACTGAACATTACTGCCTGGACAGTCAGGTCCGTAGGGATGGGCACTTTGCCTGTTCGGTCCTGCAGGACTTCCTTGTTTGAAATTGGTTTGCAAACCCATCTCCAAGGATGGTGTTGCTTGGGTATCTATTCAAAGATAAGGAATCCGTAGCTTGATGTCTATCAGATGAACAAGTTACTTACCTTTGCTAACGCCTTATCTGGTAGAAACTATATCTAGCTACATATACCTTACTGACCCAACTATACTCCTCAGTCTGCAAATGGATTTCTAGAAACAGGGCTGTATGCCTTTCAGGGCCCTAATTTTGACACACCAGCGGTCAGTGTTCTTCATGGCTCTGCAATTCTGGTGGGCAAAGTCGCAAAAAGAAACTGATGCCAGCACCGCTGGGTACGCAGACGATGCTGTCAACAGACACAAAGCCAATCGATTCCGCCTATGAGCGTGCAGGGGTACTGCTCACGAAAGAAATTCCGGTGCAGGGGTACTGCTCACGAAAAATCTCCTGGATCCAGTCGGATGCCTGGGGAGAATTCAAAGGTAAGGAATCTGAACTCAAATATAGTCTCTGTCAGATAAGACGTTTCCGAAGATAAGTAACTTGTTCACCTGTATGCCTGCATAACATACATACATACATGAACAGAGATAACCACCGCACTCATATAGCGTATTGCTCAGTTATTGTAAAAAGCATAATGCACGTTGTAAGTCCGAAAACAAGTAATGCAGAGTCCTTCGTTAGGTTTCAGTAGATCTTTATTCGGACTGTAGTCGTCACTTCATAGTTACATCCATGTAGGTACAGCCAGCAAGTCTCAACAGATACAGCCGACACGTGTTTCGTCACACTTGTGACTTTATCAAGGCTGAAAGTACATATTGTAATGGCTATTATGAAATGTACATGTATTCTGGAACATAGGTCATAAAAAATGGCGCAAAGGTGAGTTGGTGTAGAAAGACATGGCAAATTCACATGTGTATGAAAAGTGACATCCAACACCTGTAGTCAGGATTGTGTATGAATACCAAACAAAAATAAAGAGTAGCACGTGGAGACCAAAGTGAATCCGTACAGGTGCAAAACAAATATAAGCACCCCAGAATGTGCATGATTGCAACCAAAACCGAGTGCAATAGTGTGTCCCAAAAAAGTAAACACAGGTGATCGGAAAGTATGTTAAGTGTAGAGACAAATGCATAGAAATGCCTACCTACGGAAGTAGTGGACCGAACTGCAACTCTCAAGAATACGTAAATACCGTATCCAGGGAAGGCTAAAGCGTGAGAGAAATAGATAATGTGTATCAAAGCGATGAACGCAACGAGGTAAACAACAAAAAAGTGGAGATACATAATAAAATAAAAAGCAGGAACAAGGGAGGGGAGAAATACCTGTGTTAAAGGCACGTGAACGTCCGAGTCAGCCGAAGGTTCATGGGTGACAGGGAAGGAGTTCAGGGGGGTGGAACAGGCAGTAATCTGTGTACAGCCCCAGATAAGGAAAGGCCAAGGACCTTGGTAAATCCTAAGATGGTAAAAGATATGAATGGAACGCACAAGAAATAAAAACATAGTGAAATGAGTAAAAAAGGCCATAACAAGAGCATGAATGTTGGTAACAGTAAAGAGGCAGGGTAGCCCTTACAGGTAAGAGTGGTGAAAGGTAAGTTTATTAAGTGATTGCATCAAAGGTGAGGGCAGAGCAAGTTTCAGATAGGTCAACATGCGTACAGGAGAACGGGGATGATGTGGGTACTGAGGAATCCGGTAAAGAAGTGACAGTGGAAAGACCCGGGAGATAACTGAGGACAGTGGCAGTGATCTGAGGGTAGTGAAAGTCTAGCAAGGCTAAGGGGCCAGAGCGTCACAGTGAAAGTGTGGAAAGTGAAAGGGTAGGTGGGCACTACTGTCAATAAAGCAACCAAGTAAACACATTGGGTGCCAAGGTGCTAGAAGTAGGTAACATAATTAGGAGGTGAAAAAGGGTGAACCGATACCGTAACAACTGAAGGAAGCTAACATTATTAGGACTGGTGCCGAAATCACCAGGGAAAAAGGATGTGTAAGGCATATGGGGGTGGGTCCTCCTAGTCATGCCGGCGTGAGTATATAGGTGCAAAGAGCATCCGAGACAGAAAAACAAAGATTCAAGGACCCGGCCAGTGCGCATATTAAAGTGGAAATAGGTCAGAACAGGAAACGCGGGGATACATTTTTGGCGTGAGCGTCAAATACAGGATTGAAAGTAGTACTGATAGTCTCTAAATATATAACAGTAAACGGGACGTACCGCCGAGATGACACACATCTCTGGGGAGTCAGAAATACAAAAAGAGAAGTAAGGTAAACTCACCGAAGGTGCGGAGTAGAGAACGTGTCAGTTCAATGTGAAGCCGGTCCAAGGAGAAAACCGGCCGGCGTTATATAACACGAGGTGGGGGGAAGGGGAGCCCCGTGGTGGAGTAGAAGAATAGCAATGGAACCCCGTAAGTCTCAAGGGGCCATGGGTGGCAGCCATATTGGGGGGAATCTCGATCAAAGGGCATGAGAGTCATCATGCAGAGAACGGAAAGGAACATACATACATGTTTTAGGTATTATACACAGGTGTCAAGGGAAGTGCATTAAAGTTTGTGCACAAATAAACTAGAAACTATCACATCTATCCTTTGTTTGGTCTTGGTGTCTAGTGCATTTTACTACGTCTATTTGTTCCTAGCCATAATTAGAACAACCAGTTTCTTAGTTTCTCTGCATAATTTTTAAGAAGCACTATAAGTGGAGCTGCATATGCCATTCATATATTTAATTTGAAATCTGATTTCAGAATTCAGAATTTTAAACCCCCCAGGTCTGCCCTTCGAAGATGCAGGTACTTACCTGCAAGCAGGCCTGTTTCCAAGCGCCTCCAGTATCCATAGGAGCCCATGTTAAATTGAACTCAACTTGGACCTCTGAACCTGGCCAGCCCCTTGTTGCTGGTGGTGGGTGTTTGGGGTTAACTTGAAACCCAACCAATGGACTTCCTAGCCCCTGGAGACTGGATCCATAAGTCTTGTACTTACCTCAAATCTGTGCTAACTTTTCTTCCCCCCTTAAACTGTTTCTGAAAATTGCGCAGTCAGCTTTTACAACTTATTATTATTATTTTTTTTAAACGGTTTAACTTGCCGAATTGAAACAAAGTGGTATTGATACATATGTTGGATACTTACTTGCAAATGTTCTTACCTACAATTTGAATCTTGTGGTTCTAGAAATAAAGTAACAAAATATATTTTTACTTTATGAAAACCATTGGCTTGGAGTTAGTCATTGAGTGTGTGCTTCCTTTATTACCTGTGTTTATACAACAAATGCTTTGCACTACCCTCTGATAAGCCTTAGTGCTCTACCACGCTACCACAAAAGAGAACGTTAATATTATCTACTTTAGCCTCTGTTGATCCTCTGGGGAACCCCTGGACTCTGTGCACGCTATATCTCATTTTTATATAGTATACACAGAGCCAGCTTCCTACAGAATGTCTATGAAACACGAGCAACCCTTGTTGTGGCAACAGTATAGATTAATATATTTATTTGATCATGCAGGAAGTTCCAGACCCAACCAAGTATTTTGTCACCCGATGGAGCAAAGATCCATGGGCACAGATGGCATACAGTTTTGTTAAGACTGGTGGAAGTGGAGAAGCATATGATATTCTTGCTGAGGATGTGCAAGGGAAAATATTTTTCGCCGGTGAGGTATGTCCAGCTACATTTTTCATTGTATTTGATTGTCTTATGTTTAATGCAAATGAAAACATTACCTTCGGTAACAATATTTCTGATGGATACAACTACCTGTGGATTCCTCACCTGATGAATACTCCCATGGCGCCAGCATTTGACGGAAATCTTCTTACTAGTCTCTGCACGTCGACGAGGACGTCACTCTAGCCCACGCGACGCCGTCTGACGTCATACAGGCAATAAGAAGTCCTCGCCGACGTGCCGATGACAGTTCCCTTTTTTCCGTGCATTCGAAACGGTTATCTTCGAGGGAGTTACTGTTACCTTCGTGGTTACAGTGTATTGTCTGCTGCGTAGTCTTCTCTGCGGTAACAATGTCTCAGAGGAAGTCGGGTTTCAAGCCCTGTCGAGAGTGTGGGGGCAAGATGTCAGTTACAGATCCTCACTCCGACTGTCTATGGTGTTTGAGCTCCGACCACGACGTCTCGACTTGCGATTCATGTCAACACATGAATCCGAAGGCCCTCAAAGAGCGCGAGGCCAAGTTATTCATGGCAAAGTCAAAGAAGAAGGAGAAACATCATAAGAAGTCTTCTTCGCCAAGGTCTCACCGGCGTCAT
Organism: Pleurodeles waltl; assembly: GCF_031143425.1. Classification (NCBI taxonomy): domain Eukaryota; kingdom Metazoa; phylum Chordata; class Amphibia; order Caudata; family Salamandridae; genus Pleurodeles; species Pleurodeles waltl. The sequence continues at coordinate 776,369,245 of NC_090438.1, read as the reverse complement.
CGAGACTCCCGGCGCCGTAGAGACTCACGACGTCACTCCAGCAAGGAGTCTCATTCGAGGTCACCTTCGGCTCGGCGTCGGAGGACTTGGGAGGTCAGCCCCACGGTCACGCCGCATCCATCGACGCCGTTGCCCTCTCCGGCGTCACCGACTTCACCTGGTCAGGCGTCAGTGATTGAGGTGGTGCAGCCTCTTGTGTTTTCTCCGGCGTCGCAGACGTCGAGGCCGGCGTCGGGGTCGCCCTCGATCCAGGCACCCCAGTATCCGGCTTTTCCCACTCCTGGAGCCGATAGTACCGCGTTTCTTAATGCGATGTATACCATCTTTCAGCAGATGGCTCCAGGAGCTGCTCCGGCTGGTCCTTCGGGGCCCTTGGCCTTTTCGTTGGGTGATCCTGCGCCTCTTCGGCCGGCACCCTTTATGCCCTTTCTCCCTTTTGGGAATGTGGGCTCGGCGCCGGTGCCGGCGTCGGTTGCCCCTCCGTCGAAGTCAGGATTTTGCCCTGTGACTCCGGTTGGTCCATCGGCTCCAAGACCTCGTCCTCCGGCTCCTGCCTCGGCGCCGAAGCTGCCTGTGGCGCCGGACGCGGCGTCAGATGCTTCTGGAGATCGGCGCCGTTCTTCGACGTCGGCGGAGGCCATGTCGACTCCGCGTATCGAGGAGAGACTTCATTCGAGGAGGCGTGCTCTCCGTCTTTTAGAAGAGCAAGAGTACCAGCGAGTCCTAGAGGAGGGAGAGATTGAGGACTCTGGAGACGGACTGCATGGTCTGGATACAGCCAGTGGGCTGGACACTTCCCCTGAGTGGGACCTTTCATCTCCAGGGGAATATACGGAGGAGGCTGCTTCCTTTCATGCTGTGGTGAGGAAGGCAGCGAGCTTTTTGGACCTGCCTTTGCCGGTGGCAGAGGCAAAGCAGAATTTGCTGACAGAGGTATTGCATCCGGCCTCTGCTGCAGCTGAGCCTCTCTTGCCATTTAATGAGGCTTTGCTGGATCCGGTGTTGGAGGTGTGGAAGAAGCCGGTGTCTTCCTCGGCCGTTCATAGGGCTGTGGCCAGGAGGTATCGAGCTGCACCATCTGACCCTGGCTTTCTCTCTAGACACCCTACGCCGGAGAGCTTGGTGGTGCAAGCCTCCTGTTCCTCAAAGTCAGCGCCTGGTTCCTTCCCGACGGTGCCTGGAGACAGAGACTCCAAGAAACTGGATGCGCAGTCCAAGAAAATATTTTCGTCATGCAGTTTGGCGTTGAAGGCCACCAACGCCACGTGCATTCTGGGGAGGTACATCCATGCGCTGATGGATGATATTTCGTCTTCATTCACGGAGCTTCCCCAGGGTCTTTTGGATGTGGTCTCGGACGCCCAGGCTGCCGCGACCCAGATTATCCAGTCTGGGCTGGACACGACCGACTCGGTGGCCAGGGCGATGGGCACGGCTGTGGTGGCAAGAAGACAGGCCTGGCTCCGAAACTCAGGGTTCTCTGCGGATGTGCAGTCGACCCTGCTGGACCTCCCGTTTGATGGGGACAGACTGTTTGGAGCCAAGGCAGATTCAGCCTTGGAACGATTTAAGGAGAGCAGAGCCACAGCCAAATCGTTAGGACTGCAAGCTCCTTCTTCCTCTGCCTCTTCTAGAATTTTCAGGAGGTTTCGGGGATTTGGGCGTGGCTCTTATTCCTCTTCCTTTCAGGGGAGGTTCCAGCAACCCGCCTCTTCCCTCCCCTATAGGTCATTTAGAGGGAGGGGGAGGGGTGGGGTCCGTACCAGAGGAGCCTCTCAACAGCACTCTGCCTCTTCCTCGTCCTCTGGAGGGGTGCAGCAGGGGAAGCAGCCTTAGGCTTCCACCGTTTCCCACTCACTCCTCTCCTGTAGGGGGAAGATTACAGCGTTTTCTCCACAAGTGGAAGTCTATCACAACGGACACTTGGGTTCTCGGCATTGTGGGAAAAGGCTACGCCCTTCCCTTTCGGGAGTTCCCGCCCCTCATCCCGCCCCGCCCATCTTATTGTTCAGAAGAACACCTCCTGTTGCTAGAACAGGAGGTTCAAGTCCTCCTTTCAAAGGGCGCGGTAGAGTTGGTCCCAGAGCAGGAAAAGGGTCGAGGTTGTTACTCAAGATACTTCCTGATTCCCAAAAAGGATGGTCAGTTGAGACCAATCCTGGATCTGAGGATCTTGAATTGGTTCCTCAAACAGGAAAAGTTCAAGATGCTGACCCTAGCACAGGTGCTTTTGGCGTTGAACAAGGAAGATTGGATGGTGTCTGTCGACTTGCAGGATGCTTACTTTCATATCCCGATACTCAAGTCGCACAGGAAGTATCTCCGGTTTGTGGTAGGGTCGCAGCACTATCAGTTTGCGGTCCTCCCGTTTGGTCTTACTTCAGCACCTCGAGTCTTCACAAAGGTGATGTCAGTGGTTGCGGCGGAGCTCAGAAGGAAGGGGATAGCAGTATTCCCTTACTTGGACGACTGGTTGATCAAAGCCAAGTCCCCGGAGCTTGTGTCGCATCATCTGCAGTCAACAACCCAGTTGTTGTTCGACCTGGGCTTTTCGGTGAACGTGCCCAAATCTCACCTGGAGCCCTCTCAGCGCCTCCTGTTCATAGGGGCAGTACTGGATACAACATTGAGTCGAGCCTTTCCTCCGCCTCAGCGGATTCAAGATATTCAGGAATTGGTTCCAATGTTTCGAAATGGAGCGGTAGTTCCAGTCCTCAAGGTCCTTCGTCTGCTCGGTCTGTTCGCCTCCTGCATTCTGTTGGTCACGCATGCTCGCTGGCACATGAGGGCTCTTCAGTGGTGCCTCCGAAGGCAGTGGTCTCAACACAAGGGAGATTTAGAAGGTACTGTCAAGATCTCCAGAGATGCTGCTGTGGAATTGAAGTGGTGGATTGCGGGCAACAATCTTTCACAGGGGAAGCCGTTCGCGCAGTCGCCACCAGTGGCCACGGTAATAACGGATGCCTCCACCCTAGGATGGGGAGCTCATCTGGGGGATCTGGAGATCAAAGGGCTTTGGTCTCCAGAGGAACAGGTGTTTCATATCAATCTGTTGGAGTTACGGGCTGTACGTTTGGCTCTCAAGGCCTTCCTCCCATCCCTTCATGGTCAGTCGGTACAGGTCCTGACGGACAATACTACCACGATGTGGTACATAAACAAACAGGGAGGAGTAGGGTCGTACCTTCTCTGCAGAGAAGCTCTTCGGCTATGGTCCTGGGCAAAGGACCATCAGATTTGCTTGGTGGCAAATCATCTGGCCGGGGTCTTGAATGTACGTGCGGACAGTCTCAGTCGCCAATTCTCGGCAGACCACGAGTGGCGTCTCCATCCAGATCAAGTCTGTTTAATCTTCCAGATGTGGGGGTTTCCTCGGATAGATCTGTTTGCCACTCGGGAGAACGCGCATTGCCCGTTATTCTGCAGCCTCCAGTATCCGATGCAGGGAGCGTTGGGGGACGCGTTTCAGATAACCTGGTGCGACCAGTTGCTTTACGCGTTTCCCCCCATACCCTTGATTCCTCGAGTGTTGAGGAAAATTCGCCAAGACCGGGCCCAAGTCATCTTAATAGCTCCGGATTGGCCAAGGAGGGTATGGTACTCCGACCTTCTCCAACTCTCACTGTGCCCTCCGCTCCGTCTCCCTCTCAGGGCAGACCTCCTCTCGCAGTCGCAGGGGCAGGTTTTACACCCCAACCTCCAGAGTCTGCACCTACATGCTTGGAGATTGAACGGGGCAACCTGAGTTCCTTCTCTCTCCCGCCTGATGTAGTGGATGTTATCTTAGCGGCCAGGCGACACTCCACTAAATCTATCTACGCTAATAGGTGGTCTAAATTTGTTATGTGGTGTGGAGAGAGACAGATTGATCCCTTACATGCTCATCTGTCACATGTTTTGTCTTTTGCACTGTCTCTAGCGCAGAAAGGTTGTGCAGTAGCTACCATTAAGGGTTATTTGTCGGCCTTGTCAGCCTTCATTTGTCTTCCAGACCAACCATCGTTATTTAAATCCCCTATTGTTCTCAGATTCTTGAAAGGTCTTCTGAATCAATATCCTCCAAAACCATTCGTTATGCCTCAATGGGATTTGTCCTTGGTCCTGACTTTCCTTATGGGGTCCCCTTTTGAGCCTATGCATTCTTGCCCCTTAAGGTATTTGGTTATTAAAACAGTATTCCTGGTAGCTATAACATCTGCAAGGAGAGTGAGTGAGTTGCAGGCCTTATCGGTTAAACCCCCTTATATAATGTTTTATGGGGATAAGGTGGTGTTGAGGACCAAGGCTGCTTTCCTTCCGAAGGTTGTTTCACCCTTCCATTTGGCTCAGACAATCACTTTGTCCACGTTTTATCCTCCGCCTCATCCTTCAAAGGAGGAAGAAAGACTACATCGCCTGGACCCAAAAAGGGCGTTGAGCTTCTATATCGACAGAATGAAGGATATCAGGCTGGAGGATCAGCTGTTTGTCGGATACGTGGGCAAGAGGAGAGGAAAGGCAGTCCACAACAGAACACTCTCCAGGTGGGTTGTTCTTTGCATTAAAATCTGTTACTCTTTGGCAAAGAAGGATCCGCCTGAGGGCATTAGAGCTCACTCCACCAGAGCTAAGTCGGCCTCTTCGGCCTTGGCCAGGGGTGTTCCTGTGGTTGACATCTGCAAGGCCGCAACTTGGTCGTCCCTTCACACTTTTGTGAAACATTACTGTTTGGACTCTGAGGTCAGAAGGGACGGTCATTTTGCACGGTCAGTGCTGCAGGATTTCTTGGTTTGACCATTTAGGCACCCACCGCCGGGCGTGGTACTGCTTTGGGACTCTATTCATCAGGTGAGGAATCCACAGGTAGTTGTATCCATCAGAAGAACGAGTTACTTACCTTCGGTAACGACTTTTCTGGTGGATACATTAGCTACCTGTGGATTCCTCACGGTCCCACCCGCCTCCCCGTTGCCTTTTTGTTCTCTCCAAGCAATCCTTGAGTGTGCTCCTTTTGGTCTTCAAAGTTGCAATACATTTTGCATGTATGATATTTGTATATATGTGTATATTTATATATAAATCTATATATATATTGGGTATATACATGATTCGTATGTATAAATATATTTATTTGTTTAAAAAAAAAAAAAGGTTATATTAAATCTACAGCTATTTTATTGCAATGTTGTGTGATTTACAATATTAAGAGATGTTGCTTTGCTCTTTCATTGCATTGGGTTATTATTATTATTCTCATGCACGTAAAAAATGTTGGTACTGTCATCGGCACGTCGGCGAGGACTTCTTATTGCCTGTATGACGTCAGACGGCGTCGCGTGGGCTAGAGTGACGTCCTCGTCGACGTGCAGAGACTAGTAAGAAGATTTCCGTCAAATGCTGGCGCCATGGGAGTATTCATCAGGTGAGGAATCCACAGGTAGCTAATGTATCCACCAGAAAAGTCGTTACCGAAGGTAAGTAACTCGTTCGTTTGTGGCATGTGTAGTTGTAGATACACATACTATGCATACTTCCGCCATCTTGTCTTGGCCTTGAATGCGTGCAACTTATTTTTGCTCGCCGAAGTCTTTTGGAGGGTGGTGACCCCCACCTATTGTCGACAATGCACATGGGCATTGGCTCCCTACTCGGATACTTTTGCTCCGGGAGCTCTGGTTTGACGCCTCCTGGTGTTCTTGTTGGGCCTTATGCACCAAACCTTGTTGGTCCAAGCAATCCCACTTTCTCACCGATATACCATCCGGTGATACTTCAATGCCATTTCTTTGTTGTCAAAGATTTTTCAGCTGGGTTCTGCCCCTTTGAATCCCATCCCTTTGAAGGTTGAGAATGTCCATGTATTGGAAAAGACTCCCTTTCGGTACTGCCGTTTTTGCCATGTCAAAGATCCCAAGATAGACTTGCACGAAGTTTGTAACCTGTGCCTCTCCCCGAATCACTGCAAGGAATCTTGTGTGGTGCGTCTTGCTTTCCATAATAAGAAGACCCTCCGGAACCATAGAGGGTGTCATATTACCTTAACTTCAATGGTGCAGCGCCAAGGAGAGGATGGGCATCAATCTACCGAGCTAGACCTGACACCCTCACAACCCTGTGCCTCTAAGTCTGTCTGGACGCCTCACTCGACGTCAACTGCGGCTTCGGAGAAAGATCTGAAGATGTGAGGCTGGCCACATTCAGAATCTAAAGCTTCTGAGCCAAACCCTACCACTGGTGTAGAAAACTGGAACTTGTTGCAGTTATCCCCCCCCCCCACACTTTTTGCTTGATATTGATGCTGACTTGACTGAGAGTGTGCTGGGATCCTGTAACCAGGCCCCACCACCAGTGTTCTTTCCATAAAAATGTACCATTGTTTCCACGATTGGCACACCTGTGGCACACAGATAAGTCCCTAGTAAAAGGTGCCAGTGGTACCAAGGGCCCTGTGACCATGAGGGTCCCTAAGGGCTGCAGCATGGGTTGTGCCACCCTAAGGGGCCCCTCACCAGACACATGCATACTGCCATTGCAGATTGTGTGTGTTGGTGGGGAGAAAAAAGCAAAGTCGACATGGCATCCCCCTCAGGGTGCCATGCCCACAAAACACTGCCTGTGGCATAGGTAAATCACCCCTTCAAGCTGGCCTTACAGCCATAAGGCAGGGTTCACTATGCCACAGGTAAGGGCATAGCTGCATGAGCAATATGCCCCTACAGTGTCTAAGTCCAGTCTTAGACATTGTGAGTGCAGTGTTGCCATATTAAGTATATGGTCTAGGAGTTTGTCATTACAAACTCCACAGATCCATAATGGCTTCACTGAATACTGGGAAGTTTGCTATCAAACTTCTCAGCACAATAAACCCCCACTGATGCCAGTGTGGGATTTATTTAAAAAATGCACACAGAGGGCATCCTAGAGATGTCCCCTGTATTTTACCCAATCCTCTAGTGTAGGACTGACTAGTCTGTGCCAGCCTGCCCTAGCAGGCGAGTTTCTGACCCCATGTGATGAGGGCCTTTGTGCTCACTGAGGCCAGAAACAAAGACAGCTCTGGGTGGAGGTGCTTCACACCTCCCCCCTGCAGGAACCGTAACACCCGGCGGTGAGCCTCAAAGGCTCAGGCCTCATGTTACAGTGCCCCAGTGCACTCCAGCTAGTGGAGATGTCCGTGCCCCCGGACAAGTCAATTGACGGCCAGTTCGGCAGGGAAACCTACGAAAACAAGGAGTGGGGACCACTTCATCTGGGACCGCCCCTAATGTGTCCAGGGTTGAAGTGACCCCCTCCTTGCAGATTCCTCCATCATGGTTTTGAGGACAGGACCAATAGGGTTAGGAATGTGACCCCCCTCCCTAAAGGGAGTGGACACAAGGAGAATGTAGCCACCCTCAAGGACAGTAGCCAATGGCTACTGCCCTCTGACCCTTGTAACATCACTGAATCTGGTATTTAAGGACTTCCCGGAACCCAACTCACCAGATTCCTGGCGACCTTACAAGAAGAAGAAGGACTGCTAAGCGGAACCCCCAGCAGAGAAGAAGGAAGACGACAACTGCTTTGACCCCAGCCCTACCAGTCTGTCTCCTGCTGCAAAGAACCTGCAAAGGACCAGCAATACGTCCAGCAGGACCAGCAAACTCTGCCCAGCTCCAGATGACTGCCCTGCACCCAAAAAGACCAAGAACTCCTGAGGACAGCGGCCCCGTCTAAGAAAATCTACTGCCAAGGACTCCCACCGCACTCTGGATGCGCGAGTCCTGACCCCTGTGCACCTGACGCCCACCACCCGTGTCCAGGTGGTCCACCCAGCAAGAGAGGGTTCCCCGGCAAGAGAGGGTCCCCCGGCAATTGCGAGCAAGTGCCCACTCTGGGTTGACCTCTCCACCCCTCCATGACTACGCCTGCAGAGGGAATCCTGGGAACTCCCCTGACTGTGAAGCTCTGGACAAAGATATCCGACGCCTAAAGGTACACTGCACCTGCGGCCCCCAGGCCTTAGAGAAACCGACACCCGGTGCAGTCCCGTTCAGTAAGCGGCCCTCCTCCCTATCCAACCAGTGGTGTACCCAAGACTCCCCTCTGGACCTAGCCTGCAGCCTCTGAGTGCGACACCCGGTGCAGTCCCGTTCCGTAAGCGGCCCTCCTCCCTATCCAACCAGTGGTGTGCCCAAGACTCCCCTCTGGACCTCGCCTGCAGCCTCTGAGTGACCCCTGGGGTCTCCTCATAAACCAGCATTGGAAACCCAACATCCTGTTTTCACCCTGCACCCGGCCACCCCTGTGCCGCTGAGGGTGTGTGTTTGGTGCCTACTTGTGGCCGACCTGATTCCGAGTACCTCCTGTCTCCATAGGAGCCCATGTTAAAATTGCTCAACTTTGGGCTCTGCACATGGCTGGCCCCATGTTGCTGATGGTGGTTGTTTGGCGTTAACTTGAACCCCAACCGGTGGACTTCCTAAAACCCGGAGACTGAAACTGGAAGTGTTGTACTTACCTGTAAAACAATCTAACATTTCTTCCCCCAGAAACTGTTTCTGAAAATTGCAGTGTGTCCATTTTTAAAACAGATTATTGCCAATAGTTCAAAAACTGTAAAACTTATAGATTTCAAAGTACTGATGATACATGTGTGAAATACAAATCTATCGAAGTACTTACCCGCTACTTGAATCTTGTGATTCTAAAAATAAATTAAGAAAATATATTTTTGCTATATAAAAAACATTGGTCTGGAGTTAAATCATTGAGTGTATGGTTCTTCTGTTGTCTGTGTGTATACAAGTGCTTGCACTACCCTCTGATAAGCATTACTGCTCGACCACTCTACTACAAAAGAGAGCATTAGTGTTATCTACTTTACTCTCTGTTAAGTCCCTGGGGAACCCCTGAACTCTGTGCACACTATATCTCACTTTGATCTAGTATTTACAAAGCCAACTTACTACAACGGGGCATTCTGGATACTGACCCTTTCTGATGGATACAACTACCTGTGGGTTCCTCACCTTATGAATTCTCCCAATGCACCAGCATGCAACGGAAAATCTTCTTCCCAGCTCTCCACGTCGACGAGGACATCACAAATGCACGGCTCCCACCCGACTCCGTCTGACGTCACCGTGACAATAAGAGGTCTTCGCCGGCGTGCTGACGTAAGTTCCCTTTTTTCCGTGCCTTCAACGCTAACGGTTTTCTCCTAGCTCTTGCTAATGTTGAAGGTGTTCCCTACTTGTTTCTGGTTACAATGTCTCCTCCTAGGAAGTTGGGGTTTAAGCCTTGTCGGGAGTGCGGGGGTTGCATGTCGGTTACAGACCCTCATGATGATTGCCTTTGGTGTTAATTTCAGAGCATGACGTCAACGAGTGTGTGTCTTGCCAAAGCATGAATCCAAAGGCGCTGAAAGAGAGAGAAGCCAAACCCTTTTTGGCTAAGGTGAAGAAAGGACATGGAAGCCATCGTAGATCGTCTTCTCACACTTCTTCAAAAAAACATAAGAAGCGTCGTCGACACAACTCTCTGCGTTGTTCGACTCAAAGCCGTTCAAGGTCCAGATCTCCACCTAGGTGGCGCTGTGTGAAGTGGGAGGTTAGTCCTATGGTAACTCCACAGCCTCAAAGTCCTCAGACTTCTCCGGCGCCGTCGGTCTTTGAGGTGGTTGCGCCTCAAGAGAGTCCTCGCTTTACGCCTGGGGTGCAGGATTCAGATGCTCAGCTGGCGCAAGTGCCACATGAACCTCAGCTGTATCCTGCCTTCCCGTCTCTGGGAGCGGATTCGGCGGCATTTGTAAATGCCTTGTTTAATATGTTTAATGCTATGGCCCCTGCTGGTGCACCGGCTGGTCCCACGGGTCCTTTTGCATTTACATTGGGTGCCCCAGCTCCTTACAAGGCGGCGCCATTTATGCCCTTTTATCCAGCTGAGGGTGCCAGTTTGGCACCGATGAGTTGCCTCAAAGGTCTACGGCGCCGATGACATCGTCTTATAGACCTGCGGCGCCAATGACATCACCTTATCAGTTGATGCCGATGACGGAGTCTCAGGTGTCGACGTCACCGATGGGATCCGCTCCAGCGCCGGGTGGATCCGGATTGGACCGTACTGTGTCTCCTTCTCCTGGTCCGGGTCTTTCAGTCCTGAAGCCGGTGTCATTGACGTTGGCTAACTCTATATCTACGCCAAGGTTAGAGGCCAGGCTGAGGTCACGCAGAAACGCACTAAGGCTTTTAGAGGAGCAGGAGTACCAGAGGCAGCTGCTGGTAGAAAGAGAGATTGCGGAGCCCCTGGGCGAATATCAAGGACTTAACTCAGCCAGTGGGCTAGACACGTCCCCGGAGTGGGACCTTTCTTTTCCAGGGGAGTTTACAGAGGAAGCCGCCTCTTTCCATATTGTGGTCAGGAAGGCGGCAAATTTTTTTAATCTTCCGTTGCCAGCTGCTGAGGTGAAGACTAATATTTTAACTGAAGTCCTGCATCCTTCTTCGACTTCAGCGGAACCATTGCTCCCATTTAATGATGCTCTTACGGAGGCTATTTTAGAGGTAAGGAGGAAGCATGTGTCGTCCCCAACTGTCAACAGATGTGTGGCAAGACAATATAGGGTGGGTCCTGGAGATCCGGGTTTTTTGTCAAAACATCCCACCCCGGAGGGTCTAGTAGTTCAGGCCTCTTGTTCCACACATTCTGCACCAGGTTCCTTCCCTGTGATTCCTTGGGACAGGGAGTCCAAGAGAATGGAGCAGTCAGCGAAGAAGACTTTTTCTTCCTGTCGTATGGCCCTGAAAGCAGCAACCGCTACCTGTGTGTTCGGTAGGTATGTGCACGCCCTGATGGACACGGCTAAAGCTATGGTTCCAGACATGCCGCAGGAGATGCAAGGACAATTTGATGAACTCGTGTCAGATGCTCAGGTGGCGGCTATGCAGATTATCCAGTCTGGTCTGGATTTCACAGACTCGGTGGCCAGGGCGAAGGGTACTTCTATCCCTACCAGGAGGCATGCATGGTTGAGGTCCTCTGGCTTTTCTTCAGATGTACAGCCCACTCTATTGGACCTGCCTTTTGATGGAGAGAAGCTTTTTGGAGCTAAAGCTGACTCATCCTTAGAACGCTTTGACAGTAGTGCCACAGCAAGGTCTTAGAGTCTGCAGGCTTCCACTACTCCCCCTTGGAGGTCCTTTCAGAGGTTCAGGGGGTTTGGGCGTGGAGCAGTTTACTGTGGGAAACCCCAGTCCACAGTCCAACAGCCCACCATCCTTTAGAAGGTGGGGGAGGGTTCGGACAAGAGGGGCCACCCAGCAGCACCCTGCATCATCCTCTTCCTCTGGAGGGCAACAACAAGGGCAGCAGCCCTAGTTTTCTGCTCATTTTCAGACATACTTCTCCTGTAGGGGGAAGGTTACGTCTTTTTCTCCGCGAGTGGAAGTTAACCACATCAGACTCCTGGTTTTTAAATATTGTGAGGAAAGGATATGCCCTTCCTTTTCTACTATCCCTCCCTGTCCCACGTTTTGTTCAGAAGACCATCTCCTGTTGTTGCAGCAGGAGGTTCAAATCCTGTTTTCAAAAGGTGCAGTGGAGTCGGTTCCAGAGCAGGATAGGGGTCAGGGTTGTTATTCAAGATATTTCCTGATTCCCAAGAAGGATGGTCAATTGAGAACAATCCTGGATCTGAGGATTTTGAATTGGTTCCTCAAACAGGAGAAATTCAAGATGCTGACTCTAGCGCAGGTACTTCCGACGTTGAACAAAGAGGATTGGATGGTTTCTGTTGACTTGCAGGATGCTTACTTTCATATCCCTAATCTCAAGGCGCACATGAAGTATCTCCGGTTTGTGGTGGTGTCGCAACACTACCGGTTTGCGGTCCTTCCATTTGGTCTTACTTCAGCACCTCAAGTCTTCACGAAGGTGATGGCGGTGGTTGCAGCAAGTCTCAGAACTAAGGGAATATCGGTATTTCCTTACCTGGACGATTGGTTGATCAAAGCCGTCTCCAGAGCTTGTGCTGCATCACTTGCACATGACAACTCAGTTGTTGTTCAGTCTGTGTTTTTCGATGAATGTGCCCAAGTCTCACCTGGAGCCCTCTCAGCACCTCCTGTTCATAGGAGCAGTACTGGATACAACATTGAATCAGGCCTATCCTCCGCCTCAGCGGATTCAGGACATCCAGGTGTTGATTTCAAAATGAAGCGGTTGTTCCAGTCCTCAAGGTCCTACGCCTGCTCGGTCTGTTTGCTTATTGCATTCTATTGGTCACTCATGCACGTTGGCACATGAGGGCTCTCCAGTGGTGCCTCTCCAGGCAGTGGTTTCAACACAAAGGGGATCTGGAAGAGTCGATATCAATCTCCAGAGACGCTGCAGCGGATCTACGATGGTGGGCCTCCAATGACCACGGTCATAACGGATGCTTCCACTCTAGGGTGGAAGCATCTTCTGGGGGACCTGGAGATCAAAGGTCTTTGCTCTCCAGTGGAACGGACTTTTCATATCAATCTGTTAGAATTGCGGGAGATAGTCTTGGCAGACAACACTACCGCGATGTGGTATATAAACAAGCAGGGAGGAGTGGGGTCGTACCTTCTCTGCAGAGAGGCTCTGCGGCTCTGGTCCTGGGTTCAGGACCATCGGATTTGCTTGATAGCGAATCATGTGGCCGGAGTGCTCAACGTACGTGCAGACACTCTGTCGTAATTTCTCAGGCGATCACGAGTGGCGTCTCCATCCGGATCTGGTCCGTCACATCTTTCGGATGTGGAGTTCTCCGCGGATAGATCTGTTTGCCACTCTGGAGAATGCGCACTGCCCGTCATTCTGCAGCCTCCAGTATCCGGTGCAAGGAGCTTTGGGGGACGCGTTTCAGATGTCTTGGTGCGATTAGTTGCTTTACGCGTTTCCCCCATACCCTTGATTCCTTGGGTTCTGAGGAAGATTCGCCAATATCGGGTCAGGCCATTTTAATAGCTCCTGATTGGCCGAGAAGGGTGTAGTACATGGACCTTCTCCAGCTCTTACTGTGCCCTCTGCTCCGTCTCCCTCTCAGGGCAGATCTCCTCTCACAATCGCAGGGGCAGATTCTACACCCTCACCTCCAGAGCATGCACCTACATGCCTGGATATTGAATGGGGCAATCTGAGTGCTTTCTCTCTCCCACCAGAGGTAGTGGATGTTATTTTATCAGCCAGGCGACACTCCACTAAGACTGTGTATGCCAGTAGGTGGGCAAAATTTGTGGCTTGGTGTGGAGAGAAACAAATTGATCCCTTGAGGACCCATCTGTCTGATGTTCTGTTGTTTGCATTAGCTTTGGCACAGAAGGGTTGTGCAGTTGCTACTGTTAAAGGCTATTTGGCTACACTGTCAGCCTTTCTTTGCCTTCCGGATCAACCCTCCTTGTTAAATTCGCCTATTGTTATTAGGTTCTTAAAAGGTTTAACAAATACATTTCCTCCCACTCCGTTTCTTATGCCTCAGTGGGATTTGAATCTGGTTTTGACTTTTTCAATGGGTTCACCGTTTGAACCTTTGCATTCTTGTTCTTTAATGTTGCTAGTCTTAAAGACAGTTTTCCTTGTTGCTATTACGTCGGCTAGGCGTGTTGGTGAGCTTCAGGCCCTTAGTGTTAAACCTCCCTTTACTTTTTTCTTTCCTGATGAAGTGGTGCTGAAAACCAGGGCGGCTTTTCTACCTAAAGTTGTCACTCCTTTCCATATGGGGCAGACTATTACCCTTCCATCTTTCTACCCCTCTCCTCATCCTTCAAAGGAGGAAGAGAGACTCCATCGTTTGGACCCCAGAAGGGCTCTCAGTTTTTATATTGAGAGAACAAAGGACTTTCGGTTGGAAGACCAGCTATTTGTAAAAGAACCATATCCAGGTGGGTCATTCTTTTCATTAAGGTCTGTTACTCGTTGGCAAAGAAGGTTCCCCCTGAGGTTATTAGAGCCCATTCGACCATGGCTAAGTCTGCCACTTCGGCCTTGGCTAGAGGGGTTCCGGTGGTGGATATTTGCAAGGCAGCAACTTGGGCGTCCCTCCACACCTTCACGAAGAATTATTGCTTGGACTCAGAGGTTAGGGGGGTTAGCCATTTTGCACGTTCTGTATTGCAGGATTTCTTGGTTTGACCAGTCAGGCACCCACCTCCGAGTGCAGTACTGCTTTGGGACTCTATTCATAAGGTGAGGAATCCACAAGTAGTTGTATCCATCAGAAGAACAAGTTACTTACCTTCGGTAATGCTTTTTCTGGTGGATACATGGAGGGAGAGAGACTCCATCGTTTGGACCCCAGAAGGGCTCTCAGTTTTTATATTGAGAGAACAAAGGACTTTCGGTTGGAAGACCAGCTATTTGTAAAAGAACCATATCCAGGTGGGTCATTCTTTTCATTAAGGTCTGTTACTCGTTGGCAAAGAAGGTTTCCCCTGAGGTTATTAGAGCCCATTCGACCAGGGCTAAGTCTGCCACTTCGGCCTTGGCTAGAGGGGTTCCGGTGGTGGATATTTGCAAGGCAGCAACTTGGGCGTCCCTCCACACCTTCGCGAAGCATTATTGCTTGGACTCAGAGGTTAGGGGGGTTGGCCATTTTGCACGTTCTGTATTGCAGGATTTCTTGGTTTGACCAGTCAGGCACCCACCTCCGAGTGCAGTACTGCTTTGGGACTCTATTCATAAGGTAAGGAATCCACAGGTAGTTGTATCCATCAGAAGAACAAGTTACTTACCTTTGGTAACACTTTTTCTGGTGGATATATTAGCAACCTGTGGATTCCTCACAGTCCCACCTTCTTCCCCGTTGCCTGTCTGGTCATACCAAGACTGTTGTTTTACAAGTGTATATATGTTTTGATAATTTTATATATATAAATGATGGTTGTAATTGTGTTACATCAATATGGTTGTATGTGTGTATTCATTTGAGCTATTGTGAGGTCGGCTTTCATCTGTTCGCCTCAAAGGCACGTAAAAAATGGGTGAAACTGACGCCCGCACGCCGGCGAGGACCTCTTATTGTCATGGTGACGTCAGACCAAGTCGCGTGTGAGCCATGCAATTGTGACATCCTCGTTGACGTGGAAAGCTGGGAAGAAGATTTTCCGTCGAATGCTGGCACATTGGGAGAATTCATAAGGTGAGGAATCCACAGGTAGCTAATGGATCCACCAGAAAAAGCATTACCGAAGGTAAGTAACTTGTTCTTTTGGTTCCATGCCCACTGGGACCAGATGGAGGATCTTATCCAACATCTCCTAGTGCAATACCACAAGCGAGGGCATGAGTTGGTTCAGGAGAGAAAAAATTATTATCAGTACCAATATCAAGTTTGCTCTTGATACCGTGGACACGGCCAATCATGAGTTTAATTCTAGTCTCCTTCTCCGCCACCATACATGGCTACATAAACTGGAGCACAGCAGCACATTCTTAATGTGCCCTTCGATAGTAAGCATCTTTACGGTCCTCAGGTCGATAAGATGCTTGAAAAGATCAATGACACTGATTCAGCTAAAGCTGTGTGTGCACTACAGACTCCCAATGCCGGCTGCTCCTTTCACCAGCACAGTATTGTGGTGCGGCCATTATAATTTCTTATAACTACATACACCAGACAACAGTAGCAGTTACTTTCACAGGTATACTCTAGAGGAGGGTATGGGAGCAGTGGCAAGGGTAGAGGCAAAGGGACAGCTCCTAAAGAATCCACTGCCCTCAAAACAATGACGCTTTCCTCCTCTCCCCTGACCATATTACATCTGCCGGGAACAGGCTCCAAAGGGTTTCTGCCTCACTGTGAGGTAATCACCTTTAACTGCTGGGTTCTCAACATCATATGTTAGGAGTACTGTAAAGAACTCACCCAAACACCACCCAGCATCCTGCCACATGCACACAAGTTGTCCATGGAAAATTAACGTATGCATCAAGAAGAGATGCACACACTACTTACCAAAGGGTCAATATTGTCAGTGCTATCTCTACATCGTGGCAGAGTGGTATATTTAGGAAAGTACCCTCTTTTTTGGCATGGTTATCACCACTTTTTGTCTACTATCAGTATGCTTAGACTGTTTTCACTGGGATCCAGCTAACCAGGACCCCAGCGATTGTGCTCTCTCTCTATAAATGTAGTTGCCTAGGACTCTTGTGAACTCCACAATTGGCATACTGATGCCCACTTAGAAGTCCCTAGTCTATGATATTTAGGTACCCAGGGAATTGTGGCACCAGGGCACTGCCTTGAGACTCTCACTGGTGAGTAGCTGTTCTTTACAAAAACTGATTGATTGATTGGGGATTCCCATGGGCTGCAGCATGCATTATGCCACCCAAGGGAGCCCATACAAAATGTGTCTGCAGGCCTGCCATTGCAGCCTGCAGGAAAAGGTGCATGCACCCATCCACCACAGGCTACTGCACCAGGTCACTTCAAGTCACCCCTATGGTAGGCACTCCTAACCCAGAGGGCAGGGTGCAGGTCCAGGCCCCTGTGTGTGAGGGCACCCCAGCATGAGCAGAGGTGCCCCTATGAACTACAGCCCCATTGCACTGGACTTCATAAGTGCGGGGTAGCCACTTTACCAGTGTACTGGACACAGGTCACCTGTGCCCAGCTACATAATGGTAACTCCGAACCTGGGCGTGTTTGGTATCAACCATGTCAAAATCATACCCCAATTCTGTTGCCAGTATTGGTTGTATGATTCCATGCACTTTGTGGGCCCCTTAGAAGGCCCCCAATATTGCTCCTCCTACCAGTCTTATGGGGTTTTCTGGGCAGCCTGTACTGCTGCCTCCTTCAGACAGGTTTCTGCCTTCCTGCTGCTTGACCAGCTCATGCAGGGGAAGGCAGAACAAAGGATTTACTGTGGGAGAGGACGGCAACACCCTTTCCCTTGGAAATAGGTGTTACAACGCTTGGGAGAGGTAGCCTCCTCAAGCCACCGGTTTGTTTTGAAAGGCAAATTTGGTTCCCTGCTTGCATAAACCAGTTTGCACCAGCTCAGAGACCCCTGGTGACTGCTTCTGTTGGCTCTCTCGATTGCGGAGGGTCACCCCAGACCTCCCTCCAAGGGTCGAGTCCCCTGTGCCTTGCTGGTCCTCTTCAGCCTTTCAACTCTTCTTTTACTCCTCTTGCATTTGCCAAGGCTTGTTGGTGGTTCTCCAACACCATTGACCATGTGCAACCCGACAACCAACGTGGTACACCATCTGCACCACTCCAAGGACTTCTCTTCAGCTCCTGGGCTCCACAGCTGGTCTTCTTCCCTCGTCGACATGGTTCTTCATCCACAGAAGGGTGGGTAGTACCTCCTGCCTCCACTCGACACTCCATCGTGGATTGGACTGTGTGCCCTTCTTTTTCAGGTTCTCTTCTACCGGAAACCACCTTTGGTTATTTTCCAGTCTGTTCCTTTTCTTGCACAATCCTTTTTCCAAGACCTTCTGTTTGTCCTTTGGGACACCAGGTACTTACTGCCACACTCTTGGTCACTGGGGGTCACTCAGGTACTCACCTGTTGGGGTTCCTAGTTTTTCCAGCTCCCCTCTAACATCTCCACATCCTTGGGTGAGAGACTATATTTTGCATTCCACTTTCTTAGTATATGGTTTGGCCCTCCCTTAGGGCCCTCACTATTTTCACTAAGTATTGACAATGCTTGTTGTTTCTATGCCATTTGCTGACTGCTAATGTGTATATAACTAGTGTGTACTTACCTCCAGTTGGGGGGAGCTGCCTATAATATTCTAGTGTTGTGTTACTATAATAAAGTACCTTTTATTTTTGTAACAAAATGTGGTTCTTTCATGTGTGATAAGTTGCTGTGTGACTGTAGTGGTATTGCATAAGCTTTGCATGTCTCCAAGATAAGTCTTGTCTCTTCACCCACAGTTACCTCTAGAGACCCCTGACTTCCTAGACACTGCCTACACTCCACTAACAGGGGATACCTGGACCTGGTATAAGGTGAGAACACCAAAGGGATCCACCACATACTAGGCCAGCTTCCTACAGTATACTTCCGGTGCTTTCTCATTCCCAAGAAAGATGGGTCCCTCAGGCCTATACTAAATCTCCAGTTCCTCACCAAGTACCAGTATATTCTGTTGGAACATTTCCAGATGGTCACACTTCAGAATGCCACCACCCTGTTCCGCAGGGTCACTTCATGACCACCCTCAACGTAAAGGACTCCTACTTACATATTCCCATCCACCCTGCCCATCGAAGATTCCTGTGGCTTGTGGTGGGTGGACATCATTGTCAGTTCAAGGTGCTGCCTTTCAGGATCACAACAACCGCCAGAGTCTTCACCAGGTATCTGGTTTTGGGAGCCGCTCACCTCTATTAGAGAGGCATCCATGTGTCCTCTTACGACTGGCTGATCAAGAGCTTCAGGAAGCAGTCATGTCTGGCAGGCATGCCAACAACCATAGACTTTCTTCACAAGCTTCGCTTCGCACTGAATATAGCCAAATCTCACCTTCAGCCTCACCAAGTACAACCCTTCTTCGGGGCTACCTTAGACTCAAGGGTGGCAAATGCATGTAGAACCCTGGCCAGGGTCAGCGCTTTCCAGAAACAGCTATCTCTTTGTCAGCTGGATTTGCAGGTAATGGTCACAACAGTAAAGCGTTCCTCATGCGGTGTTACACATGCATTCTTTACAGCTGTGCCTAGCAGTACAGTGGTCTCAGGTAGATGGTCTATGGGAGGATCTACTGTTAATTTGGGAGCTGTATGCATTGTTATCTGCAGTGGTGGAATTACAACAACATGTTGCAGGGGCTGCCCTTTCTAGACCCATTTCCTCATAAGGCCATCTCCACGGATGCCTCTCTTACAGGATGAGGAGCGCATCTGCAACATCACCCAACACAGTGCTTGTGGTCACCCGCGCATCAGGGCCTACACATCAGTCATCTGGGATTGCTAGTTATTCAGTTTGCTCTTCGAGCATTCCTTCCACTCATTCACAAAAAGGTTGTTTTAGTCTGCAAGGACAACACAATGGCCATGTGTACCTACAAAAGTAAGGGGGCATGCACTTGCCCTATCTGTCTGCCCTAGCCCAGAGGATCCTGAGATGAGCGATACATCACAAGGTGCAGTTATCATACAGTAAATTCTGGGCCTGGACAATGACTTGGCAGCCTGCTCTGCACAACATATCAGCAAGTCCACGAATGGGAACTCCACAGACAGGCCCTACTTACTTACCTTTGGCGATGAGGGCCTCCTCCCATAGACCTGTTCGCTACCGTCAAAAATGTACAATGCCCTAAGTCCAAGGGCAATGCACTATGTATGAATTGTTCAGGGATATTTGCCTACACTT
This sequence comes from Pleurodeles waltl, assembly GCF_031143425.1. Classification (NCBI taxonomy): domain Eukaryota; kingdom Metazoa; phylum Chordata; class Amphibia; order Caudata; family Salamandridae; genus Pleurodeles; species Pleurodeles waltl. The sequence continues at coordinate 776,349,917 of NC_090438.1, read as the reverse complement.
TTCCGCCTCTCTCACTCCTACCATTTGTCATTCACAGATTGAGGTAGACATCCCTTACCCTCATCCTATAAGCCTCCATCTGGGCATGACAGCCTTGGTACTCCACTCTATTGGAACTCTCTTTAGTTCCTCATGAGCAGCTCCCCAACAGACAGGACCTTTTCCCACAAAACCACAGAACTCTCCAGCACCCCTATCCTTAGCAGCTCAATCTTGCAATCTGGCTCCTGAAGTCATAGAGTTAGGTATTGGAGGAAAGTATGTCTATTCTTGGTGAAGCATGCAGACCTATTATCAGAACTTGCTACGAAGCCAAATGGAAGTGTTTGTACACTGCTGCCTCCCAAAGCATATCAATCCTCTCACACTGTTGGTACAAGACACCGTGTGTTACCTTCTTCACCTTCAGCGGTCAAACCTTGCCTACACCACCATTTTGTTACATTTGGCTGCTGTGGATTCTTAACTACAGAATAGGCAGCACATTTTGCTCTTCAGGGTACTAGTCATTAAGACTTTCAAGGAAGGGATTAAGCGCGTTATCCCACCCCGGACCCCTCCTGCCCTGGTATGATATCTTAACATTGTCCTAACTAGGTTCATGGGCCCACCTTTTGAACACCTTTACTCATGACTGCTTCATTTCCTTTCTTGGAAGGTAGCCTTGCTTGTAGCCATTACGTCCCTTAAGTGAGTCAGTAAGGTACACACTCTCACCTAGAGAGGAGCCTTTCTTCCAGGTTCATCCAAATTGGGTGGTCCTGTGAACCAACCCAAAATTTATCCCAAGGTGGTTTCCAGTTTTCATCTCAATCAAACTGTGGAGTTGCCAGTTTTCTTTCCACATCCAGAGTCTGTAGCAGAACATGCCTTGCATACACTGGATGTCAAAAGGGCGTTAACGTGTTATGTAGTTAGGACAAAACCCTTTCATGAGACACAACTCTTCATGTCCTATTTCATGCCACACAAAAGGGCATGCTATTTCCAAAGCAGGGAGTGCATATTGATTTGTTAAGGGTATTCAAACTTGTTATGCTAAAGCTAAAAGGTCCTTCCTTACCTGTCACTCCCAGATCCCATTCCACTCGCACAAAAGGGGCTTCTGTGGCTTTCTTAGGGAATATACCACTAGCTGACATCTGTAAAGCAGCTACATGGTCCATTCCTAACACTTTTACTAGACATTACGGTGTGGATGCCCTGGCCAGACATCAAGCTAGAGTTTGCCAGGCTGTCTTACACACACTGTTTCAGTATTCTGCAACTTCCTCAGGCTAAGCCTCCACAGTTGGGGAGGACTTCTTTACAGTCTATGTATAGCATATGTATCTACAGCTTTACATGCCACGAACGGAAAACGTTACCCTGTAAGCATCTGTTTATTGCATGTAGTGCTGTAGGTTCACATGTACCCTCCCTCCTACCCAGATGCCTTGGATCATTTTCAGATTTGTTTACCTTAATTATTCACTTCACATGATCATCTCTTCTGTATCTCTATGCATCATCAACATTTTTCACCCTCTGGAGGGGAAAAATAATCTGATGACGGAGCCGATGCCAATGCACATTGTCTACAATAGTTAAGATCACTACACCTCGTGACTCAAAAGGACTTTTGGAGCACGTCCAAGCCCAACACTAAAGTGCAGGATTATGCACAGCATGTCAATCTACAGCACTGCATGCTACGAGCAAATGCTTATAGAGTAAGTAACATTTTCCTTCTGGTGGATACTCTAACTGAACATTCCTCACTACTTCTCCAGGTGCCAGGCTAATCTGGATGATTTGACTGTCGTGAGTGTGATCAAATGCACTTGGGAGGATTTTTTGGGGTTGTGGTATAGCAGATCTTAATGTACAAGTTAATCCACCAGGATAAGGTCCTTTTGTGTACTGGTTTCCCTTTCCTTCTGCCTACATAGCCAAAGAACAGTTGGGCATCCACCCGAAAAAAAATTGTAGGGTCAATGTAGAAGCTCACCGCCCTTTTTATATCCAGCCTGTGCAACCTCTCCTCCTCCATAGTTGGGGGGAAGGCAGTGGGTATAAGGATGGCAGGATTATGGATTGACCTAGATGGAAAAGATTAACCACCTTTGGGAGGAAAGCAGCTCTGGTTCTGAGAACTAACTTTTCAGGGTAAAAGCATGTGTATGGGATCTTAGAGATCCATGCTTGCAACTGACTTAAACACCTGGCGTTAGTGATCGCAGTCAGAAAAACCATCTTGAGAGCCAAAAGACATAAAGAGCAGCTGTGAAGGGTAACCCACGGTACAGCATTCCTCTTCCAGAGAAAGCATAAGCTTGATATGTCAGACAGGCATGCTTTCTAATGGTCAACTCAGTGGCCTGTGCACTATGCAACAAACCTTTACCACCTCCCAGAATAAACAGACTTTGTGAAAGAACGACAAGCAGATAAGATCACATCATAAGGTAGGTTTAAGGAATTCAGGTGACCCCACTCATTCTCCATGAATGAAGGTGTAGACTCTGAAGGTACGGGTGGAGAACTTGCCCCTCTGACAAGGAGGGAAGTCCATCCTGAGCCGAAGACAGAGCGGGGGACACAGGCAGAGGTACAGAAGGTCTGCATACCACAGCCTTCTCAGCCAATCTGGGGCCACTAAGATGACTTGGGCCTGGTTGTTATACATCTTCCCCTTAACTCATGGGTACTACCTCCCTGCTCATGGGATGGGACACAATGAAGGCCTGAGTTAGGGGTATCACTGTGCAGTTCCTTTATAAGCAAAATAGGACCAGGCAGGGCAGGGGCAATCAGCTTGCCCAGGCAATACTGCAGTTGTAAGTAGTGCATGCTTCCGTTGTTAAGTCTGGAAGCCCTGATGAACGAGATATACAGGCTCAGCTCATTACAGACCATCTCAGCTGGGGCAAAGTCTTAAGGAGAAGGTGACCATTATTCTAAAAATAAAGCTCTTCAATATGAATACGGGGAGCAGATTGGGCAGGTTTCATATTTCAGAGCAAAGCGTCAACTGTTTGAATGAGCATATTGTCGGTTGTAACTGATGTTTACACCTTCCTTCAAGCTATTGCTGAGAAGTTCTCTTTATTCTATCAAGATTTGTATAGCCAACCCCAAACATTATATGCATTGGTGCTTATGGTTTATATTCAGGGCAATGGGGTGCCGAACCTGGAGGATAACCAGGCAGTATCTTTGCAGACAGATATTACTGCAGGCTGGAGATTTGTAAAGTACTTAAATGTATCATAATACCCTGCCCCTGCAGTGCAGTGTATTGATGAAGATGGCAAGGTCCTGGACTCTTGGAACATGACTAGAATCACAGTCTTTGCTGAGAAGGGTACCCACCGGAAGAAATGTGTGCAAATCGACCCATTTCTCTCAATGCTGACGCCAAGATCTATGCTAAAGTAGTGGTCAATCGGCTGGCCCCAGTGCTACCTTGTGTAGTCTCTAAACAACAGCATGGCTTTATCCAAGGCAGAGACACTACTAGCCACATTAATACAGCTATTGTTGCCCTTGATAACGGAGAAAATGGGTACTAAGCTAGCAATGATCTTACTAGATGCCAAGAAGGCTTTCGACCGTGTAGCCTGGAACTGCCTATGGGCAACAATGGGGGCCTTTGTGGTCGACGAATGGTTTTCTAAGTGGGTACGGTCTTTGTATAAATCCCCTGTTGCTAAACTAGTATATGCTGGAGTAGCTTCATCTCCTTTTAAGATACAGCGAGGCACCTGACAGGGCTGCCCATTTTTCCCCTGGTTATTTTCATTATACCTGGAACCATGTTTGCTGGCAGTACAAAGGAATGCTGAAATTAGGCCCATGATCTCTCAAGCCTACAAACCGAAGGTAAGTGCATATGCTGATGATGTAGCTACATATTCAACTAGACCATCAACAGCTATGGAATGTATTGTTGCAGAGGCCGAGAAATCTGGTTTGATTTCTGCCTACAAATTAAATGTTTCAGAAACCCAACTGCTGGTGAATTATAAATCTGTTATTCCAATTTCCGTGATGGTGAATATAGCCACTTATTTGGGAAGTAAACTATGCTCACGGGTTGACAACATCTTCAAATTAAATTATAACCCTTTACTTCAGTCTGTCACTTCCAAACTACAATCCTGGAACAAACTCAGATAAGCCTCAGCAGGTGCAATATCTTAAAAATGGGCATTCTCCCTAAATTGTTATTTCATTTTCAGGTCATCCCATTAAGAGTACCAAATATATTCTTTATGAAGTTAGAAGGCATCATAAGCAGCTTTAGTTGGGGGCTACAAATGGGCAAGACATACTATAGGCCAATTAAAGCTACCATATAGACAGGGGTCCTATAGCTTCCCAATTTTAAGCTATACTTTGGGCAGCATTTGTGGGCTGACTGCATAATCTGTTCACGTTAGTAGAACCAGATTTATTGGTTGTAGGTTACAGTTTGGCTCTAGGCCTGAACACCGGCTTTTTCTTTATCGAAGTGCAGACCCTAACTACTACAAGCAAGTTATGTTTTAGTTTGTTAGAGACACTGTAACCATTTGGAGGGAGTATGTATTAAATATTCACTGAAGTTAATCCATGAGAAAACCCCACTGTGGGATAAACCTGGTGTTTCCGTTTTTTTTTTTTGCAACTCAGTCCGCAAAGCTTAGGCGAGACAAGGTATTCTCATGGTGGGGCAACTTTTTGATATAAATAGCTTTTGTTCCTTTGCTGATCTGTAAGTCGCATTCAGCCTTACTCATCATCACTTTTTTTAAATACCTGCAGTTGAGGGATTATTTACACTCTAGAGGCAAAGGCTTAATGGATCTGGAAGGCCCCGTCATACTGTCAAATCTTGTTAAAACTAGCAGGAAATCACTGATTAGTTCCATGTATCAGGGATTTTGCGTACAGAGGAGCAACAATAGTCCTTGTCTTGCTGCTAAATAGAGCAGATTTCTCTCTTGTTAGGTGATGCCCTAAGAGATATATAGCGCTTTAGAGACAGTGAAGGGGGCAGTGCATTCTGTAAATCTAAAGTTTCAACAATTCAGGACTGTATGCATGCTATACTATACACACCGGACAAACTAGTGAAGTGGGGTTTGAGTCGTAATTTGGATAAAACTACCTGTCCTAAGTGTGTGGATGTTTAGCGACTGACATTCTTCATATGTTTTATACAGCTCCTGCCCTCAGGGAGTTCTGAGCAGGGGTGACTAAACTGATTACAACAGCCCTTGGATGTGAAATTCAGTTTACTACAGTAGAGGTGGTCGTGGGTAGTAGAATGGAGCATGATATCGGGCCATTTGGTTGTTGTCCATATTAATTATCTCTGCTAGACTTTGTATTGCTGGATCCTGATTCTCTGCAGTCCCCCCGCCGCTTATAAAATAGTCGGCAACCACATGGCAAACATATGATTTGGAAAAGGCTTTGGCTAGAGCAAGGGGTGCCCGCTTGCTTAAGAAATTCGAGAGTACATTGAAAGGTGGTGGAGGGGTGTTATTCAGAATTCTCTGTGATTGTTTGGGGCCAAAACTCTTGTCGGTCTCTGAAGCACCATGACCTTGCTATATTTTTTCCTTTTTCCTTTTTCGTATGGTCACTTGCTTTTTGACATTTATGTATTTGATTTGATTAATTCTTACTTAATAAAAATGTATAAAAAAAAAAGCATCTTCCCCGGAACTCATGTGTATGGAAGGGACCGAATAGTGGAGAGTAAATTTTCACTTTAACTGAAACTCGTTCTCTAATACTCTTTAGCTTGAATACCAGAGAGCACAGAACTTTTGGCAATGTGAATTGGAAGACGTGGCAAAGAGATCCACGCCCTACTGATAGAAGATAATCTGTACTGCATCAGTGTGGAGGTGCTACTCATGCTCAGCAAGATGATGCCGACTCAAGTCATCGCCTCTGGTAGTTAGTGAGCCTGCTGGATGATTCACCACCAACCACATTCCGTGTTTGTTGGTCCACCATCTGGGCCTTAGAGCTTCTCGAACAACAGACTGAAACCATACTTCCCCTTGCATGCTGATGTACCACATTGCGGTCATACTGAGATCAGCCGTGAGAGGAATGTAAAAATGCACTGAGCGTAGGCGAATCGCCCTAAGTTTGAGTAGATTTATCTCTGCTCTTCCAGAGGCCTCTTATCTCTAGCTCCTCCTGGTTGAGCACCCCACCATAGAATGCAGGCATCCATCAATGCTGTGGTCACAGCCATAAGGGCATCTCTCTGGAAAGGTTCTCTTCCAAACCCCAATAGGCAAGCTCAGCTTCAATGTCTCACAGTGTTATCTGTGAGGCTTCACACGTGCTAGAAAACTTGCCTGCAAAGATGCCGCTGGTGAGCCCTCATGTGCCAGCGAGTGTGCCTGACCAGAGAATGCAAGAAACCAAGAGACCTAACAGGTGAAGAACACATAGGACTTGAATCAGAGCACCTTACTAGAATCATGGAAGAAAAGCATAAATATCTCACATTCCCTGTTTGGGTGGAAATACTTGGCCCACGGTGGAGTCCAGTACTGCCCCTTAGAACAGGGGGCGCTGAGAGTGCTTGAGGGGAGATTTGGACACAGTAACACAAAACCCATGTCACGAAGCAGGAATGCTATTGACTACAGATGTGACCACACCATCTCTGAGGTCCAGGTTTTCAGAAGCCATTCATTCAAGAAGGAAAACACTGGTATATCCAACGTCCTAAGACTAGTTGCTGCGACTGTCATCACCTTTGTGGAGACCTGTGGTCCTGGTGTTAGATCAAAAGAAAGGGCAGCAAATTGGTAGTGGATCGAGCCCACCACAGACCGCAGGTGCTTTATGTGGGACTCCAGGATTGGTATGTGGAAATACACGTTCTGTAAGTCTAGTGGCACCATTTAGTCTCCATGTTACAGTGCCAGAAGAACCTGTGCACAAGAGCATTTGAAATTCCCTTTGCAAAGGTAGAGATTCAAGACCCTGTGGTCCAGGATCAGATGAAAGCTGCCGTCCTTCTATGAAGCAAGAATTGAGAATAGCATCCTTGACGATTCTCCTACTTTGACACCAACTTCATGTCTTCCTGCGCTTTCCTCTTGTACCTTTGAACTGGAGATTGGGAGCCTGAAGTGGGTGGCTCCAATTCAGATGGTGTCGGAACTGTAGGAAGAGCTCGAGTCAGTGGCACTGCTGGGGAAGGACTTATGTGATTCAGCATAGATTCTAGAGGCAAAAACGAGGCAAAGGCTGCCTAGTAAAGATCCTCCAGCATGAGCCCATACTGCATCATCAGAGGTCCTGGGGGGGTGGGGAGGGCTTGGGGTGGGGCCTTGCAAGCCAAGGGATCGCTAACATGCAAGAAGATGCTGAATCCATCCTACGCATTGGGAATTCTGGTGACAGCTGTGGGACCAACCTCAAGATTGCAAGTGCTGGCACCTCCAGTGGCATTTCTTTTTTATTACAACTTTTTATTGGTTTTTATACAGGTTAGATACACCAGATTTATACACAATTGAGCATGCAGCGCAGCGGATGACAGACTGGCTGAGCCGACAATCTAACATTTCATCACATTATAAGTAGCTACAAAATCCCCCTCCTACCTAATTCTAACCAACACTTGACATTGTGTCCCTCATCGTCCGGCTCCCTTTCTCATGTGTCCCCAGTTCAGACATTGCCTGTTTAAGTCTGATTTTTATGATCCTGGGAATGGGGAGGGTTTTGGACTCCCTGAAGGGCGATACCCAGGTGTGGACACCATGCAGCCTATATCTTGTAGTGTTTGAATGGGTAGCCCCCAGCTTTGTAGATGGGAATTTCTAGGCTCATATAGAGGCCTAGCCTAGCTTTACAGCACTTCAAGGACAGAGGGTTGCTGTCCTTCCAGGTCCTGACAATGTCTGTCTTCAGTGGCGTTGGGTCTTGAGGGGCGTGACCTCGACCTAGTCCAGCTCCAAAGAGGAGTCAGAGAGTCGCCTTTGTGACTTATCTGGCTTATGCTTGCTTCTGTGCCTCCTCTTCCTTTTTATAATGTTCCATGTAGGAGTATCTTGTCTCCAACAACACCAGGGATATGGAACAACATGTAGTCTGATGCCTGTCTCTACTGTCTTTGGCCCTGGCAATCAACAGCTTGGAGTCCAAATGTTTAGGAGGGAACATCATTGTTGCACTTTCAGTGAAAAGATTTTTTATGCGGGAAAAACAAGATCTGGAACCATGTCAAAAGTTTGGAAAAAAGGGCACTAACGTCAGCACAACGGTGGGGCTAGCTACTTTATGGTGTTGGCAACTTCAAAGGAATGTCACTTCTGGTGTCAAATAGGACTGGGCACGCTCGCTCCACTCTCAAGAAAGAGCTATGGAGAAGAGTTTTCCGAACCAGTCTGGCACCTGGAGGACTATTCAAGATGTGAGGAAATTGCAGGTGGAAGTAGCCATCAGAATATTTGCTTTTGAAAATGTCATGTATTCCTTTGCCCGGCTTTCTGTTTGTGGTACAGCCATAAACTGCTTCTTTGATTTAGCACAACAAAGTTGTTGCACAGTTGATACTGAAAATTCCTGTGCATTGTTTCCATCAGTGTTCTTGCTTGCAGTCTACTGACCTATCTACATTTCTAGCTTTAGAATACATTTCAAGATCTGATAGAGACTTCTAGCTTCAGATTCCTTACCTTAGAATTTCCTGGTGACAGCTTGGAATCCAGAACATTTGCTGAGCAAAACCTTTGCGCCACGCCGCCGGGTGGTGTTGTTCGGATCTGCGTTGCGTCGTTGGAGCCATCTGTAATCTCACGGTCGCCTATAAAAACACCACCCAGGCGCGCATACGTCAGTTATTTTCCTTCCGCACCGGTTAAAGTGCAGATCCGGAACAGAGCTACCCTCTGTCTTCTTTGACAGGCCTTTTTCGACCTTTTTGTCAAGATTTTTTGTGTCTTTGTAAGGCTGACCTTGCGAAAGACTGGATTCAAGCCGTGTGGTGCCTGCCATCGTGCCATGTCAGTGACGGATTCACACCAGGTATGTCTCTGGTGCTTAGATCAAGACCATGACTGTAAGGAAATGCCTCCTTGGCATGGTTACCCCCTGACTTTTTGCCTTTGCTGATGCTATGTTTTGATTTGAAAGTGTGCTGAGGCCTGCTAACCAGGCCCCAGCACCAGTGTTCTTTCCCTAACCTGTACTTTTGTTTACACAATTGGCACACCCTGGCATCCAGGTAAGTCCCTTGTAACTGATACCCCTGGCACCAAGGGCCCTGATGCCAGGGAAGGTCTCTAAGGGCTGCAGCATATCTTACGCCACCCTGGGGACCCCTCACTCAGCACAGACACACTGCTTGCCAGCTTGTGTGTGCTGGTGAGGACAAAACGAGTAAGTCGACATGGCACTCCCCTCAGGGTGCCATGCCAACCTCACACTGCCTATGCAGTATAGATAAGTCACCCCTCTAGCAGGCCTTACAGCCCTAAGGCAGGGTGCACTATACCATAGGTGAGGGCACCAGTGCATGAGCACTGTGCCCCTACAGTGTCTAAACAAAACCTTAGACATTGTAAGTGCAGGGTAGCCATAAGAGTATATGGTCTGGGAGTCTGTCATACACGAACTCCACAGCACCATAATGCCTACACTGAAAACTGGGAAGTTTGGTATCCAACTTCTCAGCACAATAAATGCACACTGATGCCAGTGTACATTTTATTGTAACATACACCCCAGAGGGCACCTTAGAGGTGCCACCTGAAACCTTAACCAACTACCCGTGTAGGCTGACTGGTTCTAGCAGCCTTCCACACTCGAGACATGTTGCTGGCCACATGGGGAGAGTGCCTTTGTCACTCTGTGGCTAGTAACAAAGCCTGCACTGGGTGGAGATGCTTATCACCTCCCCCTTGCAGGAGCTGTTACACCTGGCGGTGAGCCTCAAAGGCTCATCCCCTTTGTTACAGCACCACAGGGCATTCCAGCTAGTGGAGTTGCCCGCCCCCTCCGGCCACGGCCCCACTTTTGGCGGCAAGGCCGGAGGAGATAATGAGAAAAACAAGGAGGAGTCACTGACCAGTCAGGACAGCCCCTAAGGCAACCTGAGCTGAAGTGACTCTGACTTTTAGGACTCCTCCATCTTGCAGATGGAGGATCCCCCCAATAGGGATAGGAATGTGACCCCCTCCCCTTGGGAGGAGGCACAAAGAGGGTGTAGCCACCCTCAAGGATAGTAGCCATTGGCTACTGCCCTCCCTGACCTAAACACACCCCTAAATCCTGTATTTATGGGCTCCCCTGAACCTAGGAACTCAGATTCCTGCAACCTAAGAAGAAGAGGACTGCTGAGCTGAAAAACCCTGCAGAGAAGACGGAGACACCAACTGCTTTGGCCCCAGCTCTACCGGCCTGTCTCCCCCCCTTCTGAAGAAACTGCTCCAGCGACGCTTTCCCCAGGACCAGCGACCTCTGAATCCTCAAAGGACTGCCCTGCTCTAAAAGGACCAAGAAACTCCCGAGAACAGCGGCCCTGTTCACCCAAGACTGCAACTTTGTTCCCAAAGAAGCAACTTGAAGACAACTGCGTTTCCCGCCAGAAGCGTGAGACTTGCAACTCTGCACCCGACGCCCCCGGCTCGACTTGTGGAGAACAAACACTTCAGGGAGGACTCCCCAGCGACTATGAGACCGTGAGTAGCCAGAGTGGCTCCCCCTGAGCCCCCACAGCGACGCCTGCAGAGGGAATCCCGAGGCCCCCCCTGACCGCGACTGCCTGACTCCCAGATCCCGACGCCTGGAAAAGACTCTGCACCCGCAGCCCCCAGGACCTGAAAGATCGGAACTCCAGTGCAGGAGTGACCCCCAGGAGGCCCTCTCCCTTACCCAGGTGGTGGCTACCCCGAGGAGCCCCCCCCTTGCCTGCCTGCATCACCCCTTGGTCTCACATTGATTCCAATTGAAAACCCGATGTGTGTTTGCACACTGCACCCGACCGCCCCCGTGCTGCTGAGGGTGTACTTTCTGTGCTAACTTGTGTCACCCCAGGTGCCCTACAAAACCCCCCTGGTCTGCCCTCCGAAGACGTGGGTACTTACATGCTGGCAGACTGGAACCGGGGCACCCCCTTCTCCATTGAAGCCTATGCGTTTTGGGCACCACTTTGAACTCTGCACCTGACCAGCCCTGAGCTGCTGGTGTGGTAACTTTGGGGTTGCTCTGAACCCCCAACGGTGGGCTACCTTGGACCCAAACTTGAACCCCGTAGGTGGTTTACTTACCTGCAAGAACTAACAATAACTTACTTCCCCTAGGAACTGTGAAAATTGCACTAGTTTTAAAATAGCTATATGTGTTTTATTTGAAAAGTATATATGCTATTGTGATTATTCAAAGTTCCTAAAGTACTTACCTGCAATACCTTTCATGCAAAGTATTACATGTAGAATTTGAACCTGTGGTTCTATACAAAAACCTATTGGCCTGGAATTGTCTCTGAGTGTGTGTTCCTCATTTATTGCCTGTGTGTATGTACAACAAATGCTTAACACTACTCCTTTGATAAGCCTACTGCTCGACCACACTACCACAAAATAGAGCATTAGTATTATCTCTTTTTGCCACTATCTTACCTCTAAGGGGAACCCTTGGACTCTGTGCATACTATTCCTTACTTTGAAATAGTGCATACGGAGCCAACTTCCTACAATGACTCAAAGTCATGTTCCAGCTGCTGGGCCATGGCTCAGAAAGCTTTGAGGGAGAGGTCCCTGAAGCTCATGGCGGCCCAGCAGTCGACATCGGCAGGTGTGACTCCTCTGAGGTCATGGTCCCGGTCGCGGGACCGCTCAGGAGCCCCAAGTCCTCTTCATCCCACTCGAGGTCCGCCAGGCACTCGGGGAAGAGGCACAAGAAGAAGAAGTCCAAGCGGACTTTACCTTAACCGTTGAGGCGATTCGGGAATGTCGACATTCCAGGCACAGTTCCACGGAGCCGTTGCCTGGGCCGACTCCGAGCCTCTCCCCCTTTCCAGGAGCTGAAGCCACCCCTGCTCAGCTCAAAGAGTTTTACGAGGCCATGCGCCTCATATTAGGGCGGACTAGCCCGATGGGGTCTCTTGGATCTGATATCAGATCCAGACATTGGTGAGGAATGGGAGGGGTCTCAGGACCCTCTGAAGTCTCCATTGGAGTAAATCGACTGGTATGAAGAGTTAGGAGAGGCCAGTGGACTGGACACCTCTCCAGATACTGGCATGCTGTCACTTCCTACGGTGGCTAAGGAGGAGGGAGCATTGTATGCTATGGTGGTGCATAGGACAGCTTGAGGTCCTGGAAATAGATCTAACCTCCTGCCTGAGGTGCCTCAGCCAGGGATCTCCACATCGGAACCGACGTTACCCTTTAATGACGCCCTCCCGGATGTCCTGCTTGGAACGTTGTCCAACCCCAGGACAGGGGCTCCAGTAAATAGGACAGTTGGGTGCCACCATCGCCCAGCTCCAGGTGATCCTAACTTCCTCACACAACACACCACCCCGGAGAGCTTTGTGGCCCAAGCCTCCACTTCCCATGGAGCCTTTCCTTCCGCTCTCCCGGATATGGAATCCAAGAGGCTGGACCAGCTTGGAAAGAATCAGTTTTCTTCCTCCAGCCTAGCATTGAGGTCGGTAAACCCCTCATGCCTATTGGACCATTTTTCCCATACTTTATGGGATACGGTGGTGCAGGTGCTGCCTCAGGTCCTAAAGGGCATGCAGGACAATCTATCACAAACAGTCAAAGATGGGAGAGACGCAGCCAAGTTTACTATCAGGTGTGCATTGGACATGACTGACTCTCTGGTTAGAGTGATTTAGTCAGCGGTGGGCCTTCGATGTCATGCCTGACTTCTTACATCTGGCTTTTTGGGGGATGTCCAGGCAAACCTTATGGACTTGCCCTTCGATGGGTCCCGCAAATTTGGTGAAAACTCAGACTTGGCGCTTTAGCGCTTCAAGGACTCCCGGGCTACAGCCAAGTCCTTGGCCCTCTCAGTGACCCATCGCCAACTGTCAATCTTTCTCCCGTTTTGAGGTTTTGGAAGGAGCGGGGTACCACAACACCCACAGACTAACCACAGTGCTCCGCCAGGCCAACATCTTGTGTGGGGGATGCAGTCGGGGTGCCTTCAGACCCAGAGGGTCTGGCCAGAAGTCGTCCACGCCCCAGCCTCCCTCCTCTACAGCACCCAAGCCCTCCTAGTGTGATTCTGCAAGACCATATGTGTCCAGTTGGAAGGAGGATTCAATTTAATCTCCCTCACTGGCAGTCCATAACATCGGACAAATGGTCTTGCAGATCATACAGAAGGGCTTTTCCATCCCCTTCCAGTCTTTCCCTCCCCCAGTGCCTCAGTCACTAGAACAGCTGATGGAGGATCACTTGGTTTTACACCCCAGGGAGGTTACTGCTCCACTGGGCAATGGAGCCATAGAAAGGGCCCCGAAATCAGAAGTAGGCAGTGGTTGTTATTCCTGCCACTTTCTGATACCCAAAATGAACAAGGGCCTTTTCCCTATTCTGGATTTGCAGGACATCAACCTCTTCCTCAAAAAGGAGGAATTCAAAATGCTCACTATGGCACAGGTCTGTCTGCCCTAGACCAAGGAGACTGGTTGGTAGTGTCGACATGCAAGATGCATATTTCCATATCCCCCTCATGCCTGCCCACAGGCGTTACCTGCTGTTCAAGATGGGCCAGAGCACTTTCAGTTTACTGTGGTCACCTTCGGCTTTACCAGCACCCCTTGAGTATTCACCAAAGTGATGGCAGTGGTCTCAGCTCATCTGTGCAGGTTAGGGGTTTCAATCTTCCCCTACCTTTACGACTGACTGTTGAAGGCTTCTTCGCCCCAGGCTGTTGTCACCCACTTTCAGACTACGGTGAACCTCCTGCATTCGCTGGAGTTCACTATAAAGATGCCAAAGGTACATCTGACTCTCCCTTTCATCTGAGCCATTCTGGACACAGTGCAGTTTTGGGCCTATCCTCCAGAGCAGCGAGTCCGGGATATTCAGGTTATGATTCTCATGTTTTGGCCTCTATCCTGGATTTCGGTGAGACAGACTCTGAGGCTGCTGGGCCTCATGGTCTCCTACATTCTGTTAATAAACATGCCAGATGGCATATAAGGGCTCTGCAGTGGTATCTGAAGTTCCAGTGGGCACAGCATCAGGGAAATCTAGTCAACATGGTTCAGATCTCGGAGCTAAATACAAAACATCTACGGTGGTGGTTAGTGAACTGCAATTGGGTCAGAGGCAGACTCCTCTCCCTTCCCCAACCAGAGTTTACAGTAGTGACAGATGCATCACTTCTGGGATGGGGTGGCCATCTGGGAGAGGTGGAGATCAGAGGCCTCTGGTTTCTGGCGAAATTCAGACTCTGGATCAATTTATTGCACCTCCGGGCGATCCGACTAGCATTGAAGGCATTTCTTCCTGTTGTCAAAGCACAGGTAGTGCAGGTGTTCACAGACAACACTACCACAGTGTGGTACTGCAACAAGCAGGACTGTGTGGGGTTGTCGACTCTTTGTCAAGAGCCCGTGGGTCTCTGGACATGGCTGGGACAGCAAGTCATAACCCTAGTGGTTCAACACTTAGCAGATTCTCTGAACGGCCAGGCGCAGGCAAACTCAGCCCTCGATGCCTAGCGGATCAAAAGTGGTGTCTCCATCCAGGGGTGGCACAAGGACTATTTCAGCAGTGGAGAGCACCTTTGTTAGATCTGTTTGCCTCCAAAGAGATCGTACGATGTCAGCAGTATTGCGAGTTGGAGTTTCCAAGACTGCACTTACTCAGCAACACTTTTTGTCACGAGTGGCGTTCAGGCCTCCTGTACGCCTTTCCGCCCATACCACTTCTGCCCAGAGTTCTTAAGAAGACCAAGAACGACTGGGCCCAAGTAATCCTGGTGGCTCTGGACTGGGCACGGAGACTCTGGTATCCCGAGCTGCTGAAAATGAGCATTGATCCCCCAATCAGGCTGCCACTTTGGGAAGATCCTATGTCAGTGCATCAGGGGAAGGTACTCCACCCGAACCTGTCACCTCTACGCCTTGATGCTTGGAGATTGGCAATAACATCTGCCAGGAGGGTGAGTGAGATGCATGCTCTTTCATCTAAGCCACTGTATCTCACTATGTTTCTGGACAAGGTGGTACTCAGAACTTGTGCCTTTTCCTCCCATTTCACCTGGGTCAGAACATCACCCTGCCCACTTTCTTTGTTCCACCCCATCCTTCAAAAGAAGAGGAGCAACTCCACCGACTGGACACAAAAAGAGCATTGTCTTTCTACTTTGACCGCACAAAAGAGTTCCCTGGTGGATGACCAACTCTTTGTGGGGTACATGGGAGCAAAGAAAGGTCAGGTGCATAAATGAACCATTTCGTAGCGATAAGATCTACTATGCACTGGCAAGAAGCAGCCTCCTGAGGGCTTGAGAGCTCATTCCACCAGTGGCAAGGTGGCTACCACTGAGTGAGCACAAGGTGTTCCAGTCCTGGATATCTGTCAGGCAGCGGCGTGGGCATTACACATTCACAGGACATTACTGTCTGGACAATAAGGTCCTTAGAGACGGACACTTTGCCCATTCGGTCCTACAGGACTTTCTGATGTAAGGAGATCTGTCCGCAGCCCACCGCCAGGAGGTTATGGCTTGGGTATCTATTCTATGGTAAGGATTCTGCAACTAGAAGTCTCTATCAGATGAACATGTTACTTACCTTCGGAAATGCATTATCTGGTAGAGACTCTATCTAGCTGCAGTTTCCTTACACCCACCCATGCCTCCCCACTCTGCAAACATGTCTGATAATTTCAGGGATTGTCCCTTTCAGGGCCCTAGTTTTTGCACAGACAAACTGTTCTTTTCATGGCTCTGCGCTTCTGTCTTGGCAGTTCTTGGGAACTGACATACGCACGCCTGAGTGGTGCCTTTATAGGCGTCCAGGACGTCACAGACGGCTCCAATAATGCCGGTGACGCCACGCGGATCCGAACTATGCCACCTGATGGCGCGTGCAAGGGTATTGCTCAGCAAAAGTTCTGGATTCCAAGCTGACGCCAGGAAATTCTACAGTAAGGAATCTGCAGCCAGATAGAGTCTCTACCAGATAATGCGTTATCGAAAGTAAGTAACTTGTTCACCTTGCCTATCCTTGTGTCAATTTATCTCTTCCATCTCAACCTTCTCTTTCTCTAATATTTCATCATCTTATTTTTATTTTATTTGCTGCTGCTCCTTCTTTTTAATTATTTTATTTTAATATCATGTCAGAAGTTCGGGGAGTTTGGATCCCTTGAAACCACCTTCTTTACAACCCTGCATTGTCCTGATTTTCAACTTTTTCCCCTCTCCTTCCTCTTAACAGAGTGTACTGTATAAACATTACTCCATTCCCCTACAACTCTTTTTCTACCCCCCACGATTTTCTGTTTTGGTAGCTATCTGTACAACACTTTTCCATCTTTTTCTGAATCCATTTACATCCCTGCCTCTTTTCCCTATTATACACCTTTGAGTTATTTCATAGCTGTTCTTCATTGTTACGGGTTGCATCCTCTTTAATTTGGGAAGAGAGTTGCAGCTTTGTAATTATAGCAGGAGTTTCCACTCGAGGAATCAGCTACAGTGAAGTGAATTAATTGTATGCAGATTGGTTGTGACTGGCCCATGCCTATTGAATCAAGCTTATTTTGTTCCATGGAGAGGTATGAAAGAGATGTAAGTGGAAGCAGGTTTAATTGGAATTGGTACCTTGTTTAGTACTGATGGGGCTCACAAGGCCATCTTGTTTCCCATTCATGGTGTCACAAAAGCTAAAAGAGGACAAGCCAAAGTCGTACACAACATTTGGGACAACGAAGAAGGTAGATGATATGAGGCTTTATTCACATTTTTAGTACCAGGACCTTTGACTTGATCAGGGTGCTCTTGGGTCCATTGGGTAATTTCCTCCAGCCTCATGTAAATGACAAAGTCCAGTATATGGAAGAGGTCATGACGTGAGTGTGACTGCATGTACGGAAGGGGAGGGTGCCTAATGAGAAACTTGTGCAAAAGGGGCATATTCCTGACATTCAAAGAAGCTGGATGTTTTGGGGTGGGAGTGGAATAGTTTTTGAACTTTGCAAGAATCACAAAGAGTGACCCCCTGAATCTCCTACACTTGCTGCAGTTTCTTCAGTTTATATGGCCCTTAATCTGATAGAGACTTCTAGTTGCAGATTCCTCACCTCTGAATTTCCCCAGGTGTCAAACTGGATCCAGAGATTTTTCTTCGAGCAGTACCTCTGCGCGCCGTCAGGTGGCGTCTGTCGACTCTGCGGTGGTCGTTGGCGCTGTTTTCGCCGTGATGACGTTGTGGTTGTATATAGGCGCCACCCCGGAGAGAGCTACCTCAGTCATTTTTTGACTACATCGACACTTTTGTCTAAGTTTTTTGATGGGTTTGTGGATGTATTGAGGGATGTCCCGCCAGATCGGATTCAAGTCCTGCGACTCCTGTCACCGAACTATGTCTGTGATTGACCCGCACCTCATGTGTCTTAGGTGCCTGGAGTGCGATCACGACCTGAAGTCGTACTCTGAGTGTCGGGCCATGAACCCGAAAGCTTTGAGGGAGGGTCCCTGAAGCTCATGGCGGCCCGACACTCTACTCCGCAGCGCTCATTGTCTTGTTTGAGAGGAAGGTCTCAAGACGGGGCGTGGAGTCACCACCACTCTTCGTCCTCAAAGTCATCTGGACATTCTGGTCACAAAAAGAAGTCGTTGAAGAAGAACAAGTGTTTTTGACTTCACCCCGTCGCTTGAACGATGCGGCGCGGGAAGAGTGTTGACGCTCTAGGCCTCCGTCATCAGAGCCTTCATCCGGGTAGGTTCTGTGCTTCCCTGACTTCCCGGGAGCCTGAGCCACCACTGCCCAGCTTAAGGAATTTTATGAGGCAATGTGCCTCCTTTTTGGGAAGATGACCCACCTTCGGCACCCTCGGGCACAGGTGAGTCGGTGAGGGCCCTCTCGGGTTCGAAGTCGTCGGCTTCGGCCATGGCTCCAGAGGGTCCCTCCGGATCCAATCGCTGATCCGTCCCGAAGCCGGTCATGCCACTGCGACCTTCCCTGGCCAGACGTTGACACTCCCGTTGTCGGTTCGGCCTAAAATCGACGTTGATCCCATCCTCACACCCGACAATCCGGAACAACGTCGCTCTATGCTGATTCCGTTCTCTGTGGGCTCTCCTGGGCCCAGGGTTGATCCAGACCCTTGTTCTTGTGGGTATGGATACGGGGAGAGTATGGAGGGGATGCTGGACCCTTTAGAATACCAGCTTGACCCCCAAATGGACTGGGTACAGGATTTGGATGATGTCAGTGGTCTAGACACCTCCCCTGACACTGGTATGCTCTCTTCTCTTACTGTGGCTATGGAGGAGGGTGCCTCTAATTCCATTGTGGTGAGAAAGGGTGGCTGAGGTCCTGGACCTCAGGCTACCTTCTGTGGAGGTTAGACCTAATATCCTAACCAATCTGCTTCAGCCGGGTCTTCCTCTTCCGAGCCCCTTCTTCCCTTTAATGAGGCAGTGACAGACGTCTTTTTAGGTACTTGGTCCAGACCCAGCACCAGGGCTCCCCCACACCCCAGGCCTGAGAGCCTTGTCATAGAGGCTTCTTCTTCATCTGGCGCATTCCCTGCCACACCCCCGGATAGGGAATCAAAAAGACTGGATAATTTGGGGAAGAAGTTTTCTTCCAACAGTCTAGCACTGCGGTCCGTGAACACTGCATGCCTTTTGGGCTGCTATTCCCATACTCTCTGGGATACGGTCGCGCAAATGCTGCCTAGAGTTCAGGAGGAAGCCTGGACTATCCTTTCCCAAGCCGTAACAGATGGGAGTGATGCAGCGAAGTTCATGATTCGTTGTGGACTGGATATGACCGACTGTCTGGGCAGATCGGTTGCATCAACGGTGGCATTGAGACACCACGCCTGGCTAAGAACATCTGGCTTTTCAGGGGATGTCCAGCAATCCTTGATGAACATGCCCTTTGATGGCACACATCTCTTCAGAGATGAGGCGGACTCTGCGCTCGAGCTCTTTAACGATTCCCGAGCCATGACCCGGTCCCTTGGCCTCGCGCCAGCTTCTAGATCGCAGCAATTAGCCTCACACCCGGGGCGGACCCTGGGTCGCCCAGTCTGCCCCCAACCCCCTCCTCAGCCTCACAACCTTCCTAGTCCGCGGGTACACCAGGAACCAGTTGGCGGCAGGATTCGCCATCACCTGCCCCAATGGCAATCTGTAGGAAAATGGCTCCCTGTTGCAGTTACCCCCCACTTTTTACCTGATATTGATGCTGACTTGACTAAGAAGTGTGCTGGGACTCTTCTAACCAGGACCCAGCACCAGTGTTCTTTCACTAAAAATGTACCATTGTTTCCACAATTGGCACACCCCTGGCACACAGATTATTGCCTTGTGAAAGGTACCAGTGGTACCAAGGGCCCTGTAACCAGGGAAGGTCCCTACGGGCTGCAGCATGTTATGCCACCTTAAGGGACCCCTCACCTAACACATAAACACTGTCATTGCAGATTGTGTGTGTTGGTGAGGAGAAAAATGCAAAGTTACATGGCATCCCCCTCAGGATACCATGCACACAAAATACTGCCTGTGGCATAGGTAAGTCACCCCTCTAGCAGGCCTTAAAGCCCTAAGGCCGGGTGCACTACACCACAGGTGAGGGCATAGCTGCATGAGCAATATGCCCCCACAGTGTCTATGTCTATTCTTAGACATTGTAAGTACAGTGTGGCCATATTAAGTATATGGTCTGGGCGTTTTGTCAAAAACGAACTCCACAGCTCCGTAATGGCTACACTGAATGCTGGGAAGTTTGGTATAAAACTTCTCAGAATAATAAACCCACACTGATGCCAGTGCTGGATTTATTAAAAAATGCACACAGAGGCAAGATGCTCCCTGTATTTTATCCAATCCTTAAGTGCAGGACTGACTGGTCTGTGCCAGCCTGCCACTGAGACGAGTTTCTGACCCCCTGGGGTGAGAGCCTTTGTGCTCTCTGGGTCCAGAAACAAAGCCTGCACTGGGTGGAGGTGCTTCACACCTCCCCCCTGCAGGAATTGTAATACCTAGCAGTGAGCCTCAAAGGCTCAGACTTCGGGTTACAATGCCCCAAGGCACTCCAGCTAGTGGAGATGCCCGCCTCCCGGACACAGCCCCCACTTTTGGTGGCAAGTCCTGGAAGATAGTGAGAAAAACAAGGAGGAGTCACTCCCTCAGCCAGGTCCACCCCTAAGGTGACCAAAGCTGAAGTGACCCCGTCCTTGGAAAATCCTCCAGCTTGTTTTGGAGGATTCCCCCCAATAGGATTAGGGATGTGCCCCCTCCCCACAGGGACCTAACAATTGAGTATTTAGGGGCGACCCTGAACGCAGGAACTCAGATTCCATTACCTCGGACAGGTGGTGTAGGAAGTTGGCTCTGTATATACTATTTTAAAGTAAGAAATAGTGTGCACAGTGTCCAAGAGCTCCCCTTAGAGGTATGATAGTGGCAAAAGTAGTTAATTCTAATGCTCTATTTTATGGTAGTGTGGTCGAGCAGTAGGCTTATCAGAGGGTATTGTTAAGCATTTGTTGTACACACACAGGCAATAAATGAGGAACACACACTCAAAGACTTACCCCAGGCCAATAGGTTTTATATTGAAAAATATATTTTCTTAGTTTATTTTAAGAACCACAGGTTCAAGATTTACAGCTAATACTTTAAATGTAAGGTAATTCACTTAGATACTTTAGGAACGTTGAATGAAAACAATATCATGTACAGTCTTTGTAAGTATGGCAATAAGCTATTTTCAAAGTGGACACTGCAAAAATCAACAGTTCCTGGGGGAGGTAAGTAAAGGTTAGATTAGGAGGTAAGTAAAACACTTACAAGTCTCAGTTCTGGGGCATAGGCAGCCCACCGTTGGGGGTTCAAGGCAACCCCAAAGTTACCACACCAGCAGCTCAGGGCCGGTCAGGTGCAGAGGTCAAAGAGATGCCCAAAACACATAGGTGCCTATGGAGAACAGGGGTGCTCCGGTTCCAGTCTGCCAGCAGGTAAGTACCTGCGTCCTCGGGGGGAAGAACAGGGTGGGGGCTTTGTAGACCACTGGGGGGGGACACAAGTAGGCACACAAAATGCACCCTCAGCGGCACAGGGGCGGCCGGGTGCAGTGTGCAAAGCAGGCGTTGGGTTTTGTATAGGTTTCAATGGAGGGACCCGGAGGTCACTCTAGCGGTGCAGGCAGGCACGGGGGGCTTCTCGGGACAGCCACCACCTGGGCTAGGCAGAGGGTCGCCTGGGGGTCACTCCTGCATCGAAGTTCGGTTCCTTCAGGTCCTGGGGGCTGCGTGTGCAGTGTTGGTTCTAGGCGTCAGGTCCCTTGTTACAGGCAGTCGCGGTCAGGGGGAGCCTCTGGATTCTCTCTGCAGGCGTCGCTGTGGGAGCCCAGGGGGGTCGTCTCTGGTTACTCACTGGCTCGCAGTCGCTGGGGAGTCCTCCCTGAGGTGTTGGTTTTCTGCAAGGCGAGCCGGGGGCGTCGGGTGAAGAGTGTAGAGTCTCACGCTTCCAGCGGGAAACGTGCAGTCTTTGAAAGTTGCTTCTTTGTTGCAAGGAAGTAGCTGGTATTGAACAGGGATGCTGTTCACGAGTGTTTCTTGGTCCTGTAGTCCAGGGCAGTCCTCTGAGGCTTCAGAGGTCGCTTGTCCCTGTCGGATGTGTCGCTGGAGCAGGTTTTCGAAGTTGGAGACAGGCCGGTAGGACTGGGGCCAAATCAGTTGTCGTCTTCCTCCTTCTCTGCAGGCTTGTAGGTCAGCAGTCCTTCTTTCTTCAGGGCGCAGGAATCTGATTTCCTGGGATCTGGGGAGCCCCTAAATACTTAATTTACGGGGTGTGTTTAGGTCTGGGAGGGCAGTAGCCAATGGCTACTGTCCTTGAGGGTGGCTACACCCTCTTTGTGCCTCCTCCCTGTGGGGAGGGGGCACATCTCTAATACTATTGGGGGAATCCTCCAAACTCAAGATGGAGGATGTCTGAAGGCAGGGGTCACCTCAGCTCAGGACACCTTAGGGGCTGTCCTGACTGGTGAGTGACTCCTCCTTGTTTTTCTCATTATCTCCTCCAGCCTTGCCGCCAAAAGTGGGGGCAGTAGCCGGAGGGACGGGCATCTCCACTAGCTTGGATGCCCTGGGGCGCTGTAACAAAAGGGGTTAGCCTTTGAGGCTCAGCGCCAGGTGTTACAGTTCCTGCAGGGGTTGGTGAGAAGCACCTCCACCCAGTTCAGGCTTTGTTCCTGACCACAGAGTGACAAAGGCACTCTCCCCATGTGGCCAGCAACATGTCTGGTGTGTGGCAGGCTGGCAGGAGCTGGTCAGCCTACACTAGAAGTCGGGTAGGTATTCAGGGAGCATCTCAAAGATGCCCTCTGGGTGTATGTTACAATAAATTGCACACTGCCATCAGTGTGCATTTATTGTACTGAGAAGTTTAATACCAAACTTCCCAGTTTTCAGTGTAGCCATTATGGAACTGTGGAGTTCGTGTTTGACAAATTCCCAGACCATATACTCTTATGGCTACCCTGCACTTACAATGTCTAAGGTTTTGCTTAGACACTGTAAGGGCATAGTTCTCATGCACATATGCCCTCACCTGTGATGTAGTGCACCCTGCCTTAGGGCTGTAAGGCCTGCTAGTGTGGTGACTTATCTATGCCACAGGCAGTGTGAGGTTGGAAGGGCACTCTGAGGGGAGTGCCATGTTGACTTAGTCATTTTCTCCCAACCAGCACACACAAGCTGTGAGGCAGTGTGCATGTGCTGAGTGAGGGGTCCCCAGGGTGGCATAAGACATGCTGCAGCCCTTAGAGACCTTCCCTGGCATCAGGGCCCTTGGTACCAGGGGTACCAGTTACAAGGGACTTACCTGAGTGCCAGGGTTGTGCCAACTGTGGAGACAAAGGTACAGTTTAGGGAAACACTGGTGCTGGGGCCTGGTTAGCACCACACTTTCAAATCATAACTTAGCATCAGCAAAGGCAAAATGTTAGAGGGTAACCATGCCAAGGAGGCATTTGCTTACAGGTGGGTCCTCCAAATTGTCTGAAGGGGCTACTCCCTCCCCTTCGAGACACCTTCTCCAGCCATGCCACCTTCATACAATCGAATATCGGAGGATCATATGGTGCTTCTCCGCAAGGAAGTCCAAGCACTTTTGGCCAAAGAAGCTATATAGAGGGTTCCATTGCCAGAAGTAGGTCGTGGTTGCTATTCCCGCTACTTTCTGGTGCCGAAAAAGGACAAAGGTCTTCGTCCTATATTAGATCTTCAGTTTACCATGCTCCCCTTTGGCATTACCAGTGCACCTCAGGTGTTAGCGAAAGTGATAGTAGTGGTGGTAACTCATCTGTGTAGGTTAGGGTGCCCAGTCTTCCCCTACCTAGACGATTGGCCGTTGAAGGCAAACTCGCCCCATACAGTCGTCTCCCACCTCCAGACTACGGCAAACTTTTTGCATTCGCTGGGGTTCACTATCAACTTGCAGAAGTCACACCTGACTCCTTCTCAGACGCTCCCTTTCATCATAGCTGTTCTGCATACAGTGCAGTTTCAGGCATATCCTCCCGAAAAGCGAATCCAGGATATTCAGGCTATGATACCGATGTTTCAGCCTCTGTCCTGGATTTTGGTAAGAATGACTCTAAGGCTGATGGGCCTCATGGCCTCCTGCATCCTGCTGGTTAAAAATGCCACATGGCATATGCAGGCTCTGCAGTGGGACCTAAAGTTCCAGTGGGCGCAGCATCAGGGAAATCTCTCCGACAAGGTCCAGATCTCGGAAGGAACTGGGAGAGACCTGCAGTGATGGTTAACGAATAAGGATTGGGTCAAGGGCAGATCCCTCTCTTTTCCCCAACCAGATCTTACATCGTGACAGATGCGACACTCCTGGGATGGGGCGGCCACATGAGAGAGGCGGAGTCAGAGACCTCTGATCTCCAGCGGAAATCAGGCTCCATATCAATCATCTGGAGCTCCAAGCGATTCGACTAGAATTGAAAGCATTCCTTCATTCTCTCAAGGGGAATGCAGTGCAGGTGTTCACAGACAACACCACCACCATGTGGTATTGCAACAAACAAGGCGGAGTGGGGTCGTGGACCCTTTGTCAAGAGGCTCTTCATCTTGGGACTTGGCTGGAACATCAGGGCATTTCCCTGGTGGTTCAACACCTGGCAGGTTCCTTCAATGCCAGAGCAGACAAACTCAGCCAACGATGCGTGGTCAATCACGAATGGCGTCTCTATCTGGAGGTGGTGCATGGTCTTTTCCTGCCGTGGGGAGAACCTTGGTTAGACTTGTTTGCCTCCGTAGAGAACGCGCAATGTCAGCTGTTTTGCACATTGGAGTTACCAAGGCGGCACTCGCTCTGTGACGCTTTGCGTTGCGAGTGGAATTCCGGCCTCCTGCACGCCTTTCCACCTGTATCACTTCTGCCCAGAGTTCTAAAGAAGATCAGACGAGACCTGGCCCGAGTAAATACTGGTGGCTCCGGACTGGGCACGAAGAGTCTGGTATCCGGAGCTGTTGATCATGGCCATAGTTCCTCCGATCAGACTGCCCGTTCAGGAGGATCTTCTATTGCAGCAGCAGGGGAGGGTCCTCCATCCAAACCTATCAACTCTATGGCTTCATGTGTGGAGATTGAGCAGCAACAGTTGGCGTCTTTTGACCTGCCACCCGAAGTCTGTGACGTTACCTTGGCAGCCAGCCGTCCCTCAACCAAAACTGTATACGCTTGTCGTTGGAAGAAATTTGTGGCATGGTGCGTCGACAAATCTGTCGATCCTCTATTTGCTCTTCTTTCTCAAATCCTTCTCTTTATTCTGTCTCTTGCCAGCAGGGTTCCACCTTGGGCACTCTTAGGGTATATCCGTTAGCTATCTCTACTTTCTTGAGATGACCAGATCAGCCTTCCTTATTTAAATCACCTATAGTTGGCAGGTTTCTTAAAGGCTTCACACATCTTTTTCCTCCTATCCCTTTCATCATGCCCCTATGGGATCTCAACCCGGTATTGACATACCTTATGTGTACCCCGTTTGAGCCGCTTCACAACTGCCCTTTACAGCTCTTAACTATCAAGACTGTCTTTTTAGTTGCCATTACTCCTGCCCGCACAGTAAGTGAGCTCCAGGCTCTGTCATCTAAGCCACCTTTCCTGGCCATACATCCTGACAAAGTGGTATTCCAAATGAGGGCTTATTTTCTACCTAAAGTAGTGACACCCTTCCATGTCGGACAGTCTATCACCTTGCCTACCTTTTATGCACCCCCACATCCCTCTCATGAAGAGGAGAGACTCCACCGTCTGGACCCAGAAGGAGCATTGGCGTTCTATCTTGATCGTACCAGAGACTTCCGGATGGATGATCAACTCTTTGTGGGATATGTGGGTGCAAAGAAGGGGAAGGCGGTGCAGAAGAGGACCATTTCACGATGGGTACTCCTATGCATCAAAACGTGCTACGCTCTGGCTAAAAAGCAACCTCCCGAAGGTTTCCGCGCTCCCTCCACCAGAGCTACTGCTGCTACCATAGCACTAGCTCGGGGTGTTCCAGTCCTGGACATCTGCCAGGCAGCGACGTGGGCATCGCTGCACACTTTTACCAAACACTACTGCCTGGACAATCAGGTCCGAAGGGACGGCTATTTTGGCCGTTCGGTCCTGCAGGACCTCTTGGTTCGCAGCCCACCACCGGGGATGGTATTGCACGGGTATCTATTCAAAGGTGAGAAATCTGCAACTAGAAGTCTCTAACAGATGTACAAGTTACTTACCTTTGGTAGCGATATATCTAGTAAAGACATATTCTAGTTGCAGATTCCTTACCCACCCTGCCATCCTCCCTACACTTCGAACTGATTTCTAGGGACAGGAACTTCCCCTTAAGGGCCCTAGTTTGGGGCAACACTCTCAGTGTTCTTCATGGCTCCGCGCTACTGGCGTGGAAAGTCGTGAAAAGAAACTGACATCAGCGCGCCGGAGTGGTGCCTATATATGACTGTGACGTCATCTCGTCGAACACGACCCAGCGACGCCCGCGGAGTCGACCGAGGCCACCTGACGGCACGCAGAGGTACTGCTCGAAGAAAAATCTCCGGATCCAGTCTGAAACCTGGGGAAATTCAAAGGTGAGGAATCTGCAACTAGAATATGTCTAAACCAGATGTATCATTTCCAAAGGTAAGTAACTTATACTTCAGGGCCATCCAGCTAAGGCACTTCCTATCCTTGCAAAATGGGATAGAAATGTGAGGACTCAACCTATTGATACTGAGTGAAAAAATACTCTTGCATATTATAAAAATGCGACCAATAATCTGAGTTCCTGCCAAACCCATTGCAAGATACCTCATAGAGCCTATCTTATCCCACTAATACTGAATAAAATTTAACCTAAAGCTTGCATCATTGCCTCAGGTCTCAGTGGAATTGCACTGATGTTCTCCATATGATATTGATGTGTCCAGTAGTAGCTGAATATTTGGAGGAAGTGCATTTACAAACATAGTGGGAACCATAACTACTCATTCCCTTAAGCACCGCATTTTAGTACTACTTCCTAAACCCAAAAGCTGAAATATCCAATATATATTTGTGGCACTTTCACTGCTACTGGCTAAATGGCAAGTGATGATACTTCCACCACAACCATCTAGTTCACCCTTTGATTCAAGGAAAGTGGATGTGAGGAAATGGATTGTCGCAAAGGAGATCCTTATGAGTGAGGGATAAATGAACAAAAGACTCCAGGAAGATCTAAGAGACTGGAAGGACATAACGGCAGTGCTGAATGGAGATTTTAAAAATAGTGGTTTCACTGGAACCTACTACTTAGACGGATGTATTATTTGAGGGCAAACAGGGGAAATAGTCAGTCCTGCAGCAAATGCACATTAACTTGATACTTACCGTACAGATCGAAACATGCAGGGTCACCGCTCTGCTGAAGAAACCTGTGATCAATCCTAATGATCTCAGCAATCGCAGACCCATCACGCTCCTTCCCTTTCAAGCCAGAGTCCAAGAGAAAGAGATCAACAAGCAGCTCTCCGCCCATCCTAAAGAACACCACCACCTTGTAGGAAAGTGCCTCTTTTAGACATGGTCCCCCCGTGACGCCCCCCCCATTTTGTCCACTGGTGCTGATGCTCTTGATTGGTAGTGCACTGGAACCCAACTAGTGCTCATCCCCTAAATACTACACAAGTGTTAATTGTAACACAGTTGGCAAGGACTTTAGCACCCTGTCAGACCCTGGTAAATGGTACCCTTGGTACCCAGGGCATGGGTACTAAATAGAATCATTAAGGCTTCAGCATGTATTATGCCACCAAATGGGCCCACACTCCAACTGTAGGCAGACTGCCATTGAAGGATGCAAGGAATAATGGTGCAAGCCATTTCAAAAACACAACATTGCTCACTCCCTGTGTGCAGTGCCCAAATGCAGGCATGTCCTACATGTAAGTCACTCCTACAGAAGGCTTTTAAAGCCCTAAGGCATGGTGCAGTATATTACATGTGAGGGCACATCTGCACAGATAGATATGTCCCTGTGATGACTGGTTCCATTACCAGTCATTGCCCCTGTTAAGCCTGGTTCCATTACTAGTCATTGCAAGTGTCCAGGAAGCTATTTGAGGACTTGTACTGGGCTTTATGAGTTACCCAGCTATATAATGACTTCACTGAGAGTAATGGTGTTTGTTATCAAACACCTTGTCATAATAAATCTGTAATGATGACAGTATCAGATTTATTGGGACATGCACCCAGTGGGCAACTTAGAGGTGCTCCCTGTAGCCCTACCAGCCTCTTAGTGTGTTGGCTTACTGGTATCTTCTAGCCTGCTACACACTTAGGTTACTGGCCTCCTGCAAGGAAGAACCCATGCTCTCAGCCTGCCTGCATGTCGCCTTGGAAGCCTACCTGCATAACGAGGGACATCAGGACATCTGAGACCCAAGACTAGATTGACCCTGCTGTTTTGTTCTTCCTGACTTGTCCCCATGCCCCTCATTGCAACCTCTTCACCCAGACACACCAGGGCAAGTGAAACTGCTGGTGGTACTTTGGACCTTGGCCTTCTAGCACCTTAGGTGCCTAAGGGCACCTCTGAACTCCACCTGCAAGTACCTGTTTGCTATGTTTGTTTTTCCCCCATAGGGTAACGCATGCCTCAAAACTGTCATTTGAGCTATTTTTTCCATTTGTTTGAAGTTTGATATCTCCACCTATACTAAAGTTATTGTAAATATCTTGGTGTCTAAATTCCAATTAAAATCTGCTTTATATTTAGAATTGGTCTCAGATTTCTTATTGAGTGTGTAAACCATTTAGTTACCATGTGTGTACAACAGATGTTTAACACTCTTCTCTAGTAAGCCTAAGCTGATCGACCACCACCACAGTGTAGGAAGCCAGCCTGATGTGTGGTGGGTACCTAAGGTACTTACATCAGGTCCAGGTATCCCCTCTTTGTGAAGTGTTGGCAGTGTCTAGAAGCCAGGCTCTCTAGAGGTGGCTGTGGATGAGCAGCCAAGGCTTACCTAGCAGACATGCAAAGCTCATGCAAAACCACTATAGTCACACAGCACTTACACACATGAAACAAAACATGCAGTTGTACAAAAATGAGGGTACTTTATTTTTGGAACACAATGCCACAAAGTACTAGAAGGGCAACTGTTAGAAAACAGTGCAAATAGCAGTAACCAATAGTGACCCTAGGGGGAGCCCAAACCATATACTAAAAAATGGAATGCGAACACAGGACCCCCACCTAGGTAAGTGGAATGTGTAGAGTGGAGCTTGGAGTACCAGAAAACCACACAGAGTTAAGTTACACCGTACCCCCCAGCGACCAGGAAAGTAGGAGTAAATCAATGGAATTTCCCTAAACCACAAAAAAAGGAACAAAAATAAGAAAAGAAGACACCCAGACAAGACTGCAAGAAACCAGCGGTGGATTCCTGGAGACGAAGACCTGGTGGAAAGAGAAGACCAAGTCCAAAAGTCACAGTGGAGTCAAGGAGGAGTAGGAGCTACTACTTACCCAGCTGTTCTTGCAGGAGTTGGTCGCCGGAGAGGAAGAACAGATCAGCACTGCAGCCCTGGAGCCGGAGAAGAGTTCCTGATGGATGCAGAAGATGTACCACGCTGGAGTGAAGATTGCAGACGGGTGTCAGTGTCGTAATTCCACCAACAAGCCTTGGCAGAGGCAAATTTGCGGTTAGTGGAAATGTGGTACTGCCAGGGACCAGCAAGACCCAGGTGGAAACCACCCCCCAGGAGGGGGAGTCACAGGGGATCCTCAGCGACTCAGAGGACCCACAAGAGTGGAGTCAGCACTCACAGACGTCCCACACGACAGGGACACAGAAGTTGTAGAAGGTGCCTACACAGCACTACAGAAAGGAATCCCATGCTGCAGGAGAACCACGCAGAGGGCTGTGCATCACAGAAAGGAGTGCTGGGGCCTGGAGCTACACGTTGCCTAAATATCCCTTGGAGGAGATGCAAACAAGCCTTGGCAGCTCTAAGAGATGCAGTGCACTGAGGTACTGCCCTGTTGGAAAGGCAAGAGCTTACCTCCACCAAAGTTGGACAGTTGGCAGAGAGGACCAAGAGGACTACTCTGGACCACCACCCGTAATGCAGGATCCACGCAGCTCAGGATGAGAATAGATCCACGCAGCTGGTTGTCATTGCAGCAGGTGCCTGTGGATGCAGGGGAGTAATTCCTTCACCCCATTGGCGATTCCTTCTTTCTCTAGTGCAGACTGAAGACCCGCCTCCCTCAGTGGATGCATAGCCGGTGGAAATGTTGCAGTTGTTGGCAGGAGCCCTGGAAACAATGTTGCAGAAGAGTAGTTCTTCTTGGAGGCAGATTGTAGGGTCCTGGAGGGTCCAGTCGCCGTTCCGAAGGCCAGTAGTGGAAGTGAAGGTTGCAGAGGAATCCTGCTGGAATCTTGCAAGCAATCTCACTCAAGAGAGAGAAAGAGACCCTCAGTAGCCCTGAAAGGCGGATTGGTCACCTAGCCAGGTAAGCACCTATCATGTGGGGGCTCTGACGTCACCAGCCTGGCCCGGCCACTCAGATACTCCCAGAATTTCCTGCCAACCTTCGAAACAAGATGGCAGAACCCAGGGACCCTCTTGAGGACCTCTCAGCACCATCCGTGGGGTGGTGATGGACAGGGGAGTGGTCTCTCCCCTTTCCATTGTCCAGTTGTGCACCAGAGCAGGGACTGGTGGAGGTCCCTGAACCGTTGTGGACTGGTTTTTGCACAGGGGGCACCAAATGTGCCTTTCAAAACGTACCAGTGGTTTGGGGAGGCTACCCCTCCCAAGCCAGTCCCACCTATTTCCAAAGGGAGAGGGTGTTACCTCCCTCTCCCAAAGGAAATTCTTTGTTCTGCCTTTCTGGGCTTGATCAGATACTTGCAACAGTATTGGGGTATGATTCTGACATGTTTGATACCAAACATGCCCAGGTTCGGAGTTACCATTATATAGCTGGACATAGGTCGTGACCGATGTCCAGTACACACGTAACATGGCATCCCAGCACTCACAAAGTCCAGGGAAATGGGGCTGGAGTTTGTGGGGGCACCTCTGCTAGTGCAGGGGTGCTCTCAGGTACCTGCACCCTGCCCTCTGAGCTGAGAGGACCTACCACAGACGTGTCTTATAGTGACCTGTAGTGAAACGGGGGTGCATGAACCCGTTTCATGCAGACTGCTATGATAGGCCTGCAGAACCCTTTGCATGGGCTCCCTATGGGCAGCAGAATAACTGCTGCAGCCCGTAGGGATCCCCTGGTATCCCAATGCCCTGGGTACCTTATACTAGGGACTTACATGGAGGGGGGGCAGTATTCCAATTGTGGGAAGAAAAAGGTACAGTTACCAAGTTAGAAGGGATAGAGCATAATCACTGGGGTTGTTTGCAGGATCCCACGAACACAGTCAAACAAACTGATAACAGGCAGAAAAATGGGCGTAACCATGCCAAGAAAGAGGACACTTTCCTACACACAAATAGAGCACTTGTGATTTTTTAAAGTAAGCTTTGTAAGTTAATAAGTGTTGTGGGGACTTTTTGCATAGTGTGCCCTTACGTTGGCACCACTACATAAAGAGCCAACATCCTACACTCTGGACTCCACCGAGTCAAGATTTCACAGCAACCACTGCACAGACACTGCCCTCCTAACTGCATCAAACGACACTCGCCTAATCATGGACAAAGGAGAAACCTCTGCACTTATCCTCCTCGACCTCTCAGCAGGGTTTGACACCATCTCCCACAGAACCCTCAATGCTAGACTTCAGGAATTAGGAGTCCAAGGTCTCGCCCTTAGTCTAATCTCCTCCGTCCTCTCCAACAGAAAGCAATGGGTCAAATTCTGCAATTTCATCTCAGAACAAAGAAGCTTATCTGTAGAATCCCCCAAGGCTCCTCCCACAGCCCAACACTGTTCGATGTATACGTGGCACCTCTTGCGTGCATCAGAAAAACCCACAACATCATCTCCTAGCCTATGACACTCAGCTCATCCTCTCCCTCTCCGTCTAGAACAATACCAGTAACAATTTCCCCAACTGCACGACCAACATAGCAAACTGGATGCGAGAGAACTGCCACAAACTCAACACAGATAAAACAGAGGTCCTGACCTTTGGAAATAAGAACTTCCCCTGGGACTCTTCCTGGTAGCTATCTGACTTGGGTCCTATGTCCACCGCCTCATACCATGCCAGGAACCTCTGCATCATCCTTGATGTAAAACTTTCGATGAACAAACAAGTCAATGCTGTGATATCATCCTGTTGCCACATGCTCAAAATGCTTTAAAAAAATGTAAACGGCTCCCCACGCACATCAAATGTACGGTCACCTAAGACCTCATCACAAGCAGACTCGACTACAGTAACATACTATACGTCAGCATCTCCAGCAACCTCACTTAAAAACCACCAGACTCATCCTAGATATCCCCAGAAGGGCACACATCACGCCCGACCTCTCAGAACTTCACTGGCTAGTCATCCAGGAACGGTGCAAATTCAAGTGCCTCACCCATGCCTACAAAGCTTTCCACAACACAGAACCAGCCTACCTCAACGACCAACTATGCCTCACATGATTTCTCCGCATCCGAAGGAAGCAGGACAGGAGGACGCGCTTTTTCCTTCATTGTGGCCAAAAGCTGGAACAAACTTCCTCTACATATCTGGACCACCACTTCACTTCTCAACTTCTGCAAGAAGCTGAAGACCTGGATTTTCAGCTAGGAGCACCTCCAGACCTACGCTCCTTCTCTGGCACCAGGATACACTCTCAGGTGCTAAGCTGCGTCCTACAAATCTCCATAACAAAAGATAACATGTATATCTGCTGCAAATACCAATTCTATCCATTTGACGATTCTTGAAATGTAAAGTTGTCTATGGTTTTGTATGGCTGAAGCTTACTTCGCCTTAAAAGGTATTGTGTATTTATTTGCTTTTTTGAAAGCACTGAAACCTGTTTTGAGACAAAAAGTTTATTTAAAAAAGTACGTGGAAGGGATCATTAATCTAAACATAGATGTCCAAACTCTTCAGAGCATGCAAGGTGAAGATAGGTACAATACTCTAAGAAGCTGGTTCTGAATTGTAAACTTCTTACAATGCCATCAAATTAATTTCCTATTTATGCATTGATCCTGCAAATAGTCCCTGCAACTTTATTGTAGACATTCTTATTCATGATGAAGTTACATTTGTTGACCTAGTGACAGATATTTTAC
The DNA here is from genome assembly GCF_031143425.1 of Pleurodeles waltl. Lineage (NCBI taxonomy): Eukaryota > Metazoa > Chordata > Amphibia > Caudata > Salamandridae > Pleurodeles > Pleurodeles waltl. The sequence goes on along the minus strand of NC_090438.1, from coordinate 776,316,937 downwards.
ATGAAGTTCCTCAGATTAACCACCCTTTCTTGCCTTTTGCAGAGGCTTTATAGAAAACTAAAATTTCCTAGGAGTAGAATAACATTTCTATAATGAACTTCATAACCGAGAAAAATGCCTTGTATCCACTCTTATGTATACTGTCTGTAAGAAATTGTGTTTTTAGTTGCAAAGGATGTAAGCCCTTCACAAGTAATAAATCTACAATTGTCTCTTTACTGGAAACCAAGTACCCCGTTTTAGGGCTTGTCTGTCTCAGGGTACCGAAGCAGATCTTTACTGTAAACCAAGTACCCCGTTGTAGGGCTTGTCTGTCTCAGGGTACCGAAGCAGATCAGACCACGGCGTATTCGCCAGTGGTGTAGGTTAGCAATTCCATTCATTCACTATTATGGCAAACTGTTCATTGTGCAATCACCATATTGTCAATAAAGCATTTGAATTCTACACAATGTTTGCTTGAGTCTTTTATCACAATCTACAGGTTACAAAATACAGCCATAAGAGTAACTTGGTCACACCCGAGGCACCTGCAGTCCTGTCTGTGTTCCAGTCACGCCCTGGAAACCCATATTCCTTGGTTCCCTTTTTTTTTTTTAAATAAAGGACAGTTTGGGCTGCCTACTCGGTCTGTCTCCTGCCCACGCTTCTACTTCAGCAGGCAATGAGAAGAACATGTTGTCTCTCTCAGGGCACTGCGTGCCTGTGGTCTTCCTCCCACCTCCCTCCAGACACGGACATGGGTTTCAATCCCAGTGCTTTGGCCTACCTGAAACTTGAGGAATAGAACCATGGTGCCCTGCTAGCTTCCTTCGTAATATAGGAGTCCTAGGGGAATAGGGTCCTGGGTTCCATTCACACTGCTCCAGCCATCAGGAAGATTGGGACCTCCCGGGGGTGCTTTTGAGTACGTTGGGGGCCCACGCTCGCCATATCCCCAAAAGGAATTAATTTAAAACAAATAAAATCCATCCTGCGTAAGGGAATCGGGCAGTGTCATATGCTTATTTTCTTCTTGTTTCTTTAGGCAGACAAATGTTTAAAGCAGCCTAAATTGGAGCCCATTTGGCCTATTTTGCTACAGCTGACCAAATAGGAGCATTTACAGCAGTCCTCCTGGCCTCTAAAGAGGCACATTTTATGGGGAGATGGATTTTCTGGCTCACTTCGCAAGCCTTGTCCTCTTTCTGGATCTTATTGTCCCTTTCCTGCTGGTGATAGATAGATACTTTATTTGCATAGGTACTTAAAACCATTGTATTAAAACCCTATTCGCAGTTTTAAGTTTTAAAAAGTTTCATCAGATTCTGAACTATCATAAAATACATTATCTTTTGCTGCTAGGTTAATCGAGGAATATTAATCAGCTAATATACCTGTTCGACGTAACGGCAAGCAGCTGGTAACGTACGAGCTCTATGGGGGGTTCATATAAAGACTTGAAAACATTCATTAAGCAGGTTACCTTACAATTTTGTCATGTTGGCCCCTGGTGCTTTTTTGTTACCTGGGTTAAAAATTTAACCAGTGACAGTTCAACTGTAGGTCCCCTGGAGCAAAACATGCCCGCACAACTTCCCTCCTTGATCATAGGGCCCTTTCATGAAATATATTTTTCCTTTCAAGTGCAAATTTTTTGCAGGTGCAAAGCAGATGTTGAGGATCTTCAGTGCCAGCGTCACAAAAACGGCAGTCTCTCAGCCAGGGGCTCGTATTTAATGTGCATGTTAAAAGCCCCTGTTGATACCTTAAAAACTGCTCTTTAGTGTGCCTTGAAAAGCTGAGGCTAAGGTATGCCTGTGGGCACAGAGTTGTATAGGTGTTCCGTGTCATTCAGGCATGGAACCTTCTTGAGAAGGAAGGCTGCTTTATCCTCCATTGAGCACTGGAGCCTAACTGACCTCTAGACTGCTTTTTTGAAGACACTGTGCCAAGTTGGAGTGCCCCATTGATCAGGGAGCCCTGTCTTCCTCAATGAATCTTCTAGGTAGACTCTGGCAGGTGAGGCATTCTTGGGCTGAAGCTCTTGCCATAGGTGATGGTTAAGGGAGTCTGAAGTGGCTTCCCGGACTGTACTCCGGACGTTTATGTATGCACCTTGTCGTGTCAAAGACTGATTCAGTAGACCGAACTCCAGTCTAATTTGAGCTGGAGAGGTGTAATTCGGAAGGTTGAAGATAATCCGATAAACTTTGTATATTGTGTGGTCTAGAATTTGCTAGTCTCTTCCTCTTTGAATTTCACTCCCATAAGTTATTGTGGGCAAGAGCTTAGCTTTCATTACCTGTAAGAGGGGAGTGAATGATGGTCCGTTCAATTCTGTTTTCAGTCTTTTTAAAGATACTGCTAAGGCCAGGTCTTTCCCCCTAATGCTACCTCTTTGGTGCGCAAAATTACCAGACTTATCAGTGATGACCCCCAGGTATTTGTATTTATGTGGTTGCAGGAGCTGCGTCTTGCTCCAGTACCACACCTGACTTCCCCTTGCTACTAATTAACATTGTACAGGTTTTTTCAAAGTTTGCGGACAAGATGTTGGCATCCGATTATATAGCTGGGTGGCATTTATCAAATGCTGGAGCCCTATCTTGGTATGGCTTATCAACATAAGGTTGTCCGCGTACATGAGACAGCAGCATCTGATCCCCGATTTTCGGGGCATGTGTGTTTGTGAGGGCAAGAACCCCCGCCAGATCTGCTAAGTACAAATTATCTATCTATCTCTCCTGGTGGGGGCATCTTGCCTTCCAGTGACCCAGTGGGGCTTGAGAGTCTGCAGCTTGGGAACATTGACCATGTTCTCATGTAAGACAGATGGGCCAGGGCTTCCAGGGTGGTGGTATAAGTGGGCTTTAACGGTGGAGGCCTTTAATGCTTACTGGAAAATCTATGGTGTTTCACTGTATTGTACAAGTTAATTACTATGTTCTCCAGCAGGATTACCTCATATTATAGCCATGAACATGCTTGGCACAGTTTCTGGGAAAGATAGGGACTGGGAGGTAATCTGCATCTGTTAATTAGATTGTCACACTGCACCTGCGATGGGACAGCCCAGGCCTACAGAAACAAAGGAGGAGGGCCAGACCCCTGGAGCCCACACAGAAAGGGTGAGCCTTTTAAATTTTGGTGGAAAGGTGCAGGCAGCTGTGTCTGCTAGGGGCGCAGCTGAGGCTGTCATGGAAACTGTGTCCACAGACAACTTAAACTTGCCATATTGAATTCTCACTGAATACTGTTGGAGGGTTGGGAAAGGGGTTGGAGTGATTATTTGGCATTCTAACATTGGCCAGGAGGCCCTAGTTTCCAGAACATTTTAGGAGTCATTTTGACCCTGGCGGTACGAGACCACCAGGGCTAAAATGACGAAAGCACTGCCAACAGGCTGGCGGTGCTTCCTGGGGTATTACGACTGCGGTGGAAGCGCCGTGGTCGCACCGCCGGGGCCGGCGGTATTCCGCCACATTTGCCCCGGCGGTGATAATCCGCCTGGGCAGCGCTGCTAGCAGCGCTGCCCAGGGGATTACGAGTCCCCGACTGCCAGCCTTTTTCTGGCGGTTTGAACGGAGTCGTTGGGCCCGCCAATGTTGTAATGAGGCCCTTAGTCCCTACTTAAAGACCACTGCACAAGGGAGAGATAGATGAGAAGACCCTGGACCTGTATTCTGTGATGAAAAAGAATGCCAAGCTTGAAGGAGAAGCTACCTGATACTCCAGCAAGGATAGACTTTGGTACTTTGACTCCAGCTGACCCTCAGAACTAGGTTGTCTCTCTCCAAGGGCTGTGGTGTAGATCTCCTTATGCCCCCTGAGGAATAGTTGGGGTAATGAACCTGTGGGGAGCCCCTGGAGTGTTCCCCAAGGCTTCTGTTGACTTGCCTCTGACTTCTTTGCTGAGATCCAGGTGCCCTGAAAGATAATCAGGAGGCCATGACACCCAGGGAGTGCAGCAGGGAGGGTGTTCTGTTTGCTGGCTATGGATGGACTGTTGTAGACACCCCCCCCCCCCAAGCAGGAGAGGACCTGGGGAATGAAGCAGAGGACAGGCTGGCGCAAGGAGCCGTGTTATCAAGTTCTCATTGAAAAACATCCTTTTAAAGGCCAGGAGGCCAAGACTTGCCACCAGGAGACAAATGAGCCTATAATTGTGTAAATTGACCCTACAGGTCTGAGAGGCACCCTGGTCCCCCACAATCGAGCAAGCGAGAACTGTGTGGGTCTTCACTGGATTTTGATAAACTACCCCCGGGGATGGACTGGGGCCTGTCCCCTGGGGATCAGTGCAACCAAATTTATTAAAATATGATGGGGTGGAACATGTGTGAGGCCCTATCCTGAGCCCCATCTCCCCAAAGACCGGCACATCACCAAATCATCAAAGGGACTCCATCCCAAGGACATTAACTTTAGATCTAGGGGCATTGCCCTCCCTCATGACCATGTCTTGAGGCAGGGGGTGGGCATGCCGGCCTTCCCCCCCCACTGACTGCAATCAGCATGGGCAGGGGGGGGGAGTACACCGCTCCCACCTGCAAGCAGTAGCTAAGGAAAGTATGTTGCTCATGCCACAGCAGAAGCACAGGAATGTGTGCCAGGTCCCACGTGGCACTGAAAAGAGCACGCGCATTGGGGAGCCGGCGGAGGCTGCAGGGTTCTTGTGATTCGCCCCACAACAGCCCCCAAAAAAGCATGTGGGTGTTCATTAGGGCACCCAAATAAAAAAGAAAACGAACATAAATGTGCTATGCAGCGCCGTGCCACCTAAAGGCGAAGAGTGGCTTTGCCGCTCATTCAATATGCAAGCCCCGGGGACATGGAACGCCTCATACTCTCCCCAAAAGCATTATAAATTTGCATACTTTCCCATTGCTGTCCCCAGGAAGGGCAGGTGCACAACCAACAGTTGTAAAATGGGTGGTTGCATTGCATGCAGCAGCCACCAGAAAGGTTTATTTTTAGAAATCCCACAATACCTCTCCCGGTTAGTTTGCCTTCGTTTTAAAGCATTCCCGGAGCTGGAGCTTTTGGTCGTGAGCTCAGGAGTAGAGGGACACCTTTTGGTTGGTCCTAAAGCTGCTGTAACAGAAAGTAATGCCTGACAATGCATATTGGCATTCTCCATGGAGTGCCACCTGTTGAAGGAAGGGATTATGTTTGGCTGCTCTCATAGATTAAGCTGTTGTACATTTGAAACTAGGTTATTAGCAAAAACAATCGACGCAGTTAAGAATATTGCACGCAAAGTTTCTTAATTTCTCATAGAGACAAGTCCTCATCTTGTGAAGCTCTGCAAGCGCCAGACTGGATATGGAGATTTTTTTTTTTTTTGGGGGGCAATTTCCTCGTGCTTCGGTAGGCGGTGTCGTGTGTCTTCGTGTCAGGTCTAACCTGCCTTGGAGGTGACGTTGGGGGCCATTATATCTCTGCCACATCAATGTGCTGACATCAGCTCCTTTCTTTCTGTGCCTTCTGATGTGGATCCTTTCGATAATCGATTTCAACAGGAGCAGAAGGTATATCCACAATCCTCTCTAGCACTGAACACCACAGACAATGAACATCTGCAACATACACCAGCAGAGGGAAAAGGGGAAGTGGAACAAAGAGACTGCTTCAGTTGTCTGGTGCTTTTGGTTCTCTAACTTTGAATTTGTCTAGTGCTGGGTTTACTTGAGAAGACACTTATAATAAGTTACAACAATACATTACCAATAACCACACAGAACTGTAATTCTTAATAACACTTATTGCAATTCAACAACCTTATTTCACTATCCCATTCACAATCCCGTTCTAATAATTTCTTACCTGCTGATCTGAAGGATAGCTCCTCTGTATATATAAATTGAGAAGGTAACGGGACTCAATTCTTCATTAAGCATTCAAATTAGGTTCTCTCTCTTCTTGAATCTGTTTATGAATGTTTTATTAATTCCTGTCTGTATTTGCTTAAACTTTGTTTCATGCAAACCACCTTTTATCCTTTTAGTTAAATGTCTTTGTTCAAAGGTGGCCGATCATCTTTTCTTATTATTGTTATTTCTTTGTAACTGTATAGATGTGTGTATGTGTATTATTGATATGCTTGCAATTTAATTTTGTCTTGCTGTTTTAATATTGTTCAACTTTCTTTCATTAAAGAAAATAATGCCGCATGAGGCTTTTCATTTCAAAGTCGTCATATGCGTCCCCCTGTTTTTAACTTTGAACTTACGTCTTCACTCTCTTGCTTTTTCTGGAATCTGGCGCTGAAGCGATATTATGCATAAAGGAGTCACTATGGAAATCAGAGTTCAAACACACTATGAAACACTAGCCTCTCTCTCTCAGGAACACTACTCATGAATGTGGCGATTTTTCCTATTCAGACACTGCTCACTCAGAAGCCTGGAAACGTTGTTCTGCAAATATTGCTCATGTGCCGTGAGTAAGGTTCTATTCACTGCAAGAACCTTGTAATTTTCTCCTCAAGACAGATGCACAGTAAATAGACACTACTTAACCGCCTCAAGGAAAAAGTTGAGGTGTGCTGTGGGATGTGCATGTGCACGCGTTAACAAGCGACAAAGCAGTCACTAATTCTTTGAGAATCTTGCAGAACTGATCTAAGGATCACTTTCCAGAATGGCCACATTCTCTTCCAACTGGGATATTTACTGCATTTGGAGATCTTTTTGCAGATCAAACCATAACAGGCTAGTGCATTCATGACAGGTCCATAGCTCCATTTATCCTATCAGTTTTGACATAATGTATTTTCCCCAAAATCCAACCGTGTGTGGAAGGGATCTTCTCTCCTAAGATCACAGGTTTCAAACCATGCAGGGATGGTCAGCGCCAAATGTAAGTGGACAACACCCATGATATCTCCCTCTGATGTCTTAACTCCAAGGATGACCCAGCATTGTGTGACTGCTGCAGAAGATGCACAAAAAGGCAATCTGCAACCTGGCAGCCTAACTTGCTGTTGCGGAACTCCGAAGGAAATCAAAGAAGACATGGTCCCATTTGAGGGCACACTCCAGTTCTCACTCCTGATGTCAATCTTTCAGTCGATCATCATCGAAGTCATGAAGTCCAGGTAAGTCCAAGAAAAATATAAAACATAAGCCCAAACTTGGATCGCCTTCATCCCATCACTTCCACCGTTCAGATTTGCCCAGCTCCATACCTACAGGCTGCAGAATGCTTCCTTAATTAAGGAACTGATTCTGACTCTGCTCCTGATGCTCCTCTATTTTCCAGGACCATCGGCGAAGCCACAACAGCTCTATAAACTGGGACTGGCCATGGACCACATTTTGGGATCCTCTCGGAATCCCACCAGAGCACCCTTGGGCCTAAAGATTTGAGATGATCTCCAGTTGGACTACTACCAGCAGATCCATTCCAGACACTGACTGCATCACTTGATCCAAAGTAGGCCCCTTTCCTTGAGCTCGGCTCTGCTGATACTGGCCCTAGCACAATGTCTGATGCCACCTTCGGAGCTGCAGCTGACACTACTAAGCCGCACCTTGACACTTGTAACAACATCAGTGATGCCATAAGCAGAGCCAATAGATTTGTCTGTGTCCAGGGTCACAAATGGCATGCCTTTATTCCCATTCTGAATGAAGCTTTGATGACGATAACCCCTATGATGACATTTATGATTATGAAAACCTGTTCTAGGACTTGCAAAAGGCCACTGGCCTGGAGAACTCTCTAGATATTGGTAATGCCTCCCTTAATCCTTCAGTGCCAACAGAGGAATCTGCCTCCTTCGCAACCTGGGTCATGAGAGTAGAAAAGGTATTGGACCTCACTTACCCACCAAAGAGTTCAAAACAAATGTCCTGACTGGGGTCCTTAACCCAGGACATACAATTCAAGAACCAATTCACTCCTTTAACAACGCTCTTTCAATGTGCTGATAGACCCCTGGGCAAAACCAGGATCTTTCCCACCCGGTCAACTTGCAGATAGCAAGGCAACCTCTGCCTGCCCTCGGGGATCTGGATTTCCTTTTACAACATCCCACTCTGTAAAGCCTAGTGGGGCAGGCGTCCACAAGCAGAATTAATCTGAATGTGTTTGTGAACCCCACTTCCTGATAGAGAATCCAAAAGCATGGAAACATTCACTAAACATGTGTTTTCTTCTGTCAACCTTGGCCTATAGTCAGTCAGCACCAGCTGCCTCTATGGAAGGTATTTGCACATTACTATTTGTTAGATTTACAGACATCTTGCCGTCTATCCCTGGGGACATTCGGCCAACCCTAAAAGCTCATTCAGGATGGCCACAATGCAGCAAATTACTCTATACATTCAGGTCTGGACATTACCGGCTATTGGACCAGTGTGATACTTAGGGGCCACACTTCGATTTGCTCCACTGGCTTCTCCAGTGATATGCAGTGTAGGAGGCTGGACTGGCTTGTAGTGAGTACCAAGGGGTACTTGCACCTTGCACCAGGCCCAGTTATCCCTTATTAGTGTATAGGGTGTCTAGCAGCTTAGGCTGATAGATAATGGTTGCTTAGCAGAGCAGCTTAGGCTGAACTAGGAGACGTGTGAAGCTACTACAGTACCACTTAGTGTCATATGCACAATATCATAAGAAAACACAATACACAGTTATACTAAAAATAAAGGTACTTTATTTTTATGACAATATGCCAAAGTATCTTAGAGTGTACCCTCAGTGAGAGGATAGGAAATATACACAAGATATATATACACAATACCAAAAATATGCAGTATAGTCTTAGAAAACAGTGCAAACAATGTATAGTTACAATAGGATGCAATGGGGACACATAGGGATAGGGGCAACACAAACCATATACTCCAAAAGTGGAATGCGAACCACGAATGGACCCCAAACCTTTGTGACCTTGTAGAGGGTCGCTGGGACTATTAGAAAATAGTGAGAGTTAGAAAAATAACCCTCCCCAAGACCCTGAAAAGTGAGTGCAAAGTGCACTAAAGTTCCCCTAAGGATAAAGAAATCGTGTTAGAGGAATAATGCAGGAAAGACACAAACCAACAATGCAACAACGATGGATTTCCAATCTAGGGTACCTGTGGAACAAGGGGACGAAGTCCAAAAGTCACAAGCAAGTCGGAGATGGGCATATGCCCAGGAAATGCCAGCTGTGGATGCAAAGAAGCTTCTACTGGACAGAAGAAGCTGAGGTTTCTGCAGGAACGAAAAGGGCTAGAGACTTCCCCTTTGGTGGACGGATCCCTCTCGCCGTGGAGAGTCGTGCAGAAGTGTTCTCCCGCCGAAAGAACGCCAACAAGCCTTGCTAGCTGCAAATCGTGCGGTTAGTGTTTTTGGACGCTGCTGTGGCCCAGGAGGGACCAGGAGGTCGCAAATTGGACCAGGAGGTAGAGGGGACGTCGAGCAAGACAAGGAGCCCTCTTAGCAGCAGGTAGCACCCGGAGAAGTGCCAGAAACAGGCACTACGAGGATACGTGAAACGGTGCTCACCCGAAGTTACACAAAGGAGTCCCACGTCGCCGGAGACCAACTTAGAAAGTCGTGCAATGCAGGTTAGAGTGCCGTGGACCCAGGCTTGGCTGTGCACAAAGGATTTCCGCCGGAAGTGTACAGGGGCCGGAGTAGCTGCAAAAGTCGCGGTTCCCAGCAATGCAGTCTAGCGAGGTGAGGCAAGGACTTACCTCCACCAAACTTGGACTGAAGAGTCACTGGACTGTGGGAGTCAGTTGGACAGAGTTGCTGGATTCGAGGGACCTCGCTCGTCGTGCTGAGAGGAGACCCAAGGGACCGGTAATGCAGCTTTTTGGTGCCTGCGGTTGCAGGGGGGAAGATTCCGTCGACCCACGGGAGATTTCTTCGGAGCTTCTAGTGCAGAGAGGAGGCAGACTACCCCCACAGCATGCACCACCAGGAAAACAGTCGAGAAGGCGGCAGGATCAGCGTTACAGAGTTGCAGTAGTCGTCTTAGCTACTATGTTGCAGTTTTGCAGGCTTCCAGCGCGGTCAGCAGTCGATTCCTTGGCAGAAGGTGAAGAGAGAGATGCAGAGGAACTCGGATGAGCTCTTGCATTCGTTATCTAAAGTTTCCCCAGAGACAGAGACCCTAAATAGCCAGAAAAGAGGGTTTGGCTACCTAGGAGAGAGGATAGGCTACTAACACCTGAAGGAGCCTATCAGAAGGAGTCTCTGACGTCACCTGGTGGCACTGGCCACTCAGAGCAGTCCAGTGTGCCAGCAGCACCTCTGTTTCCAAGATGGCAGAGGTCTGGAGCACACTGGAGGAGCTCTGGACACCTCCCAGGGGAGGTGCAGGTCAGGGGAGTGGTCACTCCCCTTTCCTTTGTCCAGTTTCGCGCCAGAGCAGGGCTAAGGGGTCCCCTGAACCGGTGTAGACTGGCTTATGCAGAATTGGGCACATCTGTGCCCAAGAAAGCATTTCCAGAGGCTGGGGGAGGCTACTCCTCCCCTGCCTTCACACCATTTTCCAAAGGGAGAGGGTGTAACACCCTCTCTCAGAGGAAGTTCTTTGTTCTGCCATCCTGGGCCAGGCCTGGTTGGACCCCAGGAGGGCAGATGCCTGTCTGAGGGGTTGGCAGCAGCAGCAGCTGCAGTGAAACCCCAGGAAAGGCAGTTTGGCAGTACCAGGGTCTGTGCTACAGACCACTGGGATCATGGGATTGTGCCAACTATGCCAGGATGGTATAGAGGGGGCAATTCCATGATCATAGACATGTTACATGGCCATATTCGGAGTTACCATTGTGAAGCTACATATAGGTAGTGACCTATATGTAGTGCACGCGTGTAATGGTGTCCCCGCACTCACAAAGTCCGGGGAATTGGCCCTGAACAATGTGGGGGCACCTTGGCTAGTGCCAGGGTGCCCTCACACTAAGTAACTTTGCACCTAACCTTTACCAGGTAAAGGTTAGACATATAGGTGACTTATAAGTTACTTAAGTGCAGTGTAAAATGGCTGTGAAATAACGTGGACGTTATTTCACTCAGGCTGCAGTGGCAGGCCTGTGTAAGAATTGTCAGAGCTCCCTATGGGTGGCAAAAGAAATGCTGCAGCCCATAGGGATCTCCTGGAACCCCAATACCCTGGGTACCTCAGTACCATATACTAGGGAATTATAAGGGTGTTCCAGTAAGCCAATGTAAATTGGTAAAATTGGTCACTAGCCTGTTAGTGACAATTTGAAAGAAATGAGAGAGCATAACCACTGAGGTTCTGATTAGCAGAGCCTCAGTGAGACAGTTAGTCACTACACAGGTAACACATTCAGGCACACTTATGAGCACTGGGGCCCTGGTGAACAGGGTCCCAGTGACACATACAACTAAAACAACATATATACAGTGAAAAATGGGGGTAACATGCCAGGCAAGATGGTACTTTCCTACACAACCCCCCCCCCCCCCCCCCCAAACGAAGGACAATAAGACTAGCCATGACCTGATGAGTCTTCATTGTCTAAGTGGAAATATCTGGAGAGTCCATCTGCATTGGAGTGGCTACTCCCAGGTCTATGTTCCACTGTATAGTCCATTCCCTGTAGGGATATGGACCACCTCAATAATTTAGGATTTTCACCTTTCATTTGTTTTAGCCAAAGTAGAGGTTTGTGGTCTGTCTGAACAATGAAGTGAGTGCCAAACAGGTATGGCCTCAACTTCTTCAGAGCCCAGACCACAGCAAAGGCCTCCCTCTCTATGGCAGACCAACGCTTTTCTCTAGGGGTCAACCTCCTACTAATAAAAGCAACAGGTTGATCCTGGCCCTCATAATTAAGTTGTGATAGGACTGCCCCTACTCCTAATTCAGATGCATCAGTTTGGACATAGAATTTTTTAGAGTAACAAGGGCTGCTTCAGCTCCTCAAAAGCTTTCTGACAGTTTGCTGTCCATAATACCTTTTTAGGCATTTTCTTGGATGTGAGGTCATTAAGAGGGGCTGCAATGGAGCCATAGTTCTTAATGAACCTCCTGTAATACCCATTGAGGCCTAGGAAGGCTCTCACCTGAGTCTGAGTGGTAGGGGGAATCCAATCAATAATTGTTTGGATTTTCCCCTGCAGTGGTGCAATCTGTTCCTCACCAACAAGGTGTCCCAGATAAACCACCTTACCCTGCCCTATCTGGCACTTTGAAGCCTTGATAGTGAGGCCTGCCTTCTGCAGGGCCTCCAAAACTTTCCATAGGTGGACCAGGTGATCATCCCAGCTGGAGCTAAAGACAGCTATATCGTCCAAATATGCTGCACTGAAAGCCTCCAGCCCTTGCAGGACTGTGTTCACCAACCTTTGAAAAGTGGCAGGTGCATTTTTCAAACCAAAAGGCATTACTGTAAATTGGTAATGGCCTCCAATGGTTGAAAATGCAGTTTTAGGTTTAGCATCTTCTGACAATTTGATCTGCCAATACCCTGCAGTCAAATCAAAAGTGCTTAGATGCTTGGCAGATGCCAGTGTATCTATGAGCTCATCTGCCCTGGGTATAGGGTGAGCATCAGTTTTGGTTACCAGGTTGAGACCTCTATAGTCTACACAAAACCGCATTTCCTTCTTTCCATCTTTGGAATGGGGTTTTGGTACAAGTACCACAGGAGAAGCCCATGGACTTTCAGAGTGCTCAACCACTCCTAGTTCTAACATTTTCTGCACCTCTTGCTTTATGCAGTCCCTGACATGGTCAGGCTGCCTATAGATCTTACTTTTAACAGGTAAACTGTCTCCAGTATCTATAGTGTGCTCACACCAAGAAGTGGTACCTGGCACAGTAGAGAAGAGTTCAGAGAATTGATCTAGGAGATTTATGCAATGGTCTTTCTGCTCAGCAGTAAGACAATCAGCCAAAACTACACCTTCCACAAGAGCATCTTGTTCTGTGGAAGAAAAGAGATCAGGTAGAGGATCACTGTCTTCTTCCTGTCCCTCATCAGTTGCCATGAGCAGGGTGAGATCAGCCCTGTCATAGTAGGGTTTCAGGCGGTTTACATGGAGTACCCTAAGGGGACTTCTTGCAGTACCTAAGTCAACTAAATAGGTGACTTCACCCTTTTTCTCAACAATTGTGTGGGGACCACTCCATTTATCTTGGAGTGCTCTTGGGGCCACAGGCTCCAAGACCCACACTTTCTGCCCTGGTTTGTACTGAACCAAAACAGCCTTCTGATCATGCCATTGCTTCTGGAGCTCTTGGCTGGCCTGAAGGTTTTTACTGGCCTTTTTCATATACTCAGCCATCCTTGATCTGAGGCCAAGTACATAATCCACAATATCTTGCTTTGGAGCTTTTAAAGGTTGTTCCCAACCCTCCTTGACAAGTGTTAGTGGACCCCTAACAGGGTGACCAAAGAGGAGTTCAAAGGGGCTGAAGCCCACTCCTTTCTGGGGTACCTCCCTGTAGGCAAAAAGGAGGCATGGTAACAGGATATCCCATCTCCTGCGGAGTTTTTCAGGGAGACCCATAATCATGCCTTTGAGAGTTTTATTAAATCTCTCCACCAGTCCATTTGTTTGTGGATGATAGGGTGTAGTGAACTTGTAAGTTACACCACACTCCTTCCACATGGCCTTTAAGTATGCAGACATGAAATTGCTTCCCCTGTCTGATACTAATTCCTTTGGGAAGCCCACCCTAGAAAATATTCCTAGGAGGGCCTTTGCCACTGCAGGTGCTGTAGTGGTCCTTAAAGGAATTGCTTCAGGGTATCTTGTGGCTTGGTCCACTACCACCAAGATAAACCTATTGCCTGAAGCAGTAGGAGGGTCAAGGGGGCCAACTATGTCAACCCCTACCCTTTCAAAGGGAACCCCAACCACAGGCAGTGGGATAAGGGGTGCCTTTGGAGTGCCGCCTGTCTTACCACTGGCTTGACAGGTTTCACAGGAATTACAAAATTCCTTTGTGTCCTCAGACATCCTAGGCCAATGAAACAAGGGGACAAGTCTGTCCCAAGTTTTCATTTGTCCCAGATGCCCAGCTAGGGGAATGTCGTGTGCAAGAGTTAGGAGGAACTTTCTGTACTCCTGAGGAATCACTAACCTCCTGGCAGTTCCAGGTTTAGGATCCCTTGCTTCAGTGTACAAGAGGTTGTCCTCCCAGTAAACTCTGTGAAAGTCACTGACATACCCATTAGCCTGTTTGACAGCTTGCTGTCTTAGACCCTCTAATGTGGGACAGGTTTGCTGTGCCACACTCAGCTCCTCCCTGGCAGGCCCCCCTTCACCCAAAAGCTCAGCAGTGTCTGCTTCCAGCTCCTCTGGTGTAGGTTCTGCACAGGGAGGGAATTCTTCTTCCTCTGAAGTTGAATCCACTGTAGAGGGAGGGATAGTAGGAAGTGGTTTGCTTCTACTAGCCCTAGCTTTAGGGAGCACTTGGTCCATTGTTCCAGGATCCAAGCTTCCCTGTCCTTTTTGCTTTTTGGCCTGATCCCTGGTTAAAGCAAAAATATGCCCTGGGATGCCCAGCATTGCTGCATGGGCCTCCAACTCCACATCTGACTAAGCTGATGTCTCCAAATCATTTCCTAGTAGACAGTCTACAGGTAAATCTGTGGCTACCACAACTTTCTTTGGACCAGTAACCCCCCCCCAGTTGAGATTAACAACAGCCATGGGGTGGCTAAGTGTGTTGTTGTGAGCATCGGTTACTTGGTACTGGTGACCAAGTAGGTGTTGTTCAGGGTGGACCAGTTTCTCTATGACCATAGTCACACTGGCACCAGTGTCCCTGTAGGCGTGAACCTCAACACCATTTATTAGGGGTAGCTGCTTGTACTTATCCATATTAAGGGGACAAGCAACTAAGGTGGCTAAATCAATAGCCCCCTCAGAGACTAACACAGCCTCTGTGGCCTCCCTAACAAGGCCAACCCCAACTAAGTTACCAATAGTGAGCCCAGCTACTCCCTTGGATTGGCTATTAGTAGGTTTGCTCCCACCACCAATGCTATTAGTAGGGACACTAGGGGTAGCAGTAGGGGTTGTAGTGGTAGGAGGCTTGGTGCTTTTCTTTGGACAACTGGGATCTGTTGTCCAATGGCCTTTTACTTTACATAAATAGCACCATGGTTTCTTTTCTTTGTTTTGATTAAAGGAGGATTTGGACCCACCACCCCCACCAGAGTGTTTTTGTGGGCCTGATGAAGACTCATTTTTAGATTTGTCCCCACCCTTGTCAGAAGACTTACCATCCTTCTTTTTGTTGCCATCTTTGTCACCCCCTGTATGAACTTTTCTGTTCACCCTTGTTCTGACCCATTTGTCTGCCTTCTTTCCCAATTCTTGGGGAGAGGTCAGATCAGAGTCCACCAAGTACTGGTGCAACAAAGCAGACACACAATTATTAAGAATATGCTCTCTCAGGATCAAGTTATACAGGCTGTCATAATCAGTAACTTTACTGCCATGTAACCACCCCTCCAAGGCCTTCACTGAATGGTCAATTAAATCAACCCAGTCTTGTGAAGACTCCTTTTTGGTCTCTCTGAACTTTATCCTGTACTGTTCAGTGGTTAAGCCATAACCATCCAGGAGTGCATTCTTAAGAACTGTAAAATTATTGGCATCACTTTCTTTCACAGTAAGGAGCCTATCCCTACCTTTTCCACTAAATGATAGCCATAGGATAGCAGCCCACTGCCTTTGAGGTACATCCTGTACAACACAGGCCCTCTCAAGTGCAGCAAACCACTTGTTAATGTCATCCCCCTCCTTATAAGGGGGAACTATCTTATGCAGATTCCTGGAATGATGCTCTTTTGCAGGATGACTATGGGGAATACTGCTGCTGCCACCATGGGTTTCTAAACCCAGTTTCTGTCTCTCCTTCTCTACTTCTAAAGTCTGTCTATCCAAATCCAGCTGTTGCTTCTTGAGCTTCAGTCTGGTTTGTTCCACTCTCAATCTATTGAGCTCCCTTTCTAACAATCTGTCATCAGGGTGGGTGGGAGGGACATGTCTTGAAACAGAAGTATGATGAGAATGGACAGAAGGAGACCTGTCCCTTACAGAGGGCACCCTAACAGCTTGGCTAACAGAAACATCAGTACCACTGTGGTGAGAATAAATGCTTTTGCTATGATGTGAGACAACACTATTTGTATGGTGTGGCTCTTCATCATTACCAACTATGCTAGACTGTCTAGTAATGGGCAGGCTTTGAAGTTTCTTTCCTGAATCTTTTCCTGGGGGAGTCCCTGGATCAGATTGGGAACCATTAGCTACTTTTTCTACAGATGGGGCACTTCTAGCCTTATCCTGTTCTCTAAGCATGTTAAGTAACAGTTCCAAGGAAGGATTCTTCCCTACACTCAAACCTCTCTCTATGCAGAGACTCCTTGCTCCTTTCCAGCTAAGGTGATCATATGCAAGTTTGGACAGATCAACATTTTGGCCTGTGCCAGACATTTTTAGAGAGAGTTAAAGTGATAGAAAAAGAGAAAAAAGTTTGTCAGAGCTTTTAGAAAGACATAGAAAAAAACTTTTGTAACTTTTTAGAACTTTTTGGAAAGTTTAGAAGTACTTTTCAGCACTTAGAAAAGAGTGAAAAGAGGAAATGCAAAACTTTTTGGCTATGTGTATATACACTGAACTTGTTTTGTATATTTTTCTCTTATGAAAAGTACAATGACAAGAGTGGTAAGTAGTCTCAAAGCACTTATCCCACCGCTGCACAACCAATGTAGGAGGCTGGACTGGCTTGTAGTGAGTACCAAGGGGTACTTGCAACTTGCACGAGGCCCAGTTATCCCTTATTAGTGTATAGGGTGTCTAGCAGCTTAGGCTGATAGATAATGGTAGCTTAGCAGAGCAGCTTAGGCTGAACTAGGAGACGTGTGAAGCTACTACAGTACCACTTAGTGTCATATGCACAATATCATAAGAAAACACAATACACAGTTATACTAAAAATAAAGGTACTTTATTTTTATGACAATATGCCAAAGTATCTTAGAGTGTACCCTCAGTGAGAGGATAGGAAATATACACAAGATATATATACACAATACCAAAAATATGCAGTATAGTCTTAGAAAACAGTGCAAACAATGTATAGTTACAATAGGATGCAATGGGGACACATAGG
This sequence comes from Pleurodeles waltl, assembly GCF_031143425.1. Taxonomy (NCBI): domain Eukaryota; kingdom Metazoa; phylum Chordata; class Amphibia; order Caudata; family Salamandridae; genus Pleurodeles; species Pleurodeles waltl. Next base: position 776,299,851 of record NC_090438.1, on the reverse strand, counting down.
GATAGGGGCAACACAAACCATATACTCCAAAAGTGGAATGCGAACCACGAATGGACCCCAAACCTATGTGACCTTGTAGAGGGTCGCTGGGACTATTAGAAAATAGTGAGAGTTAGAAAAATAACCCTCCCCAAGACCCTGAAAAGTGAGTGCAAAGTGCACTAAAGTTCCCCTAAGGATAAAGAAGTCGTGTTAGAGGAATAATGCAGGAAAGACACAAACCAACAATGCAACAACGATGGATTTCCAATCTAGGGTACCTGTGGAACAAGGGGACCAAGTCCAAAAGTCACAAGCAAGTCGGAGATGGGCATATGCCCAGGAAATGCCAGCTGTGGATGCAAAGAAGCTTCTACTGGACAGAAGAAGCTGAGGTTTCTGCAGGAACGAAAAGGGCTAGAGACTTCCCCTTTGGTGGACGGATCCCTCTCGCCGTGGAGAGTCGTGCAGAAGTGTTTTCCCGCCGAAAGAACGCCAACAAGCCTTGCTAGCTGCAAATCGTGCGGTTAGCGTTTTTGGACGCTGCTGTGGCCCAGGAGGGACCAGGAGGTCGCAAATTGGACCAGGAGGTAGAGGGGACGTCGAGCAAGACAAGGAGCCCTCTTAGCAGCAGGTAGCACCCGGAGAAGTGCCAGAAACAGGCACTACGAGGATGCGTGAAACGGTGCTCACCCGAAGTTACACAAAGGAGTCCCACGTCGCCGGAGACCAACTTAGAAAGTCGTGCAATGCAGGTTAGAGTGCCGTGGACCCAGGCTTGGCTGTGCACAAAGGATTTCCGCCGGAAGTGCACAGGGGCCGGAGTAGCTGCAAAAGTCGCGGTTCCCAGCAATGCAGTCTAGCGAGGTGAGACAAGGACTTACCTCCACCAAACTTGGACTGAAGAGTCACTGGACTGTGGGAGTCACTTGGACAGAGTTGCTGGATTCGAGGGACCTCGCTCGTCGTGCTGAGAGGAGACCCAAGGGACCGGTAATGCAGCTTTTTGGTGCCTGCAGTTGCAGGGGGGAAGATTCCGTCGACCCACAGGAGATTTCTTCGGAGCTTCTAGTGCAGAGAGGAGGCAGACTACCCCCACAGCATGCACCACCAGGAAAACAGTCGAGAAGGCGGCAGGATCAGCGTTACAGAGTTGCAGTAGTCGTCTTAGCTACTATGTTGCAATTTTGCAGGCTTCCAGCGCGGTCAGCAGTCGATTCCTTGGCAGAAGGTGAAGAGAGAGATGCAGAGGAACTCGGATGAGCTCTTGCATTCGTTATCTAAAGTTTCCCCAGAGACAGAGACCCTAAATAGCCAGAAAAGAGGGTTTGGCTACCTAGGAGAGAGGATAGGCTACTAACACCTGAAGGAGCCTATCAGAAGGAGTCTCTGACGTCACCTGGTGGCACTGGCCACTCAGAGCAGTCCAGTGTGCCAGCAGCACCTCTGTTTCCAAGATGGCAGAGGTCTGGAGCACACTGGAGGAGCTCTGGACACCTCCCAGGGGAGGTGCAGGTCAGGGGAGTGGTCACTCCCCTTTCCTTTGTCCAGTTTCGCGCCAGAGCAGGGCTAAGGGGTCCCCTGAACCGGTGAAGACTGGCTTATGCAGAATTGGGCACATCTGTGCCCAAGAAAGCATTTCCAGAGGCTGGGGGAGGCTACTCCTCCCCTGCCTTCACACCATTTTCCAAAGGGAGAGGGTGTAACACCCTCTCTCAGAGGAAGTTCTTTGTTCTGCCATCCTGGGCCAGGCCTGGCTGGACCCCAGGAGGGCAGATGCCTGTCTGAGGGGTTGGCAGCAGCAGCAGCTGCAGTGAAACCCCAGGAAAGGCAGTTTGGCAGTACCAGGGTCTGTGCTACAGACCACTGGGATCATGGGATTGTGCCAACTATGCCAGGATGGTATAGAGGGGGCAATTCCATGATCATAGACATGTTACATGACCATATTCGGAGTTACCATTGTGAAGCTACATATAGGTAGTGACCTATATGTAGTGCACGCGTGTAATGGTGTCCCCGCACTCACAAAGTCCGGGGAATTGGCCCTGAACAATGTGGGGGCACCTTGGCTAGTGCCAGGGTGCCCTCACACTAAGTAACTTTGCACCTAACCTTTACCAGGTAAAGGTTAGACATATAGGTGACTTATAAGTTACTTAAGTGCAGTGTAAAATGGCTGTGAAATAACGTGGACGTTATTTCACTCAGGCTGCAGTGGCAGGCCTGTGTAAGAATTGTCAGAGCTCCCTATGGGTGGCAAAAGAAATGCTGCAGCCCATAGGGATCTCCTGGAACCCCAATACCCTGGGTACCTCACTACCATATACTAGGGAATTATAAAGGTGTTCCAGTAAGCCAATGTAAATTGGTAAAATTGGTCACTAGCCTGTTAGTGACAATTTGAAAGAAATGAGAGAGCATAACCACTGAGGTTCTGATTAGCAGAGCCTCAGTGAGACAGTTAGTCACTACACAGGTAACACATTCAGGCACACTTATGAGCACTGGGGCCCTGGTGAACAGGGTCCCAGTGACACATACAACTAAAACAACATATATACAGTGAAAAATGGGGGTAACATGCCAGGCAAGATGGTACTTTCCTACATGCAGCAAACCTAAATGGACTTTTTGACGGCTGTAGGGTCTTTGGAGCGAAAGCTGACTCTGCCTTGGAAAGACCACTGCCTGCTCTCTAGGTCTAGTTGCGCCTGCACAGCAGTTTCCCCAGCAACTTCGCCCCCTTCAAGGCTTCAGTAGGGGATACCAGCAGAGGCAACGCCAGAATGCAACCCTACAACAAGAGGCCTCTCAATCTTATCCAGATGGGGCAGGGGATCAGTGCGACAACATCCAAACCATCAGGGCCATCGATCTACCAAGACACCAGTTCCCCCTTCCGTGGCTGGCTCAAAACTGCTTTAAGTCATCCTCGGAAGCAAAGTATCATCCAGTGGGAGGCCGCATCACCTTCTATCGTCCTGGGTGAGGAGCATGACATCCCACTATTGGTTGTTCCAAATTGCTGAACATGGTTACTCCCTCCCTTTTTTGGCTCACCCCCTTGATATGCCACCCACACCACAGCACCTCCCGGAGGATCACCTGTCCATACTCCGAGGTAAAGTTCAAACTCTCTTGGCCAAGGGAGTCATACAGAGGGTTTCAGAATTAGAGGTTGTGACTGGCTGTTACTCCCATTATTTCTTGGTGCAGAAGAAGGATGGTGGCTTCTGCTCTGATCCTAGATCTTTGCCCACTGAACTTCTTCTATCAGAAGTACAAGTTCAGAATGCTCACCCTAGCCCAAGTTCTGTTTGCCCTCGATCCAGGAGACTGGATAGTGTTATTGGATTTGTCGATCACCTGTTTTGACATACCTGTCCTGCAGTCCCACAGATGTTACCAGTGGTTTGAGGTAGGCTACAAGTACTTTCAGTTCTCCATGCTCTCCGTTAGCTTTACCAGTGCACCTTGGGTGTTCATGAAGAAGATGGTGGTGGTTACGGCCCATCTACGGAGGTTTGGAATATTAGTCTTTCCATACGTCGATGACTAGCTACTGAAGGCAGGCACCTCTCAAACGGTCATAAACCACTTTCAGACGACAGCCTACCTGTTAACATCACTGGGCTTTTCCGTTAATTTTCCGAAGTCACACCTGACTTTTTCCCAACAGTTCCCCTTCATCTGCACCATCCTGGATATGGTGGTCTTTTAAGCACTCCCTCTGCCTCAATGAGTCCAGGCCATTCAGGCTATGATCCTGATGTTTCAACCTTTGACCTGAGTTAGATTGAGAGTGGCTCTGAAGCTTCTTGGCTTCTTTCACCCTGCTTGTGGATCGCACCAAAGGATCTTATCATATCCCCTACAGGTGCCCAAGGAGATTAAAAGAGTTCTACAGTGTTGGCTGCTCCACATCATTTGGACCGGCAGCAGACCCCTCTCACTACCCCACCCAGAGCTAACGGTAGTGACAAATGCATTTTTACTGGGAGAGATGGAATTCAGAGGACTCTGACCTTCAGCTGAGTCCCTGCTCCACATCAGCTTGTTGGAGTTACTGGTGATTCACTTGCCACTGAAAGCATTACTTCTGACCATCACAGGGGAATGGGTAAAGGTTCTCACAGACACACAACCACCATGTGGTAGTGGAACAAACACAGCGGTGTGTGCTCCTGGGCCCTGTGCCAAGAGGCTCTAAGTGTATTGAAATGACTGAACACTCAGGGTATATCCCTCCACCCAATACCTGGCAGGACCTTTAAACAAAACAGCGGACAAACTCGGCTGACTTTGCTTGGCAGATCACAAATGGACTTTACACTCAGAGGTGGCACAGGACATGTTCTAACAATAGGGATTAACCATGCTCGATCTGTTAACCGTGGCAGAAAATGCTCAGTTTCCAAGCTTTTGCACATTGGAGTTCCCAAGAAGATTCTCCATCTGAGATGCCTTTTGACTGGACTGGGGCTCGGGCTCCTGTACACTTTTCTGCCCCTATTTCTCCTGCACAGAGTACTGAAAAAGATCATAAAGGACCGGGCCCAGGTCCTCCTAGTAGCTCTGGACGCAATGAGATTGTGGTGCCTCAATTGGCATTCATCTTTTACAAGCAAAGTTGTCTGACATTTTATTGTTTTGTCTCTCTCTCTCTCTCTCTCGCCCAGCAACGCCTTGGTGTGGTCATAGTTAAGGTTTACTTTTGGTGCTTCAGCCTTTCTACGGTTACCCAATCAGGTATCCCTTTTCAAATCACCTGTTGTGGTGTTTTTATTTAAACAAACCAATCCACGTGTTCCCGACAATTTTTTGTAATGCGCAGTGGCACCATAATTTGGTCCTTGCCTACTTAATGTGCACTCCCTTTGAACCAGTGCACAGCTACCCTGCTAATCATAAAAACAATGCTTCCAAATGTAATCACCTTGGCTTTGAGTGTGAGTGAGCTCCAGGCATTGTCCATCCTGTAGCCATGTATTACACAAAAAGAGAGATCTGGGAGTGTCTCTTCCCCATACTGTCTTCCTGACACAACAATAAATAACACAACGCGTATGGGGAATTTTGTGAACAGGTTAATCTGTCCCGTTCAACTAGTCACCAGATCACAAACGTGGTTTTCTAGTTATCGGCGTGTGGTGATGGTGGCTGAGTGCTCTATAGAGGATGGGGGTGTTCCCCTTATGGAATAGGTGGTCTCACACACATTATAGTGTCATGCTTCATCATTTGACCACCTATCCCCACCCAGGTAGGATAATACCACCTGGGTGGACTCAACCTCGTCGTTAAAAGAACTCTGAGGGAATGCTGAAAATAATCTTTCTGGATAAAGCAGGGATACAGTTGAGTGAGAATATAAGCTAAAATTACCTAAAACATCACTGGTGTAGCCTAGCCCTTTAATGACGGTGTTTGTTGGTAAGGTTAAAAACAATTAGGACACTCTTGGATATAATGGTTCAAGGTGACATCTAAGTCTATATGGCCAACATATTCTGCCCTCTCCTATAGCCAAAATGGTCTGGGGCATTCATCAAGGCCTAGGATCCCTCCTATATATGGGGATAGCTGGCTAAGCTAGTAAGTGAGCAAAAACATTAAAAATACACACTAGGCCTATCTGAGGGCCATATAGACTTAGATGACTTAGATAGACTGGTCTGAGTCTTTCCACAAATCCGCCAGCTGGTGAAAGTACTGCTTTGATATTTATTACAAGGTGAGGAATCTTCAGTTAGAAGTCTCTTTTAGAAGAACGTTACATACTTTTGGTAGTGCCTTTTGCAGTAGAGACTTCATCTAATTGCAGATTCCTCGCTGAGCCACCCTTTCCCTCCATTGTGTGGATTGAACTCATATGGTTCATTAATAAGCTCCCCAGTATAGATATCTGCACACTGTTGTACTCTGGTTCTGTGGGCTATTGGTCCTATGTAGCAGACAGAGATCAGGAAGAAATTGACATCAGCACTCGGAGGTGGCACAGAAATAGTGGCCGCGGTGTCACATCAGGGGTGGGACAGATCTGATGCAGAGCAACACTACACCACCTATCTATGTGCAAAGGACTTGCAATGGAAAATTCTCCAGATCTAGTGTGGCACCTAGAGATGTTCACAAGGTCCGAAATCTGTGATTAGATAGAGCCTCTACCAGAAAAGGTGCTACTGAAAGTAAGTGACATTTTCTTAAGGTGCTTAATGTGGACAGAGGTTTGAAGTTAGAGGTGGCTGCAGCTGTCAACAAAATAACTCCGAGTGGAAAACTTTAATTCAAGACGAAGACAAGACAGAAGATAGTGGTGTGTTTACTGGAAATTTGAATGCGTGTGTGTAGTAATGATACCAAGTCCTGTGAACTGTTTAATGGAAACATAAGTATATGTGTAAGTTAGTGAGAGTAAACAAATCCATAATTCGAGTGGAAATCAAGGTGAATAGCAACTTTTATTAGGAATTGAAGAGTTGTCCCCTTCACCAAATTGTAGTTTGGAAATTGGTTGGGTGATAGTGGTAGTTATGGCAGGCTTGGGCTCTCTGTTCACCCCAATATCTGACAATTTGTTTAACCAAAATTGGAAGCAACAGAATTTGGAACCAGGTGACATCACAGTGTTTGGGTTTAGTGAGAATAAAATAGATTTGATTGGATACCTGGTACCTTTATTTCCATTTCAGGGAAGAGGAATCATGGGGAAGGAATATGTAGTAATGACAGACTCTCCACATTTTGCAAAGGCATCATCAAAGATATATGGGGAATCCACTCAACTCTAGTGTGAAGGAACTAATTTATGTTTGGTGTTTTTTTACCAGTTTATTGTATATTATATGGCAGTTTATGAAAAGACTTTAAATAATGTTACAAACAAATTGGGATTTCCAAATGAGCTAGGTAAAGAAGTCCAGACACCATATTCTACAAAAACATACGTTAAGAAATGTACTGATTAGTGCTCACAAAGGTTTAACAAAGCTGATCATACAGTTATATGATAAAGGTCTTATTGAGCCTGTTAACTTATCCGAATTGGTGTGACAACTGTTCTGGTGTACAAGACGATAGCCAGTTGCAGATTGTGTGCCGATTTTTGTTTCTCTGAACAAAAAGGTTGTTGTAGATTGTCGTCCACTTTCATCTATTCAGGAGTTTCTGCTATTCTAGAAGCAAAACATTTGAACATATTCGATCTGAAATTAGCATAACACCAGATAGAACGGATACCCAGTTCAATAGATATTACAGTGTTCCTTACACTATAAGAGGCTTATCGTCTACCAAAAAGCTGTTTGGTTTGGCTTCTGCCACCTCTTTTTTCCAGAGGTGATGTAGAATTTATCTGCTAGAGACATCTAGCTACAGATTCCTTACCTTAGAAGTTTTCCCAGGCATCAGACTGGATCTGGATATTTTTAAGCATTAGCCCTTCGCACCAGTATGTAGCTCCATTCAGCGCCACACCGGCGGGGCCAGAAGTGACATACAGAGTGGCTATATAGACGACAACCAAATGTGCTGATGTTAGTTCTTTTTTTCTGCTCCAGTCATAACAGGTCCAGCGACAACTACCCCCAGTCTTTTCTGACTGCCTTTTTTCTCTCAACTTTTGTCTAGGCCTTTTTGTGGTTTCCATCTCCTCCATCTCCTGGTGCTAGGGATGTCTCCCAAGAAGCCAACCTGATTCAAACCATGTTGTGCCTGTCACAAGCAGATGTCTGTGACAGACCCACATTTGGTTTGTCTTTGGTGTCTGGAGTGGAACCACTACTCCCAAAACATGTGAGGATTGCTGTGCCATGAATTTGAAGGCACTGAGGGGACGGTCACTCAAGCTCTTCGTTATCTAACATCTGTCGACTCCATGAGGTTCTTGATCCCTGTCGTGGAGAAGGGTCCCAGGATTGCCTGCAGAGCTGCTCCAGATGGTCGTTGTCCCAATCTCAATCATCAGATATGTCTAAGAAGAAGAAACGACTTCTCCACGTCAGTCCAAGACCTGGTACAGTAGTGTCGGGACTCCAGGCCTCACTCTGCGGTGGAGCCTGTGTGTTTCCTAGAGCTGAAGCAATCCCCGCCCAACTCAAGTAGCTTTATGAGGCTATGCACCTCAATTTTGGGAGGTCCAGCCCCTATGGAGTGCCCTTGGGCCCCAAGGGTATGGAAGAGACCCCCCACTGAATCTTGCCTGGCAGGTTCACCCTTGGCATGAGTCTGACTCCTTGGATCTGGTGGTGGATCCGGAGCGACACAGACTGCGAAACAGTGACTTTCCCCTGCACCCTGCTCCAGTGATGTAGCTCCAGACATGGCATGACATGGCAGCCCAGGCCCCATCGTTATACCTGGCAACGATACAGAGTCAGATCAATGTCGACCAACACCGACTTGGGCGCCAGCTGGGACTATGCTTCCCGAGTCAGAGCTAGTGCCTTTTTTTATTTGACAGGCTTGGAGAGAGTGTTGATTAGGAGAGGTCAGAGGACCTCTATGGTTACCAGTGTGCCCCAGATGATACAGACGACAACTAGTACAAGGATCTGGTTGATGCCAGTGGTTTGTACACCCCACCAGACGCTGACCTGGTCTCTCCTCCTACCGTGGATACGGAGGAGGGTGCCTCTTTTGCAGCAGTGGTGCGGAGAGCGAATGAGGTGCTGGACCATCAGCTGCCCTCAGTGGCAATCAAGATGCAAGATGACCATCTTGTCTTAGGTTCTTCAGCCGGAAGTTCCCCCTCCAAACCCTTACTCACTTTTAACAAATCCCTTACAGATATCCTACATAGGGGCTCCTGTGCACAGGGCAATTGCCCACCACCATTGTACCGCTCTTGGAGACCCACTTTTTCTCACTCAGCACACTACCCTGGAGAAATTGGTGGTCCAAGCCTCCACTTCCATGATCAACTGGGGCTTATTCCCTACCGTTCCACCGGATAGGAAATCCAAGAGGCTGGATACCTTCAGAAAGAGAATGTTCTCTTCCACCAGCTTAGCACTGCGGTCAGAGAACACAGTGTGCCTATTGAGCCAATATCAGCACATTGTGTGGTTTTGGTTGCACAAGTGATGCCTATGGTCTCGGAGGAGGCCTGAGCCATATGCTCTCCAACTATTGACGGCAGGAGAGATGCGGAAAAGTTCACCATTCGATGTGTACTTGACACAACCAACTCACCAGGCAGAGCGATTTTTTTGAGGCACCGCTCCGGGCAGAGCACAATAGGCTTTTCAGGGGATGTCTAGGCTTTACTCATGGACATGCCCTTTGATGGGTTTTCGCCTTTTTGGTGAGGAGGTGGAGTCGTCGCTGAAGTGCTTCAAGAGCTACAGTCAGGTCCTTGGGCCTTTCCATGGCTCCTAGATAATCCCAGTCCACCTTCCGCACTTTTCATGGCTATTGAAGGGACTTCTAAAAGCATTCATTCATTCCCAGTCACTAAGGCTCACAGTGACCCAGCCTTTTCAGGGCCAAGGATGGCGTTCTCACAGACCACATGGGACAGCTAGCCAGAGGTCAGGCCAGCCCGCCACTCCCAAGGCAGCTGCTGCCCCCAAACTCCTTTAGTATGCCTTTATACCACCACAGGCACACAGTAGGGAGCAGGATATGCTATCACCTGTACCACTGGCAGCTGGTAACATGCAACAGATGGGTTCTACATATAGTCAAAAGGGGCTACTCCTTCCCCTTTCTGGACACCCCTCCACCTATGCCACCCACTTACAACCAGCTGATGGAGGATAATCTCTCCTTACTCCTTCAAGATGTGTTTGCTCTCATGTCCAAGCGCGATATCGAGAGTGTGCTGGCATTAGAAGTAGGTTGTGTTTGCTATTCCTGACACATTCTGGTGCCCAAGAAAGACCTGTGCCTTCTCAACTTCTTCCTGAAAAAGGAGAAGTTCAAAATTTTCACATTCGCTCAAGTCATGTCTGTTCTGGACCCAGGGGATTGGATGGTAGCGTTGGACTTGGCAGGGCGCATACTTCCATATCCTTATCCTGGCTACCTACAGATGTTACCAGTGGTTCACAGGGTGCCAGGAGCACTTTGTTTGATGTGCTTTCTTTTGGCCTTATTGTCACCCCTCGCTATTCACCAAGATGATAGTGATGGTGGTGGTTGACGCACATCTGCGGAGGTTCCAGTCTTTCAATACCTCGACAATTGGCTGTTGAAGGCGAGCTCTCCCCAGGCAATTGTCTCTCACCTCCAGACTACAGCGGACCTCCTGCATTTTCTGGGTTTCACTGTAAACATGTTGAAGTCACACTTGGCTCCTTCTCAAAAACTCCCTTTCATCAAGTCTGTTCTGGACACAGTTCAATTTCTGGCCTATCCTCCCGAGCAGCGAGTCCAAGATAATCAGGCTATGATACCAATGTTTCAGTCTCTATCCTGGATTTCAGTGAGACTGCCTCTAAGGCTGTTGGACCTCCTGACCTCCGGCATCCTTCTTGTGACATATGCCTGCATATGATTGCTCTGTAGTGGGACCTGAAGTTTCAGTGGGCACAGCCTCAGAGGAATCTCTCCAAAATGGTTCAGATCTCGGAGGGAACTGCAAAAGACCTGAAGTGGTTTCTGATGAACTACGATTGGGTTAGCGACAGACCCCTCTTCCTTCCCCACTCAGAGTTGACTGTAGTGACAAATGTGTTACTCCTGGGCTGAAGCGACCATCTGGGAAAGTAGGAGATCAGAGGAGTCTGGTCTCCGGCAGAGTCTAGGCTTTTAATCAACCTGCTTGAGCTCTGCGTGATCCATTTGGCATTGAAACCCTTTCTTCCTTCGATCATGGAAAGGCTGGTCCAGGTATTCACAGACAATACCTCTTCCAAGTGGCGCTGCAAAATCTAGGATGGACGGGCCCCTGTCCGTTTGTCAGGAGGCCCTGCGTAGCTGGACATGGCTGGAACATAAGAGTATTTCCCTGGTGCTTCAACACCTGGCAGGCTCTCTAAACAACAGGGCAGATGAATTCAGCCATCGATGCCTAGCAGATCACAAATGGTGTCTCCATCCGGAGGTGGCACAGGGTCCCTTTCAAGAGTGGGGAGAACATTGATTAAATCTATTTGCCATTGCAAAGTTCATGCATGGTCAGCAGTTTTGCGTGCTGGAATTTCCAAGGGAGCTCTAGCTCAAAGATGCTTTTTGTCTTCAGTGGAGCTCCAGCCTCCTGTATGCCTTTCCGCCAATACCACTTCTTCCTAGAGTTCTCAAGAAGACTTGGAACCACTGGGCCCAAGTCATTCTTGCTTCGAATTGGGCACAGAAAGTTTGGTATCCTGATCTATTGTGCATGAGCATCAGTCTTCCTGTCAGGCTGTCTCTTTGGGAGGATTTTATGTCACAGCAACAGGGGAGGGTCCTGCACCTGAACCTGTGCACTCTGCCTTCTTGCATTGAGGTTGAGCGGTGAAAGTTGACATGTTTCAACCTCCTAAAGTCTGAAATGTTATTGTATTAGCCAGGCAACCCTCTACTAAGAGGGGTACGCCTACAGCTGGAACAAATTTGTGTCATTGTTTGCATCTAGGAACATCAACCTTTTCTCTGCACTCCTTTCCCAAGTTTGACTATTTGTTCTATCTGTGACCCAGAAGGGCTTCTCTCTGGGCACAGTTAATGGCTATTTATGAGCCATTTCAGCTCTTTTGCAGTTTCCGGACCACCCTTTTTTGTTCAAGTCACCTGTTGTGATTAGGTTCCTCATAGGTCTCCAACATTTGTTTCCTCCCAGGCCATTTATCATGCCCCATGGGGACTTAAATTGTGTCCTCACTTTCCTCATGTGTGCACCTTTTGAGCCGCTGCGCAGCTGCCCTTTACATTTGTTAACTCTCAAGACATCTTTCTTAGTGGCCATTACATTGTGCACCCTCCTAATACCACCTTTTACCCAGACAAGCTGGTTCTTGTACCTCCTTTCTGCTGAAGGTTGTAACTCCTTTTCATGTCGGCCACACTATCACCTTGCCTCACCACCATCACCATCTTCTTTGCTCTGTCTCATTATTTTAACAAACAGGAGAAACTCCAGTGTCTGGACCCAAAAATAGCTTTCTTGTTGTACATTGATTAAACTAAGAGTTCTTGATGGATGATAAACTCTTTATAGGCTATGTTGGAGCTAAGAAAGGGCAGGCAGTGCAGAAGCGGACTCACAATGGATAGTGCTCTGCATAAAGATTTTCTATGCATTGGCCAAAGAGCAACTTCCTGAGGGTTTGTGTGCTCACTCCACCAAAACTAAGGCTATGACTACTGTGTTAGCTTGCAGAGTCCCTATCCTGGAAATCTGTTAGGCAGCCCTCTGGGCGACCCTACATACATATACCAAACACTACTGACTGGACAGTCATGTCTGTCATGTTGGGCATTTTGCCTTTTCGGTCTAGCAGAACTTCTTGGTCTAATCTGTTTGCAGACCCACCTCTGGACAGATATTGCTTCGGTATCTATTCTAAGGTAGGTGATCTGCATCTAGAAGTCTTTATCAGATGTACAAGTTGTACTTACCTTTGGTGATGCCTTATCTGGTAGAGACTCTGACTGCAGATTCCTTAGCGATCCTCCCTGCTCTGTGAACTGATTGTAGTGAAATGGTCCCTCTTATAAAGGCCTTACAAATTCATACCAGTTGTCAGTGTTCCTCGTGGCTCCGTGCTCCTGGTGTGGAAAGTTGCAAAAAGAAACTGATGTCAGTGCTCTGGGGTGGTGCCTATGTAGGCACCACTATGTCACTTCCGGTGCGGATGACACTGACGATGTTGATGCAGAGCTGAACAACTCCACTGCTAGCACGCAGGAGTACTGCTTAAAAATTTCTGCATCTAGTGTGACGCCTGGGGAAAATTCTATGATAAGAATTCTGAACCTAAAGAGAGTCTCCACCAAATAAGATGATACCAAAGGTAAGTAATATATTCAATCTGATAGAGGATTCTAGCTGCAGATTCCTTAGCTTTGAGTTTCCCAGGCATCAGACTGGATCCGGAAACTTTTCCTTGAGCAATACCGCTGTGCGTGCCGTCTGGTGGCTCCATTAGGTTCCATGTGCGTCATCCCCATCGTTGGTGCCAGATGTGACATCGCGGTCACTTATATAGGTGCCACCCAGGCACAAAGACGTCAGTTACTTTTTTCACAACTTTCCACGCCAGGACCGCAGGGCCATGAAAAGAACTGACAATTGTGTGTCCAATCTAGTGCCCTCAAGAGGGATCACACTGACCCTAGCAAATGAGTCTGCAGAGCGGGGAGGCATGAGTGGGTGTAAGGAATCTGCAGCTAGATATAGTCTCTATCATATAATGCGTTACCAAAGGTAAGTAACTTGTTCATCTGATAGAAACTTCTTGCCGCATATTCCTTACCTTTGAAAAGATACACAAGCCATATCCTCCTGGGGGGGTGGGCTGCGGACACATTTTCTAATCTAGAAAGTACTGCAGGACTGATAGGTCGAAATGCCTGTCCCTGCAGACCTGACTGTCCAGGCATTTATGTTTGGCAAACGTGTGCAGGTACGCCCAAAAGTCCAGGACTAGGACTCCACGTGCTAACCCAGTGGTCGCAGCTTTTCCTTTCGTGGAATGGGATCGTAAGCCCTCAGAAGGCTGTTTATTAGCCAGAACATGGCAAATTTATATATAGATAACGACCCAGGGTGAAATGGTTTGTTTCTGACCTGCCCGACATTTCTTTGCTCCCACATATACCACAAAGAGTTGGGCATCAACCCAGAACTCTTTTGTGCGGTCAAGGTAGAAAGGCAATACTCTTTTTGGGTCCAGCTGATGGAGTCACTAATCTGAAGCTAGATATAGTTCTTACCAGATAATGCACTACCAAAGATAAGTAACTTGTTCTTCAATAATATAGGTGCAGTGGTAGCCTATCAAGATAATATATTGGTCTTTAGTGGCTCAATTTTGGAATACAATAGAAGATTTGAAAATATACTATCAATTACTTAGGAAAGGTAAATCTCCTTCCAGTTGGAGAAATGCAAGTTCTTATTCAGTGTGGTAGAATTGGGCTTCCCAAACATTTTAGAACCACAACCCAATTTTTAAAATGACAAACGTTTGTGACCTACCTACCTTTAATGGACATGACCTAGGTCGATTTTTGAATGTAACTAAAGCATTGTGTAAATTGTCATTTATAGGCAACACATTTTCTATTGGAGTGGCCACTAAATTTGTACAGACATACAGTTTTACTCCTAAAGCTATGTAGCACCCAAATAATGTGTGAAAATTGGGTTTCTGTGATTATTTAGCATTTTTGCAACACCAAGCTGTAGGAAAGTACCCTCTTTCTGGCATGGTTAACCCCACTTTTTGCCTGTTGTCAGTATGTTTTGACTGTGTTCACTGGGATCCTGCTAACTAGGACCCTAGTGACTATGCTCTTTCCCTTTAAATCTGGTTGCTTGGCCCACACACACCACACATTTGGCGTACTGGTACCCCCTTGTAGGTCCCTAGTATATGGTACCCAAGTATGCAGGGCATTGGGGCACAAGTGGTTCTTCATAGGCTGCAGCATGTAATATGCCACCCATGGGGAGCTCGTGCAAAGTGTATCTGCAGGCCTGACATTGCAGCCTGCGTGAAAGGGTGCATGGACCCTTCTCACTACGGGTCACTGAACCAGGTCACTGAACCAGGTCACTGTAAGTCACCCTTAAGGTAGGCCTTCCAAGCCCAGAGGGTAGGGTGAAGGTACCTGTGTGTGAGGGCACCCCTGCATGAGCAGAGGTGCCCCACGATCTCCAGCTACATTTTCATGGGCTTCGTGAGTGCGGAGACAGCATTTTACGCATGTACTGGACATAGGTCACTAGCTATATCCAGTTACATAATGGTAACTCTGAACCAAGGCATGTTTCGTATCAAACAGGTCGGAATCATACCCCAATACTGTTGCCAGTATTAGAAGTATGATTCCATGCACTCTGGGGGCTCCTTAAAGAACTCCAGCATTGCTCCTACCAGCTTTCTGTGGTTTTCCGGGCAGCCCAAGCCGCTGTCACCCTCCAGACAGGTCTCTGCCCTCCTGCTGCTTTATCAGCTCAAGCCCAGGAAGGCAGACCTGAGGATTTCTTTTGCGAGAGGCGGGGTAACACCCTCTACCTTTGCAAATAGGTGTTACATGACTTGGGAGGCATAGCCTCCCAAGCCACTGGTATGCTTTGAAGGGCACATTTGGTGCTCTCCAGGCATAAACCAGTCTGCACCGGTTCAGGGACCGCCAGTCCCTGCTCTGGCGTGAAACTGGACAATGGAAAGGGGAGTCCATCACCACCCCAAGGTGGGCAGAGGCCTCTGGGAACATCAGGTCAGGGACATTACGTCAGAGCCCCCTCCTGATAGGTGGTCATCTTAGGTGTTCCGGGGAACATCGATGAAAGTAGGTCGCCCGGCTAGGTCGGCTCCACTAACAAACTAAAGTGGATTGCTTCAAGTAGATGCTCTCCCCGATGAGGCCCTACATTTAATTTTTTGTGGGCTTTGTTCTCCCTATTATGGGATGTCCAAGTGTTTAAAGGATTAGGTACGTCTTTAAGGTCCTGACGAATCGCGTAAGATCGTTTATTGACTATAAATTAGCGAGAAACATGTTGCCCTATGATGTAGAGTAACACAGGGGATCCTGTGTTTACTTGTTTCGTTCTTACTACTCCCCAATGTGAGAGCTAGTAGCTGTAATAAGAAATTCTTCTTTTTATGGGGAGTGTAGACATTATTTTACTATATCCCTATTTATTGTTTTTAATCTTGCCAGAGGTACTAACATTGAATTAAATTTATGATCATATCCTACCTCTAGGCATTTTTAACCATTACTATACCAATCCTCGAATTCTTTTGACCGGTTGTGCATTTTCCTCCAAAAGATCTCCGGCAAAGAGCCCCCACGTGGGGCCCGTCAGGCATTGCAGCGCCAGCCTGACGAGGAGCACAGCCCTATGATGAAGCATGTCACCGGTAGGTGAGTGAGGGCTCGTGCTTCAAAAGAAAAAATTTATTTCCTTGGTATGCAGAACCTATCGGTCTAAAAGGAACTCTCTTTTTGGAATCGTGTGTGCAATTTTTGATTCATACTGTACTGGGAGCTTCACACACGGGACCAGGAGTCCTGTCTCCAAATATCCCATTTTTTGGCCCCTTCTCTTGTTGTTTTTTGATGGTCATCTTAGGTGACCAGTCCCCCTTCTTGGACTCTTTAGAGTCTCTCTATTGGGTGGGTCCTCAGATTCGGCTTGCAAGATTCCAGCAGGACTCCTCTGATACCTCTACTTCGACTTCTGGACACTGGAACTGCGACTGGAACCTCCGGGAACTGACTTCTGCATCCACAACAAAGACTCTTCTTGCAACATTGTTTCCACATCTCCTTCCAACTCCTGCTTTGCTGAGGGTCCCCTGAGACTCCCGCCCGTGGGTTGAGTCCTCCTTGACCTTGCTGGTCCCCAGCAGCTCCACGTTTCCTTTATCGCAACTTTACCAAGGCTTGTTGGTGGCTTTTCCACACCACAATCTTCCATCCGGCGTGGGACGTCGACTGCATCCTCCAAGAACTCTTCACCTACTCCAGGGGTGCATTGCTGATCGTTTTCATCCTACCGTCGACCAACTCCTGCAAACTCAAACGGGTGGGTAGTGGTTACTGCTGCCACCGGACACTCCTGCGGCTTCTGGACTTGGTCCCCTTCTTTCTCAGGTCTGTCTCTTCAGGGGTCCACTGCCGGTTTCTTACAGTTTTGCCTGGGTGTGCATTATTCTTCTTTTCAGTCCTTTTGTAACTTACTTCTTTCTTCCTGGTCGCTGGGGGGCACTGTTGTACTTTCCATCGAGGTTTCCTAGTTCCTCCAGCTTCTCTCTACAGATTCCACTTACCTGGGTGGGGGCCCTGCATTAGCATTCAATTTTTTAGTATATGGTTTGGGCTCCCCCTATGGTCACTATAGTCTATTGCTATTGCTGTTTTCTATTGCAATTTATGTCTACTTTTGATTGCTAGTGTACATATCTAGTGTGTTACTTACCTCCTATGAGAGGGTTGCGTGTCTAGTACTTTTTGGTCATTGTGTCACTAAAATAAAGTACCTTTATTTTTGTAACACTGAGTGTTTTCTATCATGTGTGTAAGTGCTGTGTGGTATTGCATGAGCTTTATATGTCTCCTAGATAAGCCTTGGCTGCTCATCCTCAGCTACCTCTAGAAAGCCTGGCTTCTAGACACTGCCTACATTTCACTTATAGGGGAACCCAGGACCTAGTATAAGGTGTAAGTACCATAGGTATACATCACACACCAGGGCAGTTTCATACATAAGCCAAGTGTCTTGATCCTATTAAAGTCTCTGTTTCCAGTACACTTCAGAATTACAAAAAACTGTGCTTCATTTTTGTTTCCTAGCTGCTGAATACATACATTTCATTTAGAGGTATTTATATTTTGCTGTGTGTGCAAAAAAAAAGAAAAAACTTCCTTTCAGCCTTTTCTTTTCACACTCCCTGTACTCCAGCAAGATTGTCACATACTTCACTTTGAAAACTCCTCTCACTTTGCAGTCATAAAAATAAACACCAGTCTCCATGTTAAATGAATAAGCAGCTGTTTGTCAGAAGACATAGCCTGACATTTGACTTTCGTCATTGAAACACAGCAAATGTGACAAGATAAATACAGAATTAAAAGACATCTTTATTTATTGCTCTGATTTCCTGACCCACCAAACATCATCTCGCAACGTACAGTTTGGGAAACGCTGTGGTAGAGTATTAAGGTTACTGAACTTCAGGAAATCAACTGTTTACCAAAAGAAAAATGTGTTGGAGGCGATTGATTCTGAGTCAATCAAATGTCCAGAATCGGTTGACATAATTTCTTGAGCACTGTTTATTTTATTCAAAATTTGTTAACAATTTTTCGATGATTGCTGCACCACTTATAAATCTCTTGAGGAAGTGCGTTACGTATGTACAGATGGATTAACAAGAAAAAGCTTTTGTGCTTCTCAACCCCTTTTTCCCTTCAGGTGGCAGGCCTTTTTCCCCTCAGGTGGCAGGCCTTTTTCCCCTCAGGTGGCAGGCCTTTTTCCCCTCAGGTGGCAGGCCTTTTTCCCCTCAGGTGCCAGGCCGTATCCCCCCCTCAGGTGCCAGGCCTTTTCCCCCCTCAGATGCTAGGCCTTTTCCCCCCTCAGGTGCTAGGCCTTTTCCCCACTCAGGTGCTAGGCCTTTTCCCCACTCAGGTGCTAGGCCTTTTCCCCACGCAGGTGCTAGGCCTTTTCCCCCCTCAGGTGCCAGGCCTTTTCCCCCCTCAGGTGCCAGGCCTTTTTTGGCTATTTGGGGAAGTTCGGGCTTAGACCCTCATAACTTATTGTCCACATAAGCTACCCACACCAAATTTGCGTCCTTTTTTTCCAACATCCTAGGGATTCTAGAGGCACCCAGAGTTTGTGGGTTCCCCTGGAGGAGACCAAGAAATTAACCAAAATACAGCAAATATATATATATTTTTTAAAATGGGGAAAAAATTGCGGCAGAAAAAGCCTTGTGTTTTTTCCCCTGAAAATGGCATCAACAAAGGGTTTGCGGTGCTAAAATCGCCATCTTCCCAGCTTTCAGGAACAGGCAGACTTGAATCAGAAGACCAAATTTTTCTAAACAATTTTGGTATTTTCCTGCAATATACCCCATTTTCACAATTTGTTGAGCTTTTAGCATCTTTCCAGTTAGTGACAGAAATGGGTATGAAACCAATGCTGGATCCCGGGAAGCTAAACATTTCTGAAAAGTAGACAAAAATCTGTATTCAGCAAGGGGTAATTGTGTAGATCCTACAAGGTTTTCCTACAGAAAATAACAGCTAAAATAAAAACATATAGAAATTGAGGTGAAAAAAAAAACCAGCCATTTCTCGCCAAGTTTTACTCTGTATTTTTTTCCTGCCTTGTCAGATTTTCAAAAGCAATATACCATTACATCTGCTGGACTCCTCTGGTTGCAGGGATATATAGGGCTTGTAGTTTCATCAAGATCCCTAGGAACCCATAGCCAGTAAAGGAGTTGCACCTTGCAATGGGTTTTCTTTCTGTACCTGGTATACAGTAGTTCATTTTGGTTAAATACAAAGAGTTAAAAATAGGTATCAAGGAAACCTTTGTATTTCCAAAATGGGCACAAGATAAGAAGCAGAGGTTATTTGCACATCTCTGAATTCCAGGGTCCCTATTCTAGCATGTGAATTACAGGGCATTTCTCAAATAGACATCTTTTTTACACACTGTCTTACATTTGTAAGGAAAAAATGTAGAGAAAGACAAAGGGCAGTAACACTTGCTCTTCTATTCTGTGTTCCCCCAAGTCTCACAATAAAAATGGTACCTCACTTGCCTGCGACAGGAAATGCAACATGGACACATCACATTTTTATATTGAAATCTGACGTGTTTTTTGGAAAGTTCCTAGCTGTGGATTTTGGCCTCTAGCTCAGCCGCTACCTAGGGAAACCTACCAAACCTGTGCACTTTTGAGAACTAGACAGCTAGGGGAATCTAAGATGGGGTGACCTGTGGGGCTCTCACCAGGTTCTGTTACCCAGAATCCTTTCCAAACCTCAAAATTTGTCCAAAAAAACACGTATTTCTGATATTTCGGTGACAGAAAGTTCTGGCATCTGAGAGGAACCACAGATTTCCTTCCCAGCGTTCCCCCAAGTCTCCCGATAACAATGGTACCCCACTTGTGTGCGTAGGCCCAGTGCCTGCGACAGGAAATGCGCCAAAACACAACGTGGACGCATCACATTTTCCAACAGAAAACAGCTGTTTTTTGCAAAGTGCCTAGCTGTGGATTTTGGCCTCTAGCTTAGCCGGCACCTGGGGAAACCTACTAAACCTGTGCATTTTTGAAAACTAGACACCTAAGGGAATCCAAGATGAGGTGACTTGTGCGGCTCTCACCAGGTTCTATTACCCAGAATCCTTTTCAAACCTTAAAATTTGGCCAAAAAACACTTTTTCCTCACATTTCGGTGACAGAAAGTTCTGGAATCTGAGAGGAGACACAAATTTCCTTCTACCCAGCGTTCCCCCAAGTCTCCCGATAAAAATGATAACTCACTTGTGTGAATGTGAATTTGCAGGTGCCTGCAAAGAAAAAGGCCAAAAACATGTAGCGATTGAGGGGATATCAGAGAGTTGATAAGCACATATTTTTCTTTTATACATCTTTAGGTTGGATCTGCTTTGGGGACCCACACAAGTGAGGTATTGTTTTACTTGGGAGACTGAGGGGAATGCTGGGTGTTAGGAAATTTGTGCCGGAGCAGTGATCCTACAAAGAAAAGAGGAACATATGTTTTTTTAAGCAAATTTTGAGGTTTTCAGAGGAGTCTGGGTAAGAAAATGTTGGGGGTTCCACACAAGCTACACCTCCCTGGACTCTTGAGGTGTCCAGTTTTAAAAAAAAGTCTGGGTTTGGTAGGTTTCCCTAAATGAAGGCCACACTAAGTGCCCCCCACACAAAACAGGTAGTTTTGTAATAGATCATTTTGATGTATCCACATACTTCTGTGATGTTCCAAACACTCAAATTGTGAAAAGAAACACACTTAAGTTATGTTAAAAAGACCCCTCACCCACCAACCAAGTTGGTGGCATGCTTTATCATCAGGGTCCCACCCAAGACACCTAGTGTGTCACGGGTGTGCTGCGACGCCTGATTAAAGCGGAGCAGATGTTGTCATTTTTCCCACACATACATGTTGGATTTGGCACGAGGGTGAGTGATGGTTCAGTAGATCAAATTTTATTATCAAGAGCTTTCACAAAAATAAAATGCACTGTTAATAACAGAAAGGCTAAAAAATTGAACCAATCGCGAAAAGGCACCAACCGCTTTACAGTCCATTCACACACCTTTCATACATGGCATGCACAAGACCATTCATGCCACCAGCCATGGCCCCAGCACATTACAACACTTGCATCGACAGACAGCGACACTCAAGGGACCATCACTTTCATACGCCCACATGCCTGATACAGCAATCACACCAGCTGATGGGAGTGTGTGGACTGGCCCCGCCACTCCACACACATAGCCAGCCAAGTGCCACGCCACGCACACCGCCATTCAAGCCCAACCCCACGCACACTGCCAGCCAAGCGCCACTCCACACACACACACCTCCAGCCAAGCTCCACTCCACCCATACCGCCAGCCAAGCACCACCCCATGCACACCGCCAGCCAAGCACCGCCCCATGCACACCGCCAGCCAAGCGCCACCCCATGCACCCCACCAGCCAAGCGCCACTCCACACACACCGCCAGCCATGCGCCATTCCATGCACACCACTCACTTTTTTTTGCTTCTAAACAACAAAGAAACCACTAACTAATAATAAATAAGTGCAAAACTACAAACACAAAAGCTCTAACTGAATACATGACAGTAATGCCAACAGTGAAACTGAACATATGAAAATATAAAACGTCAGATTACGCTCACAGTAGTTCCCAGCAACTCCTCTGTGTGTGGTAACTCCTGAAACAGCCAGCCACACACAGCCCAGACTTTGAAGGACAGGGCTGTACATCCAGCTTTCCCTCCGGATACCTCTTTGGGCACAGACTATACTTTTCTTAGCGGGAAAGTCTTTTTTGGCAGTGGGACGAATCTGATCAGGAAGGTGGTGATATTTCAATCTAGCAACATCCTCCACAACTGTTACTCTAGGAACTCTTGAATGATCAACCATAACAAGGCTCTCTATCACTGACTCCTGAAATTTAACAAATTTCATCCTTGATTCAGGGGAGCAATCCTTAAACACAATAAAAGCATTAACAGTTGCTAGATTAAACAAATGAATAGCCAACTTTTTATACCACAAGCAAGACTTACGAACACCAGTGTAGGGTTCCAACCTCTGATCTACTCTATCACATCCACCCATGTGCTTATTGTAGTCTAAAATGCACACAGGTTTGCGCACTTCAGCAACTTGACCCCAAACTGCCACAGGTGAAGTACTCTCATCATGGATGGCAATTAGTATGTACACATCTCTCCTACAAATTTCAGAGCTAGCAGCTCATCATTCTGCAAGGCACTGCACTGTCCCCTCTCAAGCTCCCTTGAATAGCCTTTCCGGTTAGAGCGGATTGTGCCACAAGCAGTAGTGTCCATTCTGAACAATTCCTTGAACAACTGAACTCCAGTGTAGAAGTTCTCTACCAAGTTCCCACACACTTTTCTCATTAACTCCAAAAGAGGGCAGACAACCAGGGGGGTCAATACTGGAATCCCAACCAAGGTACACCCGGAAATTATAAACAGATCCTGTACTACTTTCAGACCGCATATACAATTTAAATCCATGCCATGCCCTCTTGCTAGGAATGTACTGCCTAAAAACCAAACGACCCTTGAACAGCACCAAAGACTCGTCCACACTCATTTCATTTCCTGGAACATAGACCTCTGAAAACCAATCTACAAAATGATCAAGGACAGGCCTAATCTTAAAAATACGGTCACAATCAGGGTGATCTCGTGGCAGGGCTAACGCATTGTCAACAAAATGCAGCATCAGAAGAAGAAGCAAATAACAATTGCGAGTCATGGTTGCAGGAAATATAGCCGTTGCCATCAAGGGACTAGTTGACCAATAAGAAGCCAGTGACAGCTTCCTTATCAACCCCATCAAAAAAGTCAAACCCAAGAACTTTTTCTTCTCTTCCAGATTTGTGGGAATCCACTGGGTAGCTCTAGACTCAGGCTAACGTCTCGCAGCGTTGTCCCTCAAATGCTGCTCTACATACAAATTAGTCTACTCAACAATCTCTTCCAAAAATACATTGTCCATAAACAACTCAAATACATTGACAGACAAAACGTTTTCCATATTTACTCTACACCCTGGGAGACCAGTAAAGGCAGGCAACTGTGGCTGCTCCATGTTTGGGGCAACCCATTTGTCAGGTGTTCCAATGGGAAACCTTTCAGCCCCAGGCTGCTGCATCATTGGCACATCAGTGTCCTCCTCAACCGGCCCTTCATCTGCACTGAGATTGGCTTCCTCATCAGAAGACTCCTCTCAGACAGAAAACTCACTGCCAGAATCTCTCTCTTCCACCTCTGCCTCAGATGCAGAGTCAGTCTTATAATCATGGCCAGAAGATGACTCAAAAATCATGCAACAACCTGCCGAGCGGTCACTCTGCGGCTAGCCATGATCCATTCTAAGAAGCGTAACTTGACAAATGCGCCAACAACAACCAGCACTGTCTAAAATAAGTAATAAACAAAGTGTTACTTTATCACAAAGAGTTATGTACTCAAAAACTATACCACTCACTTGCCTGAAAAAGCTAGACTCGCCAGCAGCTACTCTGCACAGACAGATATAAGACAACACAAATATCATTGTGCACAAATATAAGGACAATTTCACACACAATCCTGCATTTAGTACACCACCTGCAAACATGTCATTTATGCATGGCAATAATACTCCTTTGGAGTAAATTTAATTACCTGAAACATGCAGCTACGCAAACTGCAGGTCAACCACTGCCAAAACCGCAACGAACCACAGCAAAGGAAGCAAAAGCTTTGAACTAGAACAAAAAAGAGAAATAAACTGTTATAATCACAAATGCAAATACTTCGCCAGTGGACAAGCATCCCGCCACCAAACATTTAGAAATTTTCCCTGGTGTCTAGTGGTCTCCGGTGGTAGATGAGCCTAAAAAAACTAGGCAAATGGCCAACAGTACTCTGCTGAATCCTTTGCCCAAGGGGCCACCCCCTCACACAAGGCACACACACAGGATCCCTGGTGCGAACTGGATTCTGCCGCCCCTGGGGGCCGATGGGCCTAAATATTAAAAACAATTTTAAAAAAGACCGATCTGCCCCCTAGAGGGGCAGAGGTGCCCAACAGTGTGTTTCCCCTTTTGGGAGGCGACCCTTGCTCAAGGGGCCAGCCTCCCACACAAAAAAAACAAAGCGCGAAACATTCCTGGCGTCATTGTGGCTTCTCAGAGGGAGGGAGGCCCTCAGGGGAGTGCTAGTGCTCCCCCGAGGGCCGGGTGCAGGACGTAACCATTACGTCCTGGGCAATTGAACGGTGCTACCCAGGACGTAGCCAATACGTCCAAAGCACCTGAGAGGTTAAAAAAGAAGTTACTAACACATCACTTCTTAGTCTTTATTCATACTGGGCTAAAAACATTGTGATGGTACGCACCAGTTGGTCTTGTTTATTTGTAGTTCTCAGAGCATTGCTGGTAAAGACACACATTCAAAATTACATCCAGGTCAGTCACTCAAGCAGAGGCCAGTTATTCATCATAGAAAACGCCATTAGCTTCTGCTTGGAGTGTGGAACACTTCAAGTGTTATGTGTTGGGGGAGAGCTTTGTGATGAGAACAGATCACAAGCGTCTAATGGCACAGGGAAAGCATCTAACACATTGGTTAGAATTTTGTCTGAATTATATGAATATAATTTTGAGATGTTGCATATATATTTAGATAACAAGGTAGATCTAGTACTGTTAGATGTATCAACCTGGAGAACAGTGTGTTGTGATGATTGAAGATTTAACTTTGCTATTGAGGACCAGCAGTTTCAGAGTAAGATAGGAAGGAGGCCATGACATGTGATACTGCTTTTAGAGCGGTTTGCAGATTATACCAGCAAGCCTTGGGCAAAAGAGAAACAATTGTTTCCAGAGCTTCAGGTTTTTTTTTAAATTAGTGAGTTAATTCTAATTATCGGCAACTTAGTGATGAAGGGGAAATGTTTTGTATCTCCAGCATCCATTATCAAGAATATTGTTAGTATTGCTCATGTAGGACACCTGGGTGGAACAGCAATCAAAATAAATTTTTGGAACGTTGTATTGGTGGGCTTATATAGATGACCAGATATCTAGGTGTGTGTGCAAAGTTGTGAACACTGCTGCAGATCTCAAAAGTCACAAAATCCTTGTAGAGCAGGGTTTCCCAAACTGTCGGTTGCTGACTGTTTTTAACATGGAGATTGGTATTTACAAACTCCTTTCACTTTGCAGTCAGAGAAAAAAAAAAGTAAAGTGAATTATGTCAGAGTCTTGCTGGTGTACAGTGGCTGTAAAATGAAAGGCCGTAGGGTGTCATTTTTGTTAAACACAACAAACTGTAAATACCTGTAAATGAAGTGTAAACATTCAGCAGTTTGGAAAATAAAACGAAATTACATTGTAATTATATATTGTGATACATACAAGGATTTTAATAGAATCAAAACAATTAGGACACTTTACTTGGTTATGCACAAATGATAAATATTCACTAAAACCCTATTTCCACACATTGCTCCTAGTGTGAAATGTAGTTTTATCAGTAAAACTGTATGTCTTTGTAAATTTAGTGGCCATTTCAATGGCGAATGTGCTGTCTGTAAATGGCAGTGCGCTACAATGAACTGCTGCATGCGATATATGACAAAAATTCAATGGAAAAAAAAACTACGGTAAAAGTGAAATTGTGGTTGGATTTTGTTATAATACTTTGACAAGGTTTACTTTAATTTGAAAAATAAACTTATATTTGCTTTTTCCTTGATACACATTTATGTATTTTTTTATTCTTGCAGGCTACAAATAGACACTTCCCCCAGACTGTAACTGGAGCCTACCTAAGTGGTGTGCGTGAAGCAAGCAAGATAGCAGCATTTTGATTTCATGAAATCCACAATGCCATCGATTTCTCTGGTGGATCCGAGTTTTCCTTCAAATGTCGAGGGCTTACCAAACTTATTATTGATTGTATCTTGATTGTAAGACAGGCACTTCGCTACAGAACATCAGAAACAATTTACTTGTCAATGAGCCATTTGTAATAGGAAGCACATGGAATCTTGTGAACTTACCACTCTCAAGACCGCGACAAGCCATTCTGCAAGCCTCTACTAGGAGGTTACCTGAAAAGAACAAGTTAATTGCTAAAATAGCCGCTGTAAATTAAAGGGCTTATTTATGAAGATGTGGGAAGTATGCAGGCTTCTGCAATTGACAGTGAAAGCCCCCTTACTAAATATTTATTCTTTAGAACATTAACTGCCATGAAACTGTTTTTTTTCCAGTGTCAGTAAAAAAACATGTCAGATTGGGGCTGGGCGTTTAGAACGTACATATAAAGGTTTCTTTTTAGGTTTTGAAAATGTTTAGGGATAAGGAGATTCATACACCAAACGTTAAAAATGTCATTAGTGTATGTTCAAGAAGGACGATTTTACTTGTTCACTTGTAGGTTTGCATTTTTGGGGGAAATTTGGATATTTGACTGTGTTCAAATTACTTTCTCAAATATAAATAGCACATTACAGAGAACCGATTTCGATCAGGGAGAACGTGTATGTGTGCCCAAAGATTAGCTGTGATAAGGTGGTAGATTTTGTTGTTTGTATCTTGTAATTGTCTTGTTTTAGGATTTTGATGTGATCATTTGCCACCATGTATATAACATACATTTTATGATGTATTTTATCAACTTAAGGGATTTAATACCTTGCAGCTTGAGATCGCAGCCTGCACTTCAGAAAAAATAACACCCTTGATTCCCCAATCCATCCACTTGCTGCCACCACACAACACAGCAACCCCTTTTATATGTCATTAATCTTTAAAACTATAAAGAGTGTGGGGCAGACTGGGACCCAAAAAGGCTGTGGTCCCCTGAAGGCCTGTTTGGGGCCCTGTTTCTTTACCAGTGTGTCCACCCTCAGGTGCCTAGAGCCCACAGCAGTCAATATATGTCTTTAAGAACCTGGTAAGCTTGCCAAGTCAGTAAAACGGAGCCCATCTACAATGGTGTGCATCCATGCTTACTCCATCCTTAGCATCCGCCTGAACCCACTCCACCTACCTCGGACTTGAGTCTTTTCTTCCAGCAAGTTGAGGTGCGCAGCAGCACAGAAAACAAATACTAGAGGGGACACTCCCTGGAAGACCACTTTCCTTAACTGAGATAATGTAGGTAGAGTGTGGTAGAAGCCTTGGTGAAATTTGATAACCTAGATAACCTGTGCAGAGGCACCCGTCTTTGAGTGTTACGAATACTGGCGTATCCCGGTAGGTATTATGGAAGAACTTCTGGTTGACCTGTTGGGTTTACAAATGAGAGTGGTAAACAAAGCCTATAGACTCTCACCCAGGTCTCTGAATTCTGGTGTTGGCTGTAGCTCAATCAGTGAACTTGAGCGATCAAATCTATCTAGGGGCTATCCAGTAGGCACCTTTGATGGTTGAGGTAGAGTGGTGAGGTTTTTCCTTGGTTTAAATCCTGCCACATTAGCTTGAAAAAGGTGCTTTTTGGGTCATGGTGGTTACTTGCCAAATAGCCTCGATGGGCCTGTTGATTGGGCACAATGGGAGGATTAAGTTTTCATTTTGTTGGTTGTCTCTCTGCTTTTCCTTTCTGCCCTTGGGCTCTGTGCCCTGCATGGAAGTGTTAATTACATTTCGTTGGTGTGCTTGAAGTTTAGTTTCTTTTGAGCAGGTCATATGTATAGATTATGATCGCTTTAAGCTAAGCTGATGTAATGTTGCCAGTGCCTAAGAGTTGGTTGGGAATGTTTTGATAAACGAGTGTAAACATAAAACTGTAAAGACTCCCAAACCCCACTGTTACATATGTAAATGAAAGAGGCAGGTTTATTTGTATTGAAATCAGAAATAGTGGACTTCAGGGTCTGTTTTCAACAATGAAGTTAATTTCTGGCAGAATAGCAACTCCGTTAATAGCTCTAAAGAAGTGCAGGCTGAGGTTGAACCACACTGGTCCAGTTTTTTTTATCTTTCTACTCTCGATATATCCTCTGACTAAGGCCTAGGTTAAAAATAGCCCGTAAAAAATCCTGTTATTTCCTCACCCTTAAACTACCATTAGCAGGGGTCCCTATAATTTCTGGAGCGAGGAAATAATAGGAATTCCTGTTGTGGGAAATAACATGCAGACCTTTGCGGCCCTGCACTGATTCCCACATGTTTTCCTGCGGCTTTTCATAGGTAGATTTCGGCTGCATCCAGCAGCTAAAACGTCACTGTTGAAAACAACATGTGATTCCGATAGGCCTGCTAACTCCAGTTACTGGGACCATCGTCGTTTATAGGCAACTCCGAATGGGGCCGAAACTGAGAGAATCAGTTTTTCGTGGTTTCTTTTTCCTTTGGGGAAGCAACAGTTTCGAAAGCAAAGGAACCAGAAATCTTCATTAGTCGGCGGTTATTTATATCTTTTTAAAAATCGGAATGAAAACCTACCTAGATTGCAAGGAATACTAATGTTTATGACAACGTTTAATTGTTGATATTTAGTTGTCCTGTCCGTTTTCTTTTGAGGGTTTTCACAAGCGACTATTCTCCTGCCTTGGATTACTATCTCCGTTTTTGAAGCCATGTGTACCAGGACCCTTCCGTTTCAATTTGTATATCTTTGGTGCCAAAACAAAGGCTGCACTTTGTACACGTGCGTCAACTGGTGTCACTATTGTAGCCAATAGGGATCAGAATTTAGCATGTGTATAACCAAGAACTGCTCAGGGTGGGACATACTTCGATTTTGTAGATTTGACTACATTTTAATATGTTGCAGAATTGATTCGGTTTCTGTTTCACAGGATTATCACCCTCTATAAACTGTTAAATCCATGTTTTCGTGTTTTTAATAACATTACAAGGAGTATAGTTGGTACATATGTTCCGAAGTAGATTCCTCTTTAATGGTGCCAGACTTTTCCCCCATTTTTAAGGCTGCTTTCAGCAGGACTACTTTTTCGTATTTTTGGTCTGTGTGTGTGTATATATACAAACTTATGTAAATAACTTGGAATAAATATTCTGTTTTTATATGAAATATCTTTTTACAGAATATTTTTAAAAAAATGCTTGAATGTAGAGGCATTACCTTTTTAATTCAATATTTGTTTGCTTCAACATCACATAATAAAACTAAAACAATCCACTGATTTACTGGTTATTGCTGTGCTTGAAAGCATTGTGACCACAGTGTGCCCGGAAAGATGAGTCACACAAAAAGGCAGGTGAGTATATTTATTTATTTTATTTATCTAGTATTTAATAAAGCGCTTTTCGACCAGAGGTATCAAAGCGCTATGAGGGGAAATCAGACCATGAGATTACGATCCGTTTAAGAATGAAATAACCAGGTTTTCAATTGTTTACAAAATAGCTGAAGAGAAGGGATATTCCCAATTTTCAAAGGTAAAGTATTCCATAATTTAAACAATATAAACTTTCAAATACACGCAAAGGAATAAAGAAACGAACAATGAAGTGTACACACTTTCAAACAATATAATATTGCAAGTATAATGGTTCACTGTCTAGCTCTTTCCACCCTACTCAGCTCAGACATTCATGGAAATATTTATTGACACAAGTTAGGTTTTTTCTGGTACATTTCTGCTTGTTGTTACAGAACCTCTGTCGTTTTCCACATTGGCCACAACTAAGATTCCAAATGCGACCATCACTAAACTTAACAGCATTGTTAAATAATATCTGATAGAGACATATTCTAGTAGCAGATTACTTATCTTATAATTTCCTCCAGGTGTCAGTCGGGATCCAGAGATTTTTCTCGAGCAGTACCCCTCCATGCCATCAGGTGGCGTTGGTCAACTCCGCGTCCATCGTCCGTGTTGTGGTCGCCGGATATGATGACACAGATTCTATATAGGCGCCGCCTCGGCGTGTTGACGTCAGTTCTTTTCTTTCCATGCCAGCCTACGCTCAGATCCGAAGAAGAGCTACCCCTACAGTCAATTCATGACTGGACTTTTCAACTTTTGCCACAGCTTTTTTGACATTCTGGTGCGACGAGATGTCATCACGGAAGACCAGATTCAAGCCTTGTGACTCTTGTCATTGGATGATGTCCTTGACGAATTCACACCTCTGGTGTTTGGAGCGCGACCACAACTTGAAGCTGGCTTCAAGTGCCAGGCCATGAACCCGAAGGCTTTGAGGGAGGGGGTCCTCTACTTGAGGCCCAGCGCTCAGCTCCCCGTTGCTCCCGGTCTCAGTCGAGAGAAAGGGCACGCTTGTAGAGCCCCCCATTCTTCTTCATTCCATTCAAACTTTTACAGACCCTCGGGTAAGCACAAGAAGTAATCAAAGAAGAGCAAGCATTCGGATGACACTGTGTGGGAGAAGGAGCATCGCCGCTCTAGCCCTCTGTCCTCAGAGCCTACTTCTGGGTCGGCTCCATGCCTCCCAGAGTTTCCAACAGCTGGAACGAGCCCTGTCCAATTGCGTGATGTTTACAAGCCCATGCGCCTCATCTTTGGGCAGTCATACCCTGCTGGAGTGCCTTCGGGCCCTGAAGGCTCAGCAGGGGCTTCTCGGGTTCCTCACTGGCAGTTTCAGTAGGCTCTGGAGGGCACCCAGGGATCTGTTTTCAGATCCGAACTGGCATAGTTTGTGCTACCGAGGCCATTTTCCGACGACGGTTCAGATGTCAGTGCTCCCGCCGCCCTCCAGGCCCGCAGTCGGTTTCGATCCCATACTGATTGCTGACACAAAGCCGGTCTGGCGTCACTCTATGCCGATTCTGACTTCATCAGGGACCTTGCTCCCTAGGTCGGATCCTGACTCTTATTCTTATGGGTACGGGTATGATGAGAATATGGAGGGGTCGCTGGACCCTTTAGACTACCAGCTTGATGACTCTATTGATTGGGCTCAGGACCTGGGCGAAGCCGGCAGTCTAGACACTCCCCCTGACGCTGGCATGCTTTCTCCCCTTACTGTGGCTATGGAGGACGGGGCTTCTTATTCAGTGGTGGTGAGGAGAGGGGCCGAGGTCTTGGGCCTCAAGCTGTCTTTGGTGGCCATCAGGACCAACCTCCTGAATTAGGTACTTTAGCCTGGGGCTTCCTCTTCAGAACCCCTTTTGCCCTATAATGAGGCTCTCACTGATGTTCTGCTGGGAACTTGGTCCAAAATCAGCACAGGGGCTCCTGTTATTAGAACAATCACCCACCGCCATAGGCCAGTGTCTAATGACCAGTGTTCCTGACTCAGCACCCCACCCCTGAGAGATTGGTTATCCAGAACTCTACACCCCAGGTGCATTCCCTTCTACACCTCCGGATAGGAAATCCAAGAGACTGGATCAGCTTGGGAAGAGGATGTTTTCTTCCTTCAGTCTGGCATTGCAGTCCATGAACACTGCATGCCTTTTGGGCCATTACACCCATACTTTATGGGACACGGTTGCACAGGTGCTGCCACAGGTCCCCAAGGAGGTATGGGCCATTCTCTCTCAAGCTGTTGCTGATGGTAGAAATGCAGCAAAGAGTTCAAAATACAATGTGGGCTGGATACGACAAACTCACTAAAGTAGATCGTTTGCATCAACTGTGGCCTTGAGGCACCACGCTTGGTTGAGAATTTCTGGCTTTTTGGGGAATGTCCAGGCCGCACTTAGGGACATGCCCTTTGATGGCATTGTCTCTTCGGAGACAAAGCAGACTCGGCGCTCAAAGCTTTAAGGAGTCCCCAGCTATGGCCCGGTCCTTTTGCCTTGCAGCTGCTCCTCGCCCCCCTCAGTCTGCTTTTTGCCCCTTTCATGGCTACGGTAGGGGCACCAAACTACATCCTTTTCCCTCCAGCCACCCTGCCGCACATGCTGGCCAGCCTCTGTGTGGCCGGGGATGTGGTATCCAACATCCTCGTGGATCGGAGCAAGTGGTTTCCCCAGTCCACCACCCCTCCCCCTACAGCCTCCAAACCTTTCTAGTCTGATGCTTCCCTATCAGGGACCCGTTGGAGGCAGGGTTCACATCACCTGCCCCAATGGCAATCCATCACGTCAGGGAGGTGGGTTTTGCAATTAGTCTGAAGTGGCTATTCCCTCCTGTTCGAGACTGCCCCTCTATCCATGCCACCATCTTACGATTGGATGATGGAGGATCACCTGGCACTTCTCTGCAAGGTCATAGCTCTCTTGCCCAAGGGGGCCATAGAGAGTGTCCCTGTGCCAAAATTAGGTCATGGTAGTTATTCCAGCTACCCTCTTGTGCCCAAAAAGGACTAGGGCCTCTGCCCTATCCTAGATCTCTAGGCCTTAAATCTCTTCCTCAAGAAGGAGAAGTTCAAAACGCTCACTTTGGCTCTAGTCCTATCTGCTCTGGACCCAGGAGACTGCATGGTAGCATTGGATTTGCAGGAAGCATATTGCCATATTCCTGTCCTGCCTGCCCACAGACGTTACTTATGTTTCATGGTAGGCCACAAGCATTTTCAGTTTACAATGCTCCCCTTTGGCCTTACCAGCGCCCCTCGAGTGTTCACCAAAGTGATGGCATTGGTCGCAGCTCATCTGCACAGGTCAGGGGTTTTAGTCTTCCTCTACATTGATGACTGGCTGTTGAAGGCAGGCTCAACCTAGGCTATCGTCTCCCACCTCCAGACTGCGGCGGTCCTCCTGCATTCACTGGGGTTCACTATAAATGTGCTGAAGTCACACCTGACTCCCTCTTAGACGCTCTCTTTCATCAGAGCTGTTCTGGATACAGTGCACTTTCAGGCTCATCCTCCCAAGCGGAGACTCCAGGATATTCAGGCTATGATACCAATGTTTCAGCCTCTATCCTGGATTTCGGTGAGAATGACTCTGAGGCTGCTGGGCCTCATGACCTCCTGCATCCTGCTAGTAAATCATGCCAGATGGTATATGCGGGCTCTGCAGTGGGACCTGAAGTTCAAGTGGGCGCAGCACCAGGGGAATCTCCCCCACTTGGTCCAGATCTTGGCGGGAACTGCACAAGATCTGCAGTGTTGGCTTTTAAACCACAATTGGGTCAGAGGCAGATCCCTCTCCCTTCCCAACCAGATCTGACAGTAGTGACAGATTCGTCACTCTTGGAATGGGGGCAGCCACATGGGAGGGGTGGAGATCAGAGGCATCTGGTCTCTGGCTGAGTTTGGGCTCTACATCAGTCTTTTGGAGCTCGTGGCGATCGGGCTAGCATTGAAAGCATTCCTTCCCTCTCTCAAAGGGAAAGTGGTGCAGGTGTTCACGGAGAACACCACCGCCATGTGGTACTGTAACAAACAAGGCAGGATGGTGTCATGGACCCTTTGGCAGAAGGCTCTGAGCCTCTGGACATGGCTGGAACATCAGGGCATATCCCTGGTGATTCAACATCTGATGGGCTCTCTGAATGCCAAAGCGGAAGAACTCAGTCGTCAGTGCCTGGTTGATCACAAATGGCGTCTCCATTAAGAGGTGGCACAAAGTCTCTTGCAGCAGTGGGGACAGCCTTGGTTACATCTGTTTGCCTCTGCAGAGAACACACAATGTCAACTGTTTTGCACATTGGAGTTTCCAAGACGGCACTCGCTCAGCACCACTTTTCGTCTCAAGTGGAACTCAGGTGTCCTTTACACAAATACCACTTCTGCCCAGAGTTCTCAAGAATGACCAGGCCGAAGTAATTCTTGTTGCTCTGGACTGTACACAAAGAGTCTGGAGCTCTTGAGCATGGTCATCGGTCTTCCAATCAGACTGCCCTTTCAGGAGGATCTTCTGTTGCAGCAGTAGGGGATGGTTCTCTACCCGAACCTGTCCAGTCTCTGCCTTCTTGCATGGAGATTGATCAGCAGCTGTTGACAGCTTTTGACCTTCCCCCCCGAAGTCTGTAAAGTTATCTTTGCAGCCAGGTGTCCCTCCACCAAAAAGGTATATGACTGTTGGAACACATTTGTGGCATGGTGCACAGCCAAGTCTGTTCACCCCCTATCTGCTCCTCTATCAGTAGTCCTCTTGTTTGTACTTTCTCTAGCCCAGCAGGCCTCTGCTTTGGGCACCCTGAAGGGTTACGTGTCTGCTATCTCTGCTTTCCTGAGATTACCTCATCATCCCTCCTTAATTTGAATCCCCCATTGTTGATAGATTCCTGAAGGGTCTTACCCATATGTTTTCTCCTTTACCATTTATAATGCCCCAATGGGATTTGAACTTGGTTCTTACTTATCTGATGTGTGCTCCTTTGGAGCCACTTTATAACTGTTCAATTAGGCTTCTTACTCTAAAACAGCCTTCCTTGTAGCCATCGCTTCTGCCCGCATGGTCAGTGAGCTGCAGGGTCGTTCATCGAAACCACCCTTCAGTTCCATCCACCCTGACAAGGTGGTGCTTCGTACCAGGGCTTCCTTTTTACCTAAAGTGGTCACGCATGTAGGCCAATCCATCACCTTGCCTACTTTTCACGCACACCCACATTCTTCTAAGGAAGAGGGTAGACTCCACCACCTGGACCCAAAAAGACAGTTGGCGCTCTGTCTTGATCATACCAAAGAGTTCTGGCTGAATGATCAACTCTTTGTGGGTTATATGGATGCGAAGAAACTTCAGGCTGTGCAGAAGAGGACCATCTCCAGATGGGTTGTTCTCTGCATTAAAATGTGCTATGCATTGGCTAAGCAGCAACCCCCAGAGGGTTTGCGTGTTCACTCCACCAGAGCAACAGCTACAACCACTGCATTAGCACGTGGAGTTCCAGTCCAAGACATCTGCCAGGCAGCAACATGGGCGACTGCACACGTTCACCAAACACTACTGCCTGGACACTCTGGTCCGAAGGAACGGGTACTTTGCCAGTTCGGTACTGCAGGACTTCCTAGAATGATCTCGGTTCACAGACCCACCTCCAGGGATTGTATTGCTTGGATATCTATTCTAAGGTAAGGAATCTGCAAGTAGAAGTCTCTATCAGATGAACAAGTTACTTACCTTCAGTAACAAATTATCTGGTTGAGACATGTTCTAGTTGCAGATTCCTTACTGACCCATCCATCGTCCCCTTCCCTGCTAACCGATTTCTTGGGACAGGGACTCCCCCTTCAGGGTCCTAATTCTGATGCCCCCGGCTCAGTGTTCTTCATGGCTCCGCGCTTCTGGCGTAGAAAGTTGTGAAAAGAAACTGTCAGCGTTCCGGGGTGGCCCCTTTATAGGACCCGCAAAGTCATATTCAGCGACCACGATGCTAATGATGGACACGGAGTCGACCAACACCACCTGATGGCGCGCAGGGGTACTGCTCGAGAAAAGTCTACTGATCCAGACTGACACCTGGGGGAATTCTAAGGTAAGGAATCTGATACTAGAATATGTCATAATTTGTGATAGAAGGTAAGTAACTTGTTCTTCACCACTTATCTGGGATTGGTGAATTTAGACCACTTTTCAGCCACAGTAGAAGCCTAAATTCTCACAAACCACCCTCTTGAGCATCAGTCTCCTTTATGTGTTTTTTTCAATCAAAATAATGCTTTCTTGCTTCCACCGTTCAGCTTTCCTTTACCCTTCAATCATCTCTCTCAGAGACGCTCACCAATCCCTTATTCCAGTTCATCCACTCAGGTACCAACTTGGAATGAGGTTTCTTCCCATGGAATACTTCAAACGGTGTTTTGGCCTTAGTGGAATGGGAGACAGTCTATACACAGCAATGATTTCTTGAAGATTTTTCCAATCTACACTGCTGGCTCTTGTGAGTTGGGTACCTTCCTTGCCAGTCCTGTTAAAGCTCTCCACCATGCCACTGGGTTTCCAGATGATATAATGAACTCTTCTTATATGAAATACCACATTCCTGAGAAAAGTTTTAAAATCCTGTCCCATTGTCCATTAGGATAGAACTGGGAAAACCTTCATATTAAAACAAATGTGCATGGCATTTATCACTGATTTAGAAGAAATGTTTTTCACACATGAAATTTCTGGCCACCTGGAAAATAGATCCATTGCTACTAGTAACCACAGACTTCTGAGTGTTACTGTATAAACTATGGTCGCATGGGTCCCCCAACCAGAGACCAGGCCCCACTTTTGGCAGCAGGTAACTGAAATGCAGGTGCTGGGGAACTCACCCACAAACTACAAAACTTCCAGAACGCCACCACCAGACTTGTCCTCGACCTACCTCGACACTGCCACATCTCGCAACACCTGCGTACACTGCACTGCCTCCCCATAGAGAAAAGAATCACTTTCAAGATCCTCATCCACGCACACAAAGCCCTCCACAACACCGGACCAGCCTACCTGAACCAGCTCAGCTCAGCCCAGCTCTCTCTTCCAGAACAGGAGGACACTCATTCTCCTACCTCGCGGCCACCGCCTGGAACGCCCTCCATCTCCACATCAGACAAACCACCTCCTCCCTCAACTTCACGAAGGAACTGAAGACATGTCTTTTTTAAGAACCACCTCACCGGTAACCCCTACACCCCCTTCCCCACGCTCCTTGAGACCCTAACAGGTGAGTATTTGTGCTTTACAAGCACTGCATGATTGATTGATTTATTGATTGAAAGCTCAGACTGGCCAGATGGAGGGACCTAGTTGTAAGTTAGCCTTAAAACTAGGCAGTGGGAGCAGGTAAGTTCCTTAAACTTTTGGGATAGAAATGTTATGCATGGACCCCACAATTTATCTAACCAATCTATTTTGCTTTATAGAGAGCACCTGAGACATTTACAGATCCAGGGAATTTCTACAGTTTATGTGTCCAGGCCGGCGTTCAGGAGTGATATCCATTCCCCACTTGCCTGTGATGACCTGTCTGCCAGCACATCGAGAATGGGTAATGGATTTACCCCTAGGTGAACAGAGGGAGTATGTTTACTCATTTGGGAGATTTAAAAGGATGTAGGCAGGGAATTACAATACTTCTGTGTTGAAGTTTTTATTGACTTTAAAGATCCTGCCAATACTGTTTGAGTTTGGGGCATAACCAAAGAAGGTGAGTCACAGTGCCAGAACCTTCTTAACTTCATTAGCAGTCTCCTGAGACAGAGGTCTTTCAAGCTTTCATTTGAGCTGTAATGTAATACCAGTACATAGTGGTTTATAATATCTTCTTACCCGCTGCACCGCTGAGGTAGGTGTGAGTTCTGTAGAAGATGCCCATCAGTTCTTTGTCAGAGCTGTGTTGTCCAGCTCAGCCTCCCTTTGCAGGTATCTTCCATGTGTGTGCAGCCTGTAGGAGGCTGGCCTGGTTTGTACTGGGTACCTAAGGAACTTACACCTTCTACCAGGTCCAGTTATTACTTATTAGCTAAATGTAGTCAGTGTCTAGCAGCCAGGCTCTCTAGGGGTAGTGTGGATGAGCAGCCAAGGCCTAACTAGGAGACATGCAAAGCTCATGCAATACCACTGTAGTCACACAGTACTCACACACATGAAAGAAAATACTCAGTGTTACAAAAATAAAGGTACTTTATTTTGGTGAGAAAAATATCATAGAGACTATACTCCCTTAGGAAGTAAGCAATACACAAATTATATACACTAGTATGCAGAAATAGCAGTAAACACAGTTAGAAAACAGTGCAAATAGTGAAAATCACAATAGTTAGAAATGGGCCTAGGGGGAACACAAACCATATACTAAGAAAGTAGAATGTGAATGTCAGTTTCCCTCCTAGGCAAGTGTAGAGGGGCACTAGGAGTATTAGAAAACACCAAAGGTAAGTAATAGAACCCACCCCAGAGCCCAGGAAAGCAGGAGTAAATCATAGTAACTTTCCTAGAAAGACTTGTGGAAGAAGGGGACAAAGTCCAATAAGTACTGAAGAGTCCAGGGAGAACTTAAGCCCCTGCTAACCTGGATGAAGGTGCAAAAGAAGAACCACTGGTGAAGAACAAAAGTCAGTACTGCAGCCAAGAAGACGGATGCAGGTTCCTGGTTGGTGCAGATGATATCCCACGCCAGATGGATGACTGCAGTCTGGTTTGCGTCGCTGGATTCTGCTAACAACCCTTGGCACAGGCAAAGCTCGCGGGTAAAGGAAAATGGCGCTGCCTGGGATCAGGAGGGACTTGGTAGACTCTACCTAGGAGGGGGGCAGAGGGGGCGCTCAGCAACTGAGGGAACCCTCAGAAGACCAGGCAGTGTGCACAGGAGTCCCACAGCACGTGGACAAAGAAGGTGCAAAAGGAGGCCCACGAAGCACTACAACAAAGGGTCCCACGCCGCCGGAGAACCACGTAGGAAGTTCTGCGTCTCAGGAAGGAGTGCTGGGGGCCGGAGCTGCATGGTGCACGAAGAACTTTGTGTAAAGATGCCAACAAGCCTTGGCAACTGCAAAACACACGTTGCACAGGGGTACTGTCTTGCGTGGGAAGGAAAGCTCTTACCTGCACCAAAGTTGGACATTTGGATGTCGGAACCACTTCAGTCCACCACCCGTGATGCAGGATCCATGCAGCTCATCAGGAGAGGGGTCCCATACAACCAGTCGTCGTTGCAGAGAGGTGTCTGCTGAAGCAGGGGAATGACTCCTTCACCCCAAGGGAGATTCCTTTGTTCTTCTGGTGCAGGCTGAAAACAGGCTGTCCTCTGAGGATGCATGACCGGGAAACATTTGCATTTTCTGGCAGGAGCTGAAGATACAATGTTGCAGAACTCTTCTTTGCTTCTTTGTTTCCAGATGCAGTTTCTTTGGTAAGAAAGTTAAGTAAAGGATGCACAGGATTACTGCTGGGGTCTTGCAATCTGAAGAACCACCCAGGATTCGAATCTGAGGGAACACCCAGGAGAGAGACCCTAAATAGCCCTGAAAGGGGGATTGGTCAGCTAAACAGGTAAGCACCTATCAGGGGAGGGCACTGACGTCACCTGCTGGCACTGGCCACTCAGATGCTCCCAGGGTACCCTGCCAACTTGGAATCCAAGATGGCAAAATCCAGGGACCCTCTGGAGGAGCTCTGAGCACCACTACTGGGGTGGTGATGGACAGGGGAGGGGTCACTCCCCTTGCCTTTGTCCAGTTTAGCGCCAGAGCAGGGACTGGGGGGGGGTCCCTGAACCGGTGTAGACTGGATTATGCAAGGAGGGTACCATCTGTGCCTTTCAAAGTATTTCCAGAGGCTTGGGGAGGCTACGCCTCCCAAGCCTGTAACACCAATTTCCAAAGGGAGGGGGTGTAACACCCCTCTCCCAAAGGAAATCCTTTGTTCTGCCTTCCTGGGCTTGAGCTGTTCAAGCAACAGGAGGGCAGACACCTGTCTGAGAGGTGGCAGCAGCTGGGGCTGCCTGGAAGACCTCAGAAGGCTGGAATGGCAATACTGGGTGTCCTCTAAGGAGCCCCCAGAGTGCATGGAGTCCTACAACCAATGCTTGCAAAAGCATTGGGGTATGATTCAAACATGTTTGATACCAAACATGCCTATTTTCAGAGTTACCATTATGTAGCTGAACATGGGTAGTGACATGCGGTATAACAACTCTAAGTAGATCAAAATTAATCCAACACCAGTCAAAGTGATCTACACACTGTATCTATCTGGAAAGGCACCAAAAGTATATCCTTATACAAATTTATTAATCCTATTTAACATTCTGGAATTCACAAAATTATATGCACTGTATATAACCATAAATGTCACTCTATTTCAAAGCCTATATGTAATCATTAGTACATGAGAAAATATACAAAAGAATATACATTTCAGTATCAACTTCATTGTTCATATTCACAATCCCATGATTGATCTAATTAACATAACTGCCTAAACCAAAAGCTCCCCAATTGCTCGTCCGTCGTCAACACGTGTTTCATCCGGGGGAGTGCCCCTAGGATTTCCTCAGGACTTTCTTGTCAAATAAAGATCCATCCAATACTTCCGAAAAACAATATTGCCATATGACACAAGTCAGTTATTAATTCTCCTATTCATCCATATCCTAATTGTAAACTTCAAATTGAAAGCCAACCATGTGAGCAGGTGAGAACCATGCAAATATCCGACATCATCGTTATAATAAGTGATGTTTCAATGTGTATCTAAAGTGGACACATCATTTTATAAGTGTTTCGCCCTCTCATGCTATAAACTATGTAGTGATGCATAGAACAAGTAAGTGCAGCCCCACTCTAATTTGAATTAAGACGATATTTAGTGCCAAAAAGATAGTCCAATTGTAAATAAATGAAATTAATACGAATTGGAATCGAAAACAATTATAAATATGAATAAGTGCCATGCTCTTCTTTCACTCAGATAGGCCCAATTGTGCTTCATTGTAATCCCAACAGAAAGAGGTGTGCCCCCCAGTTTATTTAGATTTTAGCTTACTAACTCGGTTGTGCCTAATTTCTTTTAATGCTCCAATGTACCTCTTGATTCTCGAAGTAAAATCTCATAGTATGTAGATACGATAAAAGTATACATAAATATTTCAATCATTAAACATTTCATAACGTATTTATGATGTCCATGTGATCCCCAAGTAAGCTTACCAATTAACTTGTTAGCTTGAATTAATTCTGAGCCTGTCTCCGCGTATTTTTATCGATTCAACCTATTGTGAAAGTTAGCACCAATTAGTTACAAGCCCTGTATAATTAGATCTATCCATACTGATAGAAAAATCTGAATCCCTATTTACCTGTTGCAGTGTCTAGATGTCAGCGAGTACGCTTCCGATTATTTAAACCGAATTTCTATTGTGCGTCCTATTTAAATGCCTCAGACGCTAACGCAAAATAGAAGACGGACTATCGCAAACCTAGCCGTCTCTGCTGTAAACATAAATGATGCACTTCTATCTTGCGACTTCCCCTTCCTAGTTAGTAACAACAGGATACTAAACATCAAAAACGGACTACATTAACTACAAATACGTCTAAAAAGGAAAGCAGCCACACAGGTCCAGTCATTATATCCTAATTGGAGCCAGTTCTGATCTCTATAAGCTCTGTGTCTATATACTTGTAATTACCTGTCTCTCATTCTATATAAATAAAATCATTTAATTACTTTTACAGATGGTTATCTTACAATAATAGACTTGTGAAGAATTATGGAACTTCATAGGCTGTTTATATCATATTTCTCTTGAATTAATCAACCCATTAACAATAAATATGTAGTATACACTACAATTATTCCGAAAATGATATTTTACATATCCTTAATCTTATTTAATTCAATATAGATTCACTCACTGAGACTTTGCTTATTACTTATCACCGAGAAAATACTCAATCTCATGATCTGTATTTAATCCTTGTTCCACCGCTCCTAACTTCATGATCCATAACGATTCCCTTCTTCTTAAGAACAATTCTCTATTGCCTCCCCGTGGGTTCTTTTCACATTGTTCAAAGCCAAAAAATTTAAAGTCTTTATGTGCCTCTTGCGCTTTACATATCATCATATGCGAGGCTATCGGGTAACGTTCATCTAGTTGCCTAATTGCCCTCCAGTGTTCCGAA
The DNA here is from genome assembly GCF_031143425.1 of Pleurodeles waltl. Classification (NCBI taxonomy): domain Eukaryota; kingdom Metazoa; phylum Chordata; class Amphibia; order Caudata; family Salamandridae; genus Pleurodeles; species Pleurodeles waltl. The sequence continues at coordinate 776,258,513 of NC_090438.1, read as the reverse complement.
ATTCTCGTCTTAAGTGGGCGTATCGTACTGCCCACATATATTTTCTCACATTTGCAAATAAGCATGTAAACTACGAATTTTGTGTTGCAATCTATGTGTGATTTTATATGTATTTTGCATCCTCTTCTATCAAAAAACTCTTTCTTAGATTGCCATGCCCATTTACACATTGCACATGAACCGCATTTAAAAAAACCACAGTTATGTACATTAAGCCAATTTGCCTTAGTTTCCTCTGGTACATAACTTGGACTTAAAATACTTTGAAGGGTGTTCCCCCTTCTAAACGACACCTCCGGTTTCGTACCTATGTATTTCTTGAGCACCTCATCTTGAGTCAGTATTGGCCAATGTTTTTTCATTATTTTCAATAGTTTCTGAGAAATATCCGTATAGTCTAAAACAATCCTCAATCTCCGAGCACTGTTCTTCTTGACCTCCTCATTTTTTTGTCTCGTTAGTGACAGTGTCTGTGCACGGGAGGTCTTAAGAGCCTTATTTCGAGATTTGACTATATTGTTATCCGAATAACCTCTAGCTCTAAATCTATGTTTCATGTCCACAATGGAATCATAAAAATCGCAATCCCTACTACAATTTCTTCTCGCTCTGATCATCTCACCCAACGGTATAGCCTCTATTTGGTGTTGAGGGTGTGAGCTTGACGCATGCAATATAGTGTTGCAGGAGGTAATTTTCCGGAAAAGTCTACTTTCTATCCTATTGTTCTCCACAAATAATTCTACATCTAAGAATTCTATTTTGGACTCACTGTATTTATATGTGAATTTGATATTCACATCATTTCCATTAAGATAATGGCAAAAACTCTCCAACGCTACTGCATCCCCTGTCCATAACATAAGACAATCATCAATGTATCGCCCCCAATAGAGGATATATGACTACCAATTTGCCGCTTTAGAACCCCACACCCAATTTTCTTCGAACCATCCCATGAACAAATTAGCATACGATGGTGAGAATTTCGAGCCCATCGCTACACCCTGTTTTTGTCTAAACCAGCTTTGTTTAACCAGAAAGTAGTTGTTATTAAGTATAAGATCAATCATATCCAGCAACATATGTGTATGTTCTAATAGGCTCGCCGATCTCTTGTTTAGAATATATTCTATTGCTTTCAATCCCCAATCATGTTGAATGCTAGTGTAAAGAGCTGTCTCATCTAGAGTTACCAAAAACATCCCTGGTTCCCATTGGATACCTGACAATAGACTTAGTACATGTTTCGTGTCATTGATGTGTGAAGGTAGATTGTTTACAAATGGTTGTAAAAAAATATCGACAAATTCTGACAACCTCTCAGTAGGTCCTCCTATGCCTGAAACTATCGGTCTCCCCGGTGGAAATTTAGATTGTTTATGAATCTTCGGTAATGTATACAGACACGGATATTTGGGACGAAATACTTGTAGGTACAGAAATTCTTCCTCATTCAGTAAATCCTTATCTCTCCAGTTCCTTAACATTCTATTTATTTTCCCTGTCAGAGCTGACATTGGGTTGTATGAAAGCTTTTCATAACAGGCAGTATCATTTAATTGTGTGCTCATTTCCTGCTCATAGTCTGTGCGATTCATTACCACTATATTACCTCCCTTATCCGCTTTTTTAATGGTCAAGTCCACATCTGATTTCAAAGTCTTTAGTGCCTTGTGTTCCTCTTGTCTCAAATTTGATCTCCTCCATTGTCTCATCTTCGTTTCTTCTTTATCCAGATCATTCCAAACTAATCCAAAAAATGTTTCTATATTACTGTCCATAGTTGATTTGGGTACCCAGGTTGATCTTCGTTTCAAACCACTAGCAATATGTTTATCCGGAGAAATACTCAAGTCTTGTCAAATTGAAGACGTGGTTATTGGATCTCCCTCATAGTCTGTAATTGTCATTTCAGGCATAGGAGGACCTACTGAGAGGTTGTCAGAATTTGTCAATATTTTTTTACAACCATTTGTAAACAATCTACCTTCACACATCAATGACACGAAACATGTACTAAGTCTATTGTCAGATATCCAATGGGAACCAGGGATGTTTTTGGTAACTCTAGATGTGACAGCTCTTTACACTAGCATTCAACATGATTGGGGATTGAAAGCAATAGAATATATTCTAAACAAGAGATCGGCGAGCCTATTAGAACATATACATATGTTGCTGGATATGATTGATCTTATACTTAATAACAACTACTTTCTGGTTAAACAAAGCTGGTTTAGACAAAAACAGGGTGTAGCGATGGGCTCGAAATTCTCACCATCGTATGCTAATTTGTTCATGGGATGGTTCGAAGAAAATTGGGTGTGGGGTTCTAAAGCGGCAAATTGGCAGTCATATATCCTCTATTGGGGGCGATACATTGATGATTGTCTTATGTTATGGACAGGGGATGCGATAGCGTTGGAGAGTTTTTGCCATTATCTTAATGGAAATGATGTGAATATCAAATTCACATATAAATACAGTGAGTCCAAAATAGAATTCTTAGATGTAGAATTATTTGTGGAGAACAATAGGATAGAAAGTAGACTTTTCCGGAAAATTACCTCCTGCAACACTATATTGCATGCGTCAAGCTCACACCCTCAACACCAAATAGAGGCTATACCGTTGAGTGAGATGATCAGAGCGAGAAGAAATTGTAGTAGGGATTGCGATTTTTATGATACCATTGTGGACATGGAACATAGATTTAGAGCTAGAGGTTATTCGGATAACAATATAGTCAAATCTCGAAATAAGGCTCTTAAGACCTCCCGTTTACAGACACTGTCACTAACGACTCAAAAAAATGAGGAGGTCAAGAAGAACAGTGCTCGGAGATTGAGGATTGTTTTAGACTATACGGATATTTCTCAGAAACTATTGAAAATAATGAAAAAACATTGGCCAATACTGACTCAAGATGAGATGCTCAAGAAATACATAGGTACGAAACCGGAGGTGTCGTTTAGAAGGGGGAACACCCTCCAAAGTATTTTAAGTCCAAGTTATGTACCAGAGGAAACTAAGGCAAATTGGCTTAATGTACATAACCGTGTTTTTTTTAAATGCGGTTCATGTGCAATGTGTAAATGGGCATGGCAATCTAAGAAAGAGTTTTTTGATAGAAGAGGATGCAAAATACATATAAAATCACACATAGATTGCAACACAAAATTCGTAGTTTACATGCTTATTTGCAAATGTGAGAAAATATATGTGGGCAATACGATGCGCCCACTTAAGACGAGAATTTCGGAACACTGGAGGGCAATTAGGCAACTAGATGAACGTTACCCGATAGCCTCGCATATGATGATATGTAAAGCGCAAGAGGCACATAAAGACTTTACATTTTTTGGCTTTGAACAATGTGAAAAGAACCCACGGGGAGGCAATAGAGAATTGGCCTTAAGAAGAAGGGAATCGTTATGGATCATGAAGTTAGGAGCGATGGAACAAGGATTAAATACAGATCATGAGATTGAGTATTTTCTCGGTGATAAGTAATAAGCAAAGTCTCAGTGAGTGAATCTGTATTGAATTAAATAAGATTAAGGATATGTAAAATATCATTTTTGGAATAATTGTAGTGTATACTACATATTTATTGTTAATGGGTTGATTAATTCAAGAGAAATCTGATATAAACAGCCTATGTGGTTTCATAATTCTTCACAAGTCTATTATTGTAAGATAACCATCTGTAAAAGTAATTAAATGATTTTATTTATATAGAATGAGAGACAGGTAATTACAAGTATATAGACACAGAGCTTATAGAGATCAGAACTGGCTCCAATTAGGATATAATGACTGGACCTGTGTGGCTGCTTTCCTTTTTAGACTTATTTGTAGTTAATGTAGTCCGTTTTTGATGTTTAGTATCCTGTTGTTACTAACTAGGAAGGGGAAGTCGCAAGATCGAAGTGCATCATTTATGTTTACAGCAGAGACGGCTAGGTTCGCGATAGTCCGTCTTCTATTTTGCGTTAGCGTCTGAGGCATTTAAATAGGACGCACGATAGAAATTCGGTTTAAATAATCGGAAGCGTACTCGCTGACATCTAGACACTGCAACAGGTAAATAGGGATGCAGATTTTTCTATCAATATGGATAGATCTAATTATACAGGACTTGTAACTAATTGGTGCTAACTTTCACAATAGGTTGAATCGATAAAAATACGCGGAGACAGGCTCAGAATTAATTCAAGCTAACAAGTTAATTGGTAAGCTTACTTGGGGATCACATGGACATCATAAATACGTTATGAAATGTTTAATGATTGAAATATTTATGTATACTTTTATCGTATCTACATACTATCAGATTTTACTTCGAGAATCAAGAGGTACATTGGAGCATTAAAAGAAATTAGGCACAACCAAGTTAGTAAGCTAAAATCTAAATACACTGGGGGGCACACCTCTTTCTGTTGGGATTACAATGAAGCACAATTGGGCCTATCTGAGTGAAAGAAGAGCATGGCACATACTCATATTTATAATTGTTTTCGATTCCAATTCGTATTAATTTCATTTATTTACAATTGGACTATCTTTTTGGCACTAAATATCGTCTTAATTCAAATTAGAGTTGGGGCTGCACTTACTTGTTCTATGCATCACTACATAGTTTATAGCATGAGAGGGCGAAACACTTATAAAATGATGTGTTCACTTTAGATACACATTGAAACATCACTTATTATAACGATGATGTTGGATATTTGCATGGTTCTCACCTGCTTACATGGTTGGCTTTCAATTTGAAGTTTACAATTAGGATATGGATGAATAGGAGAATTAGTAACTGACTTGTGTCATATGGCAATATTGTTTTTAGGAAGTATTGGATGGATCTTTATTTGACAAGGAAGTCCTGAGGAAATCCTAGGGGCACTCCCCCGGATGAAACACGTGTTGACGACGGACGAGCAAGTGGGGAGCTTTTGGTTTAGGCAGTTATGTTAATTAGATCAATCATGGGATTGTGAATATGAACAATGAAGTTGATACTGAAATGTATATTCTTTTGTATATTTTCTCATGAACTAATGATTACATATAGGCTTTGAAATAGAGTGACATTTATGGTTATATACAGTGCATATAATTTTGTGAATTCCAGAATGTTAAATAGGATTAATAAATTTGTATAAGGATATACTTTTGGTGCCTTTCCAGATAGATACAGTGTGTAGATCACTTTGACTGGTGTTAGATTAATTTTGATCTACTTAGAGTTGTTATACCGCATGTGTGCCATTACTCTTTATTGTATTGTTAGATATCCGTTTGGGTATATCGTGGAGGTAATATTTAGAGGGTGGTTACCTGAGTTTTGTGCACCGTGTTAATTGAGTTACTCTAAGCTATAATTTTTGGAAGTAGGAGCGCCATTCACTCACTACCTCGCCCTCTTATTTTGGATCATATGGGTAGTGACATGTCCAGTACACGGATAAAATGGTGACCACGCACTCACGAAGTCCGGGAAAATGGTCATGGAGGTCGAGGGGGCACCTCTGCTAGTGCAGGGGTGCCCTCACACACAGGTACTCTGCACCCTGCCCTCAGGGCTGAAGGGCCTGCTATAGTGGTGACGTATAAGTGACCTGGTGCAGTGAAAGGGTGCATGCACCTTTTCACGCAGGCTGCAATGGCAGTCCTGCAGAAGCCTTTGCATGGGCTCCCTATGGGTGGCAAAATAAATACTGCAGCCCATAGGGATCCCCTGGAGCCCCAATGCCCTGGGGACCTAATTACCCTATACTAGGGACTTATAAGGGGGCACCAGTATGCCAATTGTGGGTGAAATACTGGATTACCAGTATGCAATAACCATAATTTAAGGGAGAGAGCATACCTACTGGGGTCCTGATTAGCAGGATCCCAGTAGACACAGTCAAACACACTGACAAACAGGTCAAAAGTGGGATAACAATGCTAGAAAGAGGCCACTTTCTTACACAGCCTGAGTAGATATTTGTAATGTTTGCTTAGCATTTATTATCTTTTAGGACAAGCACCCACTTTTCTAATTGCATGACTTCAGTGAGGGCACTAAACTTAACTTCCATTGTCTGATAGAGACTTCGAGCCGTAGATACCTTACCTTTGAATTTTCCCAGGTGTCAGACTGTATCTGAAAGATTTTTCATGAGAGAACCTCTGTGCGCTGGTAGGTGGCTTCATGAGCACTGCACGGTGGCGTCAGCATCATCCGTGCTGGAATTGACATCCGCTTCACCGATAAAGACGCCACCTCTGTGTGCTGACGTCAGTTCTTTTCTTTCCATGCCATCTGGCACTGATCTAGAGAAGAGCTTCCCCTTTTTCACTTTTTGACAGGATTTTTTCGACATTTTGTAGACCCTTTTATGGGGGGATTTTTTTTTCCTGGTGTGTGGAGGTTATGTCATCAATAAAAGGCAATTTTTAAAACTTGTGGCTTCTGTCACCACACCAAGTCGATGATGGAACTACACCTTGTGTGTCTGGAGCACGACAAAGACTCCAAGTCGTGCTCCGACTGCTAGGCCGTGGCGCCAAACGCTTTGAGGGGCCAGTCACTGAGGCTGTTAGCATCTTGGCATGTGACTCCACGTCATTCGACTCCACAGGTCCTGGTCGAGAGGAAGGTCTCGGGATCATTCCAGGTGCCCCAAGTCCTCTGTGTCCCATTCAAAATCATCAGGACATTCAGGTAAGAGGCACAAAAGACACACAAAGTCGAAGCCTGCTTCGACTTTTCGTCCATAGGCAGATGCGATGACGGAATATCGGCGTTTGAGGTATGATTTTTCAGAGCCTGGCCAACTCCACGCCTCCCTACCTTTCAGGGAGCCTGAGCCTTATTCTGAAGGGCTAGGCCTTAGGAAGGAAAGGGAGGTGTCACTGGACCCTCTGGAATACCAGCCTGAGGTACAAGATCTGGACTGGTGTGAGGAACTGGGTGATGCCAGAGGTCTGGATACGTCTCTCGATACCGGCCTCCTTTCTCCGCCGACTGTGGCTGCAGACGAGGGAGATTCTTATGCATTGGTGTTGGGGAGGATGCCTGAGGTCTTTGGCATTCAGTTCCACTCAGTGGCTGTCAAGACCAACATCTTAACAAAGGTGCTGCAACTGGAGGTCTCCTCCTCTGAACCCCTACTCCCTGTGAATAGGATGTTTGCCCGCTGCCAGCACTCCGCACTAGGGGACACAATTTTCCTCACCCTACCCCAGAGAGCCTGGTGGTCAAAGCCTCCACTTCCCATGGCGGATTCTCTCTCTGTCGGACAGGGAATCCAAGAGGCTGGACAGCTTGGGAAAGAAAATATTTTCTTCTGCCAGCCTTGCATTGCGGTCAGTGAACACTGCATGCTTATTGGGCTGTTTCTCCCACACACTGTGGGAAACGGTTGCGCAAGTGCTGCCACAGGTCTCGGAGGAGACCGGCACATCCTCTCCCAAGCATTTACAGATGGAAGATGTAGGGAGCTGGCTCTCTCTATAGTGCACTAAAATGAAGTACAGTGTGTAGAGAGTCCTGTGGATCCCCAATTAGTATTGCAGAGGGAACAGTAGATAGGACTAATGCTTTATTTTGTGGTAGTGTGGGCAAGCAGTTAGGCTTATCAGAGGGTGGTGCTAAGCATTTGTTGTACTCACAGAGGCAATAAATGAGACACACTCAAAGAATAAATCTGAAACCAATTTAGAAAAATAACAATTCTTTTAAAAAAAAATATATATATATATATATGTATACCAAGAACTTTGTAATCAGGAAACAAGGCTTTTGAGCATAAATATTTTGCAGTTTCAAAAATCAACAATTAGTGCAATTTTCAAAGTTCTCTCAATGTTATCCTATGGAAGAAAACAATGTTCAGCAAACACAGGGTTAACAACGACTTATGAAGCCAATCTCAGGGAGCTAAGGTAAGTACTGGGCATTGTGGTCAGAACCACACCAACAGGTCACACCGAGCATCAGGTGCCCAATGGTTTCCTGTGGGACTTTGGCTCTTGTGAAGGCAGGCTCTGGCCAGGAAGCCAGTCAGAAGCAACCAGCAGGTAAGTAGTAGACTTGAGGTGCTCGGGGACATGGGTGCACATTTGGTCGTCTTCTCCGGTGCCCAGAGGCAACGGATGCAGGGGTGTCTTTAGGCGTTGTGTTTTCACGTCCGGGAGCACTAGCTGTTAGGGGGTCCTGTGTGTTGAGGTTGCAGGCGTCATCGGGGAGTTCGGCAGGGGTGGACCCATGGTGGACTCGAGCTCCTAGGAGCCGGGGGACGTCTTTGGCACTGATGACCCACCTCAGCTGGGGTCAGGGGTCACTCACGGGTACAGTGGTTGCTGGAGATGTCAGAATTTCTCCCTTCCCAAGCCTGTGGGAGAGGGGGCCTGCGTGCAGAAGCTGTAGGCATCTCAGGAGAGTCCAAGATGGGTGAGACCACTCTGGACTCGGTCTCTTGGCCGCTGGGGTCCCGCGTTAGTACCATTGGTTGGCTTCACCTCAGGTCGTGGATGTCAAGTGCAGTGGTCACTTCTGGTGTCTGGTTTCTGGGGTTGTAGCAGCTGCAGAGTCCTTTCTTTGGAGTTTCTTCTTTATAGAGCAAGTCTGCTGACCACAGGAGACTTGAGTCTTTTCGGAGGCTGGCTTCTTGTGCAGGATCCTTTGAGGTCGTCAGGCAGGCCGGAGGGGCTGTATCCAGGTCAGCTGCTGCTGCTTTTCTTCTTCTGCAGATGCAATTCTTTTTTGTCTGGGTCTTCTTAGGTTGTCAAAATCTGAGTTCTAAGGTTCAGACGGGCCACCTAAATACTCAAATTAGGAATGTTGCAGAAAGTGCCAGGTGGTAGCCAATGGGCTGACTACCTTTAGGGTGACTACACCTAAGTGGGCATAACCCCAATCCTAGTGGCCCAATTCCTTCCAAACAAGATGGAGGAATTTGAAAAGTAGTGTACACTTCAGCTTGTCCACCTTAGGGGTGGGACTGGCATGGAGTGGGCACACCTCCTAATCTGCATAATTTTCCTGCCAAAAGTGGGGTCAGGACAGGGGGGTGGTCATCTCCGCCATCTGGAGAGGCCTGGGTTGCATTTCAAAGGTGGCAAGGCTTTTGAAGCTCCCCACCTTGGACTGTCCATTCTGATCTGGACAAGGTGTTATTACCTCCACCCAGAGCATACCTTTGTTCTGGGCTTCTGAGAGCGTTGGCTCTCAACGTAGCACAGCATTCGGGCCCCCCGGCTTGGGGCCCTTGGTAAATAAACACAGAGGGCCCCCACCTGCAATCCCGGCCGAGTGCCACCGGGGGCACTCAAAAGTAAGGCCTTGCAACCGGGGTGCCGGAGGGAGACCCCAGATAGCAAAGGGATGTACCCCCATCGCTGAAAACTACCCAGAGGACACAAAGTGATCCGGACCCCAGCGGGGTTGAATTCCACGACCTTGCACAGAGTGAGAGACCTGGAGCCGGTAGAACCCGCCGCGCCGGGGAGAGTTGCGCGCACCTCTAGAACCCAGTGGGGAAAAGAAAAGCAGAGTACTGATGTCCAGTTCGAGAGGCCGGGAACGAAGTTGTTGGGGCCCCCCTGCCGGAAACCCCTGGAAAATGGACTCTGAGGTCCCCCTCCCATAGACCCAACAGTACACCATTGGGGGCACTTAAAAATCAGTCAAATCAAACGTGTTACCAAGGGAAAGCCACTGATAATAACGTGATACGCCTCCAATGTTGACAATTACCTAGGGGGAAAACAGTGATCCAAATCCCAGAGAAAATTACCTCCAAAGCTCAACATAAGAGGAGAGCACCGGGCCCACATAAGAACTAAAAGCGACCCACCCAGTTCATTTTCAACCCCAACGGGAGCTCGTGGGTTTTGAAGACAACTCCAGACTCTGCCTCCTCTCTTAGGCAAATAACAGCGACCTGCAGGAAAAAACACTCACATTGAGCGCATCTACAGTTCTGCAAAATGGGCAAAACGGGCAGACGCCGCGACACAGACTGCAATTCTGCCCATCTCGCCAAGGCGATGTCGGAACAAGAGAACCCGACAAAACTTGCCCAAGGAGAAGAGAAAGAAAAAGAAGAACCTACCCTCCAAGACGTGATGCAAGCCATAACAGCCTCCAGAGTTGCCCTAAAAGGGAAAATAGACGCATTGGCAACCGACCTAACAGTGCTCAGGGATGACCAACGCCGCCTGGCAGAAAAAGTGAATACCAAGGATAAGCAATTGGAGGAACTGCGGCCTGAAATAAAAGACAATTCCAAACTAACACATCAAATGGAGAAACGAATCAGAGAATTAGAACTAAGGGCTGAGGATGCCAAAAATATATCACGGCGAAACAATATCCGAGTCATAGGATTACCTGAACTAACTGAAGGGTCCAGCCTGGTAGAATTTCTTGAAAATTGGCCTAAGGAGAAGGTGGCAGACGATGGCTTATCCCAATTCTTTGCTATGGAAAGAGCTCGCAGGGTCCCAACACGCTCCCCCCCACAAGGAGCTCCCCCTAGACCAGTAATAGCCAGATTGCTCCATTACAGAGGTAGGGATTACCTACTAAGCCAAAGCAGGAAGAAAGGAGACTGCATGCTTGACAACCTCGTGATCCGTATCTTCCCTGATTTCTTTAAAGAAGTGCAGAAACAGAGAGCATCCTTTAGGGGAGCCAAACAAAAACTCCGTAAGATGGGGGTCCAAAACGGGATGTTGTTCCCAGCCAGATTAAGAATAGTAACCATATCTGGCGCGCAATTCTTTAGCACGGCGGAGGAGACCTGGAGCTGGATCGATGAACAAACGACCGGAGACAAGAACCACAGTCCTGAAAATCGTCACTCGGACCGCAAAGGGAAACACAAGCAAAATAATTCCAGTAGACGGAACAGCCCATCCCCACTAGAAATTCTGAAAGAAAGACAAAAAGCTATGGAGGCGGCTGCTTCCCTCAGCGGCTCAGATCACGGATCCCCCAAACAATCCCAAGACGACATAGAACAATCCGAATCGGAGCAAGAATCGGAACTCTCGCTCGCATCCGATAAACAGGGTCCAGATGTGAATCCGGGGACTTCAGACATCATCAACTGATGGACAATCGTGAAATCACAACCGCGGAGACACGGAATCTTGAGGAGAAAAAAGCATGCTACACCTGTATCCAAATCAATGAACGCTGACAACCCTTCGGTGTAACCCACCAGGCTGCAAACAATTGAACAGAACACAGATTTGGGGATGTGAAATCCCCGTGTGATAGCCTCCCGAAGGTCGGGGAGAGGACGCCTTGCTATGCTCTCAACTCCACCTCAGAGCACCCCCCACATTGATGGACTGGTTAAAGTTTTTTCAGTAGTTTGGGCGAGAGAGGTTTCTACTTTAGTCCTGGGGTTGGGGAGTTGGGTAACCACAGTTTTGGGGATTACTATGGGTTTAGATAAGTTTCCGAGAACCCTTACTAAAACGAAGGAGTTACCCCTGGATGCCAATACCATGAAGGAGAGATATGCGAGCCTCTACCCCCTGGGGCTCGCCCGAACCAGGGGGGGAAAATTTCCAACATGACAACGCCAAAATCCTACAAGTTCCTTACGTGGAACATCAGGGGTATGCACTCAGTGGTTAAGAGGTTAAGGTCTCTTGATACCTACAGAGGAGGGGAATTCAAATAGCCATGCTCCAAGAAACCTACTTAACACAGACAGAGGGTAAAGCCCTCCAGAAAAGATGAAGAAGTCAGGCGTACTATACCTCCTATTCTGCATACTCGAGGGGCGTTCTGATTTGGATTCGAACAGGAGTTCCCTTCCAAATGACGGACAACTTTATAGATCCTGAAGGACGATTTGTGGCAGTCAATGGCAGATTAGAGGGCAGGGAATTGGCCTTGATTAATGTGTACGCACCCAACACTGATCAGGGAGAATTTCTTACACGACTAACTAATTTACTACCACCATACCTACAATCCTCAGTGATACTGGGACAGATCACACTCTCCCCTGCCCAACTCCCCCTGGTGAGAATAACTCGACAATTCACCACCTGGCAAACGAATTGGGGCCTAGTTGATGCCTGGCGTAGATTACACCCCCTTATTAGAGACTACTCTTTTTTCTCACATCTTCATGAACTACATGTTAGATTAGACGCTTTCCTCTGCTCACCTGATGTATCTCACAAATTCCAGACACAGAATATCTGTCCCGCACAATTTCAGATCACAACCCTCTTTTATTAGCCCTGAAATGGGGGTCCATTGTTCCCAGTATCCCCATGTGGGGGCTCAAGCCCGAACTATTAGAAGATGTCTCCTTTCGTGTTGAGCTTCGCCAAAGCGTGGTGCAGTATTTTGAGGACAATGAAACCACGGCTAATCCACTGGTAGAATGGGATGCCTTTAAGGTGGTAATGCGCGGGAAGTGTATAGCAGAGACAGTGGGAGTACGCAGGATATTACTGGGTGACACGGAACGGGCTGAGAACAAACTGCGGGAGGCAGAGAAAGATAGACCTGGGAATCCTCAACTACAAAACACAATGCAGGACCTTAGGACCGAGGTAGCTCATTGCATTGAACATCTTCGATGCTTTGATTACAAAAATAACCTCACCCGGGCACACGGAGAGAGGGGTAAGGCAGGCTGACTCCTCGCATGGGTGTTTTCACAGTCGTTAGATCTCCCCCATTATGGACTTGACCACGGATCTGGGAACCCACTTATATGAACCAGAACAGATTCATTCCCAGTTTATGGCCTTATATGAGGGCTTATACAAAAAAAGACTTAGGGCCTCATTATGACCCTGGCGGGCGGCGGAGGCCGCCCGCCAGGATCCCGCCCTCCAAATTACCGCGCCGCGGTCAAAAGACCGCGGCGGGTATTACGAGTTTTCCCCTGGGCTGGCGGGCGGTTCCAGTAAAACCGCCCGCCAGCCCAGGGGAAAACGACCTTCCCACGAGGATGCCGGCTCGTAATCGAGCCGGCGGAGTGGGAAGGTGCGACGGGTGCAGTGGCACCCGTCGCGTATTTCAGTGTCTGCAAGGCAGACACTGAAATACTTTTCGGGGCCCTCTTACGGGGGCCCCTGCCGTGCCCATGCCATTGGCATGGGCACGGCAGGGGCCCCCAGGGGCCCCGCGACCCCCCCTACCGCCATCCTGTTCATGGCGGCTTTCCCGCCATGAACTGGATGGCGGTAGGGGGGGTCAGAATCCTCATGGCTGCGGAGCGCGCTCCGCAGCCATGGAGGATTCCAAAGAGCAGCGGAAAGTCAGCGGGAGACCGCTGACTTTCCGCTTCTGACCGCGGCTGAACCGCCGCGGTCAGAATGCTCATTGGAGCACCGCCAGCCTGTCGGCGGTGCTCCCGTGGTCGGTGGCCCTGGTGGCCACCGGCCGCCAGGGTCAGAATGACCCTCTTAATATTAACAGAGAACAAACTGAAGCCTATTTAACGGAACTACATTTAAAATCTTTAGAACCTGAACTTACAGAATCATTAGAAGGGAACGTCACACTAGCTGAAATGAATGAGGCCATGAAAGGAATGGCCAGAGGAAAATCACCTGGCACAGACGGATTCCCTATCGAATTTTATGCTACCTTTGCGGATATTCTTTCCCCGAAATTAGAAAATATATATAAAATCGCTAGGGACCAGGGCCTATTGCCGGAATCCTCCAACCAGGCAAGGACCCAACAAAGGTGGGAGCTTATAGACCTCTCTCCATGTTGAACCTTGACTATAAAATCCTTAGCAAGATCCTGGCGACCAGATTCCTCCCACTGATGCCCTCCCTGATACACCCCGATCAGGCAGGATTCATACTGGGCGCAATACAGCTGGGAATATCCGTAGACTAATAGCCATCATGAGAGATCTGGCTCCCAACGCCACGACTTCAGGTATTTTAGCAGTATATATAGAAAAAGCTTTTGATAGCCTGGATTGGGATTTCCTCTACACAGTCATGTCCAAACTCGGACTTGGACCCGAATACATCTCCTGGGTGAAACAACTATATACTGACCCTTCGGCCAGAGTCCGCACAGGACACACAATATCCAACAAGTATAGAGTTGAGCACGTAACGAGACAGGGCTGCCCTCTCTCTCCTCTATTGTTTGCCCTGGCAATGGAACCACTGGCTGCTGCGGCTATGGCAGGAGGGGGGGCCCGGGTATACTAGCTATGGACGAGAGACACCATATAGCCCTCTATGCAGACGATCTTTTAATATTCCTGGAAGATATCCAAAGAGATCTACCACTAGTACATCTAATGCTTGCCCGCTTTGCGGGTCGCTCAGGATTAAAAGTAAATTGCGATAAAATAGGATTGTTTCCACTTAAAGAACAGCAGTCACCACCTCTGAACTTAGGTTTGGTTAGATGGGTACCGAACGGTCTCCTCTATTTGGGAGTGAAAGTTTACCATGACTCCCGGGATATTCTAGATGGTAATATCGGCGGCACAATCCGTTCCATAAAAACCTGTATGGCATTCTGGCAGACTTGCCACTATCAGTGGCTGGGCGAATTGCGATCCTCAAAATGATTGTGCTGCTGAGGTTGCTATACCATTTCTCAGTGCTTCCGATCTGGATTCCTAAGACAATTTCTAAGGAACTGGATACCATGGTAATTTCATTTATATGGGGAAATGGTAGGAAGAGAGTTGCCTTGACAAAACTCCAAAGGCAATCAACGGATGGAGGCATGGCAGCCCCTGACTTCGAGACCTACTATCTGGCGGCACAACTACAGTGGTTGGTGCACTGGATCTCAGACAGACTACTTGCAAAAACGAATGCGAGGGCATCCACCCCACAGGAGGCTAGGCTGTTTGAGATACTCTTGAGGACCCCTGGAGATGGGAAACAAGATTCTCCAGAATAAAAAAATCCTAAACCAGTGCTGGAAGACCTTTTTACGCAGGAACAGGGTGGAGACTCCCTACTCTACGGAGCTTCCCCTTATATCCTTGCAGGCAATAACGCAGGGGGGCACTCGGATTTAGTTTGGGGATTGGATGGAAGCAGGGATTAACACAGTGGGCATGCTCTTTAGGGATAACAAACTGATGGCGTTCGAGACCCTTAGGACGGAATATGACATTCCAGCAAGACACTTCTTAACGTATGGGGCATTAAAGGCCAACATATGTAAGCACTGGCGAAGGAAGGACACAGAACCCCCTTCACAAGCGATCTGTACATATCTAATATCCCCAAATGACAAATCTAAGGTAGTTTCAATACTCTACGGGCTGATGAGAGCGGACAGTATAGCACCCTTGATCTCTCTCAAACAAAAGTGGGAAAAAGATCTCAGCCGGGATATCCCAGAAGAAGAATGGGGACACATCTTGAGGAACCTTCCCAAAGCGACTCAAAACGCTAGATTTAAACTTATAAACTTTTTCGTGCTGCACCAAGCCTACCTGACCCCAGCCCGCATAAATAAATACTTTGGTAAAGTTACAGAGTGTTGCCCGAGATGCGGGTTGATCGGCTCTGAGTTCAGCCACATGTTCTGGGAATGTCCTATATTAGAACCCTTTTGGGCGGAGGTATGCCAGACCCTGACGCATCTCCTGAGTAGGGAAGTGACCTGCTCCATGGCTAACTGTCTCTTACACGCCTTTACTAACTCAGCCAAACACAAAATCACAGATAGATTCCAGGACTTCGCTTTAACACTGGCTAATAGGGAGATTGCATCTAATTGGAAAAACCCCAGGGGCCCCAGAGTACCAGTATGGAAAAGCGAATTACTTAAATGGGTAAATGCGGAGGGAATGCTTCTCCAGCGCGAATCCAGGAGAGGGATTAGACTTCCTGAAATGGCAGAGGGGTGGGAAGTAATAATGGATACACTTAGAGCAGACACCGCACCCTAAGGTTCCCTCAGTTGGTAACATCACTGGCGGGATAATACACGATGAAAGGGGACATGGCTCTCAGCCGTTAAACAAATTCCGGAATATATATCCAAAACTAAGACGATGAAATAGTAGACCAAACTCTACCTAAATGTATCTAATTTCATTTAAAACATTACATGAGACACTTTGAGAACAAAACCAACGTTTGAACATGGTTCTCGGACGAAGGGGTTAGGGAGTGACTGGGAGGGGGGATTGTTATTATTGTTGTTAGTATTAATTTTGCTTAAACATTTAGATATTACCAAGCCAGATTGTTTGATAGAATTGCTATACAGATAAAACATGAATAAGAATTGTACCGCAGAGGGAACATATGTATGAGAAGAATCGACTATGTTAAACTCCTAATAAAATCTGGTTTAAAAAAAAAAAAAATCAGGTACCAAACCACAGCAAAGGCGTCCCTCTCATTGGCAGTCCAACCCTGCTGTCTGGAGAGTAACCTTCTGCTAATAAAAACAACAGGTTGGTCATGGCCATCATCATTGATTTGGGACAGTACTGCTCCTATCTCAAGTTCCGAGGCATCTGTCTGCACAATTAACTGCTTAGTGTAATCTGGAGTTTTTAGAACAGGTGCTGAGTACATGGGTTCCTTCTGGGTATTAAAGGCCTTTTGACAGATGACTGTCCGGTTTACATTCTAGGCATCCTTATGGAGGTGAGTTCTGTGAGGGGGGGGGGAACACAATTGTGCCATAACCCTTCACAAAACTCCTGCAATACCCAGTCAACCCAAGGAATGCCCTGACTGGGTCTGGATTGTTGGAGCCACCTAGTCCAGAATTGTCTGGATTTTGGCTTGTAGTGGTTGAACTTGGCCTCCACCTGCAAGGTGGCCAACATACACAACCTGGCCCTGCCCTATCTGGCACTTGCTTGCCATGATAGTGAGGCCTGCCTTTCTTAGAGCCTCAAGGACCTTCCCCAGGTGGATCAGGTAATCCTGCCAGCTAGGGCTGAACACATCAATATCATCACGATATGCTGCACTAAAGACTTCTAACCCAGCAAGGACTTTATTCACCAACCTCTGGAAGGTGGCAGGGGCATTCTTCAAACCCAAGGGCATAACAGTGAACTGAAAATGCCCATCAGTAGTGGAGAATGCAGATTTTTCTTTTGCTTCTGGAGTAAGGCCTATCTGCCAGTACCCTGTTGTGAGATCAAAAGTACTGAGATACTTGGCAGCTTCCAACCTGTCAATCAGTTCATCTGCCTTAGGAATTAGGTGGGCATCAGTCTTGGTCACTCCATTGAGACCCTTATAGTCCACACGGAAGCTCATTTCTTTCTTTTCACCCTTGGAATGAGGCTTGGGGACAAAAACCACTGGGCTGGCCCAGGTACTTTCAGAGTGCTTAATGACTCCCAATTACAGCATCTTGCTGACCTCAGCTTTGATGCCTTCCTTGACATGGCCGGACTGTCTGTAAATGTTATTTTTTACAGGTAAATGATCTCCAGTGTTCACATCATGAGTACACCAGGAAGCCCAACCAGGGGTCAGGGAGAAGAGCTCAGCAAACTGATGCAGGACATGCCTGCATTCAGAGATGGTGTCTGAAAAGACCACTCCCTCAACTTAGCCAACTTTGGGTTGCTGGAGAGGAGATCCAGGAGAGATTCACTCAGCTTCCTTTCCCTCATCAGTGACCATAAGTATGGTCATTTCAGCTCTGTCATGAAAGGTTTCAGGCGGTTTACATGAATAACCCTTTTGGGGTTCCTGCAAGTGCCAAAGTCTACCAAATAGGTGACTTTCCCTTTTCTCTCTAGGATGGGGTAGGGTCCACTGCATTTGTCCTGGAGGCCCCTAGGAGCCACAGACTCCAAAACCCACACCTTTTGCCCTGGTTGGAACTCCACTAGTACAGCTTTTTGGACATACCAGAGCTTCTGGAGCTCTTGGCTGGCCTCTAGGTTCTTGGATGCCTTTTCCATGTACTCAGCCATCCGGAAACAAAAGCCAAGTACATAGTCCACTATGTCTTGCTTTGACTCTCTGAGATGTCTCTCCTATCTCTCCTTTACAAGACAAAGTAGTCCCCTCACAGGATGCCAAAGCAAAAGTTTAAAGGGGAAAACCCTACTCCCTTCTGTGGCACTTCCCTGTAAGTAAAAATCAGGCATGGAGGTAAGACATTTCATCTCCTTCTGAGTTATTCAGGGAGTCCACCAATCATGCCCATGAACGTCTTGTTAAATGTCTCAACAAGACCATTGCACTGGGGATGATATGGGGTAGTAAACGTATAGGTCACACCACATTCAGCCCACAATTGCTTCAGGTAGCCAGACATGAAGTTTGTACCTCTGTCTGACACTACCTCCTTTAGAAAGCCCACTTTGGTGAATACACCAATGAGGGCCCTAGCTACTGCAGGGGCAGTAGTAGTCCTCAGGGGAATTGCTTTAGGGTACCTGGTAGCATAATCCACTACAACCAGTACAAATCTGTTCCCTGATGCTGTTGGAGGGTCAAGGGGACTGACTATGTAAATTCCTACCCTTTCAAAGGGAACCCCAACCTCTGGAAGTGGAATGTAAGGGAGCCTTTAGGTGGCCACCTGCCTTGCTACTGGCTTAACAGGTGGCACAGGAGCTGCAAAGCTCCTTCAACTTCTGGGACATACCTGGCCAGTAGAAGTGGTTTACCAACCTACTCCATGTTTTTGCCTGGCCAAGATGCCCAGCTAAGTGCATATCATAGGCCCAAGTGAGGAGAAACTCCATAAACTGCTGTGGCACTACCACTCTCCTTGCTGCACCAGGTTTGGGGTCTCTGGCCTCAGTGTAAAGAAGTCCCTCCTCCCAATAGGTCCTGTGGGACCTAGTTATATCACATTTCTCATGATCTGCAGCTTGCCTTCAAGAGTGAAACAGGTTTTTTTTTGTCCCCGGCACAGATCCTCCCTAGATGGTCCCCCTGGTCCTTAGAGCTCTACTGTGTAAGGCCCAAGCTCCTAAGGTGCACTTCCTTCTGGGGCTGGCAAGTTTTCTCCCTGAGGAGAGGGAGCCTGTTCAGTGGTCTGCGTAGAAGCTATTCCCCCAGTCTTCTTGCCCTTTCTCTTAGTAGGTTGGGCAATTATTCCAGACTCTACTTTTTCCCACTGGGCCTTGCTCTGTGCTCGTCTTTACACAAATCCATTCAGGGATACCCAGCATGGGTTTTTCTTTCTACCTCAGCCCATGCTGGGGATTCCGGAGCATTACCTAGCAGACATTGTGCAGGTATTGCAGGAGATAACACCCTTTCCTGGCCAGTAACACCTCCCCATTCTAAGGATACCATTGCCATGGGATGTACCTTAGCACGATTATTAGCATTGAGGACTGTATATGTCTCACCAGTCAGATACTGTTCTGAGGTCACTAGTTGCTTAGTCACCATGGTGATACTGGCACCAAGTATCTCTCAGCACTTCAACCTGACTCGCATTAACATGTGGCTGTTGTCTGTATCCCTCCAGATTACTGGGCCAGACATATAGGGCAGTGACATCCACCCACCCTCTAAGACTAAGGGTGCCTCAGTAGGCTTACTGACATGGTTAGGGCCTACTATCTGTAGATTTACCACTGCAGGTGCACTACAGGCATTCCTTTTCTGAAGAAAGGTCTTGTCTCCAGTTCCGTGTTCAAGAGCATTGCAATCATAACACCATTCATTTTTGGAATCCCAGTTTTTCCCTTTGTACGCACTCTTAGATTTGGATTGTGAGGAGTCTTGTGCAGGTTGTTGGAGGCCTTTTAAAGACTCTTTACTTTTGTCCTTGTTTTAGTAACCCTCTTTCCCTTGTTGGGGCTTTTCGGCCTTTTTGTTGTGCCCCCGTGGAAGTTTTGGTCACCCTTGTTTTGACACAGTGGTCTGCCTTCTTCCTCAACTCTTGAGGAAAAAGTGGACCTATGTCAAGCAGGAACTGGTGTAACTTTTCCTGCACACAATTAGTCAACAGATGCTCTTTCATTACTAAATTGTAAATCCCTTCATATTCATGAACATTATTACCTTTCAACCAGCCACCTAGTGTTTTTACTGAGAAGTCCACAAAATCAACCCAAGACTGACTCTGTTTTTTTTTAGTTTCCCTGAATTTGATTCTGTACTCCTCAGAAGTAAGCCCAAAGCCCTCAACCAGGGTATCCTTCATGAGGTCATAGGACCTTGCATCGGCCTCATTCAGTGTCAGGAGTCTATCCCTGCACTTTCCTGAGAAGAGTTCCCACGGAGGAGAGCCCCAATGCTGGTTGTCACGTTTTCTGGCAACACAGGCCCTCTCGCAGGCTGTGAACCATTTGATTATATCCTCATATTTAGGGACAATTCCTTTGGAGGTCTTAGGGTCAAAGTGCTCTACTCTGCCCCCCAGTTATAAAATTGCTGCCACCACCATCCATGGGTGGTTAACCCATTTCTCTTCTTTCTTTTCCTATTGCTAGGATTCTGTCTTCCAGGGCAAGTCTCAAAGCTAATTCCTCTAAGAGAATCTCCTCTTCAGCGAGACATTCTCTGGGCCCTGAGGACCCTGAGCTGAGCCAGTCTTACTAGAGGGAGGTGTCCTACACACCTGGGGTACATATTCCTCTCTTTCATGTGCTGGAGGATTCATTTCCTCATCCTCACTTTCACTGCCCTGATCTACAGGGTCATTAGTTTCATTGCTAGGATGGGCCTGGTCTTAGTCTGCCAGTAGCACCTGGAGCTTTGCACTGGTAGGGTTTGATTCTGTTTTTATTTTGCACCCTTTACAGAGGGCCCTTAACTGCTTAAGGTAAGGGGTGATGTTGAGCTCCACCACCCTGTCCTCTGAGGTACTCATTATTTTACTAAAGTTGGGAACATTTGAGTTAGAGAAAAAATCCTAACAGGTTTTTTTAGCAGTTCTAACTAAAGTACGTGTTTAAAGTTTTTACTGTTAAGCTACAGGGACCTAACCAGGACCCTAACAGTACTCTTAAGGATTTGGAAAAATACCCAATTCAAAAAAATGCAATTTAACTATAGGCAATTTTTGGATTTACTCTTGTAGTCACTTATTGACCAAATGGTATCAGCAAATGCAAAGTCACAGACCCCACCACTATTCCACCAATGCAGGAAGCTAGCTCTCTATATAATGCACTAAAATGAAGAACCCTGCGCAGAGAGTCAAGCGGATTCCTATTTGGAATTGCTGAGGCAAAAGTAGACAGGATTAATGCTCTATGTTGTGGTAGTGTGGGTGAGCAGGTAGGCTTATCAGAGGGTAGTGCTAAACATTTGTTGTACTCACAAGGGGCAACAAATGAGATACACTCAAAGAATAAATCTGAGACCAATTTAGAAAAATAACAATTATTTTTATATACATTTCAAACCTAAGAACTTTGTGATCAGGTGAGTAGACTTTTGATCATAAATACCTTGCAGTTTCAGAAATCAACAAAGTGCAATTTTCAGAGTTCTGTCAATGTTATCCTATGGAGGAAAACAATGTTCAGCAAACACAGGGTTAACAGCGACTTATGAAGCCAATCTCAGGGAGTTAAAGTAAGTACTGGGCACTAGTCAGAACTACACCAACAGGTCACACCAGGCGGCATTGGGGCTGCCGGGTGCATAGGTGCAGTAAGGCGTTGGGTGCCCAGTGACTTCCTACAGGAGTTTGGCCCTCATGAAGACAGGCTGCAGGCCCTGGCCAGGAAGCCAGTCAGAGACAACAAGCAGGTAAGTAGTAGACTTGGGGTGCCCGGGGAAGTGGGTGCACCTTTGGTCTTTTGCTATGCCCAAGGGCAACCGCTATAGGGCTGTCTTTAGGTGTCAGGTTTTCATGTCCGGGAGCACTCTCGGTCAGGGGGTCCTGTGAGTTGAGGTTATAGGTGTCGTAGAGCAGTCCAGCAGGGGTGAACTTGAGCTCTTATTAGCCGGGTAACATCGTTGGCACCAATGATCCACCTCATTGGGGTCACGAGTGCAGTGGTTGCTGGAGATGTCGGATTTTCTCCCTTCACAAGCCTGTGGGAAAGGGGGCCTGCATGCAGAGGCTGTAGGCGTCTCAGGAGAGTCCAGGATGGATGAGCCTACACTGGACTTGGTCTCTGGGTAGCTGGGGACCCGCATTGTCACCATTTTGTGGCATAACCTTGGGGTGTGTACATTGGGTGCAGTGGTCACTTCTTGTGTCGTGTTTCTGAGGTTCCAGCAGCTGCAGGGGCCATTGCCCACAGGAGACTTGAGTCTTTGTTGAAGGATGGATGAGTTGGCTTTTTGTGCAGGATCCTTTGAGGTCAGCAGGCACGCTGGAGGGGCTGGTTCCAGGTCAGCTGCTTTTTCTTTTCCCCTCCAACAGGTGCAACTCTCCTTTGTCTGGGACGTCTTAGGTTGTCAAAATCTGAGTTCTAGGGTTCAGGGGTGCCGCCTAAATACTCAGTTTATGGGTGTTACAGGGAGTGCCAGGTGGTAGCCAATGAGCTGACCACCTTTAGGGGGACTACACCTTTCTTATGACCACTTCCGCTGGGAAGACGGCATAACCCTAACTCTAGTGGCCTATTTCTTTCCAAACAAGATAGATGAATTTGAAAACTACTGTCCACTTCAGCTCATCCACCTTAGGGGTGGGACTGGCATGGAGTGGGCACACCTCCTAATCCGCCTAATTTTCCCTCCATGGTTGCCGCCAAAACTGGGGTCAGGACGGGGGGGTGGATCATCTCCGCCATCTGGAGAGGCCTGGGTTGTATTTCAACGGTGGCAAGGCCTTCGAAGCTCTCTGCCTTGGAGTGTATATCCTGCTCTGGACAAGGTGTTATCACCTCCACCCAGAACACACCTTTGTTCTGGGCTTCTGGGAGCGTTGGGTCTCAACGTAGGGGGCCACAACTCTGTCTAGGGTGGCTGCACTGGTTTGGATCAGTCAGTGAACACACCAGTAGCTGGGTAGGATTTCAGGGGGCACCTCTAAGGTGCCCTCTGCGTGCATTTATTAAGAAATCCATCACTGGGATCAGTGAGGGTTTAATATTCTGAGATATTTGATGCCAAACATCCCAGGATTCAGAGAAGCCTTGTACTGACTAGTGTCCAGCACATGCATTAAAATGGCCTCCCTGTCCACTTACTTTGTCTGAGAGTCAGCAAAGACCATTGCAGGGGCATATCTGCTCAGCAACTGCAGTTCAACCTAGCAGCAGTCCAATACTTACACTTATTTCTGGTTTTGAAGTACGCAAACTTCAAAAGAAAGTCTTTGTAGTGCACAAGACCCTGACTCTCCATGTCCTGGCTCCTCACACACAGCCTAGGGGTTTAGAGACTGTACTGTGTAAGGGCAGACACAGCCCTATTCAGGTGCAAGTGTCAGCTCCTCCCTCCATTCTAGCCCGGGAAGACCCATCAGGAGATCCTGGACACACCGCAGCTCCTTTTGTGTGACTGTCTAGAGTGAATTCACAAACGGCCCAACTGTCAGTCTGACCCAGACATGTATTCCGCAGCCAGGCAGAGGCACAGAACGGTTAAGCAAGCAAATGTCCACTTTCTAAAAATGCCATTTTCAAACTGACAATTGAAAAACAACTCTACAAAAAGATATATTTTGAAATTGTGAGTCTAGAGACCCCAAACTCCATGTCTCCATTTGATCCCAATAAGAAATTACAATTAAAAGGTATTTAAAAGCTATGGGAGAGATAGTCCTTGCTGTAGTGAAAACCAAATTTGGTAGTATTTCACTATCAGAACATGTCAAACACACCAGTACATTTCCTACCTTATAATTACACTGCACCCTGCCAATGGGACTGCCGTGGGCCTACCTTAGGGTGACTTACATGTAGTAAAAGGGAAGATTTGGGCCTGGCAAGTGGGTACGCTTGCCAGGTCGAGCTGGAAGCTAAAAACTACACACACAGACACTGCAGTGGCAGGTCTGAGGCATGTCTACAGGGCTTCTCCTGTGGTTGGCACAATCAGTACTGCAAGCCCACTAGTAACATTTGATTTACAGGCCCTGGGCACCTCTAGTGCACTTTACTAGGGACTTACTAGTAAATCATATATGCCAATCATGGAGAAAACCAATCACCAACCCAATTTAGACAGAGAGCACTTGCACTTTAGCGCTGGTCAGCCGAGGTAAAGTGCCCAGAGTCCTAAAGCCAGCAAAATCGAAGTTCAGCACAGTATCATAACAGGAGGTCAAAAGCCAAAAAGACAGGGGAACCATGCCAAGAGCTTACAGGTCTAACACGTCCTCCCACCCCCAGCTGAAAGTGGGGAAAACTATCCAACCTCATGGGAGTTCTCATCAATAAGATGGAAGAACTTGGACAGACCATTGGCATTGGTGTGTTCTGTGCCAGGGAGGTGTTCCACCGTAAAGTCCATTCCCTGTAGGGGTATGGACCACCTCAATAGTTTAGGATTCTCACCCCTCATCTGCATTAGCCATCTGAGGGGCCTGAGGTCTTTCTGAACCGAGAAGTGAGTCCCAAACAAGTAGGGTCTTAGCTTCTTCAGCACCCAGATCACAGCAAACGCCTCCTTTTCAATTGCGCTCCACCTCTGTTCCAGCGGAAGTAACCTCCTACTGATGAAGTGTACAGGCTGATCTAGGCCCTCTTTGTTAAGCTGTGACAGCATGGCTGCCACACCATGCTCTGAAGCATCTGTCTGCACCAAAAATGCTTTGGAAAAGTCAGGAGTCTTGAGCAGGGGTGCTGTGCATATGGCCCCCTACAGGGTGTCAAAAGCAGTCTGGCACACCTCAGTTCAGATCACCTGCCGTGGCTGCTTCTTGGAAGTCAGCTCTGTTAAGGGGGCAACAATGGTGACATACCCCTTGACAAATCCCCTGTAATAACCAGTGAGTCCTAAAAAGGCACTCACTTCAGTCTGGGTTCTGGGGGGTGCCCAAGCCAGAATGGTGTCAATTATGGCTTATAGGTGTGCCACCTGAACTCTTCCTACCTGGTGTCCCAAGTACACCACAGACCCCTGCCGTATCTGGCACTCACTTGCCTTCATAGTGAGGCCTGTACTCTGCAGGGCCTTCAACACTTCCTTGAGGTGGTGCAAGTGGTCCTCCCAGCTGGAGCTAAAGACAGCATTGTTGTCTATATAGGTGGCACTGAAGTTCTCCAACCCAGCCAGGACCTGGTTGTCCAGTCTCTGGAATGTGACAGGGGCATTCTTCAACCTGAAGTGCATGACACAAAACCAGTAGTGCCCCTTTGGTGTTGAGAATGCAGACCTCTCTTTTGCCCCCTCGGTTAAGGCAATCTGACAGTACCCAGGCGTCAGATCAAACGTGCTGAGGAACTTGGCAGTTCCTAACCAGTCAATGAGCTCATCAGCTCTGAGGATGGGGTGTGTGTCAGTCCTGGTGACGGCATTGAGCCCCCGGTAGTGAACACAGAACCTAAGTTCAGGTGTGACCCCAGGTAGGGCAGCCTTGGGAATCAGGATCACTGAGCTGGACCAAGGACTGTGGAAGTGCTCAGTTGCCCCTAACTCCAGACTCTTAGAGACCTCCTCCTTAATGCTGTTTCTCAATCTGTCAGTTACCCTGTAAGACTTGTGCTTAACAGACAGGCTGTCCCAGTATCAATGTCATGAGTGCACAAGTGGGTGCACCCAGGGGTAAGTGAGAATAAGAAGGCAAACGTTCCTAGCAACTGGAGACAGTCCCTCTGCTGATCTGGAGTCAGAGTAGGGGAGAAGTTCACACCCTCCACTGACCCATCCTGCTCTTTGGAAGACAGGAGGTCGGGGAGAGGTTGACTCACCTCTTCCACCCCATCATCTGTGACAAAGAGCATGGTCAACTCAGACCTCTCAAAGTGTGGTTTGAGACAGTTCATGTGCAGGACCCTCAAAGGGGTTCCGAGAAGTCTGTATGTCCACCAAGTTGTGACATTACTTTTGCACTCCTTCACCTCAAATGGCCCTGACCACCGGTCTTGAAGAACATGTGGCTCTACTAGGGCCATCACCCACACTTTTTGACCAGGCTGAAACTCAACCAGAGTGGTATTCTGGTCATACCATTGTTTCATGTCCTCCTGGCTAGACTTCAGATTCTCCTGGGCGAGTTTCCGGAAGCGGGCTGTCTGGTTCCTGAAGACCAGTATGTAACTGAATACATCCTGGGGTGGCTTCTTGGGAGCTTGCTCCTTCACCAAACTGAGAGGCCCTCTAACAGGGTGCCCATAGAAAAGTTCAAAAGGGCTGAAGCCCACCCCTTCTGCGGTACCTTCCTTTAAGCAAACAGGCATGGTAACAAGATGTCCCACTTTTGCCTCATGGGTCAGAGAGGCCCATAATCATTCCCTTCAGGGTACAGTTGAATCTCTCAAACAACCCATTGCTTTGAGGATACTAAGGTGCGGTGAACTTGTATTTTACACCACACACCTTTCACATGGCCTTCATGTGCACCGGCATGAAATTGGTGCCCTGATCACAGACCATCTCCCTGGGGAAACCCACATGGGTAAAGATCCCTGTAAGTGCCCTGGCCACTATGGGTGCAGTCACTGTCCTCAGGGACATAGCTTCCTGGGCCCTGGTGGCATGGTCCACCAAGACCAGGATAAACCTGTTACCCATGGCTGTCTTGGGATCTTGTGGCCCCACAATGTCAATGCCCACCCACTCAAAAGAGGGTGCTCACAACAGGAAATGGTTGAAGAGGAGTCCTGCACCTCTTTCCAGATTTGCCACTTGCCTGACAGGTCTGACAGGTGCTGCAGAACGCATCTGAGGCCTTCATCATTTGGGGCCAATAAAAGTGGGTGACAAACCTGTCAAAGGTCTTATTCTGGCCCAAATGACCTGACAGTGGCAATCATGAGCTAGACCCAGTAGGAAGACTCTGCAACACTGGGTTACCCCAGGTTCAGCAACCTTAGGCTCGCTATATAGGAGATCATTCTCCCAGTAAATCAGGTGAGATGCAGCGGTGCTACCAGCTGCCTGGGCCTCGGCCTGTTTCCAAAGGCCCTCAAGGATGGGACATGCTTTCTCCATTGCGGAGAACTCCTCCTTGGTGGGGCCTCCTTCCTGCTGCCAATCGGTCAGCTCAGGCAGGTTCCCCAGTTCAGCCACTTCTTTCCATGTAGGTTCTGGGGCATCCCCCTCAGGTACAGCCTCCTCTCGGACCGTGGGAATCTCAGGGGTGGGTTTCCCATGCCCCTTGCCCTTTCCTTTCCTGGCAGGCACCTGGGCCACTGTTTCAGGCTCCAGGTCTTTCTGATCACCTCCTCTGGTGGCCATATACTGTGTGGTTATGCACTCCCACTCTGGTAATCCCAACATTTCCATATGTGACCTGAACTCCACCTCCTTCCAGGCAGTATGCTCCAGATCA
The DNA here is from genome assembly GCF_031143425.1 of Pleurodeles waltl. Taxonomy (NCBI): domain Eukaryota; kingdom Metazoa; phylum Chordata; class Amphibia; order Caudata; family Salamandridae; genus Pleurodeles; species Pleurodeles waltl. The sequence continues at coordinate 776,231,182 of NC_090438.1, read as the reverse complement.
TTCCCTAGGAGATAGTCAACAGGCATAGATGGACTCACAGCAGCTATCAAGGAACCCGAGCACCCTCTCACCCACCCCATTCAAAGGGAACCTGAGCTACCAAACATTGGTGCTCACTGTTGTCTACTGCAACAACTTGGTGGACCACATTAGGGACTACCTGCTCCTCAGACACCAGATGACAGCAAACTATTGTCATATTGGCTCCTGTGTCTCTCAGAGCCTCTACCCGCCTCTGATTGATGGTCACCCACTGCCTGTACTTTTTTGTGTTATCAGGCTGTGAGAAAGTAGCCTCTTTCTAGCCTTGTTACCCCCACTTTTGGCCTATTTGTGAGTATATGTCAGGGTGTTTTCACTGTCTCACTGGGATCCTGCTAGCCAGGGCCCCAGTGCTCATAGTGAAAACCCTATGTTTTCAGTATGTTTGTTATGTGTCACTGGGACCCTGCTGGCCAGGACCCAGTGCTCATAAGTTTGTGGCCTATATGTATGTGTTCCCTGTGTGATACCTAACTGTCTCACTGAGGCTCTGCTAACCAGTACCTCAGTGGTTATGCTCTCTCTTCTATACAAATTGTCACTAACAGGCTAGTGACCAATTTTACCAATTCACATTGGCATACTGGAACACCCTTATAATTCCCTAGTATATGGTACTGAGGTACCCAGGGTATTGGGGTTCCAGGAGACCCCTATGGGCTGCAGCATTTCTTTTGCCACCCATAGGGAGCTCTGACAATTCTTAAACAGGCCTGCCACTGCAGCCTGAGTGAAATAATGCCCACATTATTTCACAGCCATGTTACACTGCACATAAGTAACTTATAAGTCACCTATATGTCTAACCTTTACCTGGTGAAGGTTGGGTGCAAAGTTACTTAGTGTGTGGGCACCCTGGCACTAGCCAAGGTGCCCCCACATCGTTCAGGGCAAATTCCCCGGACTTTGTGAGTGCGGGGACACCATTTCACGCGTGCACTATACATAGGTCACTACCTATGTATAGCGTCACAATGGTAACTCCGAACATGACCATGTAACATGTCTAAGATCATGGAATTGTCACCCACTGCCATTCTGGCATTGGGGAGACAATTCCATGATCCCCCGAGTCTCTAGCACAGACCCGGGTACTGCCAAACTACCTTTCCTGGGATTTCACTGCAGCTGCTGCTGCCAACCCCTCAGACAGGTTTCTGCCCTCCTGGGGTGCAGCCAGGCCTGGCCCAGGAAGGCAGAACAAAGGACTTCCTCAGAGAGAGGGTGTTACACCCTCTCCCTTTGGAAAAAGGTGTCAGGGCTGGGGAGGAGTAGCCTCCCGCAGCCTCTGGAAATGCTTTGATGGGCACAGATGGTGCTCATCTCTGCATAAGCCAGTCTACACTGGTTCAGGGATCCCCCAGCCCTGCTCTGGCACGAAACTGGACAAAGGAAAGAGGAGTGACCACTCCCCTGACCTGCACCTCCCAGGGGAGGTGCCCAGAGCTCCTCCAGTGTGCTCCAGACCTCTGCCATCTTGGAAACAGAGGTGTTGCTGGCACACTGGACTGCTCTGAGTGGCCAGTGCCATCAGGTGACGTCAGAGACTCCTTCTGATAGGCTCTTACCTGTGTTACTAGCCTATCCTCCTTCCTAGGTAGCCAAACCTCCTTTTCTGGCTATTTAGGGTCTCTGCTTTGGGGAATTCTACAGATACCGAATGCAAGAGCTCACCAGAGTTCCTCTGCATCTCTCTCTTCACCTTCTGCCAAAGGATCGACCGCTGACTGCTCAGGACGCCTGCAAAACCGCAACAAAATAGCTAAGACGACTACTGCAACCTTGTATCGCTTCTCCTGCCGCCTTCTCAACTGTTTCCTGGTGGTGCATGCTCTGGGGGTAGCCTGCCTCCTTCTTGCACCAGGAGCTCTGAAGAAATCTCCCGTGGGATGATGGAATCTTCCCCCTGCAACCGCAGGCAACAAAAGACTGCATCACCGGTCCTCTGGGTCCCCTCTCAGCACGACGAGCGTGGTCCTTGGAACTCAGCAACTCTGTCCAAGTGACTCCCACAGTCCAGTGACTCTTCAGTCCAAGTTTGGTGGAGGTAAGTCCTTGCCTCCCCACGCTAGACTGCATTGCTGGGTACCGCGTGATTTGCATCTGCTCCGGCTCCTCTGCACTCTTCCAGGATTTCCTTTGTGCACAGCCAAGCCTGGGTCCCCGACACTCTAACCTGCAGTGCACAACCTTCTGAGTTGTCCTCCGGCGTTGTGGGACTCCCTTTTGTGTCTTCGGGTGGACTCCAGTTCACTCCTCTTCCAAGTGCCTGTTCCGGTACTTCTGCGGGTGCTGCCTGCTTCTGTGAGGGCTCCCTGACTTGCTGGACTCCCCCTCTGTCTCCTCATCCAAGTGGCGACATCCTGGTCCCTCCTGGGCCACAGCAGCATCCAAAAACCCTAACCACAACCCTTGCAGCTAGCAAGGCTTGTTTGCGGTCTTTCTGCGTGGAAACACCTCTGCAAGCTTCTTCACGTCGTGGGACATCCATCCTCCAAAGGGGAAGTTTCTAGCCCTCTTCGTTCTTGCAGAATCCACAGCTTCTACCATCCGGTGGCAGCTTCTTTGCACCATCAGCTGGCATTTCCATCTGCCCACTCTTGACATTGTCGTGACTCTTGGACTTGGTCCCCTTGTTTCACAGGTACTCAGGTCCAGAAATCCACTGTTGTTGCTTTGCTGGTGTTTGTCTTCCTTGCAGAAACCCCCTATCACGACTTCTGTGCTCTCTGGGGGTTATAGGTGCACTTTACACCTACTTTTCAGGGTCTTGGGGTGGGCTTTTTTTCTAACCCTCACTGTTTTCTTACAGTCCCAGCGACCCTCTACAAGCTCACATAGGTTTGGGGTCCATTCGTGGTTCGCATTCCACTTATGGAGTATATGGTTTGTGTTGACCCTATACCTATGTGCTCCTATTGCAATCTACTGTAACTTTACATTGCTTGCATTACTACCTTTTGTTATTACTGCATATTTTTGGTATTGTGTACATATATCTTGTGTATATTTGGCATTTGGTGAGGGTACTCACTGAGATACTTTTGGCATATTGTCATAAAAATAAAGTACCTTTATTTTTAGTATATCTGTGTATTGTGTTTTCTTATGATATTGTGCATATGACACCAGTGGTATAGTAGGAGCTTTGCATGTCTCCTAGTTCAGCCTAAGCTGCTCTGCTATAGCTACCTTCTATCAGCCTAAGCTGCTAGAAACACCTCTTCTACACTAATAAGGGATAACTGGACCTGGTACAGAGTGTAAGTACCCCTTGGTACCCACTACAAGCCAGGCCAGCTTCCTATACCTTTCCTGCAGGTTTTCCTCAAGGGAACCAACTCCTTTTCTCAACAGGAGGCTGTGAACTAGTTTTGGGCCCTTTAGAGAACTCCTTACTTTTATCCTTGTCCCCCTCTCCTTCATCTGTTGGGGACCCTGCCCATCCTTGTCTGAGTCTCCCATATACAACTTCTTTTAGACACTGGTGCTGAGCCAGTGGTCCACCTCCCTGACAAGCTTCCTGGGGTCAGTAAGCTTGCTGTCAATCAAGTGCTGGTAAGCTCTGAGAAACGACTAGATAAGTGCTCCCATGCAATAAAATTGGACAGCCCCTGATAGTCTGTTACCTTAGTGCCCTTCACCCAACCATCCAGTACGATGAAGAAAGAATCCACATACTCCACCCAAGTTTGTGACTCTTCCTAAACTTGACCCTGTAACTTTCTGGGTTGAGACCATACCTCCTAGTCATGGTGTCCTCGATGGTAGGGTACATTATCTGATCCTCTATTTCTAAGGCCAACAAGGTTTCCCTCCCCTCCACTGAAACATATTTCCACAGGCCTGCCCCCCAATCTTTCTCAGGGATCCTGTGCATCATCAGTGCCACCTCATAACCCTTAAAACACTGCTCTGTGTCATTACCCACAACAAAGTCCTTTACAACACCCTAAGGTATATGTACCTTCCCGTCAGATTGTACTGGAGAACTGCTGCCACCATCTGTGCTGGACCTGCTCTTTAGCTCCAACTCCTTCAAGCCCTGAGCTTGAAGGAGTTGGAGCTAAAGAGCAGGTCCAGCACACACCATCTGTGCTGGACCTACTCTTTAGATCCAACTCCTTCAAGCCCTGTGAGTAGCTTGGTACAAGCAGTCATTCATCTCAGAAGCTATGAGTAAAAAGAATCTTAATCCATCAGAATCAATGGATGCGTTGTTTTAGCACAAAGTACCAGGTATGCACCAAAAATAAAGTTGCAGGGACCAGTGTGCGTCAGAAAAGCAAGCAATGCGTCGATTCCTTACTCGCAAGTGAGGTTGTGCGTCGATTCTTTCTCCGCCAGGTAAGCCATGCATTGCTTCTTTCCTCACAGGGAAGGGATGCGTCTGTATCCAGTTAAGCAGCCTCGGTTTCTTGTGCTGATTTTGAAGATTTGACACCCAGGAACAATGCGTGGAGAATCCATGCGCACGGCAACAATAAAGCAGGCGATGCGTCAATTTAGCTGGTGTTGCGTTGATTTTTCAGCTGCGGTGCAGGCGCTGTGTCAATTTTTCTGCTGATCGGCTCTGGTACATGGATTTTTTCTCAGGTTTTTCCAGCTTCTACTGGACTGGATGTGGCACCACTTGGCAAATCAGGGGTCTCAGCAAGAGACCCCAGGTGCTGGTAGATGAAGTTTTTGATGTCCCTGAGACATCATAACAGGAAGCAAACTCTGTACAAGCCCTTGGAGAAACTTCAGAAGCAGGATACACAGCAAAGTCCAGTCTTTGTTCTCTGTAAGGCAGAAGCAGCAACTGCAGACCAACCCAGCAAAGCACATACAGCAAAGGAGCAGTACTCCTCCTCACAGCTCTTCTACATGGGGGAGGTTCCTCTTGATCCGGAAGTGTTCTAAAGTTGTGGAGTCAGTAGTTCAATATTGTGAGAAAGTAGCCTCTTTCTAGCATGGTTACTCCCATTTTTGGCCTGTTTGTCAGTGTGTTTAACTGCGTCACTGGGATCCTGCTAACCAGGACCACAGTGCTTATGCTCTCTCTCCTCCCATATTTGTCACTACATACTGGTAATCCAGTATTTCGCCCTAAATTGGCATACTGGGCACCCCTCAGAAGTCCCTAGTATATGGTACCCAGGGCATTGGGGTTCCAGCATTACTTTTGGCACCCATAGGGAGCCCATGCAAAGGCGGACTGCCATTGCAGCCTGTGTGAAATGGTTCATGTACCATTTCACAGCCATTTACACTGCATCAGGTCACTTATACGTCATCTATATGTCAGGCCTTCCAACCCTGAAGACTGGGTGCAAAGCTTCCTGTGTGCAGAGGTGCCCCCAAGTCGTCCAGGACCACTTTCCCAAAATTCGTGAGTGCAGGGATGCCATTTTACACGTGCACTGGACATAGGTCAGGACCTATGGTAACTCCGAATATGGCCATGCAAGGTGTCTAGCACCTGGGAATTGTACCCCAATACTAGTATTGGTTTTACAATTCCATGCACTCTGTGGGTTCCACAGTGGACCCCCAGTACTGCCATGCCAACCTTCTGAGGTTTTTCAGGCAGCCCCAGCTGCTGCCACCTCACAGACAGGTTTCTGCCCTCCTGTGGCTGAAGCGGCTCGAGCTCAGGAAGGCAGAACAAAGCATTTCCTTTGGGAGAGGGGTGTTACACCCTCTCTCTTTGGAAATAGGTGTTACAGGCATGGGAGGGGTAGCCTCCCAGCGCCTCTGGAAATGCTTTGAAGGGCACAGATGGTGCCCTCCTTGCATAATCTGGTCTACACTGGTTCAGGGACCCCCAGACCCTGCTCTGGCGCGAAACTGGACAAAGAAAATGGGAATGACCACTCCCCTGTCCATCACCACCCCCAAGGGTGGTGCCCAGAGCTCCTCCAGAGTGTCCCTGGTTTTGCCATCTTGGATTCCAAGGTGGTGGGGCACTCTGGGAGCATTTGAGTGGCCAGTGCCAGAAGGTGACTCCCCTGATAGGTGCTTACCTGTGTAGCTAGCTAATCCCCCTTTCAGGGCTATTTAGGGTCTCTCTCCTGGGTGTTCCCTCAGATTCGGATTGCAAGACTCCAGTAGGAATCCTGTGCATCCTTTACTTCATCTTCTGTCGACAAAACTGCATCTGGACACTCCAGGAACTCTACAGCCTGCAACAAAGAAGCAAAGACGACTTCTGCAACATTGTATTTTCAGCTCCTGCCAGCGACTGCAGCTGTTTCCAGGTTGTGCATCCTCAGAGGACTGCCTGTCTTCAGCCTGCACCAGAAGAAGCAAAGGAATCTCCCTTGAAGTGAAGAAGTCACTTCCCTGCTTCAGCAGGCATCCCTCTGTAGCGAAGACCAGTGGTGCGGGTCCCCTCTCCTGACGAAGTGAATGGATTCAGCAACAGGGCTGGTGGACCGAAGTTGTCCCGATGGTCCTCAGGTCCAGCTGTCCAACTTTGGTGGAGGTAAGGGGCTTGCCTCCCCACGCAAGACAGTACCCCTATGCACCATGTGATTTTCAGTTGCCAACGCTTGTGTGCAACCTTCTACAAAGTTCTTCGTGCACAGGATAGCTCCAGCCCCCAGCACTCCTTTACTGTAACGCACAGCTTTCTGAGTGGTTCTCCGGTGCGTGGGATCCCTTTGTATTGTGCTTTGTGGGCCTCTATTTGTACCGTCTTTGTCCCTGTGCTGTGGGACTCCTGTGCGCGCTGCCTGGTCTTCTGAGGGCTCTCTGAGTTGCTGAGAGCCCCATCTGCCTCCCCCTCCTGAGGAGATGCCACTAGGCCTCAGACAGCGCCATTTTCCGCTAACCGTGAGCTTTGCGTGTGTCAAGGCTTATTGGCGGAATCCAGCGACGCAAACCAGATTGCAATCATCCATCCGGCGTGGGACATCCTCTGCACCAACCAGGAATCCGCATCCATCTTCTTGGTTGCAGTACTGACTGTTCTTCTTCACCGGTGGTTCCTCTTTTGCACCTTTATCCCGGGGCTCCTGTTCTCCCTGGACTCTTCAGTGCTTCTTGGACTTGGTCCACCTTTTTCACAGGTCTTCAGGTCCAGGAATCCATCACTGGTATCTTGCAGTCTCTCCTGGTTCTTGCATTATCTTCTATCACAACTTTTTGTGTGTTCTTTGGTGTTTTCTTACACTCCCAGCGCCCCTCTACACACTACACTACACTTGCCTAGGCGGGAAACTGACTTTTGCAATCCACTATTTTAGTATATGGTTTGTGTTCCCCCAGGTCCATTTCTATCTATTGTGATTTTCACTATATGCACTGTTTTCTAACTGTTTTTATAGCTAATAATGCATTCTAGTTTATATACTGTGTATATTACTTACCTCCTAAGAGAGTATAGTTTCTAAGGTATTTTTGGCATTGTGTCACTAAAAATAAAGTACCTTTATTTTTGTAACACTGAGTATTTTCTTTCATGTGTGTACATTCTGTGTGACTACAGTGGTATTGCATGAGCTTTGCATGTCTCCTAGATAAGCTTTGGCTGCTCAGCTACAGCTACCCCTAGACAGCCTGGCTTCAAGACCCTGACTACATTTCACTAATAAGGGATAACTGTACCTGGTATAAGGTGTAAATATCTTTGGTACCCACTACAAACCAGGCCAGCCTCCTACACATATTTATACTAATTTCTGCCGTTGAAGTAGGCAAACTTCAAAGGAAAGTCTTTGCAGTGCACAAGAACCTGATTCTCCCTGCCATGGCCCCAGACACACTCCAGGGGGTTGGAGACTGTGTTGTGTAAGGACAGGCACAGTTCTATTCAGGTGAAAGTGTGAGCTCCTCCCTTCACTTTAGCCCAGGAAGGCCCATCAGGATATGCAGGACACACCTCAGCTTACTTTGTGTGACTGTCTAGAGTGCATTCACAAACAGGCCAACTGTCAGTCTTACCCACATGTGTATTCAGCAGCCAGGCAAAGGCACAGAATGGTTAAGCAAGAAAATGCCCACTTTCTAAAAGTGGTATTTTCAAAACTGACAATCTAAAAACAAACTCCATCAAAATATGTTTTTATTTAAATTGTGAGATTAGAGACCCAAACTCCATATCTCCATTTGTTCCCAATGGAAATTAGACTTAAAAGGTATTTAAAGGCAATCCCCATGTTACCCAATGGGAGAGATAGACATTACCATAGTGAAAACGGAATTCGGTAGTTTTTTACTATCGGGACATGTAAAAAAAAAAAACAGTACATGTCCTCCCTTTTAAATGCACTGCACTCAGCCCATGGGCTAGCCTTGGGCCTACCTTAGGGGTGACATACATATAGCAAAAAGGATGGTTTAGGCCTGGCAAGTGGATACACTTGCCAGGTCATACTGGCAGTTAAGAACTGCGCACACATACACTGCAGTGGCAGGTCTGAGGCATGTCTATAGGGCTATTCATGTGGGTAGCACAATCAGTGCTGCAGGCCCACTAGTAACATATGATTTACAGGCCCTGGGCACCTCTAGTGCATTTTACTAGGGACTTACTAGTAATCAAATATGCCAATCATGGAGAAAACCAATCACCAACTACAGCCTCTATCCTGGGTTACAGTGAGACTGGTTCTGAGGGTGCTGGCCTCATAGCCTACTGCATCCTACTAGTGACACATGATAGATGGCATATGCGGGCTCTGCAGTGTGACCTGAAGTTCCAGTAGGCGCAGCATCAGGGGAATCTTTTCGACATGGACCAGATCTTGGAGGGAACTGCAAGGGACCTGCAGTGGTGGCTAACAAACCCCGATTGGTTCAGCTGCAGACCACTCTTCCTTCCCCCGCCAGATCTGACAGTAGTGACAGATGAGTCAATCCTGGTGGCCATCTGGGAGAGGTGGAGATCAGAGGCCTCTGGTCTCCAGCGGAAGCGGGACAACACATCAACATGCTAGAGCTTCGTGCAATCCTCTGCCACTGAAACCCTTTTTGCCCCCATCTAGGGAAGGCTAGTGCAACAAATAGGGAGGGTGAGGTCATGGACCCTTGTCAAGAGGCTCTGCGTCTCTGGACATGGCTGGAACAGCAGGGTATATCCCTGGTGGTTCAACATCTGCCAGGTACCCTGAACGCCAGAGCAGACAAACTCAGCCTCCGATGCCTAGCAGATCATGAATGGCGTCTCCATCCAAAGGTGGTGCAAGGACTCTTTCAGCAGTGGGGAGAGCCTTGGTAATATCTATTTGCCTCCGCAGAAAATGTGCAATTTCAGCAGTTTTGTGCACTGGAGTTTCCAAGGCAACTCGCTTGGAGACGCTTTTCATCTTGAGTGGAGCTCAGGCCTCCTGGACGTCTTTCTGTTCATACCACTTGTAGCACATTGTACAGAAAAGTCCCATTGACCCCCTGTCTGTCTCCCTTTCTGATATCTTGCTCTTATCCTTACCCTTTCTCACCAGGGCTCTGCAGTGGGCAATCTGAAGGGTTATCTTTCTACTCTGTCTGCCTTCTTGTGGCTGCTTGGCCAACCCTCTTTATTTAATCCCCTATTGTAAATAGATATCTGCAGGGCCTTGAACATATGTTCCCCCTTCTCATTTTATTATAGCTCAGTGGGAGCTTAATTTGGTCCTCACATTTTAATGTGTACTCCTTTTGAGCCTCTCCAAAACTGTCCCCTCCCTCTGCTCATGATTAAAATAGCCTTCCTTGTGGCCATTACATCTGCCCTGAGGGTGAGTTAGCTGCTGGCTTTAGATTACAAGCCTCCATTCTTCTAACTCTATTCAGACAAACTGGTGCTTTGCTCTAAGGCCTCTTTCCTGCTGAAGGAGGTAACACCATTTCACGTGGGCCAATCTGTCACCTTGCCCACCTTTTAAGCTCCTCCACAACCCTCTAAGGAAGAGGAGCAACACCACTGTCTGAACCCAGAAACAGAGTTGTCATTCTATCTTGATCAAACATAAAAGTTCCGGGTGGACTACCAACTTTTTGTGGGGTATGTTGGGTTAAGAAAGGTCAGCGGTGTAGAAATGAAACATCTCTCGATGGCTCATTCTTTGCATCAAGATCTGCTACACACTGGCAAAAAAGCAACCGCCTGAAGGCTTATGGGCTCATTCCACCATAACTAAAGCTGGGACCATTGCATTAGCATGTGGAATCCCAGTTCTGGACAACTGTCAGGTGGCAACGTGGCCTTCCCTGCACAGATATACAAAGCATTACTGGCTGGACAGTCAGGTCCGTTGGGATGAGCATTTCGCCCGTTCGGTCTTGAAGGACTTCATGGTTTAAATTTGTCCACAGACTCACCACAAGAGGTGGTATTATTTGGGTATCTATTCAAAGATAAGGCATCTGCGGCTAGAAGTCTCTATCAGATGAACAAGCTACTTACCTTCAGTAACGCTTTACCTGGTAAAGACAATATCTAGCTGCAGATTCCCTACTAACCCACCCTTCCTCCCTGTTCTACTAACAGATATCTAAGGTGATGGATGATCCCTTTCAGGGCCTTGGTCTGGACATACCAGTGTCAGTACACTTCATGGCTCCGTGCTTCTGGCATGGAAAGTCGTGAAAAGTAACTGATGTCAGCGCACCCAGATGGCGCATATATAGGTGAAGCAGACGTCTCTTGCAGCACGGATGATGCCGCCGCCTACCAGCACGCAGGAGTACTCTCATGAAAAGTCTTTTGGATCCAGTTTGATGCCTGGGGAAATTCAAAGGTAAGGAATCTGCGGTTAAATATTGTCCCTACTAGATAGGGTGGCATTGCCGAAGGTAAGTAACTTCGTCAAGAGCTGAAGTTCCAGTACCACAGTTGCTTTCTTCATCACAGAATGAAAAAAACATCACCTGTGGCATAGGAGGTCCTGCTAGGAAATCCATTTCCATCTCCGGGGAAGTGTCCAGCCCACGTGCAGACAATAGGCGTAAAAACTCTTGACCCTGGCCATTGGTGTCATCATTGCCAAGGGCTTACAAGTTTTAAGGATCAGATTCCGATCTGAAAATGTCATGGATCCTTTGCCTATAGTCTTTTTTTTTATTGAGTTTTTATGTAAATACAGCACTATCACAAACACCACACAGTTTGCACATATATTGCATGGACAATTATTGGTTGCCATGAAGGGACACCATGCATCTGGGTGTTCAGGTTGGGCTGGTCCCCGAACTGGATACTTGTCTTTCCTTCCTGAGGAAGTTAGTCCACCCCTTCACAATATCTTTCCCCTGCTCCCCAAATTCATCAATGTTTCCTCTGGCATCCCGGGATTCATAGACGGGTTTCTCACGTATATAACATAAGTCCATCTCTGCCCACTTAGTTCCCATCAGGAAGGTTCTTGCCAGGTGCCAGAGGACCGAGGGGGGGCGGGGTCGGGGGGTTCCCTTTTCGCTATTGCCATACCCAGTTGGATGAGGGTTCTTTCTGTATGTGTGCATCCCTCCTCTCTTCCATACGGAGATGGGCTGCTTTGGGGATTAGATTGAGTGTGGGTCCTAAAATGATTCGCAATGTGTCTCCCACCGCTTTCCAGAATGGCTGGCGGGCTGTACAGTCCCATACCGTGTGAATGAATTCACTCACCTCGTTCATGCATTGGAGGCAATGGGACTGGAAGTTCTGTAGATGCACCACAAGTGCTTGGGGGTCAGGTAGATACAGTGTAGGTATTTAAACTGTATAAGTCGAAAGTGTATCATCTCTGCCACTTCTATGGGCCCCATCAAGACCAGTGCCCATTCTGTGTCATCTTGTATGCCCACATCAGCCTCGCATTGTTCCTGTAGGCTCCGGAGAGAGTCATGCATGTTTAGTACTAGGGTCTTGTTAAGTATGGAAATACCGCTTTTCAGAGAGAGAGGGTCCATCTTGATTTTGGACCCTAGCGGGCTAAACTGTGGGAGGTCCGTGAATTGGGTGATATAGGGTCTGAGGGCATGTTGGAGCTTTAGGTATTGGAAGTTTGCGTGCGTTTGAGGCTGACTACGTGCCCCAAGGTCGTAATGCCAAGGATGTGCCGCCGGTGGAACCACAGCAGAGACATAACCTCAGGTAGTGAGGAGCTGTGCCACAGAGGAGTTTCCAGCGTCTGTTTCCCATCTCATCCCATGTCTTGCAGAGTAATCTTCTAAATTCGTATTGCCGTTTTAGTCATTGGAGGGGCTTGTACTGGTAGCGGTCCAACGTATATGTAGCAGGGTGACCACCCTTCCGTAAATTCCACGGACTGCCCGTAATTTCGCCCTGTTGTCCGTTGTCCGTGATGAAAGTTTTAAATGACGGCATTTGTCCCTAATTTTAGCCTTTCACTAAAAGGACAATGGATGGTAGGGCGAAATTACGGGCAGATTAGTTTTCCAAGTTGGATTGAACAGCAGGGAGTCTCCTGTGCTCTGAGGGAGGGGCAGACAGATAAGAAACAGATTTTCTTGCCAGGTGTCACCTTCCCTAAACAAATGCAAATGTGCCCAACTGGTAAATCTGCAAATGCAAAGGATCTTGAAAACCTGCATTGACTTTAACTAAAGGAGACATTTTCTTTTATTTAGAGAGGTACTGAAATTGTGTATCAAGGTGAGCTGTGGAGTGTGTGGTTTTAAAGAGTGTTATAATAAATATTACTACTTGGTATAAACTGTATATTATTCAAATCTGTATTTGAGAAGCACTTTTTTTATTTAACCAAAATGTATTTGCGCATTTTGAACCAGCCTATATTATGATGTAATTGTATTTATAGAGCGCTTACTACCCCTGACAAGGTGTCTAATGCATGTTTAAAATAAGAACTTACACATTCACAGGTTTCAGGGACCTCGGTATCTCATAGTACTAATAAACATTGGCAAAGCCAATAGGTCTCCTCTACGCAAGAGTTATTGGCTTTGCTAATGTGTTTTAGAAATTTGCCATGTTGTACACCAGTGTGGCTGCTGTTCAGCATGGCTAAACGTTAGTGGCATAGTGGAGTAGAGTGGCAGAGGAGCAGTGGCGTAGAGCCCAGTGGTGCACAGTACAGTGCAGTGGACTACAGTGCAGTTGTTTAGAGTGCATTGGTGTAGAGTGCAGTGGTTTAGAGTGCAGTGGCATGGAGTGGCGTGGGGCAGAGTAGAGTGGCATAGAGTGCAGTGGAGTAGAGTGGCATACAATAGAGTGGCAGAGAGCACAGTAGTGTAGAGTGGTGCAGTTGCATTGAGTGCAGAGTAGACTTGCGTGGCAGCGAGTGCAGTGGCGTAGTGTAGAATGGTGCAGTGCAGAGTAGAGTATAGTGCTGTAGAGTGCAGTCGCATAGAGTGGAGTGATGCAGAGTAGAGTGGCATAGAGTGCAGTGGCATAGAATGCAGTAGTACAGAGTAGATTGGTGTACGGTACAGTGGCGGAGAGTGCCATGTTGCAGAGTAGAGTGTCAGTGCAGTGATGTACAGTGGAGTAGAGTGGCACAGACAGCAGCGGCGTATAGTACAGTGGTGCAGAGTAGAGGGCAGTGGCGTACAGTGCAGTTGTTTAGAGTGAATTTTCTCAGAGTGCAGTGGCATAGAATGTCATGGGGTATTGTAGCATAGAGTGCAATGAAGTAGAGTGGCATACAATAGAGTGCCAGGGAGTGCAGTAATGCAGAGTGGTGCAGTGTCATAGAGTGCAGAGTAGACTCATGTAGCATAGAGTGCAGTGGCAACAAGTGGTGCAGAGTAGAGTATTGTAGAGTGGTGCAGTGCAGAGTACAGTGCCTAGAGTTCAGTGGCATAGAGTGCAGTGATGCACAGTGCAGTGGCATAGAGTGCAGTGGCAAATAATGCAGTAGTACAGAGTAGAGTGGTGTAGAGTGCAGTGTTGCAGAGTAGAGTGTCAGTGCAGTGGTGTAGAGTGGTATAGGGAACAGTGGCATAGAGTACAGTGGTGCAGAGTAAAGGGCAGTGGCATACAGCGCAGTTGTTTAGAGTGCACTGGTGTAGAGTGCAGTGGCATAGAGTGGCATGGGGCAGAGTAGAGTGGCAGAGAGTGCAGTGGAATAGAGTGTATTGGTGCAGAATGTAGTAGAACAGAGTTGAGTGGTGTACAGTATAGTGGCGGCCAGTGCAGTGTTGCAGAGTAGAGTATCAGTGTGCAGTGGTGTAGAGTGCATTGAACTAGAGTGCATTGGTCAGAGTGGCATAGAGTGCAGTGGCATAGAATAGATTGTTTCAGAGCAGAGTGCAGTTGAATTGAGTGGTGAGGTGCAGGGTAGAGTGCAGTGGCACAGAGTGCAGTGGCATGAAGTAGATTGTTTCACAGTAGAGTGAAGTGGCTAAGAGTGGAGAGGTGCAGGGTAGAGTGGAGTTGCATGGTGTGGCAAAGATTGTGATGGCATAGAGTTAAGTGGTGTAGAGTGCCGTGGCATAGAGTGCAGAGGTGCAGAGTAGATTAGAGTGACGTACAGTGTATTGATGTAGAGTGCAGGGGCATAGAGCTGAGTGTTACAGAGTAAAGTGCACTAGCACAGAGTGTATTAGCTTAGAGTGCAGTGGCATACAGTGCAGTGTTGCAGAGTGGCATAGGGTGGAGTTGCGCGGACTAGATTGGTGTTGCCTAGACTGGAGTGGTATAGCGTGCAAAGGAGTTGAGCGCAGTGGTGTAGAGAGGCGTAAAATGCAGTGGCATAGAGTAGAGTGGTACAGAGTAGAGTAGAGAGGCATAGTGCGAAGTAGCATAGAGTGCAATGGCATAATGTGGAGTGGTTCAGAATGGAGAAGAGCGCAGTGCAGTAGCATGGAGTGGCGTAAAGTGGAGTGATACAGAGTAGGGTGCAGTGGCGTGGAGTGATGCAGAGCAAAGTGGAGTGGAGTATATGCATGGTGTGGTAACACACTGCCATTACAGACAACACATTTTTGATTGAAATTACCATTACATTTGCACAGATATACAGTTTTTCAAATCAAACTATACTGTGCACAGACGATGATGTGTGGAAATAGCATTACCTAATGCAATGATTTGCTTTAATCCCATAAAGGTATTTGTTTCCAGCACAGTTCAGATTTAACAAAAATGTGCTTCATTTGTACTCCTAATGCTGATATATTCTGAAGTTTATTTAAATGTTTTCATGTGATAGAAAAAAACTCTTTCCTAACCCCAGTATCCAGCAAAATTGTTAAAGTAAACACTAGGTTCCCACTGAAGACAGAGCCTGACATTTGACTTTGTTCTTTGAATGCACAGCAAAGGTGATAAGAACAAGATTTACAGGCCCGTTTACATAAAGCAAGCACTCAGAAGGATACTATAAATAAAATTTTGGCAAGGGAAGAGACAAACTCAAGCTGCATAGCCTAAAACAAATAAAGCCAGCAAATTGAAAGCAACAAAATGTGAGTTACAAACCACCAGGCCAATGGCAAGCAACAGGAGGAATGCATTCACAAGGAAGCACTATGAATGTACTTCAAGTGACAGCCTTGGGATACTTTGTGGGGAAAGTCCAGTATTTTAGTCCAGTCCTTATCTTGCAGAGGTTTGGCCACATTAATCACCTAGGTAGTATGACAAGAAATGGTTTCCATGTTGCAGGAAAGGTCTGTACACCCATTCTATCAGTTTGCCACCAGTTCCTATGGTGTAGAGCTTCTGGCACACCTCTTGTAGGGTTCGTGCTAGGTGGCAGACATGAAATAGGGCGTTTAATGATTATTTAAGGTGGTTTTGAGTAAGGAGTTGACCGGGGTGAAGATGGTAGTCTGTCACAAGGGTTTGGAAATTTAGTAGATCGCTGTCCAGAAACAAATCCCCCAATTTTAAGATACCTGCAGCATGCCACTGATGGAGTTGCTCTGAGCACAGCTGTCCTGTGCGAGTGGGAAGGCTTAGCAAAAGGTAGTGCAGAAGCATAGGGTTTCTTCGTGTCAGTGAGTTTACAGGTTCTAGCAAGGCAAGAGAAAGCTGTGCATGGTAACCCCGGATGGTGATCCGTAAAATGGGCAGTAGGAAATAATGAGCAGTGCATTAAGCCTTCCTTAAAAGTCTTTACTGGTAAACCCCATCTCATGCAGGGAGGTGGGCAGAAAGCCAGCCAGATACCCATTGGACCCGTGCAGCTGAGCAGTAGCATTCTAAGTCCAGAAGACCTAATCCACCGGCAGTCACGGGTAGGTTTAGAGTGGAAAGAGCTGCCCAACGGCGCTGCAACGACCAAATCAGATGTGTAGCATGTCTGAAGAAGGAATGAAGGAAGAGAAAGGAAAGGTTTGCAAAATAATACTATCAATGGGGTAGCACACCATCTTCACTAGTTCCACGTGGCCCACTACAGAAAGCAGAAGAGAAGACCAAAAGGCAAACTGGGCTTGGTGGGACCGTGACGCTCTGCAGAGATTTCCATCCTGCAAATCTGTGGGAGAATGGTAGATATTAATCACTAGGTATCAAAAGGTAACTGGTTCCCAGTTCAATCTGAGATCTAATTGTATATAAAGGGGAAAACAGTGCCATATGTTAAAGAAACACTAATTACATTTTAACATTTTTACATTTTGTTTGTGCAATTTACATCCCAAATATTTTGAAGAGTCTATGTGTACTTGACACTTAGGGATAGCCCAGATCACTAGTTTGGCTTTTGCTCAATTTCAAAACCAGTTAGACATGGACAAAGCGGACAGTTGCCTTGCACAACCTTGCAAGGGGTCTGGCCCCTGCTCACCCTTCACAAGCATGAACAGCGGACCATTGCACCAGTAGAGTTTGCCAAGGTGGATGGGTGTTGCTTGTTCAACCACTTGACAGTGCCTCTTCTGTTTCTCTCCTGTGTGCAGAGACAACTCCCCAGGTACCCAATACCTTCCGATAGTCTTGGTGGACCCATCTTGCCTGATTTAAGGAATTGTCCCACCTTGTTCTTCTCTTCCTTATTTATCCAGTTCTTAGCAACAACCCTATGAATCACTTGCCGTGGATCTCCCATTTGATCTCATTTTCATCCTCCTCTTTTATTATCTTTGATTGGTAGTCTGGGCTCCCATTTCTGAGATAAATGTAGAGTCCCAGACATACATTCTAGTACTGTGAGACTACAGACAAGTTGTGCGTACCTCACATCCTGGCATTAAGTGTGAGAGAGTCGCCCACACCATCTACCCCGCCTCTTTACATTTTTTTTAGGTTGAAAGTCCATGGGCGGTTGGGGTAAGCCAGATGTTTTTGTTCAATTTGTTTAAGCTAGCATAATTTTAATTACCTTAATGTTACCCAAACTGTTTGCTAGGGGTTTTAAAATGTTTAGAAACATAATCAAAATGTTGCTGTTACTTTCTCTTCAGGATAGATTGGGTAGATTTGGGTGGGGGTGATGGCCTTGCCGCAGTACTGAAGGGCATTAATTTACTACTGAACAAGGACGTAATGTGACACCTGAATGTAGCATACCAGGAGGCAATCACAAAAATATCACAGTGAATAAATAGTGCCATGTTAAAAAAAAAGTAAATAATTGCACTGACATCATAGTGAGGCATGGCCTCTCTTACGTGTGTCTGTAAAACTGACATTTGTTCTTGAATTTTTGGCCTGAATTTTGACCCTTTGTCCTGAATTTTTGTCCTGAATTTTGACCCTTTGTCCTGAATTTTTTACAGTCCTGTCCAGAATTTGCCTCAATGCCAGGTGGTCACCATAATATGTAGTGCAGTGGGTGACCATATGCAAACGGTCGATGGGGTACGCTGGGTGATTTTGCACATCAAATATCCAGTCATTTAGTATAAGCTAGTGAGTGACACGGTGATAGGAGAGTAATTCAGCCATCGCAAGTCCTTCGTCGAATGTGAATTTGCCGCATTTATTGAACGCTTTGCCTATAATAATTCTCCTCCACCAATCTCTGTGCTTCAGTACAAGATCTGTGGTATGGTGTGACTTCGGGGACTGGAGCTGGAGGTAGAGGCGGTGCCGGATGTGTAGCAGCTAGATGCGGCATGGTGTACTGAAGCACCAGATCAAAGAAAGTCCTAGCCTGTGCTGGCCCCGGTGGAATTAAGACGAATAGCGACGGACTAACGACATGAACACTGGAAGGTCATACAGCGCTATAAGACCCGAAGGCGTGCCAAGTGGTGTTGATGCCCTGATGAAGATGGAATATGTGGCATTAAGGAATGCCGCTGAATCGGAGCCTGAAGTTTGGAACTCAGGGAAGGCTGGCATCAGTAAATCAGAGGTGAGTTGCTGGGGCATCAAAAGGTCCGAGAAGGATGGTGGTGGAGATTGAGGTGGCTCTTGTGAAGGGTCCAGTGATGTCACTTGAGTGGAACTGCTCGGAGTGGGATCAGTAGACTCCACAGCAACCAACTCCTGCCCTGACGACAAAGATACTGTAGGCATCAGGGTGACTTACCCTTTGAGTGTTTGTGGTCTCTTTTCTTATCACATGAGGTGTGTGCTAATGCCGATGTTAAATGACCCCTAGAACGACTAAGCTGCGTTCCTCGTCCCTGGCGCAGGCCATGAAGAGCTTCAACTCCTGTTCTTTGATGGCCTTTGGATGCATCCTCCGACAGGATTCACAAGAATGGGAGTCGTGGTTGGACATCAGAGGCAGATCGAATGGGGATCAGTGATGGATATCTGTACCTCACAGTGTCTACGGGGTTTGAACCCTGAACTCTTAGATGGAGCCATAGTACTGCACTAGAAGATTGCCTATGAGGAAAACTGACATTATTGTGCCAGGGTGGACACTATATGAATTTGGTGGCATCATCTAACATCAATTTTGAAGTTGATACCAAGCCAGCACCCCCTACTGTGATGTGAGGCCTTTAAAGTTTTTGGATCTAGTCTATCGTCCAGGCTTAGGGCCTGATTTACATTTCGGCAGATGGGTTACTCCTTCACAATGGCAGCAGATAGCTCATACACTGAAATATAAATTCCATAAGATATAATGGGATTTATAGTTTGGGGGACAGGCTATCCGTCACTGTTGTGACGGATTAACCCATCCGCTGAAATTTAAATCAGGCCCTTAGTCTACAGGTGAGGAATCTGCAGATAAAAGTATCCATCAGCAACATTTGTCCTCATCAACTAGACTAGCCTCGAGGTCAATCAATGCCAGTTGTCTTATTGGTCAATATACTCACTCTCTCTGGGACATGGTCAGTGAGATCTTTCCAGCAGTCCCTGAGGACTTGTGGGCCTCCCTTTCTCATACTATTCAGGGTGGCCAAGATGCAGCCAAGTAAGTCATTAGGTCTGGCCTGGATACTACAGATTGCTTGGGTCAGGCAGTTGGCACCAAAGTGGTGATCCATTTCCATGCTTGGTTGCGGTTTAGAGGATTCTCCAGGGATGTCCAGATGTCCCTTATGGATATGATTTTTGACACCTCTTGCCTGTTTAGTGAGAAGGTAGATTCAGCTCTGGAACGCTTTAAGGCGAGCTGAGATGTTAATATTGCTAGAAACAATGTCAATGTACACCATGATATGTGTCCGCATAACAACGAACTTGCATCACTGTTGTCAACTCCACTCGATGTGACCTCCTCATCAACCCCCGAGTCAAAAATACAGGGTCAGGCAAACCCTGCGACCTAAGCCTCAAGCAACTGATTGACAGATGACAGGTGGGGTGACACATAACCCATAGACAAACACGCAAACAGGAAAACCCAAATAATCCCTCAGATAGGCAGCAACACCACAATGGTCCTAGGATATTGTCCCCCATGTAACACATTTGGCCGGAGGGGTGCAAGGTCCCAAAACACCATAAAAGTTAGATACCACATACATTTAGGACCACTCAGCTGATTAGAACACACACACACAACATTCAGTGATCACATGCTCCCCATGATGGACATCTGGACATGTTACCTACTGGCCCATACTATGTCCACGCAAGGTCAAGACCCAGCTGCACACTTTATCAAATGGTCAGATCTATGACTTCATGACTAGGCCCAGATTCCTTTTTCCAAAGAATGCATAGAATTGTTTAATGACGCTCTGACAAATGTACATAAGGGCGCTCAGAATATGCTTTAAGACAGTAATCGAAACCCCTACTGTACTGCTCTCCCGGCCGCTAATTTTAATTAAACCAACTGTTCCTGTTTTGCCAAACACCTCTTGTCTTTTATTTCTTTATGGTAAATCCACATTCGTGCAACATTTTGGTGAGCCAGATAGGAGAGATTGATTCTTCGAACCCGACTGCAGCCGAAGGAAGGGGACCCCACCTGTACCGATTCACATCTGCGCAACAAGAGAGGTGAGTAGACACCGCAATTGATTGAAAGTTCTGCAGAACCCATGGGGTGGAGGTACTTCCTGAAGCTGCCGTTAGTGGTTAAGAAACTACATCTGATCCTTAGTCCCGGCATTTGGCATATGGCAAACTAGGAAGAAGTGTAAAAATGTTATGACGATCCAGCGGAGGTCACCTTTTTACGCTATTCGGCACCCAGCTAGTGAAGGTGGAAGTGTTTTGTTTAGTCGCTTGGAACCCTTGACCCCTGGATGTGATACAAAGAACTGCTTGGACCGCTGGGCTTGACACAAATGGTACACTTGACCCCTAGGTGTGACATAGGGACGAGGCCTCACCGCTTGAACCACTGGGCGTGATACAGACAATATGCATAGGCCCTAGGTGTGATATAGGGCCAACACCTCAATCTTATTTTTTAGTCTCGAAGGGTTTTCTCAGTAAAACCTGTCTCTTTAACACTGGTGGTGTCTGAAAGGAGGGAGAGGTGTTGTCTGCCTGGACCACTGGGTGTGACACAGATGGTATGCTAAGCCCATCAGTGTGAAACAGGGTGCAATTCAGGGAAAGATTTGGATCTTGGAGGTTAGGTGTAACTTGTGCTTGGCTGAGGAGTGCCTGTAGTTGTCAAGTTGTTCTTTCTTCTCAGTGTAAAGCGTTGCTATCTTTGTTCCCTAGCCAATATTGACAGCCTATCTGGCTCACTTGGTCCCATTTACCACGCAGAGCCTCTCCTCGGCATCGGGCAGCATGCGCTACAAGCGGACTAAGGTTTTTTTTTCGGACAAAGTCATTGTTGTTTTCTATCACTTTTTTCCCTCTTCTAATTTTACTTCCATCATGGTTTTCAGTTGATGCATTGTTGATGTTGTGGTGCTGGCAAACTATTGCAACTATATTTCATGTTCAAATGCTATGTCTCGTTAAGTGATTTAATATGCACATGGAGTCAATATCTTTTCTCTCACACCATTGCACTTTCTTTCAGGTTGTGACCCTTCATATGTGTTGTTTTATGTATTGTGAAAAGTCTGTTTGATGCATCTGTGTCCAAAGTTGAGCTTGTAGATAATAGTTATGGCCGGCATAATCCTATGTACATATTTCTCCATGATCAGAGTAGAATTTAGTATTATTTAAAAGTTTAGAAAGTTAGAACTATACTAGTCCCTTAAAAGAGGTTCCTAACCAATCATGCAGTCACTGTTAAGCCACATGTAAACTAGATTCCCCACGCAGGCTAAATAGCTAGATCATTTTTTCTGTGAATGACACGCACATTTTAAGACACACGCGTTCCCTTTGCCAGAGGGGGGAACCTTCATCATCAATATAATAGAACACACAAGAAAACACACTCAGACCAAATTTGTAGGGTGAAACAAGGCTAAAAGAGAGGCACTGTTAGAGCTATGGGCCATTTTTGAGGTGGCCCAAGCTGAAACCATCCAGAACCCGCAAGCAAGGCTTCTGCACCTCTCCCACCATATGGAGGTACTGAGGTGCTTTTTCTGATGCTTGTCATCTCAGCTGTTCCTGCACAAGGTTACACCAACCCTCCAGTTATGGGGCCTGGAGGGCCCCTGCTGGACAGCAAGCTGCTGGATCCAGGGCTGGGTGGGTTTCTAGGCTAGCAGGCCCAGATGATTCCCGCCCTGTCCCAGGTCGAGGCTAGGGTTTCTCCAAGCTCGACCCCCATCCGTCACGTTCAGTCGTTGATCCCCAGAAGTGTGGGGAGCATATACTCCAACCCGTCCTTTAGAGCGCTCTTGGGTGACTGGGAGGTTCATAGCGGTCCTGGAAAGTGACACCACCAGTGGGAGGTGGTGGGCGGAAGGGGGGACGTTCTCAGCCTTCCAGGGTCCAAAGTCGAGGGGGGAGCCACAGGGTACACTCCCTCAAGGGGTGCCCAGGCAAAGGAAGAGACAACAGAAAGAAAGTTTGAGAGCATGTTCCCACCAAGGAAAACTGCAAGCAGCACAGAGTGAAGGAGGCAGCCCAGGTGAGAGTTAGAAGAAAGGCATGAGTTGAGAGCTCTCTCATGGGAGTCGCAAAGGAAGAACAGAACAGCGCACCCACCCTTGGAGGAAAGCGGAGCTAGGCCTCAGGCTTCACGTGCAGAGGATTCCAAAGTTGAACCAGAAGGGACGCCCTGAACCTCACCAGACTGTCAGCTTAGAAGAGGGGCCTGCCAAGAAATAAGAGATCTGAGTAGCCTAGTCCAAACCCAATTAAGGGATAGAAGAAGCAGAATGGCACCTTTACGCAAGCACAAGGAGAGCATTGAAGAAGACGTCTGCCACCCCCACCCCAAACACGCTGTTCAGACAAACTTACCCCTAGACAGAT
Source organism: Pleurodeles waltl (assembly GCF_031143425.1). Taxonomy (NCBI): domain Eukaryota; kingdom Metazoa; phylum Chordata; class Amphibia; order Caudata; family Salamandridae; genus Pleurodeles; species Pleurodeles waltl. The sequence continues at coordinate 776,208,552 of NC_090438.1, read as the reverse complement.
TGGCCCTCATTATGACCCTGGCGGACGGCTGTATTTTGGAGAAGAGTACTGCCAACAGGCTGGCGGTACTCTTCCCCAAAATATGACATTGGCGGTTTGTCTCAAGCCAAACCGCCAATGTACCACTCCGTCCACCAGGGCAGTAACAGCTGCCGGGCTGGAGACTTCAGTCTCCAGCCAGGCTGCCGCCACTGTCCCACCCGCGGGATTATGACCCCACCTACAGCCATGGTTTGCGTGGCTTCCTTACTGCCACGAAAACCATAGCAGTAGGCACTATCAGTGACAGGAAATCCTCCCCCTCCCACTCCAGACTCCCACGGCATACATGCATCATCATACACATGCATACACACACTCTTACCCACATTCACCCACGCATGCATACATCCATTCACGCACACATCCACACACACTGACATACATACACGCACTCACGCATTCACACAACACAACATACACGACCACTCACAACCATGCATGCACATACGCATTCCACACACCACACATCCGCATGCACCCACACACATACACCCACACCCCCACACCCACATACAATACCCCCACCCCCTGTCGGAGCACCCGACTTACCTTTTATGAAGGGGTCCTCTGGCAGAGATGGGACAGGGTGCTCCTGCCAGTAGCATCGTCCGCCAGCAGAACACTGCCAGGCCGTATCATGGGTCATGATACGGTCTGCGGCTGTCCCTTACCGCCATCCACAGCCATGACCGCAGCCAGAAATCCACCCTCCTTGTGGCGGAGGTCGGGCTAGGGTCATAATATGGCAGATGGTAGGTAGCCACGGCGACGTTGTTTTGCCAGCTGTCGCCGCGACGGTAGGCAGTCAATACCGCCAATGTTATAATGAGGGCCATAGTGCTTAGAAAAGAAGGCAAGGCCTTTGCGCAACCATATTGCCACTTGCTGGCCCGCTAGAACGAAAGGAATGGTCAGTATGATAGACCCTGACTGGAAGGGGACTGGAAGGGGATCCTTCAAGCCAAAGGACATGGGCGTCATGGAAGACTGCATCTCGCACGGAGGGGGAGATCCCAAATGGAACTTACCCTACATGCAGGAATGCCTGAGAATATGGGAGTGCTACGTTGAGGAAAATCCAGCAGAGCTGCTCCAAACGAAAATATGCCCATTGTTACAGAAGGGCACATCACGGACCATCTATATGCCATGGGCGCAGATGGACGAAGAAGGGCTCAAGACCAAACTGCCCCCATTGATGGATGGGGCAGGAAAATGGATCTCATGTTTTGAGAAAAACACAGTGGGAATAAACTTAACAATAGGTGATGTCAAGAGTCTTCTCAGCAGCCTCATCAGAGAGCAGACCAACACAGTGTTTTCTGAAGCCTACATACCAGCAGTCATGCTGACTATCACTGAGCATGAAAGGGCCACATTCAGTTAATTCAGACACGGATATGGACAGCCCTGAGGGAAATGTTCACTGACTGTCCGGTTATGTAGGCGGATTGATGGCAGAGAGCATGAATCCTGTGGAAACCATGACTGACTTTCTAGACAGAATGAGTGAAGACAAGAGACATGACATGACATCCAGGGGCTGGCCTGGGCCCCAGACTGCATTCTTTCACAGCATCCTCAAAAAGGAGCAGCCCACCGAAATACAGAATTGACTGGACAGCGAAGTAGAATTAGACACCAAACCTTGGTGGGAAATACAGGCCCACATATTGCACTACTACAGAAAGAAACAGGAAAAGGACAGGGAAAAGCAGGAGTAAACCCAAAGAAATGCTGCTAAACTGGTCCAACAAACTAAAAAAGACTGCCCTCGAGGGAGCTGCATTGGCCGCAAGCGTGCAAATGGCACCAGTCTTGAAGGGAGCTCCGCCTCAGGTTTTCCACCCTAACGGGAGAGGTCGAAGAGACTGACACCAGCCAGACCTCTGAGAGTGCTACTATTACCACAGAATGGGCCATGTGGCTGACTGATGTTACCTAAAGGCATATCATGAGCAAAGAGCAATAAGCCTACACCAGATCCCGCAAAATCCCCATCCACAAAACCAAGTCCAGGTCAACGCACATACATCCTACCTTCAGCTGCAGGGAAATCAGGCAGCCACCACACCACTACAGCAGAGACCAAGTGGTTGGCCTTGCACATGCAACAACAGACAGGGAACCCAGCCCTACAAGGACTGGGGCCACAACCACAGTAGGAGGGGTGAATGTCTGGGATGGCAATACAATCACAAAATCCAAATACGCAAGTAGTCCCAAACACCAAAATAAGTGTACATTCACATCATACCCATGTCAAAACCCATTTCAAAATTAAAGACTAGTGACAACATTAGGAGAAAACTTGCACCTTACTTGGGTTCAGGAAAAACTCAGGGCTGCTGTACGTTTTGTCGATCGTGAACCCGCACTAGGGTCTGCCATTTGGGTACCTGCAAGGGCCTAGGCCCCAGTCTGCTGCTGGTCGCCTAGGGTGGGGTTGGCTGGCCACACCCCAGGGGGAGGGCACTCTGAAGAGGGGCGGGGCGGTCCCTGACCAGTGCATAAAAACAGGCACCCTGATCCCCTCACCCAAGTCACAAGGATGGTCTCCAAGTTAAAAGTTCCGTTCTTCAACAACAGGCCTCCAGCTAATGGAGGGCCCCCTTTCAGTTCCAAAATGAAGCATTGTTCCAGTGCCTGGAGACAAAAGTTCATGTGAACTTGGGATTATGATGTCCCCATAAAACTCCAAAGTCTACGCACAAATCCGACAGATTACGAAGCAACAACATGGCACCAAGTCAGTAGGGAAATTCATCAGAACAATCAGCCATACCAGTTTGTTACCCGTATTGGGCAAATCTCGACAAGTACTGGTACACACCTAACTCCCATTGTAAGGAAGTGCTCTGCCTCCTCCTCTCCCCAAAAGCTTTCCAAACATCCAAAAACTGCTTGCTGGTTCATGTCCCTGCAAAACAGTGAGAGTAGCGTGTTGCCAAATAGAAATCCCTGGTCCCCACTGGGGTGGCAGACCCTAAACATCCTGGATCCAAGGGAGAGTGGGATGCTGGGAGGAAAACTGATTCTATAAATGATTATTATAGCCCCATGCGAGGGGTACTGATACGCCCACTGCCCCGTCCGGCCTGTCGATCAGATCACATGCCTCCCACCTACCGTCCTAGGAGGCAATAGGCCCGATCCCAGTGACCACCGCATCAAAATCACACCAGGGCCACAGAGCATCTCTTTGACCTTCCCCGGTATACCGCAATAAAAAAAACATTAAATGAACAACTAAGGAAGCGCTCCACGACCCACAAAAATAGTTTTAAACAAAGTTTCCAGAAAAAGGGCATAGCCAGGACACCAAACTCCATTAGGGAGAACCTCATTGCATGCTACGTGCAGGGACTAAAATGGGTATACACATGTCCTCAGAGCACATTGTGATCACCAGCAACCCCCAAATTGCAACATGCCCACTTCCTTTCACACTGCTCGACACATGTGAAGGTCAAAAGGTTCCATCCGCATCAGTAAAGCACATGCACCAACACACACGTTAGGGAAAATAGTTAGGAAAAACAAATAATCCCATGAAGATCACCCTATAGAAACACTCTCCTCTGTCATGGCGAGAGGAGCGGACCAAATGGCCTGCAAAATAAAACCATCCATAACTAAAACACTTACCGTTCCCTAAAAACAGTTGCCCCAACTGGAACCACCTTCAAACTAAATGTACACAGCATCCGTAAAAAAGAAAGGCACAAGAATCTCCCAAGATTGAATAATGATATATGTTTTTCTAAAGCTAACCTACAGCCCACAGCTCTTACCCAACAGTTCTGGAACCAAGCCACAAGTGTACCACCTTTACAGCAGCCCACCACATCTTCTGCAGAAACTTCTAGAACCCCAACAAGACCCAAGTGTGAGAGACAAAGACCACAGACTGTTTTGAACTGTTTTTTTCAGACAATCTTCCACAAACTTTTTTTCCAAAAGCAAAGACACCCCCAGTACTGCAGCACTTTTGCCAAGAGCAGAGACACCCCCGATCGCCAGAAAACTGCAGATGTTTCCTCAGGAAGCCATCCCGAAACCTGCAAAGTTCCAAAAGTTATGTATTTTTGCAGCATTGTATACACTTTGTTTGCTGTGGGTGTGGCCTCATCCATTCATAGCCAGAAATCTGCCTAGTCACATTGAGCCTACCTCAACATTTCTACAGCACTTGCGCAGAGGCCTTTCCCACATGACTTACAATTACACTGAACCCAATGTTAGTATTCCACATGCACTACACAGTGCACTCTTACATAACACATGGTATCAGCATATGACTGCCATAGGCACCCAGACATCAGCCAGACCATGTTATGTCTGTCCACTGATGCTACACGCTGAAGGCACAGATAGGCTTTATTTATCCCAGGAGATAGCCCCAAGAAAGCAAAATGTGTCATCCATTGGTATCTATGTAGGGTTAGGGCGAAGTTATGACCTAGCAGAGTGGACCCCCCTAGGGTGGTAGGAAACATCACTTGATATGAGACCAATTCCGCTGCACTGTACCTTTACACCGAGTCTAGCGTTGTTCAAAACGAGCTAAATAGGATGCGCAGGCTACGCACTGTAGGGGAGGACATTGTTTGGCCCCAAGAGCTTCCCGAAAAGAGGCTCTTGGAGGTAGCAAAACCACTGCAACAATGCACAAACACATCCGCTTCCACCTCTGTCTGTAGTCACGGCTATTGGCTGATCCTGATCTTCATAGTTGGTTTGTGACATCACTGCCCCAACCCCATGTTCAGAAGCATCTGTCTGGACAATGATCTGTTTCCCATAGTCTGGTGCTTTAAGGACAGGTGCTGAGCCCATGGCTGCTTTCAAGGATGTCAAAGGCATTTTGACAAGCTGCAATCCAAATGACCGTCTTTGGTAGTTTCTTTGTGATTAACTCTGTGAGAGGGACCACAATGGTACCATACCCTTTCACAAACCTCCTATAGTACCCCTCCAGACCAAGAAATGCCCTGACTTGGGTCTGTGTCTTTGTAGGCTCCCAATCTAGAATGGTTTGGATTTTGGGTTAGAGAGATCGAACTTGGCCTCCAACTTCCAGGTGGCCCAAGTAGAGTAGAGAGTCAGACCTATCTGGCACTTGCTGGCCTTGATAGTGAGGCCTGCCTGTTGCAGGGCCTGCAAAACCGCTATATCGTCCAGATATGCTACACTAAAGTCTTCCAATCCTGACAGAACTCTATTCGCCAGACTTTGAAAAGTAGCAGGTGTATTCTTCAATCCAAAGATCATCACTTTAAACTGAAAGTGGCCCTCTGGGGTGAAGAATGCAGATCTCTCCTTGGCTCCCTGGGTCAGACCAATCTGTCTGTATCCTAATGTCAAATTAAAAGTACTGAGAAACATGGTTGCCTGAGCTTATCAATAAGCTCATCTATCCTTGTTATGGGGTGTGGAGCTGTCTTAGTGACTGCTTTCATCCCCCTGCAGTCCACACAAAATTTCATCTCAACTTTACCATCTTTTGAGCGAGGTTTGTTGACCAGTACCACCGGGCTAGCCCGGGACTGTCACAGGGTTCAACCACCCCTAGCTCTAGCATCTTCTTGACTTGATCAAACAGTCTGTAGAATTTATTCTTGACAGGGAGGCTGTCATGGGTGTCCACATCATGGGTACACCAAGTTGTCTCACCAGGGGTCAAAGAAAAGAGCTCTGCAAACTGACTGAGAACCTGTCTGGAGTCAGCCTGCTGTTATGCAGTGAGTGTGTCAGAAAGTTCAACACTCTCCACTGTACCATCTTTGGGATTAGTTGACAGGAGATCAGGGAGAGGTTTATTGTCTTCCTCCTGATCTCCGTTTGAGAGCATGGCCATATCAGCCCTGTCTTGATGTGGCTTTAGGTGTTTTACATTAATCACTCTGAGAGGATTCCTGGGGTGCCTAGGTCAACCAGGTAAGTGACCTCCCCTTTCCTGTCCACAATGGGGTAGGGCCTAGGCCACTTGTCCTTGAGGGCCGTGGGAGCCACAGGCTCCAACACCTACACCACCTGACCAAGGCTGCCTTTTGGTTATACCCATGCTTGACAAGCTCCTGGCTGGCCTGCACATTATTGTTAGCTTTCTCATGTACTAAGCCATACGTGAGCGTAGGCCAAGCACAGAGTTCACCATGTCCTGTTTGGGTTGTTTGAGAGGCTTCTCCCATCCTTCCCTCACTAGACTAAGAGGACCCCTTACAGGTTGTCCAAACAGATGTTCAAAGGGGCTAAATCAATCCCCCTTCTGAAGAACCTCCTTGTATGCAAACAGGAGGCATGGCAGTAGGACATCCCTTCTCCTTCTGAGTTTGTCTGGGAGTTCCATGATCATGGCCCTAATGGCTTTTGTTGAATCTCTCCTCCAAGCTATTAGTCTGGGAGTGATCGGGGGTGGTGAACATGTAAGTTACACCACCTTCATCCTACATAGCCTTTAGGTGTGCAGAAATGAAATTTGTCCCTCTATCAGAAGCCACCTCCTTAGGAAACCCCACTCTGTTAAAGACACCAGTGAGGGCTTTTGCTGCTGCTGGAGCAGTTGCAGTCCTAAAAGGGATTGCCTCTGGGTATCAAGTAGCATGGTCCACTACTATTGGGATATATCTGTTCCCAGGTGCAGTAGGTGGGTCAAGGGGACCAAGCATATTTACATGTATCCTCTCAAAGGGAGTCTCAGCCACAGGTAGTGAAATTAAGGGAGCCTTTGGTTGTGCAACCGTCTTGCCACTGGCCTGTCAGTTTACACAGGAGTGACAAAACTCCTTTACTTTCTCAGACATCTGGGGTCAATAGAAATGGGCCACCAACCAGTAGCAAGTCTTTGACTGACCCAGATGTCCAGCAAGGGATGCCCTGGTTTGTGGTCCCTGTCCTCAGTATACAGCAAGCCATTCTTCCAATAAACCCTGTGAGTGCCACTGACATCTCCCTCTTCTTACCTAGCAGCTTGCTGCCTGAGGTTCTCAGGAGTTGGGTACTTCCTTTGCACTTGGCAAAGTGCCCACTAAGAAGCTCTGCCAGGTCATGCCAGACCTCTTCAGTTGCAGTTCCCTTATCAGGCATCAGGGCCTCACCCTGAGATGAATTCTACCCCTGACTCTGTTTTGACTCAGAAGTTGGGTCAGCCATCTTCTTGACCATCCTCTTGCTCTTAAACTGCTTGGCCATAGTTTCAGACTCTAAACGCTTTAACTTTACCCTGTTGTGCAGCCTATGCCTTAGTTGTCACACACACAGCCAGGGAGACCCATCATTTCTGCATGAGCCTTTTTCTCTACTTCTGCCCATGCTGAAGTCTCCAGATTGTTGCCTAACAGACACTCTACTGGTAAGGCAGGAGACACAACCACTTTTCTGGGGGGTCAGTATCTCCTCCCCACTCCAAAGCCATTGGATGAAGCTTAGTCTTATTGGTAGTCAGTGTTGGTAATCAGGTGACTTGATCATTTGGTCTGAGGAAACTAGTATGGCTATCACAATGGTGACACTGGAACCTATATCCCTCAGAGCCTCTACCTCGGTCCCATTGATTATTGCTCTTCGTCTGTACTTCTCCAGGCTTGGAGGTAAGACTGCCAAGGGTTCAACGTCCACCCCTTCCATGAAAAACAAAGAAGCCTCAGTGTAAGCTCTGGCCTCTCCTGAGTATACTTCTACTCCCATCCCAATAGTAAAAACACCCTTGAACTGTCCTTCAGTGGGAGACTTTGTGGGGCAAACTGTATCACCCCTCTTGTGCCCTGGCTGCTGGCAGTCAAAGCACGACCCCGCCTTCTTGGGGTCTGAGGTTTTACACTGATACCCCTTTCCTTTGGACTGGGAAGAGTCTTGGGGCCCACCCCCTTTTAGAAGTCTTTTGGGGGCCTGTAGAGGACTCTGTTTTTACCCTTGTCGTGCTACCCCCACTTCCCCTGCTGGAAAGTCTTGGCACTCTTCTTGAAGTTCCCTCCACTATTGGCCTTGTTCTGGGTATCCTAGGACCAGACTAATTTGCCTGCTATCTTTTCCAGCTCTCTGGGAGAAGACAACTCAGATTCTACTAGAATGCTGTCACAATTTTTCTATGATGCACTTGGTCAAAATGTGGTCTTTCGTCAACAGTTTATATAGCCCTTCATATGTATCCACTTTATTGCCCTTTATCCAGTTTTCTAGTGCCTTGACTGAGGAGTCAACAAAGTCTACCCAAGTTTGGTCTTGGCCTTTATGGGTATCCCTAAATCTTACTCTGTACTCCTCTGTGGTGAGCCTAAACCCTTCTATGAGGGCCAGAATACTATATCTGCCCTTAGTTGGGAATAAATCTGAAAGTAGAGAGCCCCAACGCTGGTGACCTAACCCTCATTCTTCAGCACCTCTCAAAGGCTCAAAACCATTTATCAATGTCATCCCCTGCACCATTTATGGGGACAATCACTTTAGGGATCTTAGGGTCAAAATAACCCTCACTTTCCCTATTTGTTTTGCTGCCACCATCCGTGGGACTTAGTCCCAGTCTAGCCCTTCTCTCCTCGAAGGCTATTCTCCTCTCTTCAAGCTCAAGTTTCCTCTCCTCCAGGGAGATTTGCTGAAGCTTGTTCTCAAAAGTGCTAGCCACCCTACCAGTGGGGGACTACTAGAGTAACTCCTCTCACTTCCCACTGGTGAAGGCCATCTGGGGAAGGGTTGAGAATCATGGTCCTCATCTACTTACCCTTCAGTTTCTGGGGCCAGGGCATGTTCCTCTACCGCTATGGGTTTCTCTTCTTCTGAGGAAGAAGCCTCCTCCCCAAGTTTACTTTCCTCAGATGCAGGCTTTTTCAAGGTCCTCTCTTTTTGAAGTAGCACTGCAGCTAATGCCCCTAGCCTTTCACAAGGCGCTAAGGTTACTTATCCTCAGAGCTGGCAGGATCGATAAATCAAGGTTTTGTCCATTCCCCATTGTGCACTACTTTTTAGAAGTTATAGAAACTTTCTTAACATTTTTAACAACTTTTTAAACTTTTATCCTAAGTTGCTAAAACTCTTTTAACTTTTTGTAAACTATTGTAAAAAAAATTGTACTTAATTTTTGGCTCTGCGTGGTGAAGCGAAACAGAAGTTCTAGATCCCACCAATGTTTCAAGGTGGCAGTATTATATAGTATGACTGGGGGTCTTAGCAAGTAAAACTAGCACAGTACCTAGAAGTGGACCTCATTTTCACAACAGTAAACCCTAGCTCAGTCCTGGGAGAGTGGCAAAGAGCAGTCAAGCTATTTAGAGGAACATGTGTAAAGCATTTCACAACACCAAAATGGACGATAAGTAATTGATATGACTCAAAAGAAATCCGACATCAATTTATAAAAATAAAGTAGATTTTTATATTATTTAAACACCTAAACAAAATCAATATGTTGCAGATAACCAGAGTTATCGATTTTTAAAGGATTAAATAAATCAGTACTTTGTAGAGCTGTCAATTTCTATCATTGCAGTCAATAGGAGAAAGCACAGTATGCAATCAGTCACTTATGGGGTGAGTTCTGTGGAAATCACCTGGGGTTAAGGTCGTGCAGGCCCTCAGACCAAGCAACAAAAGTCAGATAAACTTTACCTGGCTTGTGGGATTGGGATGCAGAGTCCTTCCTGCTGTTCCGGATGTCACCAAGGCAAAAGGTATCTTGCAGGTCGAGATCAGCGAGGTTTTTTGATCCTGGAGGTAGGTAGGTCAGGATTCTCCAGGCAGTGCAGCTTATAGACACTCGGTTGACTTTGGTGAAGAGGCGCTCCTGGCTGTCTGGAGTGCTGAAAGGATCCGCGGGCGCTGTGAAAATGCAGCACTTGGCAACAACACACTTGTGGGTGGTTATACACTCTTCCCTCAGAGAAGGGTGGATCCAGGTCCCAGGACCTGGATCCAACAGCCGGAATTTCACCACCACATCCGGCGACTCCGGGTGCAGAGGTGGCCTTACAGCTGCAATCGTGGGCAGGTCCCGCCAAAGATGCTTTGGCACTTACTCGAAGTCACCTCCTTCAGGATGCAGGATCTCAGCAGCAGAGTCATTGCCGATGTCGGTCACTATTGATGGGGGTGGCTCTGGAGTGGGGGATGTCCGAGACAGGGTCGGTTACCAGCCTAGTGACCAACAAGCCTTGGCAGTGGCAAAAGTAACCCACAGGTACTTCATAGGCTGCAGGTATACAGGAGTGTGGTAGCGGCTCAAAACCCGACGGGTTGCACTTCTTTTGAAGCAGCGCAACGATTCTTCTGCAGGTTGCAAGTAACTGTCCCACCAGTCAGGGGAGTCTGCTTTAGTTTCTGATGTCCACTGGGGTTCCTCTTAAAGGGAGCAAAGAGCTTTTGCACGAGCACATGTCGAACATTCAGTTCCAGTACATGGCTTCCTCAGGGTACTTAAGTGCCCTATCTTTGCGCTGCGGTGGAGGTTAAAGGTTTATTGTCAGTGAGGGCATCTTCTCCGTTCCTCTTCTTGGATTCAAAGTCAGAACTGAGGTTCTGGTACCAGTTTAGTGGGCATTGAGGGTGGTGGGGACTGTGGCCAATGGGCTGCTGGTCCCCACAGCTAGCCTGCCCCTGCAGTGATGACTTCTTGTGGGAGTACGTCACTTTTCTACCCAGAACCCAGTAACTCGGGGTTTGCCAGGATGGCAGAACCTTCCTTCAGCTATACAGAACTCCTAGCCTACCCTAGAGGTGTGGCTAGCCTTCTGGGGGTGCACACCTCCTGAATATCTAATTTTTCCACCTGTCGCCCTGGACAGGGCAGAAAGGGCTTTGTCCTTGAGTGGGGGACAAGAGATCACATATCAAGGGTGGTGAAAGCCTTTGAGGCTCACCGCCTTGATTACTGTAAACACTAGCCATCTAGGAAGGACGGAGGTGTGACCTCTTTTTCTGCCCAGGTCTTTTGTCTCCACCCTGTGGACAGGCTAGCACGACCAGCAGAAGGGACGATTCTTGTCTTGGTGGCAAACACTCCGGGAAGCGCACCAAGGCAGGAGAAAGCTGGTATCTCTGTAGGTATCCTCTGAGGACACCACCTAGGTACATGCTAGGTAAACCTGGGCATGAGAATCATTTTCTGAGTTAAAAAGCAGTGTTTAACACCAAACACGGGGGAATTTGGTTGGGCCGTCGTGTAGATGGGCATCCAGGGTTTGCCCGGGTGCCAGCTGATGTTATCCCGAGGATCACTGGTCTCTTGCGGTAGCATTACAGTTTAAATGCTACAACAGGCCATATATGCTCATGCATATATGTCCAAACTCACTCCACAGTGCATCCTGCCTCCTGGGCTATAGGAGGCCTGCCTTAGTGGTGACTGACCTGTGCCATGTCAGGGAAGGGACTTTGCCGGCATCTAGAGTGGGCAGAGTCAAACTCGAGCAGACAAGCTGCTTATGCAGGGCTGACATGGCAGCTCTGCAGGCTTTGCTTTTACTCTGGTCACACAGGGTGGCACAATCAGTGCTGCAGCCCTGGTGAGCCCTTTACTATCCCTGCCCTGGGTACCACTCATACCATTTACTAGAGCCTTGCAGGGGTGGTAAGGTCCTTGCCAATTGGGTTAACCAAATCGCAATACAATTTAAGGGAGAGAGCACTGGCAATGAGGTCTGATTAGCAGGTCTCAGTGCACCTTCAGATAAAAAAAACGACAGCACCAAGCAGCAAAAAGTAGGGGGTGACCATCCAAAAAAGGGACTTTACAACAATGGGTATTTTTATATATTCATCCTATAGTCCCACATATGGTACCTGCAGTTGAAGGAACCCAGGAACATTTGCAATTTGACATGCTCCTCTTGGACCTCACTAGTAGTACACCTCAGGTGTTTATGAAAGTGATGGCTGTGGTCGCAGATACCATTTTTCCACTACTTCAATGACTGACTTTTGAGGGTGGACTCGTCTCACTTAGTAATAGATCACCTTCAAATCATGGTAAACCTCCTGACATCCTTGGGGCTCCTAAGCAATGTGCCAAAGTCACACCTGTTCCTTTGCAGTAACGCTTCCTTTCATTGAAGCCATCTAGAATGTGGTGCAGATCAAGGCATTCCATCCATCAGGGCGAGTCCAGGACATTCAGGTTATGATTCGGATGTTTCCACCTTGGTCCTGTGTTTCTGTGAGAGTACCTCTAAGGCCTCTTGCATCCTACTTGATGACTATGCAAGGGGGCATATGAGACTCTGTAGTCTCAATGGGCCCAGCACCGAGAGAACCTGTTGGATTCCATCCAGGTTTCAGATGATGTGGAAAAGATCTGCAGTGGTTCCTTCTTGGCTTCAACTGGACTAGCAGGAGACCCCTTTCATTTCCCCCACCCATGGCTGACATTGGTGACAGATGCTTTGTTGCTGGTTTGGGGAGGTCATCTGGGAGAGGTGGGCATAGGAGGACTCTGTTCACCAGAAAAAAAAACAGACTCCACATTAATCTGTTGGAGTTGCAGGCCATTCGCTTTGCATTGAAAAACAAGTCATTTACTGTGGGAAAGCACCATCTTGCCTGGCATCTTACCCCCATTTTTACTTGTGTGTCAGTTTATTTTTGCCTGTGTCACTGGGATCCTGCTAGCCAGGACCCCAGTGCTCATAGTTTGTAGCCTATATGTGTTCCCTGTGTGGTGCCTAACTGTATCACTGAGGCTCTGCTAACCAGAACCTCAGTGTTTATGCTCTCTCTGCTTTTAAAATTGTCACTGTGGGAGGGCGTGGCCAAGATGGTGGCGTGAGCGGACGCGTCTTTGCGAGCTCCGCCGCCCGGGCCCCATCAAAAGCTTTGCGACCCTGGATCCCTGCACCCCGGACCCTCCCAGTTCTGAGATGGGCGACAGGAGACTGCGGGTGCCCAGGGGAGGGAGCCGGGGATCGCCCACAAGCACGTAGAGCCGGCCTTGACCCGCGCTCGCTGATAGCAGGTTGCGGAACTCGGTGATTTCGGCCGCGTGGTGCGGCCCGGTGGTCGGCGGCGCTGTGGGCGGCCCGGCGGGGCTGCGGAGGAGCCGAGTGGGGCTCAGGCGGCGGCAGAGGCAGGTGGCGGAGCCTCGCGCCTGAAGGCCATGTCCTGGGATGTGCCTGGTGAGTTGGGCCTCCAGCAGCTGGGACGGCCATTTTTGTTTTTTTGGGTCCCAGCGGCAGTGGAGGGATCCTGCCGTGAGGTGTCACCGGTCTGCCTCCGGTCCCCGGTAGAGGAGCCCAGCGTGGCACGGAGAAGCAGGGGCCCCAGGTCGGCGGTGCAGTCGCCCCGCTGTGGTTTTTGCCCGGGACAGGACGGGGCACGTGAGGAGAGGCTGGTCCCGGGGAGAGTCAGTGTGTGGCGAAGGCCTGTGGCTCCGGTTGGAGTGTGAGGGAGTGAGGAGACATCGTTCTGCCGTCCTGGTCAGTGGCGGATAACTAGAGGAGGCCACTGGTGAGTAGGACGCACTCACAAAATGAAGGGACCTACTGTGAGGTGGGCGAGGTCTGCGACTGGGCCTAGCATCAAGTTGGGGCAGGAGTGGACCTCTCATGGCGTCCTCTAAACCCAAACGGGACCAGTCAGTGAGGGAAATGTTGACTAGATCCCACCCGGTGCAGTGTAGGTCTGCGGAGGGGTCGACTGCGACGAGGCCTCCTGAGGATCGTGGGGAGGCAGAAGATGATGAAGAGGCCCCAGTCACAAAGGGTTTTCTTGCCTCCTTGTTTGATTTGCTTCGGAGAGATCTGCAAGAACTTCGGAGGGACATTTTCCAAGAGATGAAGGAGCTGCGTGTGGAGGTCACGTCCCTGGGGGAGCGAGTGGCGAATGTAGAGGATGGCGAGATCTCTTGGGGGGAGGAGGTGGAAAACATGCAGCAGGAGATCATACGTCTTCGGGAGCAGCAGGACCTCCTGCAGATTGTGGTTGAGGACTTGGAGAACCGGTCACGACGGCATAACATACGTATCAGGGGCACCCCGATCGGAGCAGAGAAGGAGGACATTGGAGAGTTTGTCACAGCGCTGTTTCGCTCTGTCCTTGGCCCAGATGATGTATGAGAGATTACGCTGGACCGGGTTCACCGGGTGGGCTGCTCGGGCGGGACCGGGGAACGTCCACCTGACATTCTAGCGTGTGTCCATAACTATGGAATTAAAGAAAACATCCAGCAAAGAACCCGCAACCTCTCTCAGGTACAGTTCCGTGGGCACGCGCTTCAGCTGTTTCAAGACCTCTCACTCCGGACTTTGCAGAGGCGGCGAGAATTCAAGCCCATTACAGAGCTCTTGAGGGTGCATTCCACGTCTTACTCCTGGGGTCACACCTTCCGCCTTATGTTCCGGTGGGAGGATCAGTTGCGGCAGGTGAAATCGGTGCCAGAGGCGTGGAGGATCTTGCGCTTGGAGGAGACCGAATGGAATGTTGGCACGCGTGCAGAGGCAGCTGCTGGGGACTGCCTGCGCTGGCGGCAGAAGGAAAGGAGAGGAAACAGCAGCAGCCTACCACGACGGAGCACGCGTTGGAAAGGCAATCAGTACTGAGTAGTTTGGCTGCTGGGACGAATGCCTAAGCAATGGCCATCCGGGTGCTACTCCACTGATCTGGGGTCGCACCAGTTTAGGTCTTGAGACCATTTGGGAGGGGCCTGGGTGGTGGAGTCGCTGGATTCTAAACGACGAACTTGGGTGGTTCTGCTGCCCCTGTTGGGACTTTGCCTCTTTGGAGATGTGTGTCAGAGGACTTCTATGTTGTAAGCACCTGTTGTGCGTTTTGATTGTGTGTTGGTGTGCTTCCCCTGGAATTCACATGGGAGTTGACTTTGCTTGCTGGCCATGTATGTGGGAGCTACTCCAGCACTGTCTCGGGCTCCTGCCCCCCCGGAGGGGTCCCCGCCCCCAGAGTGTAATCTGTTTGGTGCCAAATGTCTCTTAAGTGTTTAAGCTTGAATGTCCGGGGCTCAACAGTCCAGCTAAGAGTTTGGCAATCCTGTCTGGTCTTGGGATGTCTGGGAGCCATATCTGCCTTTTGCAGGAGATGCACTTATTGTCCAAGGACACATATCGTATGCGCTCAAAATGGTTTCCTAGGGAGTTTTGGTCCTCTACCTCCACAAAGCATGCTGGGGTGCCGATACTTTTGTCGAGGGCCTTCCCTGGGGTGGTGGTAGACACGATACATGAGGTGCAGGGTAGGTTCCTGGCACTTAGGATACGGGTTGGGGCCTTCTTCTTTACCATTGCTACATTGTATGCTCCTAACGTGCAGCAAGAAACCTTTATGAGGCAGGCCATCTCCCCAATGCTCAATACACCGGATAGGGCCATTCTGGTGGGAGGGGACTTTAACCTGGTTATGGACAATTAGTTGGATCGGTCTGGGCATCAATTTGGGCAGACTGGGGCACTGACAGTGGCAGGGCGACAGTGGTTGGCTGACTGTGGACTGGAGGATGTTCGGAGGAAGGCGCATCCAACGCTTAGGGATTACTCCTTTTACTTTGCGGCTACCAAGATGTACACACGTATAGATTTTTTCCTGGCCTCCCCGGAGTTCACCTCTCGGATTAGTGTGACCACAATTGAGCCTCGGGCCCTAACGGACCACGCACCTATTACTCTGGAGGCCAGTTTGGATGTAGGGCGCCTGGGGAGTCCGAGTTGGCGCTTTAGGGATACCATTTTGCAGAGCAGGGCGGTTGTGGAGAAGCTGCGGTGCGTGATTGCGGACTACCTTAGTTTTAATGACGATGGGAACACTAGTTTGGAGACTTTGTGGGAGACTCTGAAAGTAGTAGTCTGAGGGGAAGTAATGTCGCTATCGGCTAACGATAATAAAGCAAGGAGGGAGCAGAGGGCGGTGCTAGAGCAAAAGGTGGCGGCGCTGGAACTCTCCCACAAGTATACCGGTGCACCTAGAGTGTGGAGGGAGCTGGAGAAGGCGCGTCAGCAGTTGAAGCAGCTGGACAGGGCGGAAAATGCGATAGTGCGGCTTAAGCACAAATATTACACGGGGAGCAATAGGTGTGGGAAGCTTCTAGCACACCGGTTGAGAGCACAGCGCTCGGCTATGGCGATAAAAATGGTACGTTTCCCCTCTAAGGGTGAGGTCCAAACGGATGATCAAATGGCGGAGGTGTTTGCTGAGTATTATGGGGAGTTATATGCTGCGGATACACAGTGCGACGCGGACCCTGCTGCCTTTCTCGCGGGAAGTGCAACTACCCCACTTGGTGAGCGTGATGCGTCCTCCTTAGATCAGCCTATTTTGGTGGAGGAGGTTATTTCGGCGATATCATGTCTAAAGGTTGGGAAATCCCCCGGCCCAGATGGCTTTACAGCACTTTTTTTATAAAAACCTTTTGCCCGGAGCTGGTGCCGCTTTTGGCGCAGCTATTTAACTCCTTCCTAGCATGCTGGAGGCTACCATTGCGGTTATTCATAAGCCTGGGAAGGACCCAGAAGAGTGTGCTTCTTACAGGCCCAACTCGCTCCTGAATATAGACGCCAAGTTGTTTACTGGTATACTGGCTCATCGCCTTAATCCCTATATGCCTGGTCTTATAGATCCAGATCAGGCGGGCTTTATATCTCAGCGACAATGCATCGATAATACGAAGCGACTTCTGCATTTAATAGATAAAACTAGCAGATCTCTTAGAGAGGCGCTTCTCCTCTCTATCGACGCAGAGAAGGCGTTCAATAGAGTTCACTGGCCTTATCTTTTTCAGGTGTTGGAGCGCTATGGGCTGGGTCCAGGGTTAAGGACTTGGATCCAATGCATTTATCGTTCACCTAAGGTCTGGGTAAATGGAACTTTGTCTTTGCAGTTTCAGATTGGGCGGGGAACATGACAGGGGAGCCCGCTCTACCCTTTACTGTTTGCGCTGTATATGGAGCCTTTTGCTCACCGCCTCCGCGACAACCCCCTTGTTTCTGGCATCAAGTTTGGGGGAGATCACCACCTGATTAGTCTATATGCGGATGATGTGATTCTTACCCTTGCGGAGCCCATGGTCTCACTGCCTGCCTTTACGGTATCCCTTAGTGAGTTCAGCCAGGTTTCTGCGTTTCGGGTGAATATGCAGAAGTTGCAGGTCCTCAGTTTGTCTACCTCTCCGGAACATGAAGAAAGTTTGAGGGCCCGATATCCTTTTATTTGGTCGACGTCACAGGTATCCTATCTGGGTATTGAACTGGCGACCTCAGCTGTGAAGACGGCGAGCTTGAATTATGCTACGTTAGTTCGCGAGGTGTTGCGGGACCTGGGGAACTGGGGGAAGAATAAACTCTCCTGGTTGGGTAGGGTCTCGGCAGTGAAGATGACTGCGTTGCCGCATATGCTGTATGTGTTCCAGGCACTTCCTCTGACTCCTCCGTCTCGGACGATTGCAACCCTCCAGTCCGCTGTCCTGAAATTCATCTGGGACAGACGAATGGCCCGGCTCCCGAGGAATGTTTTGTATCGCCCCAGGGGGGAGGGGGGACTGGCTGTTCCCTGTCTTCTGTGGTATTTCCAAGCCGCCCAGCTGCTCTTTCTTTTGGAGTGGAGTCGGCCGCTCACTGAAAAACACTCGTGCTTCGTGGATCAGGCGGTGGCTGGGTCCCACATTTGGAAGGAGCCTTGGCTCCGACGCCGGCATGGGGCGCAGGGGCTCTATTCCTCCCTGATCACGCGCCGGTTAGGGTTGACGACGTTTCCGTCCCCTATGGCACCGATTGGTGCGAACCCTGACTTTGCGCCCGGTCTGCAGGTAGCGAATTTTCGCCGTTGGTATGATGGGGGCTGTAAGAGGGTGGGGAGTCTCTTTGATGAGAATGGGGTGATTCCTTTCAATCAGATACAGGAGACGTATGGCTTGACCGAGGCAGATAGACTGTTGTATTATCAAGTACGGCACTGGGCCCTCATGACGGAGAATAGGGCTTTGATAGATAGGCCGCTTACACCGTTTGAGAAATGGATATTGCGAAAGAAGGATGATAAGCGGGTGATATCGGAGCTTTATAGATTTCTGCAGGGTGTGGAGCGACCGCCTAAGTCTAAAGGACAGCAGAGATGGGAGAAGGAGTTGGGGAGAGAGTTCACGGAGGAGGACTGGGACAACATATATTATAGAACACATCATACGGCCTATAATGCTGCCAGGACAGAGACTGCATACAAGGTGGCTTCCTATTGGTATTATACCCCAGCAAGGATACATGCGTGGGATCCCGCTAAGTCCAGCTTTTGTTGGAGGGGGCGCGGTAACACGGGCACACTGGTACATCCTCTCTGGCACTGCCCCAAGTTACAGAGATGTTGGACGAGGTTTTTAGATGTTATTGATAAGGTGTTTCAAACAGAGATTCCTAGATTTACATCGTATGTATTGTTGGGTTTACCCAAGACCCTCACATTTCCCCTTCGATCGTTGAGGGGGCGCCAGATGGCCTTAGCTCTCAATGCTGCGCTGCAGACGATTCTCACCTTATGAGGCTCGGACAGGTTACCGACGTATGTGTCTTGGCTTCAGAAGCTGTGGTTCATTCTAGCGATGGAGAAGCTTACTCTGGCTTCTAAACAGAGGGTGGGTGACATGTGTACACTGTGGAGGCCGTTTCTCCAGATCTTGTCGAAAGAGTTTACTGAACTGACGTACCCAGCATATCTAAGGGTCCTGGGGCTGACATGGGGGGCTTAGAGGAAAGACTGGCCGTGTGGGGCTCGGAGAGGGGCCGGGACAATATTGTGAAGGAGGTTGAGAGTGTGTGGGGGTGGGAGAGAGGCAAAGCATTATGGAGGGGAAGTGCAGTTATTTTTTATGTTATTTTTGTATTATGTGGTTAGCTCTGAGAGATCCAGACGGTTGTGCTTTGACTACTTCGATTTTCATATGAGCGGGGGCGGACAAGGGGAGGTAGTTCTTCCCAGCGGCAGAACAGTGATCTCGTGAAACAGCCCTTAAATATGAATGATTTGGGACTTTTGACATATCGATAGTCAAAATATTTGGAGGTTTTGATACAGAGCTTTGTATTGTTTTGTATGTTAAATACCAATAAACAGATTTGATCCATAAAATTGTCACTGCAGGCTAGTGACTATTTTCACCAATTCTGATTGGCACACTGGAACACCCTTATAATTCCCTAGTATATGGTACCAAGGTACCCAGGGTATTGGGGTTCCAGGACATCCTCATGGGCTGCAGCATTTCTTTTGCCACCCATAGGGAGCTCAGACAATTCTAACACAGGACTGCCACTGCAGCCTGAGTTAAATAACGTCCACTTTATTTCACAGCCATTTTACACTGCACTTAAGTAACTTATAAGTCACCTACATGTCTAACACTCACTTGGTGAAGGTTAGGTGCAGAGTTACTAAGTGTGAGAGCACCCTGGCACTAGCTAAGGTGCCCCCACATTGTTCAGGGCAATATACCCGGATTTTATGAGTGCGGGGACACCATAACACGCGTGCACTACATATAGGTCAATATCTATATGTAGCTTCACAATGGTAACTCCGAACATGGCCATGTAACATGTCTAAGATCATGGAATTGTCCCCCCAAGCCAAATCTGGTATTGGGGTGCCAATCCCATGCATCCCCGGGGCTCCAGCATGGACCCGGGTACTGCCAAACTAGATCTCTGGGGTTTTCCCTGCAGCTACTGCTGCTGCCAACCCTCACACAGGTTTATGCCCTCCTGGGGTCTGGGCAGCCCAGTCCCAGGAAGGCAGAACAAAGGATTTCCTCTGAGAGAGGGTGTTACACCCTCTCCCTTTAGAAATAGGTGTTAAGGGCTGGGGAGGAGTAGCCTCCCCCAGCCTCTGGAAATGCTTTGAAGGGCACAGATGGTGCCCTCCTTGCATAAGCCAGTCTACACCGGTTCAGGGATCCCCCAGCCCCTGCTCTGGCGTGAAACTGTACAAAGGAAAGGGGAGTGACCACTCCCCTGTCCATCACCACGCCAGGGGTGGTGCCCAGAGCTCCTCCAGTGTGACCCAGACCTCTGCCATCTTGAATGCCGAGGTGTGAGGGCACAATGGAGACCTCTGAGTGGCCAGTGCCAGCAGGTGACATCAGAGACCCCTCCTGACAGGCTCTTACCAAGTTAGGTAGCCAATCCTCCTATGAGGGCTATTTAGGGTCTCTCCTGTGGTTTCTCTTCAGATAACGAATGCAAGAGCTCACCAGAGTTCCTCTGCATCTCTCTCTTCAACTTCTGCCAAGGATCGACTGCTGACTGCTCCAGGACGCCTTCAAAACTGCAACAAAGTAGCAAGACGACTACCAGCAACATTGTAGCACCTAATCCTGCTGGCTTTCTTGACTGTTTCCTGGTGGTGCATGCTCTGAGGGTTGTCTGCATTCACCCTGCACTGGAATCCAAGAAGAAATCTCCTGTGGGTCGACGGAATCTTCCCCCTGCTAACGCAGGCACCAAACCTCTGCATCACTGGTCCTCTGGGTCCCCTCTCATCTTGATGAGCGTGGTCCCTGGAACACAGGAGCTGGATCCAAGTGACCCCGACAGTCCAGTGGTCCTTTTGTCCAAAGTTGGTGGAGGTAAGTCCTTGCCTTCCCACGCCAGACAGTAATCCTGTGTACTGCGTGATCTGCAGCTGCTAGGGCTTCTGTGCACTTTTGCAAGGATTCCTTCATGCACAGCATAGCCCAAGTCCCCAGCACTCCATCATGCATTGCTCAACTCGCTGAGTTGACCTCCAGCTTCGTGGGACCCTCTTTTGTTGTGTTGAGACGACCGCCGTGCTCAGATTTCTTGAACGTCTGTTCACGTGCTTCTGCGGGTACTGCCTGCTTCTGCATGGACTCTCTGTTGCTAAGCGCCCCTTCTGTCTCCTCCTCCAAGGGCCGACCTCCTGGTCCTTCCTGTGCCGGGCAGCACCCATAATCTTCAACCGCGACCCTTGCAGCTAGCAAGGCCTGTTTGCAGTCTTTCTGCGTGGAAACAACTCTGCATCCTCCAGCACGCCGTGGGACATCTGACCAAAGGAGAAGTTCCTTGCACCTTCTGTTGTTGCAGAATCTTCAGCTTCTTCCACCCGGAGGCAGCCCATTTGCACCTTCATCCTGGGTTTAGTGGGCTCCTGCTCCCCCGGACACTTGCGTGACTCTCGGACTTGGTCCCCTTCCTTTGCAGGTCCTCAGGTCCAGGAATCCGTCTTCAGTGCTTTGCAGTCAGTTGTTGCCTTTGCAGAATCCCCTATCTCGACTTTACTGTCTTTCTGGGGTAGTAGGGTAACTTTACTTCTACTTTTCAGGGTCTTGGGGTGGGGTATCTTTGACACACTTAGGGGGTCATTCCAAGCTTGGCGGGCGGCGGGAGCCGCCAGAAGACCATACCGCGGTCAAAAGACCGCGGCGGTCATTCTGGGTTTCCCACTGGGCTGGCGGGCGACCGCCAAAAGGCCGCCCGCCAGCCCAGTGGGAAACACCCTTCTACGAGGAAGCCGGCTCCGAATGGAGCCGGCGGAGTGGAAGGTGTGCGACGGGTGCAGTAGCACCCGTCGCGAATTTCAGTGTCTGCTAAGCAGACACTGAAATTCAAAGTGGGGCCCTCTTACGGGGGCCCCTGCAGTGCCCATGCCATTGGCATGGGCACTGCAGGGGCCCCCAGGGGGGCCCCCAGGGGCCTGCAGGGGTCAGAATCCCGCATGGCGGCGCAGCAAGCTGCGCCGCCATCGGGGATTCCCCTGGGCAGCGGAAAGTCGGCGGTACACCACCGACTTTCCGTTTCTGACCGCGGCTGTACCGCCGCGGTCAGAATGCCCAAAGGAGCACCGCCAGCCTGTTGGCGGTGCTCCCGCGGACCCCGGCCCTGGCGGTAATTACCGCCAGGGTCGGAATGACTCCCTTAGTGTTTTCTTACACTACCAACGACCTTCTACACACTACACTAGGCCTGGGGTCCATTCGTGGTTCGCATTCCACTTTCTTAGTATATGGTTTGTGTTGCCCCTAGGCCAATTGTGTCCTATTGCATCCTATTGTGTTCTACAGTGTTTACTACTGCACTACTTTTCTAACTGTTTACTTACCTGATTTTGGTTTGTGTGTATATTTTGTGTATTTTACTTACCTCCTAAGGGAGTATATCCTCTGAGATACTTTTGAGATATTGTCACTAAAATAAAGTACCGTTATTTTTAGTAACTCTGAGTATTGTGTTTCTTATGATGTAATGCTATATGATATAAGTGGTATAGTAGGAGCTTTGCATGTCTCCTAGTTCAGCCTAAGCTGCTCTGCTATAGCTACCTCTATCAGCCTCAGCTGCTAGAACACTACTAATCTACTAATAAGGGATAACTGGACCTGTCACAATGTGTAAGTACCATCAGGTACCCAGTATAAGCCAGGCCAGCCTCCTACATTTACCTTGGGAAACGCTCTTTCTGGAGGCTACTCTAGCCACAGATTCCTCACCTTTAGAATATTCTGCACAGCAGTGTGCTCCTGAGAGCCAGTTATCGGCACCGCGTGGCTCCACGTTGACTTTATTCTGTTCAGAAGTGACAAACAGAGCTGGTATCAGCCTTGTCATCAACTAGGGGAGATCATCAAAAGGCATATACATTGGGTCTGCCAGTACATCTCTAAAGACATCCATAGACCTCATACAAGCATGGTGACCCGGTACAATATCAGTGCTAACAGCTCATCCCAAGCAATCAGTGATGTATAGGCTAGAAACAAATTACATATTTAATTCACATTTAGAAAATAAATCAATGCAGTACCTTCCAAAGTGGTGAGGTCTATAGAATG
Organism: Pleurodeles waltl; assembly: GCF_031143425.1. Classification (NCBI taxonomy): domain Eukaryota; kingdom Metazoa; phylum Chordata; class Amphibia; order Caudata; family Salamandridae; genus Pleurodeles; species Pleurodeles waltl. The sequence continues at coordinate 776,185,748 of NC_090438.1, read as the reverse complement.
ACTCATACCAAAAACTCCTGCAGGACTGAGTGGGTAAAATGTCCTTGCTGTCAGACCTGTCTGTAAAGACAGTAGTGCTTTGTGAATGTGTACATTGATTCCAGTGCTGTAACCTGACATGTCAAAGACAGAAACTCAGTGTGCCAACTCAGCAGTAGCAGCCTTGACTTTAGGGAAATAAGTCTACAATTCTTCCAGAGGCTGCTTTTAGCCATTGCATAGCAGATCTTAATGCAGAACACTATTCATTGTGACAGAGTTCTTTTCTGCACTGCCTTGCCTTTCTTTGCCTCTGTGAATCCTATCCCACAAGAGCTGATCGTCCACCCGGTGGTGTGATCAATGTAAAAGTTTAAAGTTCTTTTGGGATCTAGGCTGTAGGAAGCTAGCTACTTATATAGTGTACCAATGTAAGGGGACACTATGCAGATAGTCTATTGGCTGACGGGTTAAAATAATAACCCTAAAAGCTCTCTTTTGTGGTATGGGCGAGCAGTTAGGCTTATCAGAGGATAGTTTTAAGCATTTGCCGCACACACAGAGTCAGCAAGCGAGACACACACTCAATAAAGAAATCTGACACCAATTTATAAAAAATAACATGATTTTTTTATGTGAATTTAGATACTCAGATCATCGGAATTGGGTAAGTACTTTTCGAGATTATATTTTTTATAGGTTTCAAAAACACAGTGCAATTTACGGAGCGGTAATGTTACCCTATGGGAGAAAAGACTTATAGTGCATTCAGGCACTTGTCAGTGACATACAGGACTCTCCTCCTGGACTTAAGGGTAGCATGGAGCAAGCTCCTAGGCAGTACCATAAGGTCACCCCGGGTGGCACTGGGTAATCTGGGTGTAGAGCTGCTTTTCAGCATCGGGTACCCCATTTGTGTACGGCGATCGGGACAGTCACAAAGAGGCTGCAAGCTGGGACTGGGGGTCCAGTCCTGGAGAACCCATCTGGGAGCTCAGTCCTGGAGATGATCAAGCACCTAGGGGGACGGTTGGTCCACTTCTCCTTGGGATGTGGGACTTGGGTGCAGTGGTGCTTTTAGATGTTGGGTGTGGTGCAGGAGATTCTCTTGATTTGAGGGGGCCTGCAGAAAGGGGCTGCAGATGGCAACTGGGAGCCCAGCCTTGCCAGCCCCAAGGGTAGGCTCAGCTTAGGAGGGTCTCAGGACCCCGTTGGCACAGTAACCTCCCTCGGACTCAGTCTGTGGGGCACAAGTGCAGAGGTTCCTTGAGGTGTCAGGTGGCGGCGGTCAGAGGCTCACTCTTTGTTTTGGTTCTGCAGAGAAGGGGCAAACAGGACAGCTGAGCCACTCTCAATGTGGGATTCACTGTCTCTGAAGTCCCTCGAGATGCAGGTCGGTCTTCCTTGGCATTGGTGTTTGAACTGGACACAACAAGCCTTGGTTGCTGCAAGGGGTCTGGCACCCTGGGTGTTGGTGCTGTATGGCTCCTGTCAGTCCTAGTGTTCCCAAACCTGGAGGGAGGACAGATGTGACCTGTAGGGAAGCAGGGCAAGCTCTTCCTAGGTCGCTGCAACATTGCTAGTCCCGCTAGGCGGCAGGTTGGTGAACCGTACCTTGCTTCTTCAGTGTCTGCAGCTGCAGGGGAGTCACACCTCTACTCTAAGGGAGATTTTTGGGGTGATTTGCACAGCACTGGCAACCCTTCAGGTTTCTTGGGGTCTGCAAAGTGGCAAGACAAGTTGGTTCCTCCATGATTGTTGGGGCAGCTGTCAGGCTGGCAGGGTTGGTGCCAAGTCCATTGTTGCTCCTTTATTCTCGTGTCAGCACTCTTCTATGTACACACCTTCTTTGTATCCATTGAAAGTGACTTCCTGGTGTCAGGGGGCTGCCTAAATACTCAATTTAGGGGTGTTAGGAAGAGTGAAAGGTAGTAGCCAATGGGCTACTTACCCGTGGGTCACCACATCCCCTAGATGACCACTTCCTGTGAGGAGTGGACATTGGCCTGTCCCAGAGTTTCTAATTCCACCACACACAAGATGGTGGAGTTCTCCTTTTCAAGATCAGTTCAGGCTGCACACCTTAGGGGTGTGCTCAGCCTGCAAGTGTGACACCCCTCCAGATTAGCAAATTATCCCGCCGGTCCTGGTGCCAGATGGGCCTCAGGGCAGGGGGTTGACCCTCCCAGGTCTGGAAGAAGCTGGGGGTCGCATATCAAAGGCGGCAGAGACTTTGAGATCCTGGCCTTCAAATGCAGATTTAGGGGCATATTTACAAGCCCTGCCCTGAGGTGCATGGCAGCAAATGACCTTGCTGTGCTGCTCGGCAATACAGGATAGAGCAGGAATGCACCAAATCTCCAAGATATGGGGCATTTCTGTCCTTTCCTCCTGCACCATCATGCAAGGGTCTATTTCTCCTCATTGCCCCTGCCCTGGGGAGGCATACAGTTTTGACGCATTCCCAGGCTTACAGATTCTTGTAAATCTGGGAATGCGTCAAAACCGATGGGTGTTGCGTGGGAACATCCACTGCAAAGCCCATGCTATGCCTTACTGATGCAGTGTAAAGCGATTCAACGACTTGCGCTACACTGCCTTACACCATACCTACATACCTATAAAAAGCCAAGCAAAGTGGCTTTGCATGGCATAGTAGATATGGGCCTGCACACTGCGACGCCGGGTCGTCAATAAAGTAATGCACTAGTGGCTCACAGAGCTTGTAAATCAGCCCCACATTAGCCATCCTGCTGGTTGTAGGGAAAACACCTCCTGCCAGAGCAGGCATTGTTCCTGACCTCATAGAGCAGGGGCTCTCACCTCCAGGGGGGCAGGCTGATCGATACCAGCCAACCAGTACACTAGAGGACTAGTAGGTTTTTAGTGGGCACCTTAGTGCATTTCATAAATTCTTACTGGCAACAGTATTGATTTATTAAGATGAGGTGTTTGATACCAAACATCAGTATTTTCTGTACAGTCATCATGTAACTGGGAACTCGTGATGACCAGCGTCCAGTACATGTTCTAGGATGGCTGCCTAGTCACATGCAATATATTGTTATAGGACCAAACATCACGGAGGCATATCTGCTCATGCAGATTGTAGGAGGCAGGCTGGTGTGTGGTGGGTACCTGTGGTACTTACACCTTATACCAGGTATCTTTTATTAGTGTAGTGTAGGCAGTATCTAGAAGATAGGCTCTCTAGGGGTTGCTGTGGATGAGCAGTCAAGGCTCATCTAGGACACATGCAAAGCTCATGCAATACCACTGTAGGCACAACGTATGACACGTATGAAAGAAAACACTCAGTGTTACAAAAATAAAGGTACTTTATTTTGGTGACACAAATACCAAAAATACCATTGAGGCTACACTCCCTTAAGAGTTAAGTAATACACAAATTATATACACTAATATGCAAAAGTAGGCATAAAACAGTGTGAAAACAGTGCAATATAGTGAAATCACAATAGGGAATAATGGTCCTGGGGGAGCACAAACCATTTACTAAAAAAATGGAATGTGAGAGTCGGTCCCCCACCTAAGTAAGTGGAGTGTGTAGAGGGGAGCTGGGAGTACTAGGAAAGCCCAAAGGTAAGTACCACTACCATCCGACGGTGATGAAGGAAAGTCAGCACTGCTCTGGATGCAGTTTCTTCTGTAAGAAGGTGAAGTAAAAGATGCAGAGGATTCCTGCTGGAATCTTGCAATCTGAATCTGAGGATACACCCAGGAGAAAGACCCTAAAAAGCCCTGAATAGGGTATTGGTCAGCTAACAGGTAAGCACCTATCAGGAGGGGGCTCTGACGTCACCTGCCTGCACTAGCCACTCAGATGCTCCCAGAGTTACCTGCCAACCTTGAATCCCAGATGGCAAAACCCAGGGACCCTCTAGAGGAGCTCTGAGCACCACCCCTGGGGTGGTGATGGACAGGGGAGTGGTCTCTCCCCTTTCCTTTGTTCATTTTCGTGCCAGAGCAAGGACTGCGGGTCCCTGAACCGGTGTAGACTGGTTTATGCAAGGAGGGCACCGAATGTGCCCTTCAAGGCATAGCCAGTGGCTTGGGGAGGCTCCCACCTATTTCCAAAGGGATAGGGTGTAACACCCCTCTCCCAAAGGAAATCCTTTGTTCTGCCTTCCTGGGGTTGAGCTGCTCAAGAAATCTGTCTGTGAGGGGGCAGCAGCTTGGGCTGTCTGGAAAACCACAGAAGGCTGCAATGGCAATACTGGGGATCCTCTAAGGAGCCTCCAGAGTGCATGCAATCATACATCCAATGCTTGAAAAAGCATTGGGGTATGATTCAAACTTGTTTGATACCAAACATGCCTATGTTCGGAGTAACCATTATGTAGCTGGACATAGGTACATGCATAAAATGGCATCCCCGCACTCACGAAGTCCGGGAAAATGGGCCTGGAGTTCATGGGAGCACCTCTGCTAGTGCAGGGGTGCCCTCACACACAGATACTTTGCACCCTTCCCTCTAGGCTAGAAGGCCTGCCCTAGAGGTGACTTATAAGTGACCTGGTGCTTTGAAAAGTGGCAGTGAAAGGGTGCTTGCACCTTTTCATGCAGGCTGCAATGGCAGTCCTGCAGAACCCTTTGCTTGGGCTCCCTGTGGGTGGCAAAATATATGCTTCAGCCCATAGGGATCCCCTGGTACCCCAATGCCCTGGGTACCTAGTTACCATATACTAGGGACTTATAGTGGGGTACCAGTGTGCCAATTGTGGGATGAAATACAGAGTTTTTGGAGAAAGCATAATCAATGGGCTCCTGGTTAGCAGGATCCCAGTGAACACAGTCAAGCACTAACATTAGTCAGAAAAAGGGGATAACCATTCTGAGAAAGAGGGTATTTTCCTACACCCCTCCCCCCCAAACAAGAAGGCTAACCTTGCCCAGATGAGTCTTCCTTGTCTAAGTGGAAATATCTGGAGAATCCATCTGCAATGGAGTGGTTACTCCCAGGTCTATGTTCCACTATAAAGTCCATACCCTGTATGGAAATGGACCACCTTAACAATTTGGGGTTTTCTCCTTTCATTAGTTTAAACCATAAGAGAGGTTTGTGGTCTGTCTGAACAATGAAGTGAGTACAAAAGAGGTGTGGTTTCAACTTCTTCAAGGCCCAGACCACAGCAAAGTCCTCCCTCTCTATAGCTCACCAACGCTTTTCCCTGGGGGTCAACCTTCTGTTAATGAAAGCTACTGGTTGGTCCTGGTCCTCTGTACTAAGTTGAGAGATAACTGGCCCAACCGCTACCTCGGAACCATGACTTTGTACTATAAACTTCTTGGAGTAGTTGGGGCTTTTAAGAACAGGTGCATAGCAAATGGCCTGTTTGAGTTCCTCAAAAGCTTTTTGATAGCTGGATGTCCATAATACCTTTTTAGGCATTTGCTTAGATGTGGGATTATTAAGAGTGACAACAATTGAACCATAGTTCTTAATGAACCTCCTGTAATACCCAGTGAGGTCTAAGAAGGATCTGACCTGAGTTTGTGTAGTTGGGGGGAGTCCAATCCAAAATGGTTTGGATCTTCAGTTGTAGTGGCTGAATTTGTTCCCCATCTACAAGGTGTCCCAGATAAACCACCTTTGCTTGCCCTATCTAGCACTTTGAAGCCTTGATAGTGAGACCTGCTTTTTGCAGAGCCTCCAAAACATTCCAGAGGTGGACCAGATGATCAACCCAGGTGGAGCTAAAGACAGCTATATCATCTAGATATGCTGCACTATAGGCTTCCAAACCTTGAAAGACTGTGTTCACCAGCCTCTGAAAAGAGACTGCAGTTTTGGGTTTAGCCTCTTCTGACAACTTTAGAGCAGATGCCAGTGTATCTATAAGCTCTTCTGCCCTGGGGATTGGATGAGCATCAGTTTTGGTTACTGTATTGAGACCTCTATAGTCAATACAAAACCTCATCTCTCTTTTCCCATTCAGAGAGTGGGGTTTTGGGACCAGCACCACTGGGCTAGCCCAGGGGCTATCAGAGTGCTCAATGACTCCAAGGTCCAGCATCTTTTGCACTTCTTCTTTGATGCAGTCCCTTACATGTTCAGGCTGCTTGTAGATTTTACTCTTAACAGATAGACTGTCCCCTGTGTCAAACGGTGTGTTCACACCATGTGGATTGTCTAGGTATAATGGAAAACAGTTCTGAGAACTGCCCTAAGAGATTTCTGCAGTCTTCTTTTTGCACTCAAAAAGGCAGTCTGCTAAGACTACCCCCTCAACTGAGCCATCAGCTGAAGAATTGGAGAAGAGATCAGGGAGAGGGTCACTCTCTTCTTCCTGTCCCTCATGAGTGGCCATGAGCAGGGTTAAGCCAGCCCTGTCATAGTAGGGCTTTAGGTGGTTCATATGAAGTACCCTGCGGGGACTTCTTGGAGTGCCAAGGTCTACTAAATAAGTGACCTTACCCTTCTTTTCCACAATGATGTGTGGTCCACTCCTTTTGTCCTGGAGTGCCCTGGGAGCCACAGGCTCTAGGACTCACACTTTCTGTCCTGGTTGGTATACAGTTAGGACAGAGTTCTGGTCATGCCATTGCTTCTGCAATTCTTGGCTGGCCTGAAGGTGTTTACAGGCCTTCTACATGCATTCAGCGATTCTTGAAATGAGGCCAAGTACATAATCCACGATGTCTTTTTTAGGGGGTTTGAGAGGTTGTTTCCATTCCTCCTTCACAAGAGCAAGTGGAACCCTAACAGGATGACCAAAAAGGAGTTCAAAGGGGTTATAGCCCACTCCCTTCTGGAGTACCTCCCTGTAGGTAAAGAGGTGGAACGGTAATAGGACATCCCATCTCCTCCTGAGTTTTTCAGAGATTCCCATAATCATGCCTTTGAATGTTTTGTTAAAACACTCAACCAACCCATTTGTTTGAGGATGGTAAGGAGTGGTGAATGTATAGGTTACACCACACTCTTTCCACATAGCTTTTAGGTATGCAGACATGTCTGTCTGATACAACCTCTCTTGGGAAACCCACCCTGGAAAAGATTCCCAGGAAGGCTTTGGCCACTGCAGGAGCTGTAGTGGTCCTAAAAGGCATGGCTTCTGGATACCTGGTGGCATGGTCCACTACTACTAGAATAAATCTGTTTCCAAAAGCTGTGGAAGGGTCTAGGGGGCCACCAATGTCAACCCCTACCCTTTCAAAGGGTACCCCAACCACGGGTAGAGGATTTAAAGGGGCCTCTGGAGTGCCACCTGTCTTGCCACTGGCTTGCCAGGTGACACAGGAGCCACAAAACTCCTCTGTGTCTTCTGACATATGGGGCCATTGAAAGTGAGGGACCACTCTGTCACAAGTTTTGCTTTGTCCCAGGTGACCAGCTAGGGGAATGTCATTTGCTAAGGTCAACGAAAACTCTTTGTATTGCAGAGGTACTACCAATCACCTGGTGGCACCAGGTTTGGGTTCCCGAGGTTCTGAATACAGGAGGTTGTCTTCCCAGTACACCTTGTGGGTGCCACTGACACCCCCTGTCTTCTGTTTGACAGCTTGCTGTCTCAAACTATCAAGTGTGGGACAAGTCTTTTGAGCCACACTTACCTTCTACCTGGCAGGCCCCCTGCACATAAGAGCTCAGTTGTGTCAGCCTGGAGATATTCAGGTGTATGTTCTGTCCAAAGAATAGATTCCTCCTCCTCAAAGGGGGAATCATCACTGGAGGGAGGGATAAGGAATAATTTCTTACCCTTTCTACTCCTGCTTTTTGGAAGCTCGTGGTCCATACTTTCAGGATCCAAGTTCCCCTGTTCTCTTTCCTTCTTGGCCTGAGCCCTGGTCAAAGCAAATATATTCCCAGGTCTGCCCAGCATGGCTGCACAGGCCTCCAACTTTGCTTCAGCCCAAGCTGAAGTCTCCAAGTCATTCCCTAGTAGACACTCTACATGTAGGTCTGTGGATACTACAACCTTTTTAGGACCAGTAAACCCCCCCACCCCCCAGCTGAGATCAACAACTAAAATGGGGCGGCTCACAGTATTGTTGTGGGTGTCAGTCACTTGGTACTGATGACCAAGGAGGTGTTGCTCAGGGGACACCAGTTTCTCAGTCACAATGGTGTCACTGGCATCTGTGTCACTGTAGGCCGCAACCTGATCACCATTGATTAGGAGTTGTTGCTTGTACCTATCCATATTAAGGGGACAAGCAACAAGGGTGGCAAGATCAATGCCACCATCAGAGACTAAACCAGCCTCAGTGGTTTCCCTAACTAAACCAGCCACCGCTACAGTTCCCAGAGTTAGCCCTGCTACACCTTTGGACTGACTATTAGTAGTATTAGTCTTCCCACCACTACTGCTATTGCTAGCTAGTTGTAGGAGTGGGGTTATAGTGGTGGGAGGTTTGGTGCTTTTCTTAGGACAGGAGCTGTCTCCTGTCCTATGGCCTTTGTTTCTACAAATATAGCACCAAGTCTGTTTGTTTTGATTGTTATTAAAAAAGAGGATTAGACCCTTCCACAGAAGAGTTTTGTTGGCCTGATGAAGACTCCTACTTATCTTTGTCCCCACCCTTGTCATGAGACTTACCTGCTTCCTTTCTTTTTCTTTTCTTTGTCACTCGCTGTGCGCTTTCTGCTCACCCTGTTCGGACCCATTTGTCTGCCTTCTTTCCCAATTCTTGCGGAGAGGTCAGATCTGAGTCTACCAAGTACTGGTGCAACAAATCAGACACACAATTATTCAAAATGTGCTCTCTCAATAGTAAATTGTACAAGCCCTTATAGTCAGACACTTAGCTGCCATGCAACCAGCATTCCAAAGCTTTCACAGAACAGTCCACAAAGTCTACCCAATCATGTGAGGACTCTTTTCTGGTCTCCCTGAACTTTACCTTTGTACTGCTCAATGGTGAGCCCAAAACCATCTAAGAGTGCAGTTTTGAGAAAGTTGTAATTGTCTGCATCCTCTTCTCTGACAGGGACAAGTCTATCCCTCCCCTTGTCAGAGAAGGACAACCAGAAGATAGCAGCCCACTGCCTTTGAGGGTCCCTCTGAACTTTACAGGCCCTCTCAAGTGCAGCAAACCACTTGTAGATGTTATCCCCCACCTTGTATGGGGGAACAATTTTGTGCAGGTTTCTGGAATCAAAGGAGTCCTCCCTGACCCTGTGGTCCCTGAAACCTGAGCTGCTGCCACCATGGGGTATTAGTCCCAACCCCTGCCTCTCTCGTTCCACTGACAAGGCCTCTCTATCTTGGGCCAGCTTTTGCTGCTGCAGCCTCAGCCTGGCCTCATCCAGTCTCAGTTTTGTGAGCTCCCTATCTATAGAGTCATCTCCTGGAGTTGTGTAGTGTGATCCCTCAGACACTGAAGTGATATGAGAGTGAGCAGAGGTGGATCTATTCCTAAGCTTACTAATACTTTCTACGTGCCCTCTCGGTGTAAAGGGAGCCCTACTAGTGTGACTTCCCTTCCCACTACCAGCTATGCTAGTGGGTCTGCTAGGAACGTTAAGACCCTTTGAAGTACCCTCCCCCAGATGTAGAATGTCATGTTCTACCTCAGTGGGCTTAGGATCTACTTCTTCTTCTTCCCCCTCTTGGCTACCAGCTTGGTCCTGGTCATTCTGGAGGAGAAGGCCTAAGAGCAGACTCTTGTTAGGGTTCCTCCCCATGTGTAACTTTTTCTCTGCACACAACCCTTCAATTTCTTGAAGATCAGGTTCTCATACGGAGAGTCCATGACCTCAGAGGTGTTTCCATTTGCAGACATGGTGTTGTGTTAGGATAGTGTAGGGTGCACCTAATCTACCTAACTCCTAGTCTCTCTGAAAAAAGTTTTAGAGCAAGGGCTATACCTAGACCCTAGCTTACCTAAACGTTAGAGACTAGGGCCCTCATTATGCCCCTGGCCGTGAGTGATAACGTGGCGGTAATACCGCCAACAGGCTGCTGGTAATTACCATCAAATTATGACCATGGCGTAGATAACTCCCATAGACAGCCAATGTACCACACCAACCACCAGGAAGTTAACACCACTGACCATGGCGGTAGCCAACAACAGCCAGGCGGAAGACAAAGTACCGCCCACCATATTATGACCCAGCAATCCGCTAGGATTTCCGGGGTGGTACCAACGCCATCAAAAGCCTGGTAGAAACACATCAAAGAAGAGCAAAAACTCACCATTGGAGACACAGGGAAGAACAACGCCGCCATGAAACCGGAACTGCAAGTCTTCCCGATGCTCATCTACGTCATGCTCCACCTGGAACACCAACGCTGACTAAGACGACGACGGTGAGTACATCCGCATAGTACACAAGGGAGGAAGGGAGGAAAAGGAGAGTGACAACACACACCCAACACACACACCATACACACAACTAGCTGCAGATGAAAAACAGTGGCACACAATACACAGCAGAATAATGCAAGGACAACAAGAATGCAGTAATGAGAATGTATTGATTGTAAACAGCTATCAAAAGGACCAAGTGTACAAAGAACAGATATGTACAAATGTACACAAAGGGCCAAAGCCCAGTCCAAAGTACTAAGGGCCCACGTGGCCACAGGGCACAGTCCAAGGCCCAACTCGAATCCTGACTTCATCCGGCTAGAACTCTGCAGGAGCATCAGTTTTTGAAGTGGGCAGGCACCTTCAGGGGATGGGGCGGTGGGAGGCACCTTAGCCAAATACAGGAACAAGCCCACTAGTTCTGGAGGGGGCTCCATGCCCATTTCTCTCTGATAGGGAGTGCAAGGCCACAGTCTCGCAGGTGGGTGACTTTCCCACTGGTTCTGGAGGGGGCTCCATGCCCATTTCTCTCTGCTGGGGAGTACATGACCACAGTCTCTCAGGTGGGTGACTTCCCCACTGGTTCAGGAGGGGGCTCCATTCCCATTTCCCTCTGCTGGGGAGTGCAAGGCCACAGTCTCTTGAGTGGGTGACTTTCCCACTGGTTCTGGAGGGAACTCCATGCCCATTTCTCTCTGCTGGGGAGTGCAAGGCCACAGTCTCAGGAGTGGGTGACTTTCCCACTGGTTCTGGAGGGGGGTCCATGCCCATTTCTCTCTGCTGGGGAGTGCAAGGTCACAGTCTCTCAGGTGGGGAACATGCTCACTCCATCTGTAGGGGGCCCCTTGTACAGCTGTCCCTGGAGGGTGGCCTACATGGCTTCTGCTGGTGGTGATGGCTGCTCTTTGTCATCTGGAGGTGAGGGCTGCACTGTCTCAGCAGGTGAAGGTGCCTCCTGGGCAGCCTCTGCTGGAGGTGAGGGCTGCACTGTGTTGGCAGGCGGAGGTGCTCCTGGGCAGCCTCTGCTGGAGGTGAGGGCTGCACTTACTCAGCTGGCGGTGATGGCCCGCAACCACTGGTGGTGGTGGTGTCACCCTGACAGCCTCCGCTGGAGGGGAGGGCTGCACTGTGTTGGCAGGTGGAAGTGCCTCCTGGGCAGCCCCTGCTGGAGGTAAGGGCTGCACTGTGTTGGCAAGTGGAGGTGCCTCCTGGGCAGTCTCTGCTGGAGGTGAGGCTGCACTTCCTCAGCTGGCGGTGAGGGTCCAGTGACCACTGGTGGTGGTGGTGTCACCCTGACAGCCTCCGCTGGACTCGAGGGCTTCTTCCCCTTCATGGCAGGAGGCGTTGGATTCTTACCCTTCCTGGCAGGGGTTGAGGGCTTCTTCCTCTTCATGGCATGATGTGCGGGCTCCTTAGCTTCCTGGCAGGAGTCGAAGGCTTCTTCCCTTTCATGGCAGGAGGTGCGGACTCCTTCCCCTTCATGGCAGAAGGTGTGGGATCCTTTACCTTCCTGGCTGGTGGAGTGGGATCCTTCACTGACTTGCCACTACGACTAGGTGGTGCCACCACTGTCCGCGTAGACTGTTTGGCTGAGGTGCTGGGCTGGGTCACTGGACCCTACTCTTACAGGCAGGACAGGGGGAGGAGGGAAGAGGTCAAGTTGGGCAAGGAAAAGCTTCTTAGGGACGGTGGGGTGGGATGAGGGAGTAGGAATGGGAGTGGAGGTTTAGGGAGTGGTTGTTGGAGGTGTACTGTGTTGTGCTGGACTTGGGTGCAGGTGCATGGCCAGTGTGCTGATGTGAGGTGGATGGCTGTTGGGTGTGTGTGAGTGCTTGCATTTGTGTCTTTAAGGGGGGGGACAGACAGGGTGGGAGAGGACACAGAGGACGCGTGCATGGATGTTGTGGAGGTGTCTGCTAGTGAGGTGTGTGTGCTGCTTAGTGTGGTGATGCTGGTGGTGGATGTTGATGCAGTGCATGCAGGTGCGAGTGCTGACATGACTGTGAAAGAGGTAAAGGGAGAGGAGGAGGGGGAGACAGTGGAGGCAGTGGTTGTGGTTGTGTTTGCAACTGTCTGGTGTTTACCTGTCTGCTTGTGGGATGAAGTATGGTGCCTGTGTTTGACTGTGCCACTCTTGTGTGTTGTCTTGTGTGCTTGCTTGTCTGTATGTGTGCATGGGTTGGGGTTGAGAAGACTGGGACTGGGAAGTGGTAGTTGGAGGGGGAGGGTAGGAACAGGGACAATGGCTGCCATCAGCGAGGAGGCCAGAGCCTGAATCAATCTCAGTTGGGCCGCCAATCCACTGTGAATGCCTCCAGGAATGCATTGCATTGCTGCATCTGGGATGCCATACAATGGTTGACTGCCCTACAGAGATGGAGCTCAGGAGGACAATAGCCTCCTCACTCAGGCCAGCAAGGCTCACTGGGGCAGGGACAGAGGTGCCTGGGGCGAAGGAGGTGCCCACCCTCCTAGGTGAGCGGGCACGGGCAACTTGCTGAGGGGAAACTGGGAGGGCGGTGCTGGTACGGGAGTAGTGGCTATACCTGCACCTGGGGTGATCACAGAGGTGTCTGCCACCACCAGGGAGCTTCCATCAGAGGAGGTATCCGAGTCTGTGTTGTTGCCTCCTGTCTCTGCTGTGTTGCTTCCCTCGTCCTCCGTCCCACTGGTTCCCCCAGCTTCGGTGGACTCTGCCTCCAGGGTCCTGTGGGATGCAGTTCCCTCTTTAGCTGGTGCCCCTGCACCTCCGCCGGATGATGCTAATGCACACGTGGACAGGATGAAAGAATCAAAAATTACGGGGAGAGAGAGAAAGAAAACACTGGATCAATTACTGCACCAACACCACAGTTGGCATACACAGCACCGTCACACACAGGGATCATTCTTGAGCACTATTGCACTGTCAGTGATTTGGCTAGATGCCACAGTAGGATGAGGGCCATACACAGCCAACTGCATCCCTCCTGGGACCCACAAAGCCCTGACTGACATGGAATGCTAACAAGCTAGGTTACCTGCATTTGCCATACACCCATTATCCTTAAGCTGGATCACGCTGCAATGTCTGGCCTGGCATTAGGGGCACCCACTAACTCACACCCATCACCCGGATCCCATGCAACATGCCAATTATTGTAGTAATGCCCACTGTACTCACCCCCCTTGTGGCTGCTATGATGCCCTCAAGTGCCCATCCAGCTCTGGGTAGGGCACCGCCAGTATGCGGGCAATCAGGGGATCAGGTTCCGACGGGCACCCCTTCCTCGTTGGGAAAATCCATCCCCACCTGGGCCTCCGCAGTCTTCCATGCCCAGCGTCTCAGGTCCTCCCACAGTTTCCGACAGTAGGTGCTCCTCCTGCCATAGACCCCAGGGTCCGCAAGTCCTTGGCTATGGCATGCCATAATCCCTTCTTTTGATGGGCGCTGACCTGCAGAGTTAATACAGACCGGAGGACACCATTACACATAAAATTCAGCCTGTCACAGATATGGCCCACCAATCCCGTTTCTGTAACCATTGGCACACACATCGGCCGGCGCACACCATGTACACCACCACAAGACATTCTCCCCCCTCCGATGACACAATGCCTGCACACACATCTCCATGCATCCTTCCCACATGCATCATGCCCAAGGTGTACTCACTTGTTGGTCTGGAAGCACATATAGCAGTCTGTACTGGGGTAGGACCCCATCCACCAAAGTCTCCAACTCCTCTGAACCCTTTCCCTGGTCACACGGGCCCTGGTAGGTTCCAGACACAGGTCACAGCAGCACACGCAGTGTAGGTGTTCAGTAACCAAGTGAGGAATCAGATAGAAAATGGCGGTCATGTCCGCGGCGGTGTACACCGTCACCTCCGGCGCAGATCCCCAATGGCCAATGTACTCCATAGAGTCCCATATTATCCAATGAGGAATTGCACGGCGGTGCTAGACCGCCATCTGCCACAACGCCAAACATCGGCGGAGTTACCTCACTTCCACCTGTCCTTACATACAGGACAGGCGGTCGCCATTTCATGGTGGCGGACAGTGGTCAACCTTAACTGCGTCACAGCCTAGATTAGCACATACCTCACCATTCCCACTGTCCCATCACATAAATGCACTATGTACACTGAGATTGGGGTTCCAATGTTCAAATTGTGACAGTCTACTCACTCTTGTGTCCCTTAGATACCTACCGCTGTGGATAAATAGGAGGAGGAGACAAACACCCGTGTACAGACCCCTTGTGGACTTGGCTACACTGGAGGACAGACACATTATACTCACCTATAGACTGAACAGGGCCACAATCACAGAGCTGTGTGCCCAATTGGAGCCTGACCTGATATCTGCTATCCGTCATCCGACTCGGATTCCCCTCTTGTGCAAGTGCTATCAGTGCTCCATTCCCTGGCAACTGGTTCTTTCCAAGTGACAGTGGGCTTGGCAGCAGGAATGTCACAGCCAATATTCTCAATCGTGTTGGCAACAGTTTTGTCTGCCCTGTTGAAACACATGTGCAGCTACATAGCTTTCCACCAGGTGGGAGATCCGGCCACTGTGAAGGCAGGATTCTATGCAATGGGACAAGAATAAACAGGTGTTCAGGAATCAGAAGAGTTTCCACTCACTGAATGTGCAAATGGTGTGCATGGTGGACCCATACATCTCCCACGTCAATGCTAAGTATCCTGGGTCAGTGCATGACGCCTTTGTTCTGAGGAATAGCAGCATCCCAAATGTGATGGCCCGACTACAGAGGCAATGGATGTGGCTAATAGGTGAGCCATGGTCCCCACCCACTGTATGTTAGTGTATGCCTTCAGGTGTCACCCCCATAGCAATGTGTGAGACTAAATGTTGTCCCTCAATACTTGCAAGTGACTCTGGCTACCCAAACCTATTGTGGCTGCTGACCCCTGTGAGGAATGCAAGGACAGGGGCTGTTGAACGTTATTATGAACCACATGGGCGAACCAGAAGGATCATCGAGAGGACCATCGGCTCCTGAAGGTCAGGTTCAGGTGCCCCCATCTGACAGGTGGATCCCTGTGCTACTCACCCGGGAAGGTCTGCCAGATAGTAAGGGCATGCTGCATGTTGCACAACCTGGCCCTCAGATGGCATGTACCTTTTCTGCAGGAGAAGTAGACTGGCGATGCCCCTGTGGCAGCAGTGGACCCTTAGGACAGTGAGGAAGAGGAGACAGAGGATGAGGATGAGGACAACCGAACATCAGTTATACGTCCATACTTCCAATGACACACAAGCGAGACAGTGCAACTGACCATTCCTCTGATTATTGATGTTTTCTGTGTGGCTGTAGCATGATGGTGTCGTAGTTTGGACTCTTGCTCTAGGCAAGACTGCTGGTTAAAGGATGACAGTACTTTTGCTTGTAGGCAACTATGCCTATCCTACAACGAATCGCAACTGTTGTCCCAACCTTACCGGCTCACTAGCAGCACCTCACCAGAAACACAATAGTAAAAGGTGATTTGTGGCAGTCTTTACGCATGGGCTCGAGAGTAAGTCATCTCAGGGAGTGTCGTGGTTAAACGGAGATTACCCCTTTCTCACAGATAAATCATGTCTCATACAAACACAGGCAATGACAAAGAAGCAGTAAAGTTTCAATAGTTTTGATTTAATACAACTGCAGTTTGCAATATGTTGCATGGGCTGCAATGTTGCATGGGCTGCAATGATTAGGATAATGAATAATGCAAGAAACAGAATTGTGAAGACAAGAGTCATTATTATAAAGACCCTCACCATCTTGCAATGCATGTAAAAGACATTCGAGATGTAATATGCCCTAATAACCTAATGTGATAGGCCTAACCTCCTACCTAACGGAGAGCTGGGTTTGTTAAACCTAATCTGCCAATGCCATGTCCATGAGAGGAGCCCCCAACCCTCGTTACCTTGGAATGAGGTCTCTATCTCAGACTCCGCAGGGACATGAAGACTGGGTCAGCGTCAAGACGACTGCAGCATCGATATCAGCGATGGTGGAGATGCCCTCTGGTCGGAATCCCTCTGATTATCTGTCTAAAGTGCGATGTATTTATACAAATCTTCCAGGACCCCTGACGTTGGTGTGTTCCCAAACAATAGATAACAGACATGCTTGGGACGGCAATTATTATAAACAATCCCTCGAAAGTATAGAGAGGGAAAATCCCTAAGTGTGAACACCTACTGTTTGTTTGTCTTTATTGCTGGATCTTGACGCCTTAGCGCGGTGGCACTGATAATGCAAAACATAACAAGTGGCCTAACTATAAACAAGGCAGCCATCTTAGATGAATTAAATAATTAAATGGGCTAAGACAGAGCAAGCTAAGTAGGCTAAAAGTCACTAGGTGATGGGGGCACGAGTCTGCAAGCCAAAGGCTAAGCTATCTCCTGTTATCCCATTAAAACAAACTAGGATTCACTACAATGGCATTAACTTCCATTGTATCTCAACTTACTGTCACCTATGGCTTGTCATTTTACAGATGTTGGTGAGATAACAACTGTGTACTGATGTGATGAGTACAAACAGCTACAGGGCATTATTTCTATGCTCTAACAGTGTTCAGATAATTTGCACTAGATGTGACTGTTTCCATAAATGCACATTTTCAACACATAAAATACTAGCAGTGAAGTTATGTTCAAGGGTGTTTATTGTAGTGCTATGAAATTGAAAGAAAAGTGCAATGGTATGGGGTGATGATGGAGGAAAGTCCAGGGTATTGTTCCAGACTGTTTGTAGCACAGGTGCAGTGTCCAAGAGGCCATAGGAAGGGGAGCAAAGGCAGTTCAAAGTGGAGAAGGTGAGACAATCAGGTGAGTCTCATTTCTTGGCGGTGGTCTTAGCAAGTGTCTCTGGCTTCTGTCTGGGTCTCAGGGAAAGCTTGCAGGTGATTCATCTTCTGCAGAGGGAGGGGTGCTGGTGGCCTGTGGGTCCTGTGGTGGGGACTCCTGCCCACTAGCTGCACTGGAAGTGGAGGGCTGGTTAATGGACTGGCTGGTGGTAGGGGCCTGCTGTTGTGCTGTTGCTTCCCTCATGATGTTGGCCATGTCTGCCAGCACCCCTGCTATGGACATCAAGGTGGTGTTGATAACCTGCAAGTCCGCCCTGATCCCCTGATACTGTTCCTACTGCAGCCCCCTGTTCTCCTGCATTTTGTCAAGGATCTGGCCCATCGTGTCCTGGGAATGTTGGTAGGCTCCCAGGATCTCGGTTAGTGCCTCATAGAGAGTCACTTCCCTGGGCCTGTCCCCCCAGCACACAGCGGTCCTCCCAGTGTCCCTGTTGCCCTGTACCTCTGTCCCCTGAACGGTGTGCCCACTGCCATTGACCCCAGGTCCCTGATTGTCTTGGGGGCGAGGTGTGGCCTGGGGTCCCTGTACAGGTGGGCACACTGATGATTGATGTGTCCTGGAAACAGAGGTGTGGGTGCGCTGGGTAGGTGCTGGGGTGTTGGATACTGATGGGGGAGGTTCTGTGGTGGACTGTGAGTGGGCTTGGGTGACCGACTGTCCAGTGGTCCCTGATAGGCCAGTTTGTTGGTCCTGATCCTGAAGTCCAGGGTTACAGTCATCACTGGGGGAAGCTTCTGTTGGGGGACTGGATAGTCATGGCACCTCCTTTCAACTGGGATTGGCTGGGGCACTTGTGGGAATGTAAGTGATGTAATATGCTTCATGTGTGTGACATATTGTACATCCCTGGCTTACCCCCTACCATTGCTATTGCCCTGCCACCTTTGTTTGTGTATGGTGATGTATTGTGGGATTGTTAGTTTCCCTATGCTGTGCATGCTTTAGTGATTGGTGTCCATGCAGGGCTGGGAGGGCTGTCCATGCATTGGTATAGCATGCAGGGCTAGGCATTGGGTTAGTTATATGTGTAGGTGCAGTGTGTGGGATGGAGTGGAGTGATGGAAGTGAGGGTGAGGGGGTGTGATGGCATGTCGGTATGGGGGGTGATAAGCAGTAAATGTTGACTCACCAGTGTCCAGTCCTCTAGCTAGTCCAGCGAGTCCCTCAGGATGCAGTAATGCCAAGACTTGCTCTTCCCATGCTGTGAGCTGTTGGGGAGGAGGTGGGGGGTCTGCCGTCCATCCTCTGTAAGGTGAGCTGGTGCCTTGCTGCCATGAAATGTACCTTTCCCTGTAGGTCATTCCACCTCTTACTGATGTCGTCCCTTGTTCTTAGATGTTGTCCCACGGTGTTCACCCTGTCCATGATATTCCACCATAGCCCCATCTTCCTGGCAACAGATATTTGCTGTATCAGTGCTCCAAACAGCTGTGGCTCTACCCTGACAATGTCTTCCACCATGACCCTTAACTGCTCATCAGTGAAACGGGGATGCCTTTGTGGGGACATGGATGATGTGTGGTGTATGTTGGTGAAAGTGTGTTGAGTAATGTGGTGGGGTGTGTGCTGTGGGGTGTGTGAGGGTGTATGGGTGTATGTGGTGGGTGTGTCTAGTTATCTCTGCTGTTCATGTCAATCTCCTGGCAGTAATTGTTGTTTGTAAAGCGTTGTGGGTAATGTGGGTGTGTGTTTTATGGAGCTGTGGGTGGGTGTGGTGTGTATATGACTGTCAGGTGTGTGTTTTTAGTATTGGCCAATGTATTGTTGTTTGTTATGTACTGCCAATGGCTTACCGCCATTGAATGTCCACCGTGGTGATTCATGGGTTATAATGTGGTGGGCGTTGTTCTTTTGGCATAACGGAATGGGTGTTGGTTCCGCCACTTTAGCACTGACCTTTGGGCTGGCGGAATTGTGGATGTGGCTGTACTTTGTCAGATTGGTGTGTGTGTGTTATAATATGGGAAACGGATATTCGCCACTGCAGCGGTATGTTGGCGGCCGTCACTGTGGCGGTAAGAGGGATTTTCCACCAATGTCATAATGAGAGCCTAGATTTCTACACTACGTAATATGTATACCTCTAGGTAAGAAGTGGTCTTTCCTGTAGAAAGTAGCAGATGACAGAGTGTTAAGGCAATTGCAAGTGCTTATCCCACCACTACACCACCAATGTATGAGGCTGGCTGTGTATGTGGTGGGTACCTATGGTACTTACACCTTATACCAAGTCCAGGTATCTCTTATTAGTGTAGTGTAGGCAGTGTCTAGAAGCCAGACTCTCTAGAGGTAGCTGTGGATTGTCATCCAAGGCTTATCTAGGAGACTTGCAAAGCTCATGCAATACCACAGTACTTATGCACATGAAAAAAACCACTCAGGCCCTCATTATTACATTGGCGGTAAGTACCGCTTACTGCCATGCTGACTGCCGCCAACATACCGCCATCGCGGCGGATCACCGCTACCCATATTATGACACACACATAGCAATCCGTCACTATACAGCCACACACACAAGTCCAAAGGTCAGTGATAAACTGGCGGTAGCAAAACCCACACCATTACGCCAACAGAACTACGCCCACAACATTATGACACACGAATCACCTAGGCGGACATTCAATGGTGGTAAACCATCGGCGCTACATACCACTGCACTCAAAATACACACACATACAAAACACCACCACATTGGACAATTCAAACTACACACATCTGACACCTATACACACACCACACCCACATACCCATGCCACTATAAAACACACACCCACATTACCCACAACCCTTTACCATTACAAACAAGTGTCACAAGAGAGATAGCGAGACCACAGACAAGACCACAGCCACATACCACCATCACCTATACACCACCCACCCACTTTACATCACACACCCCAACACATCACCCCACACACCCTCACCCACACCACTCACATTACACCCATGGCATAACAACGACACCCCAGATTTTCTGAGGAGGAGCTGAGGGTCATGGTGGATGAAATCATCCCGGTAGAGCCACAGATTTTCGGATCACAGGTGCAGCAGACATCCATTGCTAGGAAGATGGAGATATGGCGGAGAATCATGGACAGGGTCAACGCCATGGGACAGCACCCCAGAACAAGGGATGACATCAGGAAGAGGTGCAATGACCTACGAGAGAAGGTGCGTTCCACAGCAGCAAGACACCAACTAGCTGTATAGAGGACTGGTGGTGGACTCCTACCTCCTCCCCCACAACTAACAACATGGGAGGAGCAAGCCTTGGCAATCATGCATCCTGAGGGCCTGCCAGGAGGGGGAGGTGGACTGGACTCTGGTAAGTCAACTCTTTACTACTATCACCCCCCACCTGCATGCCATCACAAACCCCCACCCTTACCCACACACCCATCACTCCACCACCTCCTACACACCCCACCATCACAACCCACCCATCCCAATCCCAAGCCCTGCATGCAACACCAATGCATGGACCCCCATCACAGACCTGCATGCACACTAGAGGGAAACAGCAAGCCCACCAAATAACTACTCACACAAGGCAAAGCTGGCAGGGCAATAACAACCTTAGAGGGCAACACACCCATGCACAAGATGTCACACGCAGAAACAATAACAATGCATTTACATCCCCACAGGTCCCCCAGCCAACGTCACCAGAGAGGAGGTGCCAGCAATATCCAGTCCCCCCCAGAATAGGCCCACAGTGATGACAGCAGCTCTGGATGCCTGGATCTGGATAACCAACCTGGCCCATCTGTGATCTCTGGACTGACGGTTACCCAGGCACAGTCCCATACCACCACACCGCCTCCCCCCTCAAGGAAACACCACCACAGTACCCACCCAGCGGGCCCACACCTCTGTCCCCAGGACATATCAATCTGCAGTCTCTTCACCACTACAGGGACCCCAGGCCACCACACAAACACAGGACGATGAGGGACCTGTGGTCAGTGGCAGTGGGCACACAGTTCAGGGGACAAAGGCACAGGACAACAGGGAAGCTGGGAGGACAGGCCCAGGGAACCAACTATCCAGCAGGCACTCACCAAGATCCTGGGAGCATACCAACATTCCCAGGAGACGATGGGCCAGATACTGGACAAGTTGCAGGAGAACCAGCGGCTGCAGGTGGGACAGTACCTTGGGATCAGGGAGGACTTGAAGTCCATTAACACAACCCTGGTCTCCATTGCAGGGGTGCTGGCAGACATGGCCAACACAATGAGGGTGGCAGTGGCACACCACCGGGCCCCTACCACTAGCCAAACCGATGACCAGCCCTCCACCTCCGCTGCTGCTAGTGGACAGGAGGCCCCGCCACAGGACCAACAGGCCACCAATACCCCTCCCCCTGCAGAAGGAGAACCACCCCAGAAACGGTCCCTGCGATCCATCCAGAAGCCAGAGACTATTGCCAAGACCCCTCCATTGTCACCCTTGTGTCCCATCCTGTCCACCTTGAACTGCCATTGCTCCACTTCTATGCCACCTTGGACAATGCACCTGTGATCCACATAGACTGGACTCTATTCTGGACTTTCCTCCACCATCACCCCAGCCCATTGCACATCCCCCTCTACTTATTAGCACTTAAATAAACACCATTTGAAAATAAAATACAAGTATGGAGTCTA
The DNA here is from genome assembly GCF_031143425.1 of Pleurodeles waltl. Taxonomy (NCBI): domain Eukaryota; kingdom Metazoa; phylum Chordata; class Amphibia; order Caudata; family Salamandridae; genus Pleurodeles; species Pleurodeles waltl. Next base: position 776,163,957 of record NC_090438.1, on the reverse strand, counting down.
TCAAATGATTGAACTATGTATTTGTTTAACAAGGTTTAAACACTGTATTACAACTGTACAGCAATGTATACATAGGAATGACCTGTAGTTGGCTGCAGTCAACACACCACAAGCGATACTGGGGCACAAAAATCTGCAAATAGAGATACCAAAGGGTACAGTGAGTGGCCATAGAAGTGGGAAAATCAGGCTGACAGTGACAATGTCAAACACAAAACAGTCATTTAAATGTGAAGTTACACTGTCTTACCTGTGTGTTATTGGAAGTATTGTCGAATTATTGAACTTCTGTTGTCCTCATCCTCTGCCTCCCCATCTTCACTGTCCACAGGGTCCACTGCTGCCACACGCCCATCTCAGACTCATCCTCCTGCAGAAAAGGCACCTGGCGATGTAAGGCAAGGTTGTACAACATACAGCATGCCACAATGATCTGGCAGACTTTCTTGGGTGAGTAGCACAGGGAGCCACCTGTCAGATGGAGGCAACGAAGCCTAGCCTTCAGGAGGCCGAATGTCCTCTCTATGATTCTTCTTGTTCGCCCATGTGACTCATTGTTACTTTCCTCTGCCCTTGTCCTGGGATTCCTCACAGGGGTCAGTAGCCAAGAGAGGTTGGGGTAACCAGAGTCACCTGCAAATATCGAGGGACAACTGTTAACCACACACTCACCCCTAGGTCCCACACCATACCTATACACCAACATCCACTAGGTGGGAACCAGGGCTCACCTATTATCCACACCCTGTGCTTCTGGAGTTGAGCCATCCCATATGGGATGCTGCTATTCTTCAGGATAAAGGCATCATGCACAGACCGAGGATACTTTGCATTGACATGGGAGATGTACTGGTCCACCAGGCACACTATCTGCACATTCATAGAGTGAAAGCTCTTTTGATTTCTGAACACCTGTTCATTTCTCCAGTGGGGGGGGGGGACAAGTGCAATATGTGTACCACCAATAGCCCCAGTAATGTTGGGGATATGTCCCAATGCATAGAAATCAGCTTTCACTGTGGCCAAATCCTCCACCTGGGGGAAGACGATGTAGCTGCGCATGTGTTTAATCAGGGCAGACAACACTCTGGTCAGCACTATTGAGAACATTGGCTGTGACCTTCCTGCTGCCAAGTCTACTGTCACTTGGAAAGAACCAGTTGCCAACAAATGGAGCACTGATAGCACTTGCACAAGCGGGGGGATCCCGGTTGGGTGATGGATAGCAAATAACAGGTCAGGCTCTAATTGGGCACACAGCTCTGTGATTGTGGCCCTGTCCAGTCTATAGGCGAAGATAATGTGCCTGTTCTCCATTGTTGCCAAGTCCACCAGGGGCCTGTACACGACGGGATGTCTCCATCTCCTACTCATCCGCAGCGGTTGCAATCTAGGGGGCAAAACGGTGAGCAGCTGGTCAGTATCCCATATTTCCAAACACTACACTTCATTGCATGTTGTGACTGGAACAGTATATTGTTGGATAGGCCCAAATGGTGCTTATGTGTACTGTGACGCAGTTAGGTGCCATGGCCTGCCTCCCCCCCCCCACTGAAATGGCGTCCGCCTGTCCTGTTAGGAGGGACATGTGGAAATGAGGTAATTCCACAGACTTTGTGTGCCGTTGCCGGAGGCGGTCGAAAACCCCCATGCAACTCATCATTGGTTAACATTGGGCCCTATGGGTTACAGTGGTCAATGATGATGTACGCCGACGGTGACGGTACGCACCACCACGGACGTGATTGCTATTTTCTATCTGTTCACTCACTTGCTACCTGACCTTCAACAAGAGAGGACCTACACTGTATGTGCTGCTGTGACCTGTGTCTGGAACCTACCATGGCTCGTATTACTGGGGGAGGGCCTTTGCCTTCACCGTGGCAGAGTTGGAGCGACTGGTGGATGGGGGCCAACCCCAGTACTGAATGCTGTATGGGCCTCCAGACCAACAGGTGAGTACACTGTGAGCACGATGCATGGGGCATTAATACATGGAGTGGTGTGTGTGAAGGCCTCGTGTGGGGGGGTTGGTGGAAGGGCACTGGGTAGCCTGCTGCATGTATGGTGGGCCATGTCTGTGCATAAGTGGATGTGAAGGCTATGGTGGGCCATGAGTGTAACAGCCAGGACGGTCTGACTGATACCTTTTCCTATTTGTATTTCTCTGCAGATCAGCGCCCATCAAAAAAAGTGTATATGGTGTGCCATCGCCAAAGACGTCCGGACCCTGGGAGTCTACGGCAGATGGAGCACCCACTGTTGGAAACGGTGGGAGGACCTGTGATGCTGGGCACGGAAGACCACTGAGGCCCAGCTGGGCATGGCCTCCCAACGAGGAAGGGGTGCCCGTCGAACCCTGACCCCCTGATGGCCGGCATACTGGTGGTGGCATATCTGGAGCTGGATGGGCACTTGGGGGCATCACAGCAGCCACAAGGGGGTGAGTACAGTGCCCCAATTACTACTTGCACGTGGTGGGGTGGCATCCGGGTGGGGGATGTGGGCCTGTGGGTGCCCCTAGGCCAGGCTGGACATTGCAGGGTAGGTCCCAATTTGGGCAGGGTTCTGATGTGAAATACCTCCAACCAAGCTAGTAGGCATCCACTACTGGGCAGGGGTCTGTGGGTCTCAGGTATGCTGCAGTTGGCTTTAGGTGTCCCTGTCCATGGACTGGTGACTAGCATTGTGACTGTTAGTGCATTGCCTAGTGCATAGGGCTGTTCCCTGTGTGAGTGTGCTGTGTACGCCAATGGTGGTGTTGTTGCCGCCATTGACCAAGTGTATCCTTTGTCTCTCCCCCCCCTTTTTGTTTTGTCACCCTGTCCTTATGTGCATTAGCATCATCTGGCGAAGGAGCAGAGGCACCAGTGACGGGGAGAGTTGCATCCCATAGGGCCCAAAAGGCCGAATCCACCGATGGTGAGGGCACCAGTGGGACAGAGGGCGAGGGGAGCACCACGGCAGAGACTGGAAGGGACAGTTCAGACAGTGATACCCCCTCAGATGGAAGCTCCCTGGTGGTGGCGGACACCTCTGTGCCCACCCCAACTACAGGTACAGCCGCCACCCCCTGTACCAGAACCGCCCTCCCAGCAGCCCCTCAGCTTGTTTCCCGTGCCCGCTCACCCAGGAGGGTGGGCATCTCCTTCGCCCCAGGCACCTCAGGCCATGCCCCAGTGGGCCCTTCTGCCCTGAGTGAGGAGGCTATTGACCTCCTGCGATCCATCTCTGTTGGACCGTCAACCATTGTGAATGCCATCCAGGGGCTGGCAGCCCATTTGCAACGGATTAATGCATTCCTGGAGAGCATTCATTCTGGCATGGTGGCCCAACAGAGATCAATCCAGGCTCTGGCCTCCTCACTGATGGCAGCCATTGTCCCTGTTTCTAGCCTCCCCCCTCCAACTTCCTCTACCCAATCCCATTCCCCTCAAACCCAACCTCTCCCAAGCACACAGGCAGACTAGCATGCACACAGGACAACAAACAGGAGTGGTTCAGGCAAACACAAGCACCATACATCATCCCACAGGCACTCACACAAACACCATCCAGAATCAGACATACCAACATCCACTGCCTCCACTGAGTCCCCCTCCTCGTCCACCTCCATCCCAGTAGTGTCTACACTCACACCTGCATGCACTACATCCTCATCCACTACCACCATCACGCCTATCACTACACACCCCCTCACTGGCAGTCACCACCCCCACATCCATGCACACGTCCCCTGTGTCCCCTTCCACTGTGTCTGTGCCCCCTCCTCCCAAAGTACACAGATGCAAGCACACAGACACCCAACAGCCATCCACCTCACAACAGCATCCACCCCATGCACCTGCACCCACAATCAGCAGACAGACACCTCCCACAACCACTTCCTCTTCCTCCACTCCAAATCCTTCACCCTCTTCCCGCCCCAATGTCCCTAAGAAGCTTTTCCTCTCCACTGTTGACCTGTTCCCTTCCACTCCCCCACCCCGTCCTTCATGTCGGGCAAGGGTAGTCAGAACCCAGGCGATCACCTCAGCCACCCAGTCAACAGCCACAGTATTGTCGACAGCTACTGCAGGTGGGAGAGGATCCCAGGCACCAGGCAGCCACACTGAAAGGATGCCTGCACCAGCAGCATCTAGGAAGGGCAAGGAGGCTACACCAGCTGCGTCTAGGAAGGGCAAGGAGGCACCACCAGCTGCTACAGGGAAGGGCAAGGAGGCACCACCAGCTGCGTCTAGGAAGGGCAAGGAGGCACCATCAGCTTCTACAGGGAAGGGCAAGGGGCAATCCCCGGCTGCTGACAGGAAGGGCAAAGGGCCTGCACTAGCATGCAAAAAGGATAAGAGGACTGGTGCTGGGACTCAGTCGGAGCCCCCACCAACAACCATGGTGGTTCAGCCGTCCGAGGCTGCAGGGGAAGGGCTGGAGCCTCCCGCCACCACTGCCAGCACCGCCACCAGCAGCAGCAGCACCAGTTGGCAGCCGTCTGAGGCTGCAGGGGAAGGGCTGGAGCCTCCCCCCACCACTGCCAGCACCGACACCTGCACCGCCACCAGCAGTGAGCAGCTGTCCTAGGCTGTAGGGGAAGGGCTGGAGCCTCCCCCCACCACTGCCAGCACCGCCGCCAGAAGCAGCAGCCCCAGTGGGCAGCCATCCAAGGCTTCAGGGGAAGGGCTGGAGCCTCCCCCCACCACTGCCAGCACCGACACTTGCACCGCCACCAGCAGCAGCAGCCCCAGTGGGCAGCCGTCCGAGGCTGCAGGGGAAGGGCTGGAGCCTCCCCCCAACACTGCCAGCACTGCCGCCAGCACCGCCGCCAGCAGCAGCAGCCCCAGTGGGCAGCCATCCGAGGCCGCCGGGGAAGGGCTGGAGTCTCCCGCCACCACTGCCAGCACCGCCGCCAGCAACAGCAGCCCCAGTGGACAGCCGCCCGAGACTGCAGGGGAAGGGCTGGATCCTCCCCCCACCACTGCCAGCACCGACACATGCACGACCACCAGCAGCAGCAGCCCCAGTGGGCAGCCGTCCAAGGCTGCAGGAGAAGGGCTGTAGCCTCCCCCAACCACTGCCAGCACCGCCACCAGCAACGCCGGCAGAAATGCCGCCAGCACCGCCACCAGTAGCAGCAGCCCCAGTAAGCAGCCATCTGAGGCTGCAGGAGAAGGGATGGAGCCTCCCCTCACCACTGCCAGCACCGACACCTGCACCACCACTGTGCAGCCGTCACTGCCGGCGGACAGTGTGTATTTCTGCATCCATGGGCTGTTGTGCGGCCTGGGCCCTGCAAATCCTGTGGGTCTGACACCCAGCTGAGAGACTGTGACCTTGCACTCCCCAAGATCTGCATCACTGGACACAATGCCCCCTCCAGAACCAGTGGAAGAAGCCATCCACTCACCCCATCCTTCCCATGATGCAGCACACTGGGCACAATGTCCCCACCAGAACCAGTGGAAGAACCCACCCACTCACCCCATCCTTCCCAAGATGCAGCACACTGGGCACAATGCTCCCTCCAGAACCAGTGGAAGAAGCCACCCACTCACCTCATCCTTCCCAGGATGAAGCACACTGGGCACAATGCCACCTCCAGAACCAGTGGAAGAAGCCTTCCACTCACCCCATCCTTCCCAGGATGCAGCACACTGGGCACACCGCCCCATCCAGAACCAGTGGAAGTAGCCACCCTCTAGAGAGACTGTGGCCTTGCACTCCCCAGGACCAAGCAGTGGGCAAATCACCCACTTGAGAGACTGTGGCCTTGCACTCCCCCGGACCAAGCAGTGGGCAAACCACCCACTTGAGAGACTGTGGCCTTGCACTCCCCAGGACCAAGGAGTGGGCATGTAGCCACATCCAGGACCAGTGGCGTTGTACCATCTTCCGGCTGAGGTGCCCCCCCCATTCCCCGTCCCCCTGAGGTGCCTGTGTATTTTCGATCTGATGCCCCTGCAGTGTTCTCTCCGTGTTGTTGCAGGGGTGAGGTGGGGCCGTGGCCTACGTGATGTGGCCCTGTGGCCCACGGACATTGAGGACTGGGCAGTGTCCCTACATTTGTAAATATGTATATACGTTTGGATTTTGATGCACAGTATTTTTTCGTATCACACTTGCTTTCTTCAAATCATTTTGTCCTTGCATTATTCCTGAGGGGTAGAGAGTGAATATGTAATGTTACTGCATCTGTTTGTGTGTGTGGTGTTGGGGGTGGGGGTGTTGCGTGTGTGTGTCACTCTCTTTTTCTTCCCCCCTCCCTTGTGTGCTAGGCGGCAGTACTCACTGTGGTCGTCTTCGCCGGCATTGATGTTCATAATGCAGCAGAAGGTAAACGAGCATGGGGAATATGTGCAACTCGGGCTCCATGGCGTCGTGGTTGCTCCCTGAGTCTCCACAGGTAAGTCCTTTGACTTCTGAGATCTGTTTCTGCCAGGCTTTTGATTTCATTGGTACCGCTCCGGAAAAGGTAGGCAGGTCATAATAGTGTGGGCGGTACATTGTCTTCCGCCTAGCTGTTGGCGGTTACCGCCGTGGTGCTTGTTTGTTCCGCCGTGGTGGTCAATGGGTTAAAATGGCTGTTTTTCTGAGCGGTTTCCGCCGTGGTCATATTTCCATTTTTGTTACCGCCAGCCTGTTGGCGGTATTACCGCCGCTTTATCACCGACCGCCAGGGTTGTAATGAGGGCCTCAGTGATACAAAAATAAAGGTACTTTATTTTGGTGACACAAATACTAAATACTATAGAGGTTATACTCCCTTAGGAGGTAAGTAATACACAAATTATATACACTAGTAACCAGTCATAGGCATAAAAACAGTGAGAAAACAGTGCACTATAGTGAAATCACAATATGGAATTATGATCCTAGGTGGAGCACAAACCATGTACTAAACAAATGGAATGCAAGAGTCGGTCCCCTCCCTAGGTAAGTCGAGTGTGTAGAGGGGAGCTGGGAGTACTAGGAAAGACCAAAGGTAAGTACCACAACCCCCCTCCAGCAACCAGGAAAGCAGGAGTAAATCACTGTAAGTTCCCCAGAACACACACACAGAGGAGAAGAAGAATAATGCAAAACTCAGAAGAGACTGCAAGACATCAACAGTGGATTCCTGGACAAGAGGACCTGTGGAAGAAGGGGACCAACTCCAAGAAGCACAACAGAGTCTAGGAAGGGCAGGAGCCAATTCCCACCAGACTACAGGTGCAAGACATGAGTCGACTGTGATGAAGGAGAGTCAGCACCGCATCCAAGAAGACGAAGTCGAGTTCCTGGCGGATGCAGATGATGTCCCATGCTGGAAGGAAGTTTGCATTCTGGGTTGTATCTTCGGATTCCACCAACAAGCCTTAGCACATGTAAAACTCGCAGTTAGCGGGAAATGGTGCTGCCGGGGACTAGGAAGGACCAGGTGTACTCTACCCAGCAGGTGGAGTCAGAGGGGGCCCTCAGCAATACAGAGAGTCCACAGAAGCACAGACAGCACCCACAGGAGTCCCACAGGGCGGGACACAGAAGACAAAGGAGCCCACGAAGCACTACGAAAACGGATCCCACATCGCAGGAGAACCACTCAAGAAGCTGTGCGTCACAGGATGGAGTGCTGGGGACTGGAGCTTTGAGATGCCTGAAGATCCTCTGGAGAGGATGCCAACAAGCCTTGGCAGCTGCCAATGATGAGGTACGCAGAGGTACTGTCCTGCGTGGGAAGGCAAGGGCTTACCTCCACCCAAGTTTGACAGCTGGAAGAGAGGACCGTCAGGACCACTTCAATCCACCACCCATGTTGCACGATCCACGCAGCTTGGCAGGAGACGGGATCCACACATCCAGTTGTCAATGCAGTTGGTGCCTGCAGATGCAGGGGAGTGACTCCTTCACTCTAAGGGAGATTCCTTCTTCTTTCTTGTGCAGGCTGAAGACGGGCAGTCCTCAGAGGATGTACCACTGTGGAAATGTTGCAGTTGCTGGAAGGAGCTGTGGAAACAATGTTGCAGGCAGAGTCTTGCTTCTTTGTTGCAGCTTGTCAGGTCCTGGAGCGTCCAAATGCAGTTTCTTCGGTCAGAAGTCGAAGTGGAGGTTGCAAAGGTATCCTGCTGGAATCTTTGCAAACCGAATCTGAGGAACCACCCTAAAGAGGGAACCTAAATAGCCCTGAAAGGGGGATTGGTCACCTAGCTGGGTGACCACCTATCAGGAGGGGGCTTTGCCGTCACCTTCCTGTGCTAGCCACTCAGATACTCCCACAGTTCCCTGCCAACCTTGAATCCAAGATAGCAAAACCCAGGGACCCTCTGGAGGAGCTCTGAGCACCACCCCTGGGGTGGTGATGGATAAGGAAGTAGCCACTCCCCTTTAGTTTGTCCAGTTTCACTCCAGAGCATGGAAAGGGGGGTTCCTGAACCGGTGTAGACTGGTTTATGCAAGGAGGGCACCAAATATGCCCTTCAAAGCATAACCAGTGGCTTTGGGAGGCTACCCCTCCCAACCCTGTAACACCTATTTCCAAAGGGAGAGGGTGTAACACCCCTCTCCCAAAGGAAATAGTTTGTTGTGCCTTCCTGGGTTTGAGCTGCTCAAGCAACAGGAGGGCAGAAACCTGACTGAGGTGGCAGCAGTTTGGGCTGCCTGGAAAACCTCAGAAGGCTATAGTGGCAATACTGGGTGTCCTCTCAGGAGCCCCCAGAGTGCATGGAATCATGTAACTAATGCTTGCAAAAGCATTTGGGTATGATTGCAACATGTTTGATTCCAAACCTATGTTCGGAGTTACCATTATGTAGCTGGACATAAGTATTGACCTATGTCCAGTACACATGTAAAATGGTGTCTGCGCACTCTCGAAGTCCGGGAAAATGGGCCTGGAGTTCATGGGGGCAGCTCTGCTAGTGCAGGGGTGTCCTCACACACAGGTACTTTGCACCATGCCCTCTGGGCTAGAAGGCCTGCCATAGGGGTGACTTATAAGTGACCTGGTGCAGGGAAAAGTGGCAGTGAAAGGGTGCTTACACCTTTTCACGCAGGCTGCAATTGCAGCCCTGAAGAACCCTTTGCCTGGGATCCCTATGGGTGGCAAAATATATGCTGCAGGTACCATATACTAGGGATTATGGTGGGGCCCCAGTGTGCCAATTGTAGGACTAAATACAGAGTTTTGGGAGAGAGCATAATCACTGGAGTCCTGGTTAGCAGGATCCCGTTGAGCACAGTCAAGCACACTGACATCAGGCAAAAAAGGGGGCAACCATACCAAGAAAGAGGGTACTTTCCTACACAGATATGTCCTCACATGTATTATAATGCACCTTGCTTTAGGGCTCTTAAAGCCTGCTGTATGGGTGATTTACAAATAATACCTGCAGTGACTGGCATAGCACACAATGAGTGCGCCATGTTGTGTTTTCACTCAGGGCTTGCACCCTGACACACAGTCTGCAATGGCAGGCTGTGTGCAGTTTGTGTGTGGGTCCCTTAGGGTGGCATAAGATAAACTACAGCCCCTAGGGACACTTGTTAGTACCCATGCCCTAGGGCCAGGGGTACCATTTACTAGAGACTTACAGGAGTTCTAAAGCCCTGTGCCAGATGTGAAACATTCAGTCATCACTGGCAATGAAGTCTGTTTAGCAGGCCTCAGTGCAATATCATAGTGGAAAACCAGCATCTAGTAGTTCTCACGGGGGCAAAACATTTGTGGGGGGTTATCTGCAAGGAAGTTGTTTCCTACCCAGAAAACGGAGGTCTCACCTCCTCTTATGAAGGGTGAGTCAGAGCAAAGAATGTTGGGAGAATGATTGATTTCCCAACGTGAAAAGCAGCTACAACTTTCGGCAAAAATGTCACCTCAACACCACTTTGTATCAGAAAAATTTATGTAAGGCAGCTGTACTGAAAGAGCTTGGAGTTCATTCATGCGCAAGCCAAAGTTACCAGGACTGTTAGATATTGGATTGCCAGTTAGCAGAGGTATGTCACCTGTCCAAGTAGGGACTACAATCCTAGACAGGGTAATTCAGATACACAACCTAAATTAACCCGTGCTCATCCTCTGGTAGCTTGGAGCAGAGCAGTCAGGCTGAACTTAAGAGGCAATGTTTAAAGTATTTGTGCAACACTTAAATTACTGTAACACATTGAAAGACACTACAAAAAGACTCCATAGTTTAGGAAAATAGAGAATATTTATCTGTGTTTAACAGGACCAAAATGACAAAAATCCAATAAGTCGAATTCAAGATATGACGTTTTAAAGCATAAACAGCAATATAGAGCTTTAAAGTAAATAGCGCTAAAAGTTTATTTGAGGTCGCGCTAAACAGAGGTAAATCCAAAGTTCAGGCTGACCGCCATGGAGGGCAGACTGGCTACGGAACCCATGCAGGGTCCGCTGAAACAGTATTGTGGATGACGCAGGTGTCGGCATTGAAGACTTGATGCATCAGTTCCGATCTGCGCAGTCGGGTCGATGCATCGTTGTCGAGCCTCGCAGTCAGACCCTGCATCAGCATCGAACTCTGTTGAGGTGTAGGCTATGCGCTGTTGTTGAGCTGTGCAGCAGTGTCCTCGGATTGGCGCTGCATCGCCATTGACCATTGCAATTAGGTCCTGCGGCGAATCAGCAATCCGTTTGCGCCGGAGGGCACTGCATCGGTTGTGAGTGGTGTAGGAGGCTGGCCTGGCTTATAATGGGTACCTGATGGTACTTACACCTTGTGCCAGGTCCAGTTATCTCTTATTAGTAGATTAGTAGTGTTCTATCAGATTAGGCTGATAGAGGTAGCTATAGCAGAGCAGCTTAGGCTGAACTAGGAGACATGCAAAGCTCCTACTATACCACCTATAGCATATTGCACTATATCATAAGAATCACAATACTCAGAGTTACCAAAAATAAAGGTACTTTATTTTAGTGACAATGTGGCAAAAATATCTCAGAGGATATACTCCCTTTGGAGGTAAGTAAAATACACAAAATATACACACAAACCAAAATCAGGTAAGTAAATAGTTAGAAAACTAGTGCAAACACTGTAGAATACAATAGGATGCAATAGGCCTAGAGGAAACACAAATCATATACTAAGAAAGTGGAATGCGAACCACTTAGGGACCCCTGGCCTAGTGGAGTGTGTAGACGGTCGCTGGGAGTGTAAGAAAACACTAAGGGTGTCCAAGATACTCCACCCCAAGACCCTGAAAAGTAGGAGTAAATTTACCTTACATCCCCAGAAACACACTAAAGTCGTGATAGGAGATTCTGCAAAGACCACAACTGACTCCAAAGCACTGAAGATGGATTCCTGGACCTGAGGACCTGTAAAGGAAGGGGACTAAGTCCAAGAGTCACGAAAGAGTCCGGAGGGACAGGAGCCCACTAAACCCAGGATGAAGGTGCAAAATGGCTGCCTCTGGGTGGTAGAAGCTGAAGATTCTGCAACAACAGAAGATGCCAGGAACTTCTCCTTTGCACAGAACATGTCCCACGGTGTGCTGGAGGATACAGAGTTGTTTCCACGCACAAAGACCGCAAACAGGCCTTGCTAGCTGCAAAGGTCGTGGTTGAAGAAAATGGGTGCTGCCCGGGCCCAGGAAGGACAAGGAGGTCGCCCCTTGGAGGAGGAGACAGAGGGGGTGCTCAGCAATACAGAGAGCCCATGCAGAAGCAGGCAGCACCCGCAGAAGCACTTGAACACAGGTTCAAGAAAACTCAACACAACAAAAGAGGGTCCCAGGAAGCCGGTGGTCAACTCAGCAAGTTGAGCAATGCAGGTCAGAGTGCTGGGGACCTGGGTTGTCCTGTGCACAAAGGATTCCTTGCAAAAGTGCACAGAAGCCCTAGCAGCTGCAGTTCACGCAGTACACAGGATTACTGTCTGGCGTGGGAGGCAAGGACTTACCTCCCTCAAATTTGGACAGATGGACCACTGGACTGTCAGGGTCACTTGGATCCAGCTCCTGTGTTCCAGGGACCAGGCTTGTCACGATGAGAGGGGACCCAGAGGACCGGTGATGCAGAAGTTTGATGCCTGCGTTAGCAGGGGGAAGATTCAGTCGACCCACAGGAGATTTCTACTTGGATTCCAGTGCAGGGTGAAGGCAGATAGCCCTCAGAGCATGCACCACCAGGAAACAGTCAAGAAAGGCGGCAGGATTAGGCGCTACAATGTTGCTGGTAGTCTTCTTGCTACTTTGTTGCGGTTTTGCAGGCGTCCTGGAGCAGTCAGCGGTCGATCGTTGGCAGAAGTCAAAAAGGGAGATGCAGAGGAACTCTGGTGAGCTCTTGCATTCGTTATCTGAAGAGAAGCCCACAGGAGAGACCCTAAATAGCCCTCAGAGGAGGATTGGCCACCTAGTTAGGTAAGCACCTATTAGGAGGGGTCTCTGACGTCACCTGCTGGCACTGGCCACTCAGAGGCCTCTATTGTGCTCTCACACCTCTGCATTCAAGATGGCAGAGGTCTGGGACACACTGGAGGAGCTCTGGGCACCACCCCTGGGGTGGTGATGGACAGGGGGAGTGGTCACTCCCCTTTCCTTTGTCCAGTTTCTTGCCAGAGCAGGGGCTGGGGGATCCCTGAACCGGTGTAGACTGGCTTATGCAAGGAGGGCACCAACTGTGCCCTTCAAAGCATTTCCAGAGGCTGGGGGAGGCTACTCCTCCCCAGTCCTTAACACCTATTTCCAAAGGGAGAGGGTGTAACACCCTCTCTCAGAGGAAATTCTTTGTTCTGCCTTCCTGGGACTGTGCTGCCCAGACCCCAGGAGGGCAGAAGCCTGTCTGTCAGTTGACAGCAGCAGTAGCTGCAGTGAAAACCCCAGAGAGCTGGTTTGGCAGTACCCAGGGTCCATGCTGGGGCCCCGGGGATGCATGGGATTGGCACCCCAATACCATATTTGGCATGGGGGGGACAATTCCATTATCTTAGACATGTTACATGGCCATATTCGGAGTTACCATTGTGAAGCTACATATAGGTATTGACCTATATGTAGTGCACATGTGTAATGGTGTCCCCGCACTCACAAAGTCCAGGGAAATTGCCCTGAACTATGTGGGGGCACCTTAGCTAGTGCCAGGTTGCCCTCACACTTAGTAACTTTGCACCTAACCTTCACTAAGTGAGGGTTAGACATATTGGTGACTTATAAGTTACTTAAGTGCAGTGTAAAATGGCTGTGAAATAATGTGGACGTTATTTCACTCAGGCTGCAGTGGCAGTCCTGTGTTTTAATTCTCTGAGCTCCCTATGGGTGGCAAAAGAAATGCTGCAGCCCATAGGAATCTCCTGGAACCCCTATACCCTGGGTACCTAGGTACCATATACTAGGGAATTATAACGGTGTTCCAGTGTGCCAATCAGAATTGGTAAAAAATGATCACTAGCCTGCAGTGACAATTTTAAAGACAGAGAGAGCATAAGCACTGAGGTTCTGGTTAGCGGAGCCTCAGTGGCACAGTTAGTCACTACACAGATACACAGATTCGGGCCACAAACTATGAGCACTGGGGTCCTGGTTAGCAGGGTCACAGTGAGACATATAAAACACACTGACAAATAGGGTCTTCACTATGAGCACTGGGGTCCTGGCTAGCAGGATCCCAGTGAGACAGTAAAAACACCCTGACATATACTCACAAACAGGCCAAAAGTGAGGGTAACAAGGCTAGAAAGAGGCTACCTTCCTACAAGTGGTGCAACTGCCTCAATGCATTGCTTTTTAGTAGAACCCATGTCTGAGGCCCAGAACTGGATTGGCACTCAGGCAAGGGAGGACTCACAGTTAGCAGAGTCCAGAAGCTGAAGCAAAGTTGCAGGGAGTCTTTGATGGCCCTGAGACCTCAAGGACAGGGGTCAAGGCAGTGGGCCCTTTGAAAAACGTAGGGTCAAGGATGTAGAGAGCAGGTCCAGTCCTTATCACTCCCAGGCAAGAAGCAGCAGGCCAACACAGCAAAGCAGCTAGCAAAGTGGCAATCCCTCCTACATCACAGCAAACAGCAGGCAGTAGGCCTACAGAGCAAAGCACTTAGCAAAGTGGCAGTCCCTCCTGTAGCACAGCAGCTCTTCTTACAGGCAGAATGTCCTTGGTTCCAGCAAAGGTCTGATATGGAGGGGTTTAGGGTCTAGTACTTATATCCAGTTGAGCCTTTGAAGTGGGAGAGACTTCAAAGAGAGGCCTTTGAAGTGAACACAGTCCCTACCCTTCCTTTCCTTGTTCCAGACACTAGATAGGGTTACGCAGCCCTTTTTGTGGGGCGAGGCACAGCCCTATTCAGGTCTGTCAGCTCCTCCCTCCTGTCTAGCCCAGAAAGACACATCATCCTGGCAATAGGCCATCAGGATGCAAATGTCACATCCTTTGTGTGTAACTGTCTAGAGAGAATGCACAAAGCCCAGGTGTCACCCACCCCAGACGTGTATTCAGAGACAGATAGAGGCACAGAATGGTTTAAGTAAGAACATGCCAACTTTTTAAAAGTGGCATTTTCAGACTTACAATTTAAAATCCACCTTCACCATAAATTGTGATTTTAAATTGTGAGTCCAGAGACACCAAACTCCAAATTTCTATGTTTTCCCAATTGGGAGTTACATGTAAAGGTTGTGTCAAGGTAACCCCGATATTAACCTAAGGGAGAGATAAGCCTTGAAAGGGTGAAAAACAAATGTGATAAGTTTTTACTAACAGGACATGTTAAGTTTAAAAGTACATGTCTATTTTTTTTAATACACCTTACCCTGCCCTTGGGGCTAGCCAGAGCCTACATTACAATATATGTAATAAAAATGAAGGTGTGGGCCTGGCAACTGGGTGCATCTTCAGGTCGAAATGGGTGGTGCAATCAGTGCTGCAGGTCCACTACTAGCATTTAATTTACAGGCCCTGGGCATATATAGTGCATTTGACTACGGACTTACAAGTAAATTAAATATGTCAATTGTGGTTAAGCCAATGTCAGCATGTTACGTGGCATCTGCACTTTAGCCCTGGCTAGCAGTGGTAAAGTGCACAAAATCCCAAAGCCAGCAAAAATAAAGTTAGAAAAACAGGACAGGGGAAGGCAAAAAGTCAGTGGAACCCACACTGAGTATACCAGGTGTAACGATGACCAAGAACAGTCTTCAGAGTCAGGAGTGAACAGCTGTGCATTTGTTCCAAAGGCATGCACATAAGGATAGAGAGGACCAAATTAAGAGCCCACTGTGACATCACAAAGGATTTTAAAGGAAACAAATGAGTCAAATTATTTAGAAATCTCATAACAACTGGTGATTTGAACAAAGATGGTTGGTCAACAGATAACCTTTACTGGTGCCCAATTTAAGTCAGTGTTGGGCCAGTGATAAAACAAACAATAAGACAGCTGACGGTTTGGGCCGTAATGGGTCAGTAGTGCAGGTGCCACACTAAGCTGCCTTGTCCCAGTTCCTAGCATAGACAGAATTTGTAGAATGGCACCTGGCATAGAGGATGACATCCACAATGTTGTTAGGAAGGCTGACTGCACCAACTGACTCAGCTCAATCTCCATGCATGAAGGTGCAGGTTGTACAGGTTTGGGTACCGGACCCTACCTTGCTGTTGTGACAGAAGATCCTCCCGAAGTGGTAGCCTCACCAAAGAATAGCTGCTTTTGCTCTGAAGTTCTGGGTACCACACTCTCCTTACCCAATCTAAAGATACTAAGATGACTTGGGTCTGGCCATTCCTGATCTTCAGAACTCGGGACGGGAAAAGCAGTGGCAAAAAATCACACAGGAGTCCTGAGCTCCCCTCTACCTGAAATGAGTCTCAGAGAGAGCACTTTATTGAAAACTTCAGCATGCAAAAGTGTTTAACATTATGCACTAAGGTGGCAAACATATCTAGCCCAGGTTCTTCCCACTGTTGGAAGATGCCTTGTGCCACTTCCTGAGTGTAACGGTCATTCATGATCTGCCTGGCACTGCCAGATGAGTTCATCCACACTGGTGTACAAAGATCCCCCCAACTAATTCACAACCAGGGAAATGCTGCGGCACACCAGCCAACTCCAAAGATAAAGTGACTTCTGGCACTGGACCCAGGACCCCACCTCGCCTGCTTGTTGCAGTATTACATGGCTTTGGCATTGTCACAGAGAACCTGTACTAGTCTCCTTTAATGGATGGTACAAACGCTTTCGGTGCCAGGAAAATGGCCTGCAACTCCAAAAGACTGGTGTGGAGAAAGATCTCCATCTCTCCCAGATAACCTCCCCATTTCAGAAGTGGTGCATTTGTCATCACTGTCAACTCTATGTGAAGCAGGTAGAGGAGTCTGCCACTGGTCCAATTGTGGTTGAGTCACCACTGAATGTCTTTCTTACTGTCTTCTCCGAAACCTAGATTTAATCAGGCAGGGTACATTGGTGCAGGGCCCACTAACACTTCAGGTTACACTGCAGAGTCCTCATATGCCACGTGGCACAGTCGATGAGCAGGATGCCGAATGACAAGAGGTGTAGAAGCCTCATAGCCACTCTCTCCGAGACCCAGGACTGAAGCTGAAACATTGATATCATAGCCCAAATGTCCTGGACCTGTGGTGGAGGGTAAGGCTGAAACTTAACCTTATCCAGGAGGTCTTCAATGAAAGAGAATCTGGGTAAAGGAGTCAGCATGTTGACAGTGAAGTTCAGTGATGTTGGGAGGTTTCTTCTTGTCTTGAAGTCATCTGCAATGCACTGTGGTGATCCCACCTTCAATAGCCAGTTGTTGAGGAAGGGACAGTCTCTGAAGCTGTCCTGTGACCACTGCAATCACTTTCCACTGGTGAGGCCAAAAGAGAGAACAGCAAATTGAATATGCTTCTGGTTCATTTTGAACCACAAGTAGCATCTGTGGGACAGCAGTACAGTTCATGAAAGCAGGAGTCCTATAGGTCCGTAGCCACGGTCCAGTTCTGGATACAGGGCAGACAGAACCTGGACCAGTGTGAGCATCTTAAAATTGTCCTGACCCCAGATGCCGTTCAGAGTTCTAAAATAGGATGACGGACTCCATCTCTTTCAGCATGAGGAAATAACAGAAGTAGTAACCAGTCCCTTTTTTGAGGCAGAGACTCTCACTATGGCTTCTTTAGTCCAAAAGAGCCTGCACTTCTTGAAGCAAGATAGGCAAGTGCTCCTCTGAAAAATGCGCTGAAGTGGGTGGAAGATGCAGCGAGTCAAAAAGGGATGGCAGGACGCAGCCTTTTTTGATGACCTGAAGAACTCACTTGTTGGGTGTTATCTTTGCCACCCTTGGAGGAAATAGATGACCTTACTACCCACAGGCTGTCAAGTGCCACTAAGGGCAAAATAGAGCGGGTTGAAGGTGATTGGAATGAGACATTTTTGCCTATTGTGGCCTGGGCATTGTCAGCTTCATCCCTTACCCAACCCTGAAAAGACTTGGGTGCCTGTTGTGGGGGAAGTGTAGTTTGGCAGTGTACCAATCCTCTGGAGTAGCCTTGAAAGGAGCAAAACTGTTAAGGATATGGTCTCACAGTAGAAAGGCCTAGGGAACGAGTTACGGCCTGATTGGTTTTAGTGTATCCATCAAAAAGACTTGCATATACCCAGAGAAGCCATGGGATCTCATCCAATTGGGCCGCTGACGCACGACACAAGTGCCAACTATTATGCCCAAGCAGTCTGTAGTGCCTAGTCCATAATGGATTATGTATTTTTACAGCATCTTAACCCTCCTAGATGATCTATGCCAGACTGCCGGCAAGATCTTTTGACTCATGTCCCAAAAAGCATGGGTATATCTCCCTGTTACAGTTAGCATTAACTGACCTGAGGGCTAAACTGACCAAGGAAAACATCCTCTTCCCAAAAGCTGTGATTCATTTTGAGCCATGGGGAATGAATCAGGGTTCACCCTATTAGTGGAAGCCTGAATCAGCAAATGTTCTGGATAATGGTGCAGTACCAGGAAGTCAGGATTGCCTGGCAACGGCCTGTAGCATCTGGCAACCTGCCTGATTGTTGAGTGTGAGGAACATGGCTTAGACCAGATGCCTACAATAGTGTCAGTCAGGACTTCATAAAATGGTGGTAAAGGTTTGGATGAAGTTTGTCTGGGTTGCAAAACATCTGTTGGTACGTTAGTTTTGACTTCCACAGTTGGTAGTTGTAAATCGATTACCTCTGCTGGCTGTCTCATTACCACAGCAAAGGACGCACTTTCTTCTATTGGAGGTTCAGAGAGAACACAATCTATTGTCTGGGGAACTGCCCAACCCCATGACCCCCAGCAATTCTAGGAATAAATTATCATCATAGTATTGAGGAAAACAATCTCCATCATCACCATTTTCATCTGCAAAAGCTGGTTGGCTATGATTAGAGTCTGAACCGAAAAGTTGTTATAACGCTGCAGTGTGGTTCAGAGGCAAAGGTACACTTCTGTCTGAGTCAGATTGGACTGGGCCCTCGTGCTTTGGTATGGCTTGGGGATGCAACTGTGGTCAGGCCCGAGACCAATCCAGCTTAGACTGGGAGAGGACTATAGGAATTGGGATTTCCTTTGGTGTGGTCAGGCTGGTGTTGATGCCAAAGAAACCAACAAGGATTTCGATGCAGGATAGGAAGTCTGTTCTGAAGCTGAACACAAAATGGGTTCAGGAGGCATAGGCAGTGCAGATGGCAGACCGACTCGAGGTCTCCACAGATCCTTGGTGCCCAAAGGTGAAACAGAAGTGAGCCAAAATATCACAACATGGCCTCTTTAAAGGCCTCTATTTGTTGTGATGTCACCAATGAAGCTGGAAACGTGGGGTGCATCTGGATCAGTTGCGGGATCAGCTCATCGACGGAGCACCATTATGACCTTGTGACGACTCAGATTGAGAGTGGCAGGAGTGAAATGATTCCCAGTTGGCCTTTTTGTGTTGCATAAACTACGACTCTGGCATAGTTCTAGCAGGTTTTTTCTCTCAGTGAGGGCTGAAGGCAGTGTTCCCTGCAAAAGGAAAACACACAACGCTGTAGCGTCCTTTCTCCTGGCTTCAGCTCGCTATCTGCATCACATGTGATGTAGTATCTTCTTGGTGCACTGACAGCAGTCAAGACCATCTCCAGCAGTACCTTCTGCGATGATCTGGGTGAAGGACCTCTCCTAACAAGTGGTCAAGTGGCAGCCTTTTTATACTCTCTCTTATCAAGAATTTCTGACATAGATTATTTGCATCAAGGTATGTGTCCCAGATATATATCCTGATGATCATATAAGGTGAATGGATGTCAATTCAGACTACATTGTTTTGGCCAGTGTTTGCTCTTATTTGACCATGACTTTGTGATAACTAGACACTTGTCCCAAACTGATGTTGTATCCGGTGTCATATCTATTTCATGGTCTGTATAACTTGAAACTTTCGGTCAGACGACATCTGTGTCAACAGGCAGACATGACAATACTTCTGCATAAATTAGGATTTTTTTTTGACTCCCATGACCTATGATTGAGTTGAGCGCCTACTTGAAATGGAGTTGGACCTTAGTGGCTTTACGTCACTTGAGCTTCTGCTTTGACTTACTGGAAGACTTAGGCAACAATATCGATCTGTTGCACGCCCTCGACTTTGAGTGGGACGTCCGAAACTTCTTTCAGCCTTTGGCTTCGTTTCACATTCCCAGTTCGGCTTCAGGTTCATCAGGGCACACTCCTCACAGGACTTGACGTGCACTGAAGCCAAACACCAGCGGCACACCTTGTGGGGATTTGTCAAAGACATTTGTTTAGAGCAGTCCCTTCATGGCTTAAACTGTGTAGTTTTTAGAAGGGGCATAGTTCTCTTGCACATTCAAAAGTATATTTTGTAAGACAAGCTTGACTTACAAGAAAAAAGTTACGAGTGAGCTCTGGATCCATGTACGAAGATGCAGAAAGAATGGAACTGGCAGCATGCATGGGTGATACTTACATGCAGCTCTATCGTCACTTCCAGGGCATAGCAAAGTAAATGCTGAGCCACACTGCACCACATGCCGGCATGTGGGAGCAATGCAGATCAAATATTCTGGATCCAGTGTGGTGTCAGGGGATGTTCTAAAAGTCAGAAATCTGTGGTTAGAAGTATCTTTAAAAATGCAAACCAATTGCCATCTCAGAATGTGTTGCTGGTCACGGAATGGCAATCCAAATCATTATCTGTCAAGTCCAAAGGAGACACCTGTACAAAAAGGAATGATCATCCAGTAAAGCCACAAGACATGTAATGGAACAGCCAGTGAAATCTGGTCCTTGGAGGTGTAACATGTGTTTAGTGACCACAATTACTTAAGTATTACTCCTTAGTTGGTGACTGCACATGACAGTAGCATTTTCATCATCTCTATACATAAGCAGTTGGGCCAATCAAGTTTGCTTCGAGAATTCAGTGGAACTTGGGGCCAGATTTATCAAAATGTCAACCAACACAATGCAGCAAGCCAACCTCCTGCGCTGTGTGACAGGGAGAGAGCAAGAATGCACCATATCTACTATGATATGATACATTCCTGCTCTCTCACTGCTCTGGCGCACTGAGAGCTGCCTAGCGCCAATATAGGCACTCGGGCGTCATGGTGCAAGGGTGCCTGCATTGCAGGCAGAATTGTTCTTATGCAGAAAGGGAAACCTTTCTGCACAAAAACAATCCTTAGAGCTATTTTCTTCTTTCTATGCGCCTTTTATGTGCAATGCAGCACATGTAGAAAGAGAAAATAACAAGGAGACATTTCTCCTCGCTACACCTCTGTTGGGAAACTGTATAATTTTGACACAATCCCAGGTTTACTATCCTGAGTAAATCTGGGATTGTGTCAAAATCCATGGATGGAAGCATGGGAATACCCATGCTCCACCCATGGAATGCCTCCCCGGCGCAGACTAATGCAAGGCAGCGATTTGAGCGACCTTTCATTACTCTGAATGCCACGCAAGGTGGCTTTGCATGGATTAGTAAATCTTACTTAAGCCCTTGTGTTGCCTCGCATCACCTTGCATTAAGTCTTTTTTGTGCCTTGGACAATGAAGTATATGAATGCCACATTAAGAATTCCAAAAGCACCACCTTTGGTTAGAAGTTAAGAATCAGGTGATATAGACTACTCGAGCATAGGGTAAAATGCTAGTATGAGCAGACAGCAGCTCCTCTCCAGCCCTTAAAATGATGTAAAAGCACCAGCTTAGTCCACCCAAGGCCATCTCCATCAGCAACAATCAAATCACCCATCTGCACATCATGAAAAGTTGGTCCTCCAAATGGGGAGATGCTACGTAGTGAGATGAAGCACAGCAACCACAATCTTGCCCCAGATAAGTGCCTTGAGAAAGTTTTGCTGGACTGAGTGTAGGAAAGTACCCTCTTTTTGGCATGTTACCCCCAATTTCTGCCTGATGTCAGTGTGTGTAGACTGTGTCACTAGGATTCTGCTAGCCAGGACCCCAGTGCTTATGGTTTATGACCTGCTTGCCAGTATGTTTCACTGTTTTTGAAAGTATGCTTGACTGTCACTGGAGTCCTACTAACCAGGACCCCAGTGATAATGCTCTCTCAGTTCCCAAATCGAACACTACATTCTGGTAACCCAGTATTTCACTCCAACTTGGCATACTGGGCCCCCCCTTATAAGCCCCTCACATATGGTACCTAGGTACCCAGGGATTGGGGTTCCAGGGGATCCCTATGGGCTGCAGCATTACTTTTGCCATCCATAGGGAGCCCATGCAAAGGCTTCTGTAGGACTGCCATTGCACCCCGTGTGAAATGGTTCATGCACCCTTTCACAGCCATTTTCACTACATCAAGTCACTTATAAGTCACCTATATGTCACACCTTCCAACCCTGAAGGCTGGGTGCAAAGTACCTGTGTGTGAGGGCACTGATGCACTAGCAGAGGTGCCCCCATGTTGTCCAGGACCATTTTCCCAGACGTCCTGAGTGCGGGTATGCCATTTTATGCGTGCAATGGAAATAGGTCAATACCTATATCCAGCTTCACAATGGTGACCCTGTATATGGCAATGTAAGGTGTGTAACAACAGGGAATTGTGCCCCAATACTAATTCCAGTATTGGTTGCACAATCCCATGTACTCTGGGAGCTCCACAGTCGACCCCCAGTGCTGCCACACCAGCCCTCTGAGGTTTTCTAGGCAGCCCCAGCTGCTGCCACCTCACAGACAGGTTTCTGCCCTCCTGTTGCTTGAGCACCTCAAGCCCAGGAAGGCAGAACAAAAGATTTCCTTTGGGAGAGGGGTGTTACACCCTCTCCCTTTGGAAATAGGTGCTACAGGCATGGGACGTGTAGCCTCCCAGAGCCTCTGGAAATGCTTTGAGGGGCACAGGTGGTGCCCACCTTGATTAATCCAGTCTACACCGGTTCAGGGACCCTGAGTCCCTGCTCTGACGCAAAACTGGACAAAGGAAAGGGGAGTGACCACTCCTCTCTCCACCACCACACCAGGTGTGGTGCCCAGAGCTCCTCCAGAGTGTCCCTGGGTTTTGCCATCTTGGATTCCAAGGTGGTGGGGCACTCTGGGAGCATCTGAGTGGCCATTGCCAGCAGGTGATGTCAGAGCCCTTCCCTGATAGGTGCTTACCTGGTTAGGTCGCTATTTAGGGTCTCTCCACTAGGTGTCAATTCAGATTCGGATTGCAAGACTCCAGCAGGAATCCTCTGCATCCTTTACTTCATCTTCTACTAACGGAACCGCAGCTGAACCCTCCGGGAACTCTACAAACTGCAACAAAGAAGCAAAGATGACTTCTGCAACATTGTATCTTCAGCTTCTGCCAGCAACTGCAACTGTTTTCAGGTTGTGCATCCTCCGAGGACTGCTTGTCTTCAGCCTGCACCAGAAGAAACAAAGGAATCTCCCGTGGGGTGACTGAGTCACTTCCCTGCTTCAGCAGGCACCTCTTTGTAGCGACGTCCAGTGGCGTGGGTCCCCTCTCCAGACTATGAATTTGGATTCAGCAAAACCGGTGGTGGACTAAAGTGACCCCGGCAGTCCCAAGGTCCAGCTGTCCAACGTTGGTGGAGGTAAGACCTTGACTCCCCACGCAACACAGTACTCCCATGCACTGCATGACTTGCAGTTGCCAAGGCTTGAGTGCGATCTTCCAAGAAGTTCTTCGTGCACAGCACAACTTAGGCCTCCAGCACTCCCTCCTGTGACGTACAGCTCCCGAGTGGTTCCCCGGCGGCACGGGATCCTTTTGTGTCGTGCTGCGTAGGCCTCAATTTGCACCTTCTTTGTCCCCGTGCTGTGGGACTCCTGTGTGTGCTACCTGGTCTTCTGAAGACTCTCTGAGTTGCTGAGAGCCCTCTTTGTTTCCCCCTTCTGGGTAGAGGCCACCAGGTCCCTCCTGGTCCCAGGCAGCGCCATCTTCTGCTAACCGTGAGTTTTGCATGTGCCAAGGTTTGTTGGCGGAATCCAGCGACACAAACCAGACTGCAATCATCCATCCAGGGTGGGACATCTTCTGCACCAACCAGGAACCCACATCTTTCTTCTTGGGTGCATAACTGACTTTGGCCCTCATTATGTCCCCGGCGGACGGTGGTATTTTGGAGAAAGGTACTGCCAACAGGCTGGCGGTACCTTTCCCCAATTTACCACTCCGTCCGCCAGGGCGTAGCAGCTGCCGGGCTGGAGACTTCAGTCTCCAGCCAGGCAGCCATCACTGTCCCACCCACGTGATAATGATCCCGCCTACCGTCATGGTTTTCATGGCAATCATACTGCCACGAAAACCACAGCGGTAGGCACTATCAGTGCCAGGGAATTCCTTCCCCCTCCCCAGAGTCCTCCCCGCCTTCACCCCCCGAAACCCCTGACATACACGCACATTCAAGCACCAACATACACATGCATACACACACTCATACCCACATTCACCCACGCATGCATACATTCATTCACACACACAACATACATTCTAGCACACACGCATTCACACCACACAACATACATGCACACTCACACCCATTCATGCGCACATGCATTCCACACACACCCGCATGCACGCACACAATCACATACACACACACACCCACACACACATAAATAACACCTCCCACCCCCTCCCCTGTCGGAGCACCCAACTTACCTGCTTGCAGGGGGTCCTCCGGCAGGAGACGGGACGTGGTGCTGCTGCCAGCCATGGATCATGATACGGTCTGCGGCGGTTTACTGGTGTGGCGCTGCTGTTGGCAGCAGCGCCACCTTACCGCTGTCTGCCGCCATGACCGTAGTTGGAATCCCGCCAGCCTTCTGGCAGAATTCCAGCTACGGTCATAATATGGTGGACGGTAGGTAGCCATGGCATTGGTGTTTTGGCGGCCGACGCTGCGACGGTAGGCGGTTATTACCGCCAATGTCTTAATGAGGGCCTTTGTCTTCTCACCAGTGGATCCTCTTGTGCACCTTCATCCAGGTTAGCAGGGGCTCCTATTCTCCCTAGACTCTTCAGTGCTTCTTCAACTTGGTCCCCTTCTTCCATAGGTCTTCAGATCCAGGAATCCATTGTTGGAGTCTTGCAGCCTGTTCTGGTTCTTGCATAATCTTCTATCACATCTTCTTGTGTGATTCAGGAAACTTACTGTGAGTTACTCCTGTTTTCCTGGGCTCTGGGGTGGGTTCTATTACTTACCTTTTGTGTTTTCTTACACTCCCAGGGCCCCTCTACTCACTATACTTGCCTAGGTGCGCATTCCACTATTTTAGTATATGGTTTGTGTTCCCCTCACTCCCATTGCAACCTATTGGGATTTTCACTATTTGTACTCTTTTCTAACTGTTTACTTACCTGTTTTTGGATACTAGTGTACATGTTGTGTATATTACTTACCTCCTAAGAGAGTATAGTCTCTAAGGTATTTTTGGCATTTGTGTCACCAAAAAAAATTACCTTTATTTTTGTAGCACAGAGTATTTTCTTCCATTTGTGTGAGTATCGGGTGACTGCAGTGGTATTGCAAGAGCTTTGCATGTCTCCTAGTTCAGCTGTGGCTGGTCTGCTACAGATACCTCTATACAGCCTGGCTTCTAGACACTGACTATATTCCACTAATAAGGGATAACAGGTCCTGGTATAAGGTGTAAGTATCTTCGGTACCCACTACAAACCAGGCCAGCCTCTTACACTGGGGCAAAGGGAATTGGGGCTAATGATATGCAAGAGAGGCTCAGGTCCCCTCATAGGAGCTCCTAAGTACTGAGATGGAGGAGTGGTTTAGGGTCCCTCGTAAGGCTCCAGAGTGACAAGGTGGAGCACACCTGGGTCATGACATGGAGACAGATGGGTAGATTTACTAACAAGTCATGCAATGCAGCAAGACAACTTACGCTACATTGTGTGACAGGGAGAGGGCAAGGATGTGCCATATCTACAAAGATATAGGGGGTCATTCTGACCCTGGCGGTAAAATCCGCCAGGGCCAACGACCGCGGGAGCACCACCAACAGGCTGGCGGTGCTCCCATGGTCATTCTGACCGCGGCGGTACAGCTGCGGTCAGAAACGGAAAACCGGCGGTGTACTGCCGGTTTCCCGCTGCCCTGGGGAATCCTCCATGGCGGCGCAGCTTGCTGCGCCGCCATGGGGATTCCGACCCCCATACCGCCATCCTGTTCCTGGCGGTTTTGGCCGCCAGGAACAGAATGGCGTTATGGGGTGTCGTGGGGCCCCTGGAGGCCCCTGCAGTGCCCATGCCAATGGCATGGGCACTGCAGGGGCCCCCGTAACAGGGTCCCACAAAGATTTTCAGTGTCTGCCATGCAGACACTGAAAATCGCGACGGGTGCAACTGCACCCGTCGCACCCCTTCCACTCCGCCGGCTCCATTCGGAGCCGGCATCCTCATGGAAGGGTGTTTCCCGCTGGGCTGGCGGGCGGCCTTCTGGCGGTCGCCTGCCAGCCCAGCGGGAAACCCAGAATACCCGCGGCGGTCTTTTGACCGCGCAGCGGTATTCTGGCGGTTCCAGCCAGGCCGGCGGCTTCCGCCGCCGGCCGGGGTCAGAATGACCCCCATAGTGCTTTCCTGTCCTCTCCCACGCTGATGCACTGCATTTGTCGCCCTAAGTGGGAAGGGTATGGCCAGACATGGGTCCCCCGTTCCCCCATGCCACAGGATTCAAGCTAGCCTGGCTGAGGAGGGGTGATACCCCAAAACCTGTCCCATGATGCTTGTTTCCAGTCCAGGGAAGACCTGGCCTGGCAGTTGGGGCTGGACTGTTCCCATGGGGAACAGGGTCAAGACTGATTTGCATATGGCTGGGTCCAAACTGGAATGGCATGGACAGCAAAAAAACAATGGATTTAGGCCCAGATCTCTGTACTGGGGATTAATGTTTGACATTGTTCAGCATTCCGTCCATCAATTGTTCTTTTTGCATTTGTCACCCTAAGTGGGAAGGGTATACACAGACGTGGGTCCCATGCTTTCCGCCCCCCCCCCCCCCATGCCACTGGATTTAAGCTAGCCTGGCTAAGGAAGGATGATATCCCGAAACCAGTCCCAGGATGCTTGTTTCCAGCCCAGGGAAGACCTGGCCTGGCATTTGGGGCTGGACTGTTTCCATGGGGAACAGGATCAAGCCTGATTTGCATATGGCTAGGTCCAAACTGGAATGACATGGGCAGGGAAAAAAATAATGGGTTTAGGCCTAGAACTCTGTACTGGGGGTGAATGTTTGACATTGTTCATTATTCCGTCCATCACTTGTTCTTTTTGCATTTGTCGCCGTAAGTGGGAAGGGTATGCACAGACGTGGGTCCCGTGCTCCCCATGCCACTGGATTCAAGCTAGCCTGGCTGAGGAGAGGTAATACCCCAAAACCAGTCCCAGGATGCTTGTTTCCAGTCCAGGGAAGACCTGGCCTGGCAGTTCGGACTGGACTGTTCCCATGGGGAACAGGGTCAAGACTGATTTGCATATGGCTGGGTCCAAACTGGAATGGCATGGGCAGCAAAAAAACAAATGATTTAGGCCCAGATCTCTATACTGGGGGTGAATGTTTGACATTGTTTAGCATTCCGTCCATCAATTGTTCTTTTTGCATTTGTCACCCTAAGTGGGAAGGTTATGCCCAGATGTAGGTTCCATGCTCCCGATGCCACTAGATTCAGGCTAGCCTGGCTGAGGAGAGATGATACCCCGAAACCGGTCCTAGGATGCTTGTTTCCATTTCAGAGAAGACCTGGCCTGGCAGTTGGGGCTGGACTGCTCCCACGGGGAACATGGTCAAGACTGATAAGCATATGGCTGGGTCCTATCTGGAATGGCATGAGCAGCAAAAAAACAATGGATTTAGGCCCAGATCTCTATACTGAGGGTGATTTTTTACATTGTTCAGCATTCCATCCATCACTTGTTCTTTTTGCATTTGTCCCCCTAACAAGGAAGGGTATGCCCAGACGTGGGTCCCATGCTCCCCATGCCACTGGATTCAGGCTAGCCTGACTGAGGAGGGATGATACCCTGAAACCAGTCCCAGGATGCTTGTTTCCATTTCAGGGAAGACCTGGCCTGGCAGTTGGGCCTGGGCTGTTCCCATGGGGAACAGGGTCAAGACTGATTTACATATGGCTGTGTCCAAACTGGAATGGCATGAGCAGCAAAAAAAACTATGGATTTAGGCCAAGATCTCTGTACTGGGGGTGAATGTTTGACATTGCTCAGCATTCCGTCCATCACTTGTTCTTTTTGCATTTGTCGCCTGAAGTGGGAAGGGTATGACAAGACGTAGGTTCTGTGCTCTCTCATAACAGACTTCAGCAAACCCACCTTCAGACCAGGGTTCCGAAAATAACAGAATCCCAAGCAGTAAACAAATAATAACAAGCCAATAGTATAAGAAACAAAATCAAATCTGTAAAATACAGAAACTATATAACTAAAATATTATATTTTATGAAACACCTAATATATTCATTGATCTGATTATTGAAAATATGTGTATGGTCCAAACAAATCCTAAATCACCTGGACAGAAAATGTAAATAAAATAGCTGTCAAACATACAATCTCAATCATACCGAATAAAATACAACCTGGACAGAACAATAAAGAATCATAACATGTACAAAAATGAGCATATGATGTTCTCCCATGGGGACTATCTGGTCTCATAAGTCCATCCAACAGAATAACAATTCTTCAATGATCACAGTATAAATGTCCAATGAAAAAATGTTTAGCTTTGTTGTTGAAATAGTCCTCTATTATTACATTGATACTTTATTTGAAAAAAAAACCTTTTCTTATTAGTTGATGGAGATTATTCTTGATTTGGCCATAATTCCCAAAGAAGAAGATACAGAGGAGAAGAAGTCCAAAGAACCGTCTTTGTTCAAGTCAGTAGTGCCGACCCGCGTTTCGGTGAACAGTGGCCACGAGGGGTCACTCACCTTCTTCAGGGCACGTGTCATTCATATACATATAGCCATCCCAGGAGAGGCTATAATAGTCATCAACTGAATTCCTACAATAAAGAAAAAATTACTTATACCTATTGGCTTGAAAAAAACAAGAAAAATATTGAGACAAGAGTGCAAAAAGAAAAATCAGGAAAGAAGAAAAATGAAAGAAAAGAACACAGAATACTGTGTGAAATAATTTTCAGTGCCATTGATGCTGATGGAATTCATGCTGGAAAAAAAAAAAACTTACGCCATGTAAGCATTTTTCCCCACTATATATATATTTGCATCAAATCATGTGAGAATAAAAGTTTTAGGCCCATATCTACACTTTTTTAGCGCCGCATTTGCACCACTTTTGGACTCAAAAACAGCGCAAACTTACAAAATACAATTGTATTTTATACGTTTGCGCCGCTTTTGCGTTAAAAAGCGGCGCAAATGCGGCGCCAAAAAACTATAAATACGGGCCTTAGTATCTTTCCTCATCAAAATCCAAAAGATCGGTTGGTATTATGTGCGTGTACATGGTCCCAATAGATATGTCCACACCAAAGAAAAGCAAACTGGAGTGCTATAAACTGACTCCCTGAAAGTGAATTCCTTCTCAAAAAGCGCTTACTATTGATCGGAGAGCTCATAGATCTCCACCCGTGTTCGCACTATAGTGAATTCCTTTCAAAGGTATCATCAGATATCGAGATTCCTTGTTTGGAAATAAAGAAAGCACAAAACAATCACACATCAGAAGGATTGAGGCCCATATTTATAATTTTTGAGTGCAGCATTTGCGTAATTTTTTGACACAAAAGCGGCGCAAACTTGCAAAATACAATTGTATTTTGTAAGTTTGCGCTGTTTTTGGGTCAAAAAGCGGTGCAAATGCAGTGCAAAAAAAGTATACATGTGGGCCTGAATGTCCACTGGAGAATGTAAATTCATCAGTCTAATTACTAGCACCTTAAAGAGTTATTCTGTACATCCTGGCCAATCCTTACCTCTTTTTATCCCCGATCCATTGTATCTGCAATTTTAACGATGCCTTTATTATTCGTCCTACCGTCCTCTTCCTGACTACTTTATATTCACCATCTTGACGAAGATTACAAATGCCTTGCAACGGCCGCAAGAAGCTAGTAAATGCGAAAGCTCACAAAGAAAAGCGAGTCAGCGGTGCAATAAACGACGGACAACAAGCCTGTACGATGTAGAGTGGGAATACATGGTTGACATATTGGAATCTTATCCAGAGGAAGAACTAATAGTGGACTAGGCCAACATTATAAAGTGTTCTACCAATGCGACCAACTATTCGCATGGCATTTCTCAATTTCCAAAAAAGAGAACAGTCATTTATAGACCATATCCCATAACAACGTGCCTTGAAACGGCCGGAAGATGCCAGTGCATACGAAAGCTCGCGAAGAAAAGCGTGTCAACGGTGCAATAACCGTCAGACAACAGAAATGTCCGATGTATAGTGGGAATACATAGTCGCCAGATTGGAGTGTTGTCTAGAGACAGAACTAATAGTGGACTAGGTCACCATTATAAAGTGTTCTACTAATGCAACCAACTATTCACTTGGCCATTCTCAATTTTCAAAAGAGAGAACAGTCATTTATAGACCATATCTAATAACAACATAAAAATTGCAAAACACATATAGAAACCATATACCATTAAACACGTTTCAATATATTCTATATTCATTGAACATGTGAACAACTGACTCAAAGGAAGGAATTCTCCCACGGTATTTTGTCATTGAGTCCTTGATGTACTGTATCTAAGAAATAGATCCAAAAAACTTATCTTTTCCTTCTATGTGTCTCCTTGAAATATTTTGATAATTTCTAGAATGGTCCACCTCCATTCCCCCTGCTGATGACCCTTCTCTATACAATGATCAACTAAGGGAGCCTGAAGTCTCCATTTCTTAATCGCTGACTTGTGTTCACTGAAGCGTACCCTAAATTGTCTTCCTGTCTCCCCCACATATCCTAGATGGCAAGGGCACATGATGCAGTATACGATATTGGAGCTTTGATAATTGGTCATGGTCCTTAAATGTATTGTTTTCTTGTTGTACTGAAAGGTATCAGATACAATGGCTTTGTAACATGCGTGGCAAACTCCACAGCGATGATTACGCAAAACAGGATTGATTCTTGTAATGCTCTTCTGTATAAATGTATTGTCTCTCATATGCCTCGCTTGTACCAACTTATCCCGCAAATTGGAGTTTCTTTTGTATGCAAACATAGGTCTAGGGAGAGGGGCATGTTCTTCATTGGTGTTCAAAATGCTCCAATATGTATTGATGATTCCTTGTATCTTATTGTTGATATTAGAGTGTCTAATGACGCACACCATCCTAGGTTGTTTATTTTGTTTATGTGATTCCCTGTCCCACTTCAGCTTGTTGTAGCTGGGGAGCTAGTATACGTTTTGAATTTGTTCCCGCAGCCGTGCTGCTTAAGGTTGGTTTGTTCTTTTCTTTTGTTTTCTTTCTTTATCTTTATCTTTCTTGCTCTTTAATTTTATTTTTCTTCTTCTTTTTTCTCCTCTCTTGTGGTTTTCCTTTCATTTCTTGCCATTGTTTCTGGTGGTTTCATTTATCATTTTGTGGTATTTGGTCTTATTTAGTGTGCTTACACAACCATCTTCTTGGATTTATCCCTTTTTTGCTCTATATCTGAAGTAGGTTCATCTTTGGGTGATTTTTAGTCTTCTGACTTTTACGTCCATCATGAACTCTTTAAAAACATTTGGGTTCTCTGAAGCTCAATGTCTAGCCTTATTAGGTAAGGATATAGATGGTGGCAATATAAGCGCGGGGTTGAAGGAACATGATGAAGATGGATTGACTTTAATTAATCATAAAAAGAAAATGAAAAGAATTGAGGCACATGCTAATTTTATACTAGAATACCTGAAGGCCGGAGTTATTCCAATGGGGCTAAGAGTTAGGGATATCCCTGGGCTTTTTGCAGATATTTAAAAATTCTTGGAAAAAATTGTCTCTTATAGCTAATCGATCTTCAGGGGTCTGGATGATGTTGATTATAGAGACAGCGAATGAAATGATCAGTTTCCTCGAAAACCAAATTATTGCCCTCAAAGCAAAGATTAAACAAAAAGGAACACTAGAGGAAGATAAGAGAACTCTAGACAAGATAGATGCAGAGATAGAAACGTATCAGGAATATATGATAAAAAGAAAGACTTAGGAAGGATTTACGACTTTTTTTCACAAGATAGAGTTTATCCCTATTTGAGAGAAAAAGTTTCTCAGAAGAGGTAAGTACCGGATCCAAAATGAACAATACTTCATATGAACAACTGAGAGTAACCTTCTCAGACACTTCGGAACCTGATGGGAGGGAGGATCCAATAGGCATGATCTAACAAATGTTACCGCAATAAGAACAAGTGCTTTTTTAGACAATCAAGGGAGCTGGAATGGCTCCTGAGGACAATCACAGAACAGGAGGAGAGGAAGATTTCATCATCAAGGGGGCCAATCCCATCAGTTTCTACAAACAAGGAGAGAACAATATTGGAAAACACAAATGTAAATACGGCCCTTCCGATTTTCAATTTGCAAATTTTCAATTGAAACAGGCTGCTGTATAGCTTCTGGGTAAAGGTCTTACATTTGTACCCAGTCAGAGGATAAATACATTTGAAATATTGAAAGATATTCAGGCCTTTTTTCGTAAAGTCAGACTTAAGAAATTCTTTCAGAATAGGGAGACTGCTGATGATCAGAGTTTGGTGGTTTTTAAACCCTAGTCAACGTTTACTCTGAACCTAGATCAAATAGGCCCTGAAGTAGGTGCCTTTGAAAGAATAGTTTCGGGCGAAATCAAACAAGTACTCAGATATGTTCCAGCCCCTAGCCCTAACATCACATTAGAACAGAGAGAAGCTATAAAGGATCTTCAGCAGAATAAAAATATTATAGTGAAACCATGTGAAAAAGGAGGGGTATTGTATTGTTGGATACTGAGCAATATAAACAAAAAATGAAATCTATGCTCTCAGTTCCAGGACACTATCAAAAAAAGAGAGACAATCCGAATGTACTGGTTTGTCGTAAGATCAAGGCAAAATGTGACGGGCATTTTGAATGGCACTATTTCTAAATCGTAGGCTGATTTTCTCATGGTTAACAATCCTAAATTGCCTGTAATCTTTGGGGTACCGGAAACCCACAAACAGGTTGATAATCCTCCCCTTAGACCTGTTGTTTCTACTATCGGCTAGGCGACTGACCCTCTGTCTAAATATATAGATTTTTTCCTTAAGCCTTTGATTACCAAATTTCTGTCCTATATCAAGGATACAGGACATATGCTAATGAAAATAGAGGACTTGAATTTAATCCTGATAGTTCTTTCTTGGTGACATTGGATATTGAAGCGGAAGCTTACAATGCGGTTCAACGGGTGCTGATGGAGGAGAGTACCAATGTCCCTTTTGACTTTGTTTAGAGTTGTCTCAAAATAATATTAGAGGACAATTTTTTTTAATTTGATGAAACATATACAGACAAATCAAGGGAGTTGGCATGGGAGCTGAATGCGCCCTGAGTGTGGCGAATATCTATATGGGTCTTTTTCAAACTAAGTACATATACAATGAAATTGCACCATTTTTTAACACTATTACCCATTGGGGACATTATATTGACAACATTTTCTTCATCTGTGAGGGGGATGAGGACCATCTTCAGGAATTAATTGAGTGGCTCAATCTATGTGATAACAATCTTAAATTCACCCCTCATGTCAACAATCAGAAGGTAGAATTTTTAGATATTCTCATATTTGAGGTAGAAAAACTCCTCCAAGTGACTTTGTATACAAAACCTACTGCTAGAAACACATTATTGCATTTTGATGGCTACCACCCTAGTTGTCAACAACAGAGCATCCCTTTTAGTCAGTTCCTCAGAATTCGGAGGAACTGCAGTAGCATAAGTGAATATGACAGAAATGCTAAGACAATGAAGGAAAATTTCCTCCAGAGAGGTTACCCGTATAAGGTAATTCGGGATGCATACAAAAGGGGCTAGATATTACGATCCTGATACCCTTTTTTGAATCACATCAAAAAAATAAACAATCTAGGATGGTGTGCGTCATTAGACACAAGGAATCATCAATCCATACTGGAACATTTTGAACACCAATGAAGAACATGCCCCTCTCCCTAGACCTATGTTTGCATACAAAAGAAACTCCAATTTGTGGGATACGTTGGTACAAGCGAGGCTTATGAGAGACAATACATATATACAGAAGAGCATTACAGGAATCAATCCTGTTTTGGGTAATCATCGCTGTGGAGTTTGCCACGCATGTGCCCAAGCCATTGTATCAGATACCTTTCAGTACAACAAGAAAACGATACATTTAAGGACCATGACCAAGTGTCAAAGCTCCAATATCATATACTGCATCATGTGCCCTTGCCATCTACGATATGTGGGAGGGACAGGAAGATAAATTAGGGTACGCTTCAGTAAACACAAGTCAGCGATTAAGAACCAGAGACTTCAGGCTCCCTTAGTTGATCATTGTATAGAGAAGGGTCATCAGCAGGGGAAATGGAGGTGGATCATTCTAGAAATGATCACAATATTTCAAGGGGACACAGATAAATATAGAAGGAAAATAAACGTTTTTTGGATCTATTTCTTAGATACAGTACATCAAGGACTCAATGACAAAATACCGTGGGAGAATGCCTTCCTTTGAGTCAGTTGTTCACATGTTCAATGAATATAGAATATACTGAAACATTTTTAACCATCTTTTGCCAAATTATTTTTTTTCTTATGTGGTGGCAAAGGTATTCATCAATAAATACCTACATTCTCTTCCCTCTGATGGAGGGATGTGTAGTAGCATGTGGAGTGGGTATTTTGCTCTAGTAGAATGCTGTGCAGCCCTTTTGTTTCTTATTTAGTGGTATATGGTTTCTATATGTGATTTGCAATTTTATATTGTTATTAGATATGGTCTCTAAATGACTGTTCTCTCTTTTGGAAATTGAGAAAGGCCATGTGAATAGCTGGTTGCATTGGTAGAGCACTTTATAATGGTGACCTAGTCCACTATTAGTTCTGTCTCTAGACAACACTCCAATATGGCGACTATGTATTCCCACTATACATCGGACATTTCTGTTGTCTGTCGGTTATTGCACTGTTGACACGCTTTTCTTTGTGAGCTTTCGCATGTACTGGCATCTTCAGGCTGTTGCAAGGCATGTTGTTATTGGATATGGTCTATAAATGACTGTTCTCTTTTTTGGAAATTGAGAAAGGCCATGTGAATAGTTGGTCGCATTGATAGAACACTTTATAATGTTGGCCTAGTCCACTATTAGTTCTTCCTCTAGATATTATTCCAATAAGGCGGCCATGTATTCCCACTCTACATAGACAGGTTTGTTGTCCGTCGTTTATTCCACTGTTGACTCGCTTTTCTTCACGAGCTTTCGCATTTACTGGCATCTTCCGGCTGTTGCAAGGCATGTGGAATCTTCGTCAATATCGTGAATATAAAGTAGTCAGAAAGAGGACGGTAGGACGAATAATAGAGGCATTGTTAAAATTGCCGATACGATGGATCAGGGACAAAAAGAGGTAAGGATTGGACAGCATGTATAGAATAACTCTTTGACCTCTTCTGTGCAGCGGACGTAATGGTTACGTCCTGTGGCACAGTGCTCATGTGCCGAGGACGTAACCATTACGTCCTGGGCACTGAGCTAAGATGGAGCGCTAGCGCTCCCTCTGTGGGCTTCCCTCCCACCCCCCCCTTCCACCCCGACCCCCCTGACCCTCCCAGTGACGTCTGATGACATCAGCGTGCAAATGCGCGCTGACCTCATCAGAGGCCACTTCCCCATCTTCCAGCGCGATCAAAAGAGAAATGCAAAGCATTTCTCTTCCGATCATGTGATGGGGGCCTGAGAGGCTTCAAAGGGAAGGAAAGGAATTTCCTTCCCTTTGAAGTTTCTCAGAGCATTTCAAAAGCCGGATTGTAAAGCAATCCGGCTTTTGAAATGCCCACTAGACACCAGGGATTTATTTATTATTTGAAATTGGCATAAGGGGAGCGACCCCTTGGGCAAGGGTCGCTCCCCAGGAGGGGCAATATTTTTCAGGGCCTTTTCAATCCACTAGGCACCAGGGATCTTTTTTTTTTTTTTTTTGGTGTGTTTCTTTTGTTTGTTTTTTGTAGTTGGGGAGCGACCCCTTAGGCAAGGGTCGCTCCCTAGGGGGCAAAATATATTTAGGCCATTTCTCCCCCCCTTGGGGGCAGATTGGCCTATTTTTATGAGGCCAGTCTGCCCCCGAGGGGGGCAGAAACCACTAGACACCAGGGAGTTTGTTTTTTTACGCCAAATTCACGGAAGGGGAGCGACCCCTTAGGCAAGGGTCGCTCCCCAGGGGGGGTGGGGGGGGGGAATTTATTTTAGCCCATTTGGGCAGAATCCAGTAGGCGCCAGGGATCTTTTTTTTTTTGTTTCTTTTTTTAGTTGGGGAGCGACCCCTTAGGCAAGGGTCGCTCCCTAGGGGGCAAATTATATTTAGGCCATTTCTGCCCCCCCAGGGGCAGATCGGCCGATTTTTGTTAGGCCAATCTGCCCCCAAGCGGGGCAAAAACCACTTGGCACCGGGGATCTTTTTTTTTTGCGCCAATGTCACGCAAGGGGAGCGACCCCTTAGGCAAGGGTCGCTCCCTGGGAGGGTGGGGGGGCAAATTTATTATAGGCCATTTCTGCCCCCCCGGGGGCAGATCGGCCTATTGTTACTAGGCCGAAGCATCTAGGCAGCAGAGATAAAAAAAAAATTGTTTTGTTTTTTAGAGGTGTGGAGCGACCCCTTAGCCAAGGGTCACTCCCCGGGGGTTGGGGAGGGTGGGCAAATTTATTTTAGGCCATTTCTGCCCCCCCCGGGGGCAGATCGGCCTATTGTTACTAGGCCGATCCGTCCCCAGGGGGGGCAGAAGACTATAGGCGCCAGGGATAATTTTTTTTTTTTTTGTTTTGTTTTTTAAGCGGTGGGGAGCGACCCCTTAGCCTAGGGTAACTCCCCGGGGAGGGTGGGGAGGTTGGTTGGGCTAATTTATTTTAGGCCTTTTCTGCCCCCTCCCCCGGGGGCAGATCGGCCTATTGTTATTAGGCCGATCTGCCCCCAGGGGGGCAGAAGCCTCTAGGCGCCAGGGATACATTTTTTTGTTTTTTTTTGTTTTGTTTTTTAGAGGTGGGGAGCAACCCCTTAGGCAAGGGTCGCTCCCCGGGACGGGGGGGCAAATTTATTTTAGGCTTTTTCTGCCCCCCGGGGGCAGATCGGCCTATTGTTAATAGGCCGATCTGCCCCCAGGTGTGGCAGAAACCTCTAGACGCCAGGGATAAAAAAAAATGTTTTTTTTTCTTTGTTTTGTTTTTTTAGAGGTGGGGAGCAACCCCTTAGTCAAATTGTATTAGGACCATTTCTGCCCCCCTCAGGGGCAGATCGGCCGATTTTTGTTAGGCCAATCTGCCCCCATGGGGGCAGAAACCATTTAGGCACCAGGTATTGGTGTGTGTGTATGCATGTGTTTTCTTTGGAGGGGCAGCCCCTTGGGTAAGGGTCGCGCCCTATGGGGGCACATTACTGTTGGCCTTATCTGCCCCCTTGATGGGCCTATTTTTGGAAGGCCCATCTGCCCCCAAGGGGGGCGGGGGGCAGAAAGCCCACCAGAGGCCAGGGAAGTTTTTTTTTCAAAAATAAGAGGATGGGGGTATGGCCATACCCCCACCCCCAAATAAATGGGGCCAAAGTTGTTCTGCCCACCAGTGGGCAGATGGGGCAATTAACCCTGATCCACACCCGGGGGGTCAGAAAATCTACTAGATGCCAAAGAATTTTAAAAAAAACTAAAAATATTGGGGTGGTGGCTACCAACCAGTATGGGCCTGGTTACGCCCCCACCTCAACTGAAGGGGGTAACAGTCTTTCAGCTCTCCCCCGCACTCTAAAACATCTTGATTATTTTGGGTTTTAGTTTTACATTTGGGCTATGAGAGCTTGGCTAACTCTCAAAATCGTCCCACTTGGAATGGTGAGGGCTGCACTTTATGGACTTTGGGACGCTGCCATGTAGAAAAATCCACAAAACCTAGACACATCTGAAAACTAAACATCTGGGTGATTCCAGGGTGGTGTGTTTCACATGCACCCACACCGTTTTTGTACCCACAATCCCCTGCAAACCTCCAACTTTGCTGGAAATCACACATTTCCCCCACATTTTTGTGACGGAACCTTCCGGAATCTGCAGGAATCCACAAAATTCCGACCAACCAGCATTGTCTCATCTATACCGATAAAAATTCTGCTGCACTTGTCAGCCTAAAAATGTTTGTTTGCAAACTGCCCTTTTGGACCCCCTTTGGTTCCCCCTCAACATCGACATGTTTTTGGCTCTTCCCTTTCACAAGAACTTGGCCCACCTACACAAATGAGGTATCAATTTTACCGGGAGACTGAGGGGAACATTGGGTGGTATGAAATGTGTCCCAGTGCAGTGATCCCACACAGAAATGTGGGAAAAATGTGATTTTTTTAGCTAAATTTGAGGTTTGCTGAGGATTCTGGGTAAGAAAACATTGGCGGATCCACACAAGTCCAACCTCACTGGACTCCCTCGGGTGTCTAGTTTTCGGAAATGTCTGGATTTGGTAGGTTTCCCTAGAAGGCT
This sequence comes from Pleurodeles waltl, assembly GCF_031143425.1. Classification (NCBI taxonomy): domain Eukaryota; kingdom Metazoa; phylum Chordata; class Amphibia; order Caudata; family Salamandridae; genus Pleurodeles; species Pleurodeles waltl. The sequence goes on along the minus strand of NC_090438.1, from coordinate 776,125,766 downwards.
GCTGAGCCCAGGACCAAAAACGCAGGTGCCCCCGCAAAAACAGGTAGTTTTGTATTTGATAATTTTGATGTGTCCAGATAGTGTTTTGGGGCATTTCCTTTCGCAGGCAGTAGGCCCACCCACAAAAGTGAGGTACCATTTGTATCGGGAGACTTGGGGGATCACTGGGTGGAAGGAAATTTGTGGCTGCTCTCTGATTCCAGAACTTTCTGTCACCGAAATGAGAGGAAAAGGTGTTTTTTTTGGGCCACATTTTGAGGTTTGCAAAGGATTCTGGGTAACAGAACCTGGTCAGAACCCCACAAGTCACCCCATCTTGGATTCCCCTAGGTGTCTAGTTTTAAAAACGGCACAGGTTTGCTAGGTTTCCATAGGTGCCAGCTGAGCTAGAGGCCAAAATTCACAGGTAGGTGCTTTGCAAAAAACAGCTCTGTTTTCTTTGTGAAAATGTGATGTGTCTGGTATAGAATGAAAACCCATTGCAAGGTCCAACTCATTTATTGGCTCTGGGTACCTAGGGTTCTTGATGAACCTACAAGCCCTATATATCCCCACAACCAGAAGAGTCCAGCTGATGTAACGGTATATTGCTTTAAAAAATCTGACATCGCAGGGAAAAGTTACAGAGTAAAACATGGAGAAAAATGGCTGTTTTTTTCACCTCAATTTCAAAATTCTTTTATTTCAGCTGTTATTTTCTGTAGGAAACACTTGTAGGATCTACACAAATTACCCCTTGCTGAATTCGGAATTTTGTCTACGTTTCAGAAATGTTTAGCTTTCTGGGATCCAGAATTGTTTTCTCACCCATTTCGATGAGGGACATACTAAGGCCCATATTTACACTTTTTTAGTGCCGCATTTGCGTCATTTTTTGACGTAAAAGCGGCGCAAACTTAAAAAATACAATTGTATTTTATAAGATTGCGCCGCTTTTGCGTCAAATAATGACTGAAATGCGGTGCTAAAAAAGTATAAATATGGGCCTAAAACTTTTATTCTCACATGATTTGGTGTAAATATATATATAGTGGGCAAACATGCTTACATGGCGTAAGTTTTTTTTTTTTCCAGCATGAATTCCATCAGCATCACGGCACTGAAAATTATTTCACACAGTATTCTGTGTTCATTTCTTTCTTTTTTCTTCTTTCCTGATTTTTCTTTTTTCTAGTTTTTTTTTCAGCCAATAGGTATAAGTAATTTGTTCTATATTTTAGGAATTCAGTTGATGTTTATTATAGTCTCTCCTGGGATGGCTATATGTATATGAATGACACGTGCCCTGAAGAAGGTGAGTGACCCCTTGTGGCTACTGTTCACCGAAACGTGCATCAGCACTACTGACCTGGACAAAGACGGTTCTTTGGACTTTTTCTCCTCTTTATCTTCTGCTTTGGGAATTATGGCCAATCAAGAATAATCTCCATCAACTAATAAGAAAAGGTTTTTTTTCAAACAAAAATATCAATGTAATAATAGAGAAATATTGCAACAACAATGCTAAACATTTTTTCATTGGACATTTATACTGTGATCATTGAAGGATTGTTATTCTGTTGGGTGGACTTATGAGGACCAGATAGTCCCCATGGGAGAACATCATATGCTCATTTTTGTACATGTTATGGTTATTTATTGTTCCATCCAGGTTGTATTTTATTCGGTATGATTGAGATTGTATGATTGGGAGCTATTTTATTTATATTTTCTGTCCCAGGGGATATAGGATTTTTTTGTACCGTACACTTCTTTTCAATAAACATATCAATAAATATATTAGGTGTTTAATAAAATAAGATATTTTGGTTATATAGTTTCTGTATTTTACAGATTTGATTTTGTTTCTTGTACTATTGGCTTGTTGTTATTATTTGTTTACTGCTTGGGATTCTGTTTCTGTTATTTTTGGGACCCTGGTCTGAAGGTGGGTTTGCTGTAGTCTGTTATGTTTTTCCCTGTCCCACTTCATCTTGTTGTAGTTGGGGAGCCCTTGTTCGTTTTGAATTTGTTCCCATGCTCCCCATGCCATTGGATTCAACCTAACCTGGCTGAGGAGGGGTGATACCCCGAAACCGGTCCCAGGATGCTTGTTTTCCAGTCCAGGGAGGACCTTGCCTGGCAGTTCAGGCTGGGCAGTTCTCATGGGTAACAGGGTCAAGTGTCATTTGCATATGGCTGGGTCCAAACTGGAATGGCATGGGCAGCAAAAAAACTATGGATTTAGGCCCAGATCTCTGTATTGGGGGAGAATGTTTGACATTGTTCAGCATTCCGTCCATCACTTCTTCTTTTTGCATGCACTAAATGCAGCCTAGCGCCAACACAGGCACTCTTGCGCCATGGTGCCAGAGTGCCCGTGGTACAGCCAAGATCATTCTGAGCAGGAAGGGACACCTCCCTGCACAAAAACAATCCTCAGAGGCTTTTTCCTCTTTCTATGTGTTGCAGAATGCAGTGCACATAAAAAGAAAAAAACAAGGAAAAATAAATATAGCTCTCCAGGTTATGCCTCACCTGGGAAGGAATAGCATTTTGACGAATTCCTAGGCTTACTAGTGTTAGTAAATCTGGGAATGTGCCAATATCTATGGATGGATGTGGGGAACACCCACACTCCACCCATGGAACACCTTACCAGCGCACAGTAGCATAAGCAGTGACCTGTGCTGCTTTGTGTTACTCCAGATTTACTGAGCCACACAGTGACGCATGGTTGCATAGCAAATCTAACATAAGCTCTTGCATTGTCCTGCATCACCTTGCATGACACAATGGCAACGCAAGGGCTTAGTAAATCTGGCGCAGTGTCTTGGAGGATCTACTGGAAACTTTTCATCCAGGGTCATTTTGGCCTGCTTGGAGGAGGACTCGTTGAAGGTGGACTCGCATCTGGTGGAAAGAAGGGACTGCTCCTATGGACGTGCTTCCTTCCCTGTTGGAAGGGGCATACAATAGGTCTTGCCAGTGCAAGAGCTATTGGCTTTGCCAATGTGTTTTAGCCATGTTGTACACCAGCGTGGCTGCTGTTCAACATGGCAAAACGTTTAAGATACAGGAGAGTGGCATGAAGTGTTGTGGCTTAGAGTGGTATAGATTGGAGTGACGTGCAGTGTTGTAGAGTGGATTAAAGTGGAGTGGTGTAGAGCGTAGGGATGCAGAGTAGTGCAGAGGAGTGTACAGGCAATCGAGTATCATGGCAGTGTTGTTGAGTGGAGCGGCATAGAGTGCCGTAGAGTGGAGTGTTGTGGATTAGAATGGAGTGGCACATATTGGAGGGGTGTAGAGTGGATGGGCATAGAGTGGAGTAGAGGGGCATAGAGTGTTGTGGCGTAGAGTGAGATAGAGTGTCATAGAGTGGAGCGGCAGAGAGTGCTGAGAGTGGAGTACAGCAGTGTAGAGTGGAATGGTATCAAGTGGAGTACACAGAGTGAAATGTCATTGAGTGGAGGATTATAGAGTGTCATGTGGTGACATAGAGTGTTGTCTCAGAGTGATGTGGAGTAGAGTGTTGGGGCATAAAGTAGAGTACAGTGGTGTACATAAAGTGAAGCAGCATTGAGTGGAGTGACACCGTGGAGGGAGGTAGAGTGGCACAGAAAAGTGTTGAGTAAATTGTTGCAGAGTGTAGTAAAGTACCATAGAGTGGAGTGTCACAGAGTGCAGTGGAGTGGCTAGAGTGGAGTGGCATAGCATAGAGTGGAGTAAAGTGTCATGGAGTGGAGTAGCGTAGAGTGGAGTAAAGTGTTTTGGAGTGGCATAGAGTGGAGAAAAGTGGCATAGAGTGTCGTACAGTAGATTGTCGTAGAGTGAGTGCAATTGAGTGAAGTACCGTAAAGGGGAGTGGCAGAGTAGAGTGTACTGGCATATTGAAGAGTGACATAGGATGGAGTGCAGCAGAGTAGCGAGGAGTAGAATAGGTGGCTTGGAGTGGTGTAGAGTAGAGTAGCGTGAAGTGGCATAAAGTGACATTCTGTAGAGTTAGATGGGGTAGAGTGGCGTAACATGGCCCTGTGTGGTGTGGCATAGAGTGGCATGGAGTAGCATAGACTGTAGTTGCATAGAATGGCCTGGAGTGGAGTGGCATAGAGGCAGTGATTTTGAGTAGAATATTGTAGAGTGTATTGGTGTAGAGTACGGTGACAGAGAATACAGTAGTTTAGAGTGGTGTAGAGTGCTGTGGCGTAAAGTGTTGCAGAGTAGCGTGCAGTGGACCAGTGTGGAGTGGCATAGAGTGGATTGATGTAGAGTGGAGTATTGTGGCGAAGAAGAAAGTGGTTCAGGGTAGAATGGAGTGGCATAGAATGGAGTGGTGAAGGGTAGAGTGCAGTGGTGCAGAGCAGATTAGAGTGGCATGGAGTGGTACATAGTAGAGTGCACTGGCACACAATACAGTGGTACAGAGTGCAGTGATGCAGAGTAGAGTGGAGGGGAGTGGCTTTGAGCGGTTTGTTGTACAGTGCTGTGTCGTAGAGTAGAGTATTGTAGAGTGCATTGGCATAGAGTAGAGTAGTGCAGAGTAGAAAAGTGCAGAGTGGAGTGATGTAGAGTGCAGTGGCATACAGTGCAGTTTCATAGAGTAGCTTGGAGGGGATAGAGTGGCACTGTGTGGAGTGGAGTGCCGTAGAGTGGAGTGGCACAGAGTAGTGTACAGTGGAGTGGAGTAGAATGGAGTGGTTCAGGGTAGAGTGCAGTGGTGCAGAGTAGATTAGAGTGGCATAGGGCCTCATTCCAACCCTGGCGGTCTATGACCGCCAGGGTGGAGGTCGCCGGAAGCACCGCCAACAGGCTGGCGGTGCTTCCTTTGGCATTCTGACCGCGGCTGTAAAGCCGCGGTCGCCCAGCCGGGTCCGGCGGTTTCCCGCCGGATTACCCCCGGCTGGGAGAATCCTCCATGGCGGATGGGGATTCCGACCCCCTTCCCGCCAGCCTGTTTCTGGCGGTTTTCACCGCCAGAAACAGGATGGCGGGAACGGGTGTCGTGGGGCCCCTGGGGGCCCCTGCACTGCCCATGCCACTGGCATGAGCAGTGCAGGGGTCCCCTAACAGGGCCCCAGCATGATTTTCACTGTCTGCATAGCAGACAGTGAAAATCGCGACGGGTGCAACTGCACCCGTCGCACCCCTGCAACACCACCATTCGGAGCCGGCTTCTGTGTTGCAGGGCCTTTCCCGCTGGGCCGGCGGGTGCTCCCTTGGCGGTTGCCCGCCGGCCCAGCGGGAAAGTCTGAATGGCCTCCGCGGGCAATTGGCGGTTTCCGCTTGGCGGGCGGCGCCTGCCGCCCGCCAATATTGGAATGACCCCCATAGAGTGGAGTCATATGGCATAGAGTGCAGAGTGGAGTGGCCTTGAGTGGAGTATTGTAAAGTGCTGTGGCATAGAGTAGAGTGACGTAGAGTGCATTGGCATAGAGTAGAGAGGTATAGAGTGGAGTGGCATATAGTGCAGTGGCATAAATTGGAGTGGTGCAATGTCATAGACTGGGGTAGAGTTTCACTGTGTGGAGTGGAGTGGCATAGAGTGGGGTTGTGTAGAGTGGCATACAGTGGAGTGAAGTGATATGGCATAGAGTTGAGTGGATTGCCGTAGAGTGGTGTAGAGTAGCATAGAGTGGAGCAGCATAGAGTGGAGGCATAGAATGCAGTGGCGTACAATGCAGCAGCATTTGATGCTGTTGCATAGTTTGCGATAGTGTAGAGTTGAGTGGTCTAGAGTGCAGTGGAGTATAGTACAGTGGTGCAGACTGGAGTGGTGCAAAGTAGAGTGCAGTAGTGCAGAGTAGAGTGGCGTTAAGTGGTGTGGGGTAGAATGGTGTAAAGTGGCATAGAGTGCAGTGGCATATACCAATGCAGAGAAGAGTGGCATAGAGTGCAGTGGTGTAGAGTAGAGTGGTTCAGAGTAGAGTCCAGTGGCATAAAGTGTAGAAGTATAGAGTGCAGTAGAATGGCACAGAGTGAAGTGGCAAAGTGCAGTGGCATGGAGAGCACTGGTGCAGAGTACAGATGTATAGAATTCAGTGTCGTACATTGCAGTGTTGTTGAGTAGAGTGGCGTAGACTGCAGTGTCGCCGAGTAGAGTGGTGCAGAGAATATTGGTGCAGAGTAGAATAGAGTTGTGTAGAGTGCAAAGAAGTAAAGTGGTGTGCAATGGCCTAAAGTGGAGTGTTGCAGAGTAGATTATAGTGCCATAGAGTGCAGTGCTGCAGAGTAGTTTGGCATGCACTGTACTGGCTTGGAGTGGAGTGGAGTGCAGTGATGCTGCATAGATTGCAGTGGCATAGAGTGCAGGGTGTGTAGAGTGGAATGGCACAGAGTGGAGTGGCATAAAGATTATTTCAGAATAGATTGAAGTGTCATAAAGTGGAGTGGTGCAGGGTAGAGTGGTGCAGAGTGCCGTAGTGCAGAGTATATTAGAACAATGGAAAATGGATTGGTGTAGAGCGAAGTGGCACAAAGTAGAGTGCATTGGCGTAGATTGGAGTGGCACTGAGTGCACTGGTGCCGAGTTTAGTGCATTGGCATAGAGTATAGTGGTGCAGAGTAGAGAGGCATAGATCAAGGTAGCATAGAGTGTAGTGGAGTAGAGTGGATTGGTGCACAGTAGAGCGATATAGAGTTCAGTGACATGGAGTGACGTGGAGTGGCATAAAGTCGAGTGGTGCAGCGTGGAGTGCTGAGGCGTGGCATGGTGCAGAGTAGAGTGCAGTGGCGTGAAATAGAGTATGCATGGTGTGGTAACGCAATGCCATTGCAGACAACACATTTTCAATTAAAATGACCATAACAGTTGCACAGACATACAGTTGTACTGATAAAGGTATACATCCAACAAATGCTATCATATGGAAATGTAATTGTCTAGTGTAATGATGTGCTTTGGTCGTAATAAAAGATGTTTCTACCACACTTCAGAATAACATTAAAAAGTGCTTTGTTTGTGCTTTCCTAATTCTCATATATACAGAATTATCTGCACAGTTAATTTACTGACATAAATTTTTCTTGCGTGCTATAAAAAAACATTACTGTCACATTGATCCTCTCACTTTGAAGTAAGAGAAAGAAAAGTAAAGAACAATTTCCCTCAAGAAACAGAACCTGACATTTGACCTCTGTCATTTGAAAGGCCAGAACATGTGACAAGATAAGAACAAGATTTAAAGTCCTTCTTACAGAAAGTGAGCACTGTGGAGGAATAAAGTAAACAAGGTATACTCGATGGGAGGGATGAATGCAAGCTGGACAGCCTAAAACAAAGCCAGCAAACAGAAAGCAGGCAAATTTAAGATACAAACCACAAAGCCAATGGTAAGTAATCGACCGAATGCATTCCTGGTGAAGTTTTCAAAGGTCCCGAGAACAGATCTGTATTTTATGTAGATAGCTGAGTGTATTGGTAAACTCAGCACTTTAAGGATAAATAATGAAATGTATGTGAGAGAGGGGGTATGGAGAGATGAGGGATGCTTTTGCAGGATGATAGTGAAGGAATCTGAGAAGGAGGTCATGGGGGGGGGGGGGGGTCCAAAAAAGAATGTTGTACTGGGCGCCACCAGTGCTAAAGGCGGCCCCCCCTTGTGACAGAACTCAGCGTCTCGTAAGGCAGACTGTAAAGCGCATTAATCTATCCAGTTACCTGTAGGCACTAAATTAACTTAAGTATACTAAAAGCGATGGATTGAATGCTTTAATTAATCTTGGACACTGGTGCTTACTTTGGGCTGTATCTCACGCTATCATAATTTTTAACAACATGCCACCTCAGTTTGGACTCAGCCATATGTAGATCAATCTAGACCCTGCCCCAATGGGAACAGTCCTCCATGAACAGGAATACAAACAACCTAGGACTGGTGTCACCCTAGTTAGGGCTCATTAGCCAGATATATCTTGCTTCACAAGGCCCACTTCTGGACATAACTGTCTCACTTAGGGCAACACACTAAAGTATACAAAAAAGTGATGAATGGACTACTTCAATTAGTCTATGATGGATGGAATACCTAAGTTGATCTCAGCAACTGATAATTTCTTGGGCCACATGCCAGTCCATCATTATTTTGCACACCATGTCATGTATTTTTTTATTTGTCACCGAATGTGGCATCAGCAAAAGAAGACTTGGTCCAACACCTGAAGAAAATTGGGGCTCTGAAAGTCGGTGACTGAAGGTCATGAAGAGCATAGGGCCAGATGTAGCAAAGGTTTTTACCCATTCTGTGTCTATGGGAAAAAGTGTTCGTACATATGGCCCATAGTGTGCAAGATGCACAACCATAAGACCAATAGACTGCAGAGAATGACAGAGAAACAGTGAGGAAAGAGGCTTTGGAGGACACCTGATGGGCTTCTGTGGCCAGACTGGGGATGTGGGTGGGGGTGGACTACAAATGGTTACATGCTCATAAGAAACAAGATGTATACATGGTGAACTGCACCATCCTTGGCCAGTCATTCTTCTGCTGCACCAATGCTCCACATAACCTAATGCCCTTAGTCACAGAGCTCCCCCACTGCTGTCCATGGGTTGGGGCCAAGGCTGCCATGCACACACAATTATGTTTTGGTTTTACAACAAGAGGTAGCAAAACAAGGGCAAGGCAAGGACAGGGAGAAGAAAACAATTTAGTTGATTGTTGCGCTTTATAAATGTACTTGATGATTGAGAAGAAGCAAATTACTCCCTTGAGGAGACTGAGGGCAGACCAAATTGCCAATCTGTAATGACCATTCAAGTTAACCTTGATTATTGTAAATACTTGTATTTCCCAAACGAAAGACAATAGTTCTGGAGTTGCAGACACAACCCAGATGTAGCCCTTTTGCATGAACCTGACTGCACCAGGGCCAATTTCGAATGAGACAAGCTCCACCCAAACCCATTCTGATCTTCTGCAGCTACAAAGCCCGAAGGCATGGCCTTTCATAATAAAGCACATGGGTTAAGGGGAGCAAGGGGTTGACTATCAGCATTCATCACAAGACATATATATTCCTTTATCTTTACATTAACTTCATGACCTAATTTTGGGGCAGCTTGAAGACTCAAAGAGCAAACTGATACTCAGAGGTGACTTCAATTTAGTTTGGGATTGTGAAACCAAACACTTCCAAGGGGCCAAAGAGGGGAAACTGAGGGGCATATTTATACTCTGTTTGCACCGAATTAGTGTCATTTTTTTTCACTCAAATTCGGTGCAAAACTAACTCCATATTTATACTTTGGTGCTAGACCCCTCTAGCACCAAATTTATGGAGTTAAAGTCATTTTTTTTAAGTGGAGACCTACCTTGCCTTAATGAGATGCAAGGTAGGCGTTCCCATGCAAAAAATGACTCTATCGCCTTAATGCCATATTTAAGGGCATATTTATACTCTGCGGCATATTTATACTCTGTTTGCACCGAATTAGCGTCATTTTCTTGACTCTAATTCGGTGCAAATCGATTTCCATATTTATACTTTGGTGCTAGACCCGTCTAGCACCAAGACCCTGATTTTTACTTTTTTTGCGCCGCATTAATGTAATTTTTTGACACAAAAGTGGTGCCAACGTACAAAATATTGGCCCTTATTTATACTTTTTGCTGCAAAAGTGCACTAACTAAGTTTTACACTAAAAAGTTTAGCACCGGCTTGCACCATTTCTGTGCACCAGCCAGGCACCATATTTATGGAATGGTGCAAGCCTGTGCAAAGGGTAGGCTAGAGTAAAAAAATAAATGACTTTAGTCGGGTGGGGATGGCAGTATAGAAGAAGAGGGTTAAGCACCAAAAAATTACTTTAGGCAGGTTAGAGTAAAAAAAAATGACTCTAACCATATTAGCGTCATTTTATGGTGCTAAACCTACCATGCCACATGACTCCTGCCTTAGAAAAGGCATGAGTCCTGCCCACCACCCCAATGGCCAGCACAGACAGGGGTCCCCTGGGCATGGCCATTTCACCCTGTGCCATGTAGGGGGCCCATTTCAGGGCCCCCTATGGCACTTTCAAAAATAAAATGCAATCTTACCTGTACTTACCTGGGATGGGGTCCCCATCCTCCACAGTCCCTCTGGTGTGGGTGGGGGTGCCCCTGGGGCCTGGGGAGAGAACCTGTGGGCTTATTCCATGTTGTTCCATCATGGAAATAGGTCCACAGGTCCCCTAACCCCTGCCCTGACCCAGGCTTTAAAAAATGGGGCAAAGCAAGCTTTGCCCCATTTTTTGACCCCTCCTCCCTCCCTTGCACCATTTTTTCATGGGAGTATAAATATGGCGTTAAGGCCATAGAGTCATTTTTTTCACGGGAACGCCTACCTTGCATCTCATTAAGGCAAGGTAGGTTTCCACTTCCAAAAAATGACTTTAGCTCCATAAATTTGGCGCTAGACGGGTCTAGCAACAAAGTATAAATATGGAGTTAGTTTTGCACTGAATTAGAGTAAAAACAAAATGATGCTAATTCTGTGCAAACAGCGTATAAATATGCCCCTTAGCATCAGAAAATGATGCTAATCTGGTTAGAGTTATTTATTTTGACTCAAACCTGCCTAACGTAATTTTTTTTTAAGCTAGACTACCCTTTGCACCCGCTTGCACCACTCCATAAATATGGTGCCCAGCTGGTGCTAAAAAAATGGTGCAAGCTGGTGCAAAACTGCGTTAGTGCAGCTTTGCACCAAAAAGTATAAATAAGGCCCTGAATCTTGTGGACACCTGAAAATACCTCCAACCTGAGAGAGACCACCTCTCCTACTCCCATGCCCAGACTACTTAATCACACACAGTCTACCTATTTATCTCTCAGTACCTAATGCATTCTTTCTCCAGTATTGCTATCTTCATTTCCAATCATGCCCATTACATTAAGACCATCAGGAACACGACACTGGAGGCTACAGTGTCGTAAGGACTCTCATATCTCTACAAGACTGCTGGATTACGGGCGGCAGCGCCTCTGCTTATAGGCAACTGAGTCACTCCTACACCAGTTGGTAGCTGTCAGCCCAATCCTTCCGGCTCTCTAGAAGCACCTCAGCAAAACCCAAAATAGTAAAGATGATTTCTGGCAGCCTAGCCCATGGACTCTGAAAACTCAGGGAAATCACGGTGGAACAATTCTTACCCTTTTCTCTTGTTATCAGTAAGTCTCTTACACACACAGGCAAGAAAGAAGATGCAGGATAGTTTTCATTACATTTATTGAATAGACTGAAATCTGCGATGAAATGCATAAGCTGCAATGATTAGGATAATGTTATGTTATGTTAATTGAACGTATAAAGCGCCTAACTACGCGAAAGCCTCGCAGTGCTAAAAGGACAACAACACAAGCTATAAGGAGGGGAGAGGAAGGCCTAAATAAGCCAGGTTTTGATTATCTTTCGAAAATCAAGTTCATGGCTAATTAGTCGGATGCTGAGAGGAAGGGAATTCCACAGTTTGGCCCCCAAGTATCCCATCGTGGTGCCGCCACATCTGGCTTTTTAAATTTTAGGTAGTATAGCCAATGCTGTTGCGGCGGATCTAAGGACTCTATTGGGCTTATAAAAAGTAGCCAGGGTTTTTAACAAATGAGGTCCCCTATTATGTAGTGATCTATGAATGAAGCATAAGGTTTTACATTTTATACATTGCTCCACAGGAACCCAGGGAAGAGCGGCCAAGGCCGGTTTTGCAGAGGCATCCCTTGGGATGTCTAGTAAGAGGCGTGCCACGGCATTCTGGACCACCGGTAATTTCCTAATCACAAATTTGGGGGAACCAAGAAACAGACTATTACCATAGTCAAGTTTTGACATGATAATTGTCTGAACAGTAAGCTTTTTCGCAAGAGGAGGGAGTATTCCGAAAACCTTTATTTATAGTCTTAGTGATCCAAAGCAGGCGCCCAAGATTTTCTTGGCGTGATGTTCTAGGGTGAGATGGGGATCTAATCAGATTCCTAGGCCCATATTTATACTTTTTTAGGGCCGCATTTGCATCGTTTTTTGACGCAAAAATGGCGCAAACTTACAAAATACTATTTTGCGTCAAAAAATGGCGCAAATGCGGCGCTAAAAAAGTATAAATATGGGCCCTAGACTTTTAATGTACTTCTTAGGGGGAGGCAACTCCCACAAAAGGCAAGGAAGTAGGGGATTGTTAACTGGATCAGAGTGGTGGCCTAAGCTCATTATTTCTGTTTTGTCCCGATTACATTGGAGCACCCTATTTGTCACCCAACCTGATTCTGCCCGTAAACAAGAAGACAGTGAAGATCCTATTGACCTTCCATTTGTGGAGAATGAGACCACTAGGTGGGTGTCATCTGCATAGGAGACCAGTGAAAGTCCAAAAGACTCCACCAGCTCCGTCAGGGGGGGCATGTATATATTAAATAGCATAGGGCTAAGTGACGATCCCTGTGGCACCCCACAGCTCCAGTAGAACCTATCAGAAAAATACGATCAGTCCAGAACCTGGAATGTCCTGTCCTCAAGAAACAAAGTGAGCCAACTGAGTGCTAAACCTTTAATTCCAAAATCCCTCATCCTATGGGCAAGCAGATGGTGATCCACTGTGTCGAACGCAGCACTCAAGTCAAGGAGTATAACAGCTGTCATCTGGCCCTGATCCATCTGCTTTCTTGCATCTTTCATAACAGCTATCCCTGCTGACTCGGTCCTGGGAAGAGGCCTGAACCCCATCTGGGTGGGATGGAGGATATTGTTACCTTCCAAGAACATAGATAATTGGGAGTTGATGTCTTTATCCAGTAATTTAGCCATTACGGGAAGTAATGATATGGGCCTATAGTTTTTAGGATCCATGGCGTCCAAGTTATATTTCTTTAATAAGGGCTTAACTATGGCATGTTTCCACTGTTCAGGGACAATACCTCTGGCAAGGGAGGAGTTCAGTAACTCCGTTAGAACCGGGACAATAGCCGGAGCCCCAAGAGATAATACAAAAGGGGGGGCTGGATCAAGAGGGGAGCCTGACTTCAATGCAGTAAGGAGAGAGACAGTCAGGTCGTGAGAAAGAGGGGGGAAATGTGGCATGCTAGCTTTACTGGTCTGAGACTGTTTAGCCTGAGCCTCCAGCTTGGCCTTCTCCCTTGAGAGATTTGAGTGAATTACACTAATTTTTTGTTGAAAGAACCTGGCTAGATTGTTACTGTGTTCTTCTGAGACTTCAACTAGGTTCCCCTCTAAAGGAGGGTGAAGGATTTCTTTAAGCACCTGAAGAACCTCTTTAGGGGAGCCAGAGGCCTGTACGATTCTACTAGAGTAATGTGCACCTTGTGCAGATCTTATTTCTGCATGATAAAGTATGATTGACTTCCTATATTCCTCCCTAGTCACCGGGTCTAAAGATTTCCTCCACTTTCTTTCAAGACCTCTGCACTTTCTTTTGAGCAATAACAAATGAGGGGTAAACCACTGACCGCCAACTTTCCGACGTGACTGGGTTATTGTCCTGTGTGGGAGAAAGGTGTCTAGACAGCCAGTAATCCAGTCATTGAATGGATCAGTATTTATCTCGTTTTCCTTGAAAAAGAAGATTTTTCGGCTATGCAGCAGCCTGATCCATTCCCCTGTATTGAGGTTATACCAACGCCTGCAGGACCAAACTGTGGGCTAGAAATGGCTAGATTTAGTGGAATTAGGTAATGATCAGACCATACCAGAGGAAGTGGAGAACTAGAGGATAAAGCAGCTCGATTACTGAAGACGAGTTCAATGGTATGTCCCTTTTCATGTGTGGGCCCTTTAATCAACTGTCTTAAACCAAGGGCTTCCATGTCCGACAGAAGGCGTCGGGCCGGTGTCTGATGTAAATTGTTTAACTGAATATTAAAATCGCCTAGGATGGTCATATTGGGTCTGTTACATAATAAATCGGTAAGTTGGTCGGGGAGAGAATTTAAGAAATTATCTGCTGGTCCCAGAGGCTGGTAAAGCAAAACTCCTGCGAAAGTAAAATGAGGATTAAGGGTAGCAGAGAAAGACATAATTTCGCAGTCTGTTAACTGAAGAGGGCGAAAAGTAAGCTAGAGGTCTTCTTTATAGATGATGGCGACTCCGCCCCCTTTTGAGGTAGTTCTATCCATTCTTGCTATTAGATAGCCTGGGGGTAATTCCAAGGCTATGTCAGGACATGACCCCTCATGCAGCCATGTCGCAGTGAGAAACAAGGCTGCAGGAGCGGCATCGCTTAGCAAGAGATTTATGTCTAGTTTATGTGCTGACAATGTTCAACAGTTTGCCAGCAACAGAGTTGTATGGAGGTTAGCCTCAAAAGGAGAAGTTGGTCCCTTGTAATGAAGGGCCCATTGACATACAGAGCATGACCACATACTATTCCTCAGATCGGGACATACCTGACAAACTTCGGGTGTGGATGGTCTGAGATTCAGAAGAGCCTCCGAGGAATAGACTGGGCCCATGGTCCTGACCGGGACAGGGGAACTGGCCCCTGGGGCCAGACAGGCGCAGACGGGCCTGCCTTAGACGCCCGCTGCGTGACCACAGCATCGCACGTTTTATCAGGGTCTAGGCTGGGAACTTCTACCAGCTAGACCGCTGACCCTGCAAGGTGGCAGCCGTCTGCTGTACCGAGGCCCTAAGGAAAAATGGCAGCCGTGCTCTTACTGGTCGGCCTGGACTGCTAAAGTGAAACAACCCACTCCCAGGTAGGTGAGTGGAAAAGGGGGAAGGGGGAAGAGAGGAGGGGGAGGTGGGAGCCTCAAAAGGATATTTGACCTCCCATAGTAACAGCTGACTGGCCACTGTTAGAAATAGGGTCTCTAGTATGCAGTCGATTTGCACCCTGTCCAAGTAGGGACCCTCACTCTAGTCAGGATAAGGGAGCTACCCGCTCAGATAACCCCTGCTCACCCTCTTTGTAGCTTGGCACAAGCAATCAGGCTTATCTCGGAAGCAATGTGTTAACCATTTGCACATAACACACAGTAATACAATGAAAACACTACAAAAGGACACCACAACAATTTTAGAAAAACAGCCAATATTTATCTATATAAAACAAGACTAAATACAATAAAAATCCAACATACAGTAATAAAGATATGAATTATGCAAGAATTACTTAAAAATACAGTTTCTTGAAGTCAATAGCTCCACCAGGGCTATCACGGCGTTGTGATCCACAAAGCCAACAGTTCAGGCCGGCCGCTGTGTCGCGGGCCAGCTACATTTTTGGGGAGACCCGCAAACAGTACCTTGGAATTGCAGAGCGTTGTGATCCTCGCGATGAGATACAGACAGTGGCATTACTGGCGTCGCTGTGTTGGTTCCGGAGTTGGTGCGGGGGTCGTCAGGCCCTTGAAGCCACATGCGTTGTGGATCCAACTCTGGGCTGATGAAGTCAGGAGCGCTGGCGTGGATGGTGTTTGGGGTGCAGTGCGAAGTGGCACAATGCGACGTGCGGTGCCCACAGGTCACGGTGCAGGCAGCAGCTCTGTGACGGCGTCCAATGGCATCAGTGAGACTCGGGCTGCGGTGTGAAGCAGGATGGTGCAACGTGCGATGTCACCAGGTCACAGTGCAGGCGGCGGTGCCATTGTTGCTGAAGTGATGTCGGCAGTAGGCCCAAGTAGGCGGTGCGGAACGGGCTCCGACAGTGCCACAGGTCAGGGTGCGCACAGGAACGTCTGTTGACGACACCGGAGTTGATAGTGCTGGTGTCGGTGGGCCGGGGCTGTGGTGCGGGACGGGAGGGTGCTTTGTGTACCTCACAAGCAGTGTCCACAGGCCACGGTGCAGACAGCTACACTGGTTTCAGCAGGAATGTCATCATCAGGGATGCCCAGGCTGCAGTGTGAGCAAGGCGATGCCAGAGTGCGGGGCCCACAGGTCACAGTGCATGCAGCGGCTTGGTAGCGCCATCAGATGGTGGCATCAATGAGACCAGGGTTGAGATGCGATGTGGGCCAATGCAACTCCATGCGGCGTTGGCAGGCCATGGTGCAGGCCAGCGGCATCATTGGCAGCGCCGCAGTGGTTTTTCTTCTTGAACAGCACAAAAAACACAGTTCCCAGTGCTGTAGGCAGATGAAACTGAAGTATTTGGGTTCCCTGAGACTTCCAACAGGAGGCAACCTGTACTCCAAGCCCTTGGAGAACTTTCTCAAGCAGGATACCCAGCAAAGTTCACCCTTTGCTCTCTTTTAAGGCAGAAGCAGCAACTGTAGGCCAACCCAGCAAAATACACACAGCAAAGGGGCAGTACTCCTCCTCCAGCTCTTCTCCTTGGCAGAGGTTCTTCTTGTTCCAGAAAGATTCTAAAAGTCTGGGGTTTTGGGTCTACAAAGGAAAGTCTCTGTTGTTGATAAGATCCTGCCTTGCCCAGGCCAGGCCCCAGATACACCAGGAGGTTGGAGACCGCATTGTGTGAGGGCAGGCACAGTCCTTTCAGGTGTAAGTGACCACTCCTCCCTACACTCTAGCTCAAATGTGTCATCAGGATATGCAGGCTACAACCAGATCACTTTGTGTCACTGTCTAGAGGAGAGGTGCAAATAGTCCAACTGTCAAACTGACCCAGACAGGGAATCCACAAACAGGCAGAGTCACAAAATGGTTTAAATGCACTTGCACTTTAGCACTGATTAGCGGTGGTAAAGTGCGAAGAGACCAAAAAACAGAATCCAGTATACCATAAAAACAAGAGGTCTTTTATTTGGGGGGGGGGGGGGGGCCAGGGTAGTGTGAGAGAAGGCCACTTTTTGCCTGATGTTGATTTGTCCTAGACGTTGTAGTGCCCAGGACCCTTGCTAACCAGGTTCCCAGGGCCAAAGCTCTTTCCCTGAATTTGCTGTGATGCTTTGCACAATTGGATACACTCTTACCTATCACTGTAAGACCCTAGTAAGTGGGAACCCCAGTACCCAGGCCATGGGATAGTATGAGTAGGCCCCTGATGGCAGCAGCACTGATTGTGCCACCCTTTCGGGCCCTGCACCCAGATGTACTGGGGCAAACCTAAAAAGGCAAACTCGACAAGGTACACTCCCTGTGTGTCCTGTCCACCCTACACTGCATATGATAGGGTAAGTCAATCCTCTGGTAGGCCTTAGAGCCCTAAGGCAGAGTGCACCATACTATATGTGAGGGCATAACTGCATGAGCAATATGCCCCCACTGTGTTCTTACCAAACCTGGGACATAGTGAGTGAACGGAGCAGCCATTTTAAGTGCATGTACTGGACACAGGCCAAACACGGGTTCCCCAGCTACATGATGGCCACTCTGCACCCTGGATTGTTTGGTATCTTAACTTAAACTTAAACTTTACTTTATTTCGGCTGGAAGCCATAAAAGTAGACAATACAAAAACGTAACAAGATTGTACAACATGTCAGTTATAAGAAAGAGGAAAATGACAAATAGATGACACAATTTACTTTTGGTATCAAACAGCTCAGGATTTCAAATCCAAACTGGTACCAGTATTGGATTTAACTCCAAAAGTACCCAGGGATCACCACAGAGGTGCCCCCTGCAACAGCTAACCTAACTGGCCAAGTTGATGACTGGTTCCATCCAGCCTGCCAATTCCAGACAGCCAACATACAAACCTGGGGGAGAGCCATGGCTGTCTGGTTTGTAAAACAATGCCCATCCTGGGTGGAGGAGCTAAACTCAAGCCCCCAGGCCTGCTGCTAGCAGCACATGGCTTCCCCCTTTGTCCACCATCACTTTTGGTGGGAGCAAAGGCGGGAAACCACACAAAGGGTATGAGGAGATGTTTCACTTAGCATGCACCACCACTAGTGGCTTGCAGGCGAAGTGGACTCCCATTTTATTTTCCTCCACGTTGGATAGCAGGAAAATATCCGATGAGGTTTAGGGAAGTGACCCTTTCCACAGGAAGTGGTCATTGTAGTGGGTGTAGCCACCCAAGGTTAAGTGTCCCATTGGACACTACCAGGTTTCCCCTAAAACACCCATTAAATTCAGGGGCATATTTATACTCCGTCTGCACAGAACGTGCGTCAAACATTTTGACGCACATTCGGCGCAAACCTTGCCCCATTTTAAACTTTGACGCCCAAGCCCACGGACGTCAAAATCCCGCTGTGTGCGTAATTTTCTGGATGCAGGAAACCGCCTTGCGTTAATCATATGCAAGGTAGGCGTTCCCATCCAAAAAATTACTTAAACGGGCGAGCGTCATATTTATGCTTCTGGGAACAAATGCTGCACGGCCGGGAGGCGGAGGCGGAAAATGACTCACAGCCCGATTTGCGTAAAAAATTAACACCTGGGTCAGGGCAGGCATTAAAATGGGGCAAACACACCTGTATTTAATCAGAACACACAGAAGCAACAGCAGAGCAGCCAAAGGGAGACAAGGAGGTGCTTCTCATCCAGCGTGCACGCAGACGCAGAGCCCAGCAGAAACAACAGCAGCTACCACAACAGCAGCAGGGACCCCAAAGGCAGCGCAGAAGGCAGGAGAGGATATTCCGCACCAGAACAACCCTTCATGGCCTCAGGGAACATGACATCATCCAGAGGTACAGGTTGAATTGGCAGGCCATTCAGCAGCTGCTGGTCAACATAGAGCCAAAGTTGGCACCCACCTTGCTGACAGCCCGCACCATCCCAACAGAAACCAAGCTGCTAGCTGTACTTCACATGTTGGCAAGTGGCTCCTTTCAAAGCACTGGCGCCCTGGTTGCCGGAATATCACAGCCATCATTCTCTGCCTTCTTGCCCAAAGTACTGGATGCCATCATTGGACTCACACCCGCCACATCTGCTTCCCAAACACACTGCAGAAGCAGCAGGAGACAAAACAGGGGTTTTACCTCATCAATGGATTCCCACACGTCCTTGGTGCCATCGACTGCAGACATGTACGCCTTGTGCCACCTGCTGCAACTGAACACCTCTACTGCAACAGGAAGCACACACACTCCATAAATGTGAAGGCCATTGTGGATCACCAAGGATTGTTCACTAACATCGTGGCAGAGTGCCCTGGGAGTGTCCATGACTCATTCATCTTCCATCACTCTACCATCAATCAACACTTCCAGGATGGACGATATGGCAATGGACTACTTGTCGGTAAGTACAGAAACCTACTTATATACACACTGCACAGCAACCCTCTAGGACACACAACACATACACCACAACAGCAACATGTGGACAGGAACACACTGAGGTTGTGGCATCGCTAGCAATGTTTGATAGGTCTGCAGTGAACCTGTCACACATCTGAAATTAATGTACAGTCAAATGTTAAAACGTCAATGATCACAACGTATGGAGAGGTTTGGCTAATTGTCACCTTGCAAAATGTAAGCATCTCACTGATGTCTAAATTAATCCATTGCATAAGTCTAAAGGTATGGGATGTCCAGGGTGCATAGATGCCAACATGTTACCACCACTGTCAATTTTAATCTGTGTATGGAACTATCATCTCACCCCCAGTGAAGACACAGGGACACCTGTATCACAAGTCACAATGCTAGGGAGTGCACACTGTACAGCAAATACCCAAACATACTGCTGACAACCGGTCAGCAGGCAAACACTCGTTCAGCCAAGGAAACAACACAATGCAGATGGTACATCCTACAAACCTATGAAGGAACACAATAACACAAAAGAGTCACAGACAACACAAGACAGCTACTGCCATGCAAGGTGATAACAATGGGGTAAGCTACATCAACATGATCCCATTCATTTTCTTTTTCAGCTGATCAGGGGTGTGGGATTCAGCCATGGATAATGACACCATTTGGCAACCCAAGCACTGCAGCAGAGCGTGCCTACAATGAGGCACATAGGGAGGACACGCACCATAGTGGAGAGGACCTTCGGCATCCTCAAGTCGAGATTTGGGTGCCTCAACATCACTGGTGGCAGCCTCCTATATTCACCGGAAATGGTCTGTAAGATTATTTTAACATGTGCCATCCTGCACATTTGCATACGAAGGAACATTCCCCTCCTAGAACCAGAGCCACAAATGCCTGAAGAAGAGGAAGAGGAGGATGCTGGCCTGCAACATGAGGGGGAACAACAAAACACAGCTGCTGGATTGTGTAGGCGTCAACATATTGTGAACAATTTCTTTTAAAACAACTCACCATCACCACTGTATTAACTAATGTAAATAAACACGGATAATAATCACCATATAATGGTCTGGCTAATCATTTTTGCTCACCTTTATCTCTAACTATCAGAATAACAGTGTAGCCTCATGGAGCATTGCTGACATACCGATCAGGACACAGAAATGTCCAAAGCAATTGTGATGCATATTATACAGTAGTCACATACACACACACTGTAAATGAAATATATCCTGTACATTTCACCTTTGAAGGGCAATAGCAGAGGACCACACCTATTTTACACATACATGTTGGCAACATGGTTCATTGCAGCATATGGCACACAACAAAGACACCATCAGTCTATAAGGGAAAAAAATGCCTCATACATGAGGCAGTGGATGTGCTATTGCATTGGTAACAGGAATGTATGTCCAGACCCTTGACAGCAGTAAGTCGTACAGCACCTATCTTTGCAAGGACTATCTGTGACTAGAGTTCCATAGAAGCAGAACATAGACAGCACAAGTACCACACCTATGACAAGCATTGTGCACATGACATTCCATGTACATGTCAGCCCATTTCCTAACTCCTGACACACCCATGCTCCTGGTCTCAACCCACCTGTCTGAAGAGATCCTCCCTCCTCTACACACAGACTAACAATAGTAATCCAGTGTGCTACTCCCTTTCCTATGGTATGCCATTGTCATAGTACATCTGACTGCATGGACGTCAGGTCAATTAATACACTGGCTTGTAGTTTCTAAGCCATGTTATCACCTGTAGATTGCATCCCGTGTGAAAGGTACTGTTGGCCATTTGAACTCGAATCTCACCTACAGGACTTGTGAGAAACTGATGCATGCACACCACCCATTTGAACATGCACTGCCCCTGCAGATGCTTGGAACAGCATAGAAGTTGCCATTTTGTCAATAAACTGTTATGCATTGCTAGTAATTAAGCTGTGTAACACAGCCCTTGGGTTTATGTGTCACCTTCCAAAATACAGGCAAACACAGTTTCCCATGTCAACTGTCTTGTTCTTCCTCCGACCAGTCTTAGTCAGACCACCAAGTATGTACCTTGTGAAATTGCTGGATCCTGATTGACCCTGCATCCTGTCAGCCAGACTGGCACCTGTCTGTGCGTCACCCAAAAGGTTCCTTGTGGCTACATATGTACCACACTTGCTTTACAAAATCTCAGATTCCTCAGGGGTTATTTTGTCAGGTGCTTCCTCCATGCATACCCAAATACATTGTATAGCATAATCTGCTTTTTAATTGCACCATATTTTTAAAATTGTCTTGGAGTACCAAAATCATGGCCTATCCCTTGTCTGGGTCTCATATATGCATGAACGACAAAGTGTGACAGTGTACCAGGGCCGTATGCAGGGATTGTGTATCGTGCCTCCAGCAGAACCAGCTACCTCTGATAATGTGCATGAAAAGTCCATACATGTTAGGACCCTGACAGTTCACATGCTGAATCACATTGCTCACAACATATTGATGGGCTGTGCGTGCTGAATAGCTGCAAGATTAATCAACACAGAGGCTATGATGTTCCCAGATGCAGTGGGAACTTTACAGGCCAACCTGTGTACAAATGTTGTTATGACACCTGCTGGAACATGACTCCTGAGATATCATCTCACTCAGCACACCAAGGTTGCCCTGTTGACAGTCTCATAAAACATCTGCAGTGACAGGGTGGGACCATCCCCATGTAGGTTCTCATGTCCTCATCCACTTTACTTCCATTGATTTAAGAAGGATACTCAGTAGATACAGGAATAGCCGCCACTGACTCATGATGAGACCTGGACGTAACTGTGACAACATATACCCCTAAAAATATACAGGATCAACATTGCACCACACACATGAACCAGACACCTCTGTGCAATTGATCACTGGAAATATGTGGCCACGTGCTGCTTGGTCTGCTGGTCTGCCACTGCCACAGGAGAGTTATGGGTCTGTCATATGACCACAACTGTGGTGTGATATTACAGTTGTGGTTCACCTTTGGTTGTCTGTGCCAATAACATGGTACCCACTTTGTCTGTACATGCGCCTGACTCACAGTGGGTTCACCAACAAGTGCTTAGAAAGCAGTTTCCAAATTTCCAGGACATGGGATGGGCAACTTTTGGACCATAGACATGAACAAGCGTCTGCCATCTATCCGGTGCATGCTTTGTCATTTGTGGTGTCTACGTCACCCAAAATCTTGGAAGTGCACACAACAGCTGTTGCTACATGTATGACTAACACATGTCCTCTCTCATTTCCACACTGACTTGCATCTAAGGTTTGGACACATTGACTTCACATACATCCAAGCATATTTTCACTAATGCATCTTGTGATGCACACACACACTGGGTCAACAACTACATTAGTAGCCAATGCACACACTTTGAGCCATACGCATTGAGGTATTGTACTTATGTGCATCACACTGCTATCCTCTCCTGACGCCAAACATGCCCAATTTGTGCAGTACATATATGTAGGCCACACATATGCCCATCTAGTGGGTCAGCCAAGAGTGAAAATCCTGTTAAGGAAGTAGCGGATCATGGTCCGCAGCAGTATGATGTCTCACATGTGACCATACACCGTCAAAACCAAAGTGGGTGCAATCAGCCTATATCAGTTGTGTCACAAATGTAACATTACATTAAAATGGCAAAATGACCCAAACCCAGTTAATGCCCTGAAATGTTGACGCATATGCGTCAAAAAAATGACGCTTATGCCCGAAACACGACGCATTATGCCCTTAAAAGTGTAAGACTATTTCCAAATATATGGATGCGGGCTAATTTTTACCCCTGTGCGTCGAAAAAAATGACGCACATACTGTATGCGTCAAAAAAGTATGACGCATAACGATAAAAACTGTGCCCATTTTATGCAGGAAGTAATGTAATATGATATCCTGTTTACAGATTATGTACAGTGGGGGTACTTTCACTTTCACTTTGCAGTCTGTGATTCTTCTAGACTGTGTGGCTGTGTTCTGAGTTTTGTCCAGTGAAATTGTGCTTTTGTCTCCTGTGTAGTCCATTATTTGTTAGTTTGTGAATTAAATATTGTTGTTGTATACTGTCTGAGTGTTTATTGTGTACTATTGTCCAGTATTGTATTGTCTTTGTTGTTTGTGGGAGTCTGTTGTGGGTAGTGATAGTTTGGGGATAGTTGGGCTCTTTTAGTTGTTAAGTTTACTTTTTTCTTATTCTACTTTCCCCCTATTCTCCTTTGTTCTTCTTTATCCCCTATTCCCCTTTTTCTGTGCTAAGATGTTGGGTAGGCCACGTCTTGGTAAGATGGGTGAGGAGGAGCTTGGGGGGTTCCTATGGCTGGTGTGCCATTTCCTCCCACTTATGAGGCGGGGTGGGTGATACAGGGGTATCACACCAAGGCTCGTAGAATCCGGTGGGGACGGTCCTGCATCACTTGCAACGTGTGTATCGAAGTCAGAGGAATGACCACCAGCTGAAGCACCCCTGGGCTGACCTCATCTCCAGGGAGCAAGATCTGCTGAACCACCTGGGAATTGTGATTGGTGGCCCTGTTGGTGAGTACAAATCATGTAAATGTGCACGATTAAAAGCTATGTAGTGACATCAGATGATTTGTACAATATCTGCCGGCTATGTTGTTGAGTGTGTGGAATGCTTTGGAAACATACAGGGCCATTGATGGACTATGTTAAGGACCATAATTGCTAGCTGTCAGGAAGCAAGTGCTCTGCAAACGTATTGAATAATTTTGCTTAATGTAAGTTGGTGCCGCCTTTGTGTCAGACAGCAACACAACTTAGGAGCCAATTATGTATATATAGGTCACATTTGCCTGTGAGGTAAAGATTTTCCAAAACATTACCGACCTTTGTTGACGCAACAGCTAGACTGACTTTAGAAACACTACATGATGCAGAAAATGAGTGCAGGCTTCACGTCAATTGTTGATAGCAATGTGGCCCAGACATATGTCTCATGTGTGTCTGGTGAGTGTGTAAGGAAAGCGTTCACGGAAGTTCTATGAATGTTAGGGATTATTGTGATCCTTCATCATTTTGGATACATGTCAGAACTGGATTTGGAGACCTAGGGAAAAAGTTCAAGGTGCGCTCAGCTAACATCTTACACTGGTATTTGGTGTTCCACCTTTCGTTTAGGGATGGCAGGCCAAAGGTATGCACATGGGCTCATATATCTATGGTTGGTGCAACTCATCATAGCTGGGCCAACTCAAATGAAGAAACTGTAACATGAGGGCTTACAAATGTCCCTGCCCCTCTGTACACTGTACCTATGTGTCATACATTTTTCATGGCCACAATGGCTGTTTGACTGGTAATGCACTCCTCAAGGAAACTGGCTTTGGATGTCTCTCTTGGATGCACATGATGAGAAGAATACACTCCATTATTATGTCTGCTCACTAATGAAGGGGCATGTTTGCCACCACAGGATAGTTAGGGCCACTGAATGTGTGCAGATATGTACATTTCGCAGGGGACCCATGGTATGTAAAAGTTAGCCGTGCTATATCGGATGCAGTATCATCATGTCTGAGTGGATTTACTTACTTATGTCATCTTACACATAGTGTTTGTCTTTGGAATTGTTGGTCAGTGCACAGAATTTGAGCACATTTCTTCCTTCCATGCCTTATAGGTGGACCCACACCCTACACTGTGGGCGAGGTGGCTTCATTCGAGGACCCTGACAACTCCAGTAAGTGTTAATATGTCTGTTATGTGTTGTGTTGTGTTTGCTGGTGATGTGTGATGGACTCCTGTGTGTTGAACAAATAGCAAGGTGTGATGCGCTGGCCCATCATTTGTCTTGTTCCATGAGTGGGATTTCTTTTTCTCACCGTTTTGGAGTTGGCCAATCCTTATCCTATTGTCTTATTTAGGGATTCTAGGTCATTCCTGTAGGCCCGCAATGTGAATTGGGATGAGTTATGTGGATAACACTTGTATCAGAAAGAGTCGCACTGGACCTAATCTCAGATTTAGTCAGCTTGTCAGACCCACATTCTCCAAAAATGAGGCAGCAAAATGCTTACCCACAGACTTCTGCTTCCCTATTCACTAATGTACTTATGAAACTGTAGGTTGAACTTCCTAGCAGCATGTAGTTCCACATGTAGTGCTACGAGTATGTGGCACTTGAGTGCAATGGCCTAGGTGTGCATGCAAATCATGGCCAGGGGTGTTCTTGCAACTGTTAGTTGTAAGTCATGGCTTACTGGAAGTATATGATGTGGACAAAGTCTGCATTGCAAGACGTGTGGCGCTGGGATTGGTCAAGGGTTTGCTGTCTCCTATTTGTAGATACACCTTACCTGTGGTGTGTGTGTTGAGCCAAACACATGTCCAGCTTTCATAAGCTTCCTGGGTTTCCATGGTGTTGGAAATGTGTAGTTGTTTCTCCACCCCACCCACCCTCAAACACAGGCATGGGTTTGTGAATAGTGTACCTAGGACTGATGATACAAGTATGTTACACAGACATGTAAATCAGTGATTCTTTGGTCTGAACCTAGTATACACACTCAGGTTTAGCACATGAGTACTATACTAGCAAGTCCATTTACAACTTGCAGATCATGATTTCCAACCCGTACACTGACATTTATAGCCCTGGCATTGGCGGAGGATGTGCAGCATGATTGTTAGCTGACAACTGGCAGAACTCTGATGCCAAAATCATGGCAGTTGTTACCCATCTTGTACGGTTTGGATGTGCTATGTGTGATACGACCTTTGTAGGCTGGCCTGCCATGTACTTCCTCAGGGACATTCAATGATCTGTATGATGATAGGAGCTGTTACAAGTACAGTAGATGTACTGTCTGATTTACTTCTTGTGCCATTTTACACAATGCAGTTCCTAATTAAATTTTTTTCATTTGTCTTCACAGCTGCTAATATGACACCCATCCAGGTGCGTGAATTCCAGAGGCGGGCAATGCGGTACCAGCATATCCTGCCGGACGAGTCGGGATACAGAAGGATGGCCCGAAGATACAGGGCCGAACGGGCCTCCGGAGCCTGGAGGACTTTCCCACATGGTGGCCCTTCTTTGCCCACCACAGCCACCACCAGCACCACCACCACTACCACCCAGGTGGCACCACCCACAGATGGGACCATTGTGCCAACAACATCTGCAAGTGCTCCAGACCATACACGGCCACACACGTCCTCAGCTGGTACACAGACCACCCCAGGTACAACAATTGACCCTGCTGCTTTTGTGGACATGCAGCGCAAAATGGACCGTATCCTCAGGAAAATGAGTCACCTGCGGCGGGATGTTTGCCATATCAACAGGCGTGTGCGGTCCATTAAGCGGACCCTCCAGTTTGTGAATTAAATATTGTTGTTGTATACTGTCTGAGTGTTTATTGTGTACTATTGTCCAGTATTGTATTGTCTTTGTTGTTTGTGGGAGTCTGTTGTGGGTAGTGATAGTTTGGGGATAGTTGGGCTCTTTTAGTTGTTAAGTTTACTTTTTTCTTATTCTACTTTCCCCCTATTCTCCTTTGTTCTTCTTTATCCCCTATTCCCCTTTTTCTGTGCTAAGATGTTGGGTAGGCCACGTCTTGGTAAGATGGGTGAGGAGGAGCTTGGGGGGTTCCTATGGCTGGTGTGCCATTTCCTCCCACTTATGAGGCGGGGTGGGTGATACAGGGGTATCACACCAAGGCTCGTAGAATCCGGTGGGGACGGTCCTGCATCACTTGCAACGTGTGTATCGAAGTCAGAGGAATGACCACCAGCTGAAGCACCCCTGGGCTGACCTCATCTCCAGGGAGCAAGATCTGCTGAACCACCTGGGAATTGTGATTGGTGGCCCTGTTGGTGAGTACAAATCATGTAAATGTGCACGATTAAAAGCTATGTAGTGACATCAGATGATTTGTACAATATCTGCCGGCTATGTTGTTGAGTGTGTGGAATGCTTTGGAAACATACAGGGCCATTGATGGACTATGTTAAGGACCATAATTGCTAGCTGTCAGGAAGCAAGTGCTCTGCAAACGTATTGAATAATTTTGCTTAATGTAAGTTGGTGCCGCCTTTGTGTCAGACAGCAACACAACTTAGGAGCCAGTTATGTATATATAGGTCACATTTGCCTGTGAGGTAAAGATTTTCCAAAACATTACCGACCTTTGTTGACGCAACAGCTAGACTGACTTTAGAAACACTACATGATGCAGAAAATGAGTGCAGGCTTCACGTCAATTGTTGATAGCAATGTGGCCCAGACATATGTCTCATGTGTGTCTGGTGAGTGTGTAAGGAAAGCGTTCACGGAAGTTCTATGAATGTTAGGGATTATTGTGATCCTTCATCATTTTGGATACATGTCAGAACTGGATTTGGAGACCTAGGGAAAAAGTTCAAGGTGCGCTCAGCTAACATCTTACACTGGTATTTGGTGTTCCACCTTTCGTTTAGGGATGGCAGGCCAAAGGTATGCACATGGGCTCATATATCTATGGTTGGTGCAACTCATCATAGCTGGGCCAACTCAAATGAAGAAACTGTAACATGAGGGCTTACAAATGTCCCTGCCCCTCTGTACACTGTACCTATGTGTCATACATTTTTCATGGCCACAATGGCTGTTTGACTGGTAATGCACTCCTCAAGGAAACTGGCTTTGGATGTCTCTCTTGGATGCACATGATGAGAAGAATACACTCCATTATTATGTCTGCTCACTAATGAAGGGGCATGTTTGCCACCACAGGATAGTTAGGGCCACTGAATGTGTGCAGATATGTACATTTCGCAGGGGACCCATGGTATGTAGAAGTTAGCCGTGCTATATCGGATGCAGTATCATCATGTCTGAGTGGATTTACTTACTTATGTCATCTTACACATAGTGTTTGTCTTTGGAATTGTTGGTCAGTGCACAGAATTTGAGCACATTTCTTCCTTCCATGCCTTATAGGTGGACCCACACCCTACACTGTGGGCGAGGTGGCTTCATTCGAGGACCCTGACAACTCCAGTAAGTGTTGATATGTCTGTTATGTGTTGTGTTGTGTTTGCTGGTGATGTGTGATGGACTCCTGTGTGTTGAACAAATAGCAAGGTGTGATGCGCTGGCCCATCATTTGTCTTGTTCCATGAGTGGGATTTCTTTTTCTCACCGTTTTGGAGTTGGCCAATCCTTATCCTATTGTCTTATTTAGGGATTCTAGGTCATTCCTGTAGGCCCGCAATGTGAATTGGGATGAGTTATGTGGATAACACTTGTATCAGAAAGAGTCGCACTGGACCTAATCTCAGATTTAGTCAGCTTGTCAGACCCACATTCTCCAAAAATGAGGCAGCAAAATGCTTACCCACAGACTTCTGCTTCCCTATTCACTAATGTACTTATGAAACTGTAGGTTGAACTTCCTAGCAGCATGTAGTTCCACATGTAGTGCTACGAGTATGTGGCACTTGAGTGCAATGGCCTAGGTGTGCATGCAAATCATGGCCAGGGGTGTTCTTGCAACTGTTAGTTGTAAGTCATGGCTTACTGGAAGTATATGATGTGGACAAATTCTGCATTGCAAGACGTGTGGCGCTGGGATTGGTCAAGGGTTTGCTGTCTCCTATTTGTAGATACACCTTACCTGTGGTGTGTGTGTTGAGCCAAACACATGTCCAGCTTTCATAAGCTTCCTGGGTTTCCATGGTGTTGGAAATGTGTAGTTGTTTCTCCACCCCACCCACCCTCAAACACAGGCATGGGTTTGTGAATAGTGTACCTAGGACTGATGATACAAGTATGTTACACAGACATGTAAATCAGTGATTCTTTGGTCTGAACCTAGTATACACACTCAGGTTTAGCACATGAGTACTATACTAGCAAGTCCATTTACAACTTGCAGATCATGATTTCCAACCCGTACACTGACATTTATAGCCCTGGCATTGGCGGAGGATGTGCAGCATGATTGTTAGCTGACAACTGGCAGAACTCTGATGCCAAAATCATGGCAGTTGTTACCCATCTTGTACGGTTTGGATGTGCTATGTGTGATACGACCTTTGTAGGCTGGCCTGCCATGTACTTCCTCAGGGACATTCAATGATCTGTATGATGATAGGAGCTGTTACAAGTACAGTAGATGTACTGTCTGATTTACTTCTTGTGCCATTTTACACAATGCAGTTCCTAATTAAATTTTTTTCATTTGTCTTCACAGCTGCTAATATGACACCCATCCAGGTGCGTGAATTCCAGAGGCGGGCAATGCGGTACCAGCATATCCTGCCGGACGAGTCGGGATACAGAAGGATGGCCCGAAGATACAGGGCCGAACGGGCCTCCGGAGCCTGGAGGACTTTCCCACATGGTGGCCCTTCTTTGCCCACCACAGCCACCACCAGCACCACCACCACTACCACCCAGGTGGCACCACCCACAGATGGGACCATTGTGCCAACAACATCTGCAAGTGCTCCAGACCATACACGGCCACACACGTCCTCAGCTGGTACACAGACCACCCCAGGTACAACAATTGACCCTGCTGCTTTTGTGGACATGCAGAGCAAAATGGACCGTATCCTCAGGAAAATGAGTCACCTGCGGCGGGATGTTTGCCATATCAACAGGCGTGTGCGGTCCATTAAGCGGACCCTCCAGAGGGCCAACCTCTAGACTTTTTTGATGGACATGATTCCCTCCCTTCCCTCCTCTTTCCTTATTCTTATACTTTGTGGGTTTAGGGGGCTTAGTGTTAGGTTAGTATAGGCTGTTAGTTTAGTTAGTGTTAGTGGGTGGGGGGTCCTGATTATTTCTATTTTTTCTTTTTGAGTGTGTAGGTAGGGGTCTATGTTGGGGTTCTTGTGTGTTTTGGAAAAAACAAATACAAACAAATATATATATAAAAAAAAAAATACAAACAAATATATATTTGTTTAGGATAGGATAGTATGTGTTTAGGTTAGTATCTGTTGTCCTCCGTGTGTCCCGTCTCATAAGGGGGTTGATGTTTAGAAAGTTTTGTTACATGTGATAAGTAAGTTTAGTTTAGGTTAGTTAGGGACAGTTGTGGGTAATGAGCAGTTAGGGTAGATTAGGGTAGGTAAGACTTTTCCCAGAGTTTTCTCTTCTGTTATTACTGTTTAATAAATATGTAGTGAACCCTTTACAGTATGTGTGAAATGCTGGTAAGATCAGGGCCTTGTCATAAGTGTACATGAATTTTATTGTATTACATTTGTGTCCTATGCTACAAACAAATCCCAACTGAGCTGAGCAGCTACCCCAGAGCTACCTTGCAAAGATTCGACCATTCATTGCAACCACCAATCACAGTTACTATGGATCCCAAAGTGTTTATTCATTAAGTATGTTTTCAATGTCATATACAGTGCTTCCACATTTATGATTGGGGACACTGTGTTATGTCTAACTGCAGTGTGATGTTCAAGGAAACCCTTATTATCTGAGTGGTAGTGAGCTCTCTTGTAGTATCATGTTCATTACTCACGTAGATCATTTGTGACACTGTTCAACATGATTACTTATTTGGATGTAAACTCAGACACCTTCATTCATGCAGTTTGTTGACTGTTTGCTTAGATTTGTGGGCAATCTTATATGTGTTAGTATTGAATGGTGACAACATTTTGCTGCCACTATTTAATGGCTTAGATATCCCTCGAGGAAGCATTATTCTGTCCAACACAGCATGGTGTATGGTTTCTCTTTTCATCAGATATTACCCTCAGGAAGGGCAGAGTATGGTGCAATCCAGGCCACTGTGCATAGTTAGCAGACTACATAATTTCAGGACAGTTGTATTGACAAGCTATGTAATTTGACAGGAGGCACATTTCAGTTATCTACTGCACAGTTGATGTGTCACATTACACAGAGACAAAGTGGTTGTGTAAGTGTTATTTATTGAAAAGTGCTGTAGTGCTATATGTACATTGTCCATGATTGTGAGTCCATTATAGTGACATCTTCCATTGTGATCCTACACAAGTGCTAAAGGAAAATGCATTTGACATGCTGGGATGATGTGTCAGACAGTGCAGAGGGACAGGATTTGCCAAAGAGTAAGTGAGAGACAAGCACTGGGCAGGCTGACAAAATATACAGTGGTTTGCAGAACAGTCATTGAGTACAGTTGTTGTAAGACTGGCATGTTACAAAGTGCTGGACCTTGGTAATAGTTGGCCATGTGGCAGGGACTAGTGCTTCCGGGTACTTTTCCGTGTGAAGGTGATCTGTTCCATGTCTTCTTCTTCTGATGTGTGTGTTGCCTCCTCTGTCCTTGGTGGTGGTGGTTGTGAAGGGGCAACACACACCTCAGTGTGTGAAGACGTAGAGTCAGGCATCCCGGTCGCTGCTACCTGTGGGGGTCTTAAGGCAGTGCTGCTGCAAGGAGGATCTGCTGGTTCTTAAGAATAGCAGCCACATCACGGTGGTAGGCAGCCAGGTCGGCCCTGAGGGGTTCAATGTTGCATTCGTGCACGCATTGACAGGATTGCTGTTGTAGGTGTTGGGTCAACTGTATTACGGCTGTGCTGATTTCCTTCAACCTTTTTTCTACTTCCTGCAAGATAGTTGTTCGCCCTTGCATAGCTGCTGCCTGTTCTTCAGTTGACATCATGCACTAACGCACCCCCTCTAGGCTGGCTGCCATAGTTTGCATCCCCACCCGCACCTCCCTGGCCAGCTCCCGCTGTACTCCGACTACAGTTCTCTCAAAGCTGGTGCCTGTGTCATCTGAGTCCTTAGCTGTATTGGAGCTGGCAGGTCTTACAATTGGGGTGGTGGGTGGGTCCTCTGTGATGGCTGCTTGTTCTGAGCTCCTCCTTGTGACAGAAGGTGGGGTCTGGAGGGTTCCAAGGACATCTTGGAGGGTCTGGTGGCTGATGTTTGTCAGCTCGTCATCCATGTCATCAGGGTAGTCCTGGACAGGCATATCCCCGCAGGAGATCCATCGTCCTCTGCAATGAAATAGGGTACAATTAGTGTGTCTGTGTTGTGGCATTGGTGATGTGACATGCCTGCCTTGTGATGATTTCACATCATGATATTGTTTCCTGTTTATTGCTCCAGTCTGTCAGATGGGCATTCTCCCAGGCCTATGCCCCACCTGCATGTCACATGTATTGTGGTACGTTATCAGAGTTGTCGGCATCATCTCCTCTAGGTGTTGGTTTAGGCCAAATAGTGAATTGCCACCTTCTTGTCCTACTCAACCCTCCGTCTACATCCATTCTCATGGTGAGGCCTTTCACTGGCTGTGGGTGCTCTGATGGCACTAGCAGCACACTTAACAATCTGCACCTGCCCCAGTCTCTGATCTTTCACATCCACCTATATGTAGTTGAACTGTAGCGTATACTATGCATAACATTGTTATGGCACGATATGGATGTCAGCATTGGTAATGTGTACAGCTGATGTTGGGGAATGTGTGGACATTGGATTGCCCTGATAGTTGTAGCAGTGTCCTATTTCCTCCTCTGACTGTGCAGGTGTATTTCAGTGACCAGTTACATGTGTCCTCCCCCTCAATGCTGTTCTCTGAGCAGTATGCCATTTGGGATGTTGCATTGTGACCCAGGCACAGGATGGACCCTGACATATGCAGCATGGGTGTGACATTAGTGCTGTGTACCTCCTCATGTTGATGACATTGGCTGATGTTTGCAGCAACTATGGGCATTCACAATTGACAGGACTGGAACATTTGTCTTGTTTCAGGGGATTGTTAAAGTTGTCATCCTCAACCCACTAATTTAGGTGTGTATGATCCATGCAGACGTTACTGCCATTGGCTACTTGAGCTGCACACAGAGCGGAGGTGGTAGTGGCAACTGTTGTCACTGTTACATTCCAGTTGTCGGTATGGCTAGAGGTTGTTAATTGGGCCCTAGTTAATGTAGGGGGTATAGTGGCTGACGTGTGACGGGATGTCAGTTTGACGTTGTGCCCTACCCTCCTGGCGTGGCTTTACCTTTGCTGCATCGTTGGCATGGCAGCATACCCCCATGGGACTGTTGGTGTTGTGTTATGGTGTGCCCCAACTTCTCTCTGTACAGGCCATGCCCCCATGCCATACCCCTTTACCCATGCCACTCCATGTATATCATGGCTTCCATGCATTTTGTGGTCGGTATCCTCCCCCCGCTTAGAGTTAACATTAGTGCATTTTAATTCCCCATGCGACTTACCCTGCATCTGTGTTGTCTCCTGGTAGTCTGCGCTGTCCTGTCCTTGAATCCCTGTGACGATCTCCTCAGGGATGACCGCTGCCACCATCTCCTCCACGTGGTCCAGGGCCTGCTGGTGTGCTGGACTCCCACCTCCAGTCTGCAGTGCTGCCTTCCTGTTCCTGGCCATCTTTTCCTTCATCCTGCGCTTATGGTCATGCCAGCGTTTCCTGCACTCGATGACTGTTCTGCGTACTTCTGCCACACTGTTAATCTTGTCAACAATTTGTTGCCATATTGCCTCTCTCCTACTGATTGGCAACTTTGAAGTGACAAACAGTTGGTGCTGGTGTTCCGTCACCTCTTTAACCAGAATTTCCTGTTCCTCTGCACTGAAGCAACGCTTTCTTTTCTTCTTCAAACTGTCCTGGTTCTTGTGTGGGTCCTCCTGGCTGGTTCCTGGTCTGTTGTCATCTTCCTGGGGTCTGTACAGGCATCTGGGATCCATTTTGGCTCTCCTCTGCTGAAATGGCTGTGTTTGCGGGGAATTTTGATGCTATTGCGTCAAAAAACATCTCATATCCGGTTTGCGGGGTCGTAAATCGACCCACTGTCATTTTCACCGCGTTAATGTTGTTTTGCTTTACGACTTGACGCTGCAGTGTGCATAAAAAAAATGACTTACACCTGTGGTTAGTGCCGCCGTGCGTCAAAGTATAAATTTGGCGCCCGCACGGCGCACCGAAATGGCGTTAGCCGGCGGTAATATTTTTGACGCAAAACTGCCCCGGCGCTGTTTTGCGGCATAAAGTATAAATATGGGCCTCAGTATTTAGTGGCCTCCTCTAGACCATAAGGTTAAATTCATCTAGAAGAAAAGAAGACAGCACCAAAGAACATGCCCGGACGAGAACAGAGGACCTGCTGCACCGGAAGACGCCCCAAGACCCCTGCTTGCTGCACCAGAGTTCTGACAATCGCCGCTGCAGAGGAGCTGACCACTGGACTGACCTCAAAAGACCCCAAGGACCTCTAGGCTTCACAAATAGCTAGAGATCTCCCTCCTGAGTGGAGGTACCACTCAAAAAACACAAAGGAACCTGCAAACTGGTGAGGGTCACTTCACCGACCAGACAATATCTCCGCAACCGTAAGTCGCACCTGGACCTGACAACACACCAACGACAGCCCAGATGAGTCCTGCAAGTGTGCCAACTTTGGTTGCACAGCGCCCTCCCGTGGCCGAGTTGTGCCAATACCCAAGGAACTGGTCAGTGCACTTTGGACAACCCTAAAAACAGTTCACCTAGAGCTGCAAATGGACCAGGAGGAAGCCCCAGTAGAGAGACTTCAGTGATACCCTGGACTTCCCACCAGAGTGCCCACGACATCCTGCGAGGCCCATGGAATAAGACGCCTCCAGCTCCAAAGGGTCCCTTTGGGCACAGCATCCAAGACCTTCAACTTGCCCTGCATTCAGCCGCCCTGAGCCCTGCATTGCGGGATCTGCTGTGTGCCCTGGTTCCCCAACCCCTTGCGACCTCGACAGCCCAAGGGGACCCCAAAGCACCATCTTTAAACCTGCAAACCAGCTCCTTTTCCAAGTGCCCATCCAGATTGCCTTTTGCCTGTGCCAAGAAACATTCCAATGCTGCTCCCACCGAAAATTGGAGCCGCCCGAGGTTCTCCAGCTGGCACAGTGTGCCCACCAACTACTCCGACGACCTTGCAAAGGAAGAGACTGGTAACTTAATTGTACGATTTTTAATGTATTTTTAAAAGTGACTGCCCATTGATTTCTATGGTGAGTAATTACGCACAGAGAGCCTACCTTTATTTAAACTTTGAAAAGTCATATCTCAAAAAGTACTTCAGGGGGCATATTTATACTCCGTTTGCGCCAAATTTGCGTCGTTTTTTTCGACGCAAATTCGGCGCAAAACTAACGCCATATTTATACTTTGGCGTTAGACGCGTCTAGCGCCAAAGTTTGAGGAATGAGCGTCATTTTTTTGCGTGAACGCCTTCCTTGCGTTAATGAGATGCAAGGTAGGCGTTCCCGTCTAAAAAAATGACTGCGACGCAAATGCGTTGTATTTATACTCCCGGGCAAAAATCACGCCCGGGAGTGGGCGGGGCAAAAAACCCCGCATTTGCGCCTCTTTTTAACGCCTGGGTCAGGGCAGGCGTTGAGGGACCTGTGGGCTCAAAATGAGCCCACAGCTGCCCTCCCATGCCCCCAGGGACCCCCCCTGCCACCCTTGCCCACCCCAGGAAGACACCCAAGGATGGAGGGACCCATCCCAGGGACATTCAGGTAAGTTCAGGTAAGTATAATTTTTTTTTTTTAAATATTTTTGTTTGGCATAGGGGGGCCTGATTTGTGCCCCCCTACATGCCACAATGCCCAATGACCATGCCCAGACAGGAGTCATGTAAATGGCATCTGGGCGTCGTTAAAAATGGCGCAAATCGGGTGGAGGCGATTTATTTGCCTCAACCTGACTTGCTCCATTTTAAGACGCCCTAACGCCATTTTTCCCTACGCCGGCGCTGCCTGGTGTACGTGTTTTTTTTCCACGCACACCAGGCAGCGCCGGTCTGCTAGCGCCGGCTTACGCCATTCAATAAATACGGCACCCGCATGGCGCTTCAGAATGGCATTAGCCGGCGCAAAACTTTTTGACGCTAAACTGCGTTAGCGCAGTTTAGCGTCAAAAAGTATAAATACGGGCCCAGGTATCTTAAAGATCTAAGTCTTGAAAACGTATATAAAAGTCTGACGTGTTTTTGAAAGTTCAGGTCTCGAGTTATTTATTGAGTGTGTGTGGTGCATGATTGGATTTGTGAGTACACCAAGGGCCATATTTATACTTTTCGACGCACAACTGCGCCAACGCAGTTGTGCGTCAAAAAATCTAACGCCGGCTAACGCCATTCTGAAGCGCCATGCGGGCGCCGTATTTATTCAATGACGTTAGCCGGCGCTAGCCGGCGGCGCTGCCTGGTGTGCGTAAAAAAAAATGACGTACACCAGGCAGCGCCGGCGTAGGGGAATATGGAGCTTGGGCACCAAAAAATGGGGCAAGTCAGGCTGAGGCAAAAATATCGCCTCAACCCGATTTGCGCCATTTTTTTTGACTCCCAACCCCCATTGAAATGACTCCTGTCTTAGCAAAGACAGGAGTCATGCCCCCTTGCCCAATGGCCATGCCCAGGGGACTTCTGTCCCCTGGGCATGGTCATTGGGCATAGTGGCATGTAGGGGGGCACAAATCAGGCCCCCCTGTGCCACAAAAAAATAAAAAAAATAATACTTACCTGAACTTACCTTATGTTACCTGGGATGGGTCCCTCCATCCTTAGGCGTCCTCCTGGGGTGGGCAAGGGTGACAGGGGGTGTCCCTGGGGGCATGGGAGGGCACCTCTGGGCTCCTTCCGAGCCCACAGGTCCCTTAACGCCTGCCCTGACCAGGCGCTAAAAAACTACGCAAAAGCGGCTGGATGTCATTTTTTTTGACCCGCCCACTCCCGGGCGTGATTTTTGCCCGGGAGTGTAAATACGGCGCACATGCCTCTGAGTCACTTTTTTAGACGGGAACGCCTACCTTGCATATCATTAACGCAAAGTAGGTGTCCACACTAAAAAATGACGCAAACTCCATGGACTTTGGCGCTAGACGCGTCTAACGCCAAAGTATAAATATGGAGTTAGTTTTGCGTCGGAATTGCGTCCAAAAAAACGACGCAATTCCGGCGCAAACAGAGTATAAATATGCCCCCAAATACTTAGCACATCTTCTGGATTAGCCTAACTG
Organism: Pleurodeles waltl; assembly: GCF_031143425.1. Classification (NCBI taxonomy): domain Eukaryota; kingdom Metazoa; phylum Chordata; class Amphibia; order Caudata; family Salamandridae; genus Pleurodeles; species Pleurodeles waltl. The sequence continues at coordinate 776,088,634 of NC_090438.1, read as the reverse complement.
CTCCACCAGCTACCTTAAAAATTGGGCATTACGTGGTCTAATTTTTATCTCTAGAAACCAACATGTGGTTGCTGGGACCCCCTGTAGTGTGCCTAGTTTTGCACACTACATAGAGGGCCAGCCTCCTACACCTCCCTAAAGCGGATTTCCTACTCTAAAGAGAGCAAGTCATGGTAAACCTAATCTGCCCATGCCATGTCCGCGAGAAGCACCTCAATCCCCTTTACCTTAGGACAAGGTTGGACCCAAGTCTCCAAATCAGGCTTCATAGAGACACAAAGGCTGAGGTCTGCTGCAAAGTGACATGCAGTTTAGATGGAATATCCAGGGTGGAACCCCCTTGGCCTTGGTCTCATAAGGTGTTTTTATGAGACACATATTATTGTTCAGGCAGGCATCCTGAAGTGGGTATGTACCTAAATATTCAATTGTGTGCACAAGCTTGTATTGGCAATATCATAACAAATTGCCTGGCATGTTTACATTCTGTTCTTTGTCAAACGTAAGATAAAATAACATGATGACAATCTAGTACGTACATTACTGATAATGACGCTTTCACAGAATGGCAACTGATTATAAAATAAAAACAATTCTTCTAAAATGCAAGCAGTGCTAAAATGAATGAAAACGAATAATAAAAACAGAGCATGTTATCTACGTAAAAGGGCACAGGCGTGCATGCCGAAGCTAAGCTAAACTCTTGTACCCAGGCAAAACTAAAATGGACCCACCTCAACAGTAGGGAATCCTCAGACCCCATCCACAGAACTGCACTAACAGAAGCAATTAGCATCATTTTTGTAACAGTTGACTCACAGTCGTAACCCTAGGCACAACCTGAGATGCTTTCAAGGCAACAATATGTCACAAAGCAAATAATATAAAAACGGGAGAAGCAAAGGAAAAGACACTAATAGAAAGGAATTTCTGTTAGAGACTTCTAGCTGCAGATTCCTTACCTTAGAATTATCCCCAGACATCAGATTGGATCCGGAAAGTTTTCATGAACAGTACCACTGCACACAGGTAGGTAGCGTTGTTCAGCTCTGCATAGTGACGTCGGAATCATCCACACTGGAAGTGACATGTGCAGTGCCTGTATAAGTGCGACTGCAGCCCGATGACGTTAGTCCTTTTCTTTCCGCGCCAGTCAGTGCAGATCCAGAGAAGAGCTACCCCGGTCACTTTTTGACTGACCTTTTTTCGATCCTTTTGTCAAAGATTTTCGAGACATTGTCTCCTGGTGTGACAGGGATGTTGTAGGAAAGTACCCTCTTTCTTGGCATGGTTACGCTCATTTTCTGCCTGTTGTCAGTGTGTTTAAATGTGTCTACTGGGATCCTGGTAACCAGGACCCCAGTAGTTTTGCTCTCTCCTCTAAACTGTACCTTTCACTTCCCACAATTGGCATACTGGACCCCCATGTAAGTCCCTAGTGTATGGTACCTGGGTACCCAGGACACTGGGATCCCAGGGGATCCCTATGGGCTGCAGAAGTTATTCTGCCACCCATACGTAGCCCATGCAAAGGGTTCTGCAGGCCTGCCATTTCAGTCTGCGTGAAATGGGTGCATGCACCCGCTTTCACTACAGGTCACTGCACCAGGTCACTGTAAGTCACCCCTATGGTAGGCTGTCTCAGACTAGAGGCCAGGGTGCAAGTACCTGTGTGTGAGGGCACCCCTGCACTAGGGGGTGCCCCCACAAACTCCAGAACCAATATCCTGGACTTTGTGTGTGCGTGATGCAATTTTACACGTGTACTGAACATAGGTCACTACCTATGTCCAGCTACATAATGGTAACTCCGAACCTGGGCATGTTTGGTATCAAACATGTTGGAATCATACCCCAGTACTGTTGCAAGTATTGGAAGTATGATTCCATGCAGTCTGGGGGCTGCTTAGAGGACCCACAGCATTGCTACCACCAGTCTTACAGGGTTTTCCAGGTAGCCCAGCTTCTGCCACCTCTCAGGCAGGTTTCTGCCCTCCTGCTGCTTGATCTGATCAAGCAAAGGAAGGCAGAACAAAGGATTTCCTTTGGGAGAGGGAGGTGACACCCTCTCCCTGTAGAAATAGGTGTGACTGGCTTGGGAGAGGTAGCCTCCTCCAAGCCACTGGTTTGCTTTGAAGGGCACATTTGGTGCCTTCTGTGCATAAACCAGTCCACAATGGTTCAGGGACCCCCAGTCCCTGCTCTGGCGTGAAAGTGGACGATGGAAAGGGGAGTGGCCACTTCCCTGTCCATCACCACCCCAGGGGTGGTGTTCAGAGCTCCTCCAGAGGGCCCCTGGGTTTTGTCAGCTTGTTTCCATGGTTGGCAGGGAACTCTGGGAGCATCTGAGTGGCCAGGCCAGGCAGGTGATGTCACAGCCCCCTCCTGATAAGTGCTTACCTAGTAAGGTGACCAATTCCCCTTTTAGGGTCTCTCTCTTGGGTGGTGTAGGAAAGTACCATCTTTCATGGCATGTTACCCCCCAATTTCTGCCTGTTTGTCAGTATGTTTTGCCTGTCTCACTGGGATCCTTCTAGCCAGGACCCCAATGCTCATAGTTTGTAGCCTATGTGTGTGTTGTCAGTATGCTTAACTGTGTCACTGAAGTTCAGCTAACCAGAACTCCAGTGCTTATGCTCTCTCTACTTACTAAATTTGTCACTATAGTTTAGTGACTTCATATTCCAATTCCAATTGGCACACTGAATCCCCCTTAGAAGTCCCTAGAATATGGTACCTAGGTGCCCAGGGTATTGGAGTTCTAGGAGATCCTTATGGGCTGCAGCATTTCTTTTCACACCCATAATGAGCTGAGACAAACCTTTCTTCAGGACTGCCACTGCAGCCTGAGTGAAATAGTGCCCACACTATTTCATAGCCATTTTCACTGCACTTATAAGTAACTTATAAGTCACCTTTATGTCTAACCTTAATTTACTGAAGGCTAGGTGCAAAGTTACTAAGCGTGAGGGCACCCTTGCACTAGCAAAGGTGCCTCCAAGTTGTCCAGGGCCAATTCCCCGGACTTCGTCAGTGCGGGGATACCAGTGCACACATGCACTACATAAATGTCAATAAATATATGAAGCTTCACAACGGTAACCCCGAATATGGCCGTGTGAAGTGTCTAAAATCATGGATTTGTCCCCCCCATTCCAAATCTGGTATTGGGGGGCCAATCCCATGCACCCTGGGGGCTCCACCATGGACCCCCAGTACTGCCAAACCAGCTCTATGAGATTTCCACTGCAGCCCCAGCTGCTGCCACCTCACAGACAGGTTTCTGCCCTCCAGGGGACTGAGCAGCTCAATCCCAGGAAGGCAGAACAATGCATTTCCTTTCGGAGGAGGATGTTACACCCTCTCCCTTTGGAAATAGGTGTTACAGGCACGTGAGGGGTAGCCTCCCAGAGCCTCTGGAAATGCTTTGAAGGGCACAGATGGTGCCTTTCTTTCATAAGCTATACACAGGTTCAGGGACACCCAATCCCTGCTCTGGCACGAAACTGGACAAAGGAAAGTGGAGTGACCACTCTCCTGTCCATCACCACCCCAGGGGTGGTGCCCAGAGCTCCCCCAGTGTGTCCATGGCATTAGCCGTCTTGGATTCCAAGGTGTGGGGACACTCTGGAGATCTCGGAGTGGCCGGTGACATCAGAGACTCCTCCTGATAGGTGCATACTTAGGTGGGTAGGCAATCCCCCTCTAAGGGCTATTTATGGTCTCTCCTGTGGGTGTTTCCTCAGATTCAGCTTGCAAGATTCCGCCAGGACTCCTTTGCATCCTCTGCTTCAACTTCTGACCGTCGGATCAACCGCAGGCTTCTCAAGGAACCTCTGTAACTGCAACAAAGTATCCAGGACGACTCCTGTGACCTGCAACTTCAGCTCCAGCCAGCATTTGCAACAGTTTTCAAGGTGTGCTTACTCTGAGGACTGCCTGTCTTCATCCTGCACCAGAAGAACCGAAGGACTCCCCCGTGGAGTGAGGGAGTCACTTCCCTGCTTCTGTAGGCACCCTTCTGCGATGACAACCAGTACTCTGGGACTCCTCTCCAGTTGATGAGCGTGCTCCCTGGAACACAGGTGGTGGACCGACGTGACCTAGACTGTCCTAAGGTCCAGCTTTCCAAATTTGGTGGAGGTAAGAGCTTGCCTCCCCGTGCTGCGACAGTGCCCCTATGCACCGCATCATCTCCAGCTCCTTGGGCTTCTGTGCACTTCTTCCAAGGATCCTTCATGCACAGTGTAACCCAGGTCACCAACACTCCATCCAGCGACGCACAACTCGCTGAGTTGTTCTCCAGCGTGGGACCTTCCTTTGTTGTGCTGTGACAACTGCACTTTGCATCTTCTATGTCCCAGTTTCCTTGGACTCCCTTGGGTGCTGCCTGATCATATGTGAGCTCTCGGAAGTGCTGAGAGCCCGTTCTGTCTCCTCAGTCCAAGTTGAGACCCGCAGGTCCCTCCTGGCTCCAGGCAGCTCTATTCTGACACAAACAGCGTACTTGGCTTCATGGCAGAATCCAACGACGCAAACAGCCTGCATCCGACAACTCAACATGGGGCATCTCCTGCAGCATGCAGAAACACACAGCCATCTTCTTTGGTGCTCTTCTGTACCCTTCTTCTTACTGGAGAATCCACTTTTGCACCATCTTCTAGATTGGCAAGGGCTCCTGTCCTTCCTGGACTCTTCTTCGACTTCTGGACTTGGTCTCCTCTCTCCACAGGTCTTCAGGTCCAGGAATCCACCATTTGTTGCTTGCAGTCTTGCAAAATCTCTTATCACTACTTGTCGTGTGTCCTGAGGAAACTTGCTGTACCTTACTCCTGTTTTCCAGGGCTCTGGGGTGGGTTCTATTACTTACCTTTGGTGTTTTCTTACACTCCCAGCGCACCTCTACACACTAAACCTGCCTGGGGGGAATTTGTGATTCGCATTCCACTATTTTAGTATATGGTTTGTCTCACCCCTAGGCCCATTGCATTCTATTGTATTTTCTACAGTTTGCACTATTCTATGACTGTTTACTTACCTGATTTTGGTTACTAGTGTACATATTGGGTATATTACTTACCTCCACAAGAATAATTGCCTCTAAGATATTTTTGGCCTTGTGTCATTAAAATAAAGTACCTTTATTTTTCGTAACACTGAGTATTGTCTTTTGTGTATAAATATTGTGTAACTATAGTGGTATGGCAGGAGCTTTGCATGTCTCCTAGTTCAGCCTAAGCTGCTCTGCTACAACAGCTACCTCTAGACAGTCTAAGCTGCTAGAACACTGCCTACATTTCATTTCACTGATAAGGGATAACTGGACCTGGTATAAGATGTAATTACCTTAGGTACCCACTACAAACCAGGCCAGCCTTCTACAGGTTGGTCCTCAGATTCAGCTTAAATGTTTTTCAGCAGGATTCCTCTGCAACCTCCACTTTGACTTCTGGCCACTGGAACCGTGACTAGACCATCCAGGAACCAACAAATGCTGCCATAAGGAAGAACACTTTTCTGCAACTTTTTTTTCCAGGTCCCCTCCCAGCTTTGCAACGTTTCCCCAGCCGTGCATCCTCAAAAGACTGCAACTCTTCAGCCTGCACAAGAAGAAGAAGGAATCTCCCTTTGGGAGAAGGAGTCACTTCCCTGCAACCTCAGGCACCTACAGCAGGCGACGACTGGCTGCGTGGACCTCCACTCATCTTGAGCTGCATGGATCCTGCATCACGGGTGGTGGTCTTGAGTAGTCCTCTTGGTCCTCTCTGCCAACTTTCCAACTTTGGTGAAAGTAAGCCCTTGCCTTCCCACGCAGGACAGTACCCCCATGCTCCACGTCCCTAGGAGCTGCCAAGGCTTGTTTGCATCTCCTCCAATGGATCTTCAGGCAACGTATAGCTCCAGCCCCCAGCACTCCTTCCTCCAAAGCACAGCCTCCTGCATGGTTCTCAGCCGGCGTGGGATCCTCTTTTTTAGTGCTGCATGGGCTTCTTCTGCGACTCCTGTGTCCCCGTCCTGTGGGACTCCTGCGGGTGCTGCCTCAGCTCCTGTGGACTCTGGGTTGAGTCCTCCTGGACATTGCTGGTCCCTGGCAGCACCACTTTTCCAGTAACTGCGAGTGTGCCTTTGCCAATGCTTGTTGGAGGAACTCCTGCACTGTCACCCGTCTGCAATCTTCACTCCAGCGTGGGACATCATTTGCATCCACCAGGAACTCTTTTCCGGCTGCAGTGCTGACCTGTTCTTCATCACCGTCGATCAACTCCTGCAACTACAGCTGGGTGGGTAGTAGCTCCTACTCCTCCTGGACTCCACTGTGACTCTTGGACTTGGTCCCCTCTCTCCACAGGTCTTTCCTCAGGAATCCACCTCTAGTTTTCCTGCAGTCTTGTCTGGGTGTCTTCTTTTCCTCCTTTTGGGTGGTTTTGGGGCAATGCAGTAATATACTCCTACATTCCTGGTCGCTGGTGTGTACTGTGTTACTTACCTTTGTGGTTTTCTAGTACTCTCAGCACACCTCTACACATGCTACGTACCTAGGTTGGGCTCTTGTGTTTCCATTTTTTTAATATATGGTTTGTGTTCCCCCTAGGGTCACTATTGGTTATTGCTATTTGGTTTTCTAACCTTTTCTATGGCTGTTTCTGATTACTAGTGAATATATTTAGTCTATCACTTACCTCCTATTGGAGGATTTCCCTTCTAGTATTTTGTGGTGATTTGTTCCATAAATAAAGTACCTTTATTTTTGTAGAACTGAGGCCCATATTTATACTTTTTTAGTGCTGCATTTGCGCCGCTTTTTGAGGCAAATTCGGCACAAACTTACAAAATACAATTGTATTTTGTAAGTTTGCACCGCTTTTGCCTCAAAAAGCAGCGCAAATGCGGGCTAAAAAAGTATAAATATGGGCCTGAGTGTTTTATTTCATGTGTGTTAGTGCTGTGTGACTACAGAGGTATTGCATGAGCTTTGCATGTCTCCCAGATACACCTTGGCTGCTCATCCACAGCTACCTCTAGAGAGCCTGGCTTCTAGACACTGCCTACACTTCACGAAAAGGGGATACCTGTACCTAGTATAAGGTGTAAGTACCTTAGGTACCCACCATACACCAGGCCAGCTTCCTACAGATGTCCAAAAGGAAATCTGGTTTTAATCCTGTGTTGCCTGTCACCAGCAAATGTAGGTGACAGATCCACACTTCTTCTGCCTTTGATGCCTCAAACACGACCACAACACCAAGACCTGTGTTCACAGTTGTGCCATGTCGTACCTCAAGGCCTTGCAGGAGCAGTCCCTCAAACCTCTTGCTATTCAGTGCAGGACTGTTTCGATCCCAGTCGTGAATAAGGTCCTGGGATTGGTTGTGGAGCCATTCCAAGCTATCATGGTCGAAGTTATCCAGGAATTCGGGTAAGTCCCACAAGTATAAGAAGAACAAGAAATCAAAGAGGTCTTCGACTTCACCTTGCCTGTTGAAGTCATCCGGCGAGATGAAGGAGCATTGACATTTGAAGCCTGGCTCCCCGATTGAGCATGTGCCAGGGCTGTCTCCACACCTCCCCGAGTTTCCCAGAGCCTTGCCAAACTCTATGAGTTTTATGAGGCCATACATTGTATCTTTGGCTGGCCAGTCCCCACTGGCACAACCTAGACCTCTGGGTTTGGGAGGGGCCCCTACTGGTTTTCCTCCTGTAGGCTCTCCCTCTGCACCAGTCGGGATCCTTGGACGAATATGGGCTGACACCGGTCGAGCCACCTTGACCTTTCCCGGTACCGGCTCCATTGCCAATTCCCCCGGAGCCATCCCCATGCTCATCTCTGACTCCAACATGTAGCCAAATGGACATCATCCAATGCTGACTCTGGTGCAGACTGGAGGCATTTCTTCCAGGCCTGACCCTTTGCACTATTCCTATGAGCTAGGGCTTAGAGATGATTAGGAGGGGCCACTGGACCCTGATAAATACCAGCCGCTAGATGTCACCTATGACACCTGTTGTGAGGGTCTGGTGGATGCCAGAGGTCTGTACACCTCCCCAGATACTGGCTTTGTCTTTTCTTCTACCATGGCCACGGAAGAAGAAGACTCATTTGCTATGGTGGTGAGGAGGGTAGCCGGGGTTCTGGACCTTCAGCTGCCCTCTATTATGGTCAAGACAAATGTCTTGACAGAGGTGCTTCAGCTGGAGTGGCCCCATCCAAACTTCTTCTCCCATTTAACATGGACATCCTATTTGTCTGGTCCAGGCCCTGCACAGAAACTCCTGTGAATAGGGCAATCACCTGCTGCTATAGCCCTGCCCCAGGAGACCCCACCTTCCTAACCCAGCACCCTACCCCAGGGAGCTTGGCGGTCCAATCCCCCACTTCCAGAGTAAATCCTGGCACATTCCATACCACTCCACCTGACAGGGAATGCAAGAGGCTGGATACTTTGGAAAATATGTTTTCTTCAGCCAGCTTGGCACTGTGGTTGGTGAACCCTGCATGCCATTTGGCCCGATACTTCCATTCACTCTGAGTCTTGGTTGTACAGGTGGTGCCTATGGTCTTAGAGGAGGGCTAAGCCATACTCCTAAGCTATTGCTGATGGGAGAGACAGAGATACATTCACCATATGTTGTGGGCTGGATACAACCGATTCAGTTCTCTGCGCATTTTCATTGTCGGTGGCCCTTTGAATACCCCAGTCATGTTCCTATTCCTAGGAGGAAAGTTGGAGGTCTCAAACCATTGAATGATTGAACCTGTAGAATATTTATAGCCTACAAATATTCAGTTCATAATTTTTGCTCCAATCCTAGATTTATTAAATACAGCTTCTAGGAAATTACAGCTGATTTAGTCAAATGCTTTCTTAGCTTAGTCACAGTAGTATGGCCTGGAACCTCTGCAGCAGTCTGTTGTCGGCAGTCACCACGGCAGTCTTCTGAAAAGACCGCCAATGTCATAATGAGGGCCATAGTCTCTTAGCCTCGAGAGGCAGTCCGCAAGATGGCAGTGACAGGTGCAGCTGGGTGCACCCGGGAATCTCTACATGCATCTATGGTTTAACCAGCTGTTACTGGGCACGAACACTGTGCAAATGGAGTCCAGATTCTTTGATAGCTGGTTGGTTGCATCAATGTCCACTCACACACTGTTGATCAGTCCTGCATCCTCTTGCGACAATATGGTTCGTGTTATACAGTTCAAATTTGATGTATCAGGAGCATTGGTGGAGTCTGCTGCTGAGTTTTTTTTGGAGGTGCTGTGGTCCCGTGGATGGCAAACCTGCGGAGACTGGGATGACAGTGCGATGTTTGGACATCCTCCTCTGAGGCCTTGGTGCCTCAAACGTACCTGTTGGTGGAGCAGCTTCAGACTTATCTCTAGTGGCAGGATTCCTTCATGCAGGAACTTTCTTGAGGCCCTTTTCACAGAGTTGCCACAGGACGGCGTGGGCTGTGCAGGACCTCTTGTAGGCTGTGCTAAAGGGTTGCTGCAGAACCGCCAACAGAGCCACAACCAAGTCGCTCATGCAACCACAAAAGGTGGGTGTCACATGGTCTGTGTGCCGTTGCCAGCAGGATTCAGGTGCATGTGGGGTCTAGCAGATTGTCTCTGGGTGGCTGGTCTCCCATGGCGCCAAGAATGCCATGTTGGTCTCTTAACGTTGATGTTTCACAGACATAAGTCTGCACTCTGGTGGTGCGATACTCCTTAGGTGGTTCTGGTGATGCACATGGTGGTGATGATGATGACTGTACCATTTGACAACTTGTGCTGCAGGTGGCAATGATTTACTTGGAGTGAGGCTGAATGAGGGACTTTGTAACCATGTGTGGTGATTCTTCGTCTTTTGACAAGCCTGAAATTCAGAGTACCACCCCTAAGGAAAGTACTAAACAAGCGCAAGATGGTTCTAAAAAATGCTGTGATAAACAAAAACAATATAATGACAGAAGAAGTCAGAGAGCAGACTCTCGGCATCGGAGAGCCCCAAAGTAAGATATAATTTTAGAAATAGAGAAAGTTTAAAGGCTCCTGACGGATATATTGATACACGTCCCTCTCGTTCCTTCCAGGACACGCTGGATAGACAGAGTGAGAGAGTGGGTCAGTCAGAGCAACACAATGACTACGTGAAACAGAATAAAGACTCACAGCATTCCACAGACAACAAATAGGACAAATCACCACAACAAAAGCCACAATTTAAAAAGAAAAAGGTGGCAGCAATTTCAATAAAACATGCCGGCAAACCTGAGAACATTGTTAAGGAACAAGACGTGGGCACGGACACCTAATAGTGTCATGCTTCGACGTGGGGATATGAACCTCACTGAAAGGTATCAAGAGCTATAGGTTTACCCCAGTGACACTTCTCTTCCCCCCCAAATTAATATGGTTCCTCTACTTAAAGGGCTTCACTATTTAGTTAAGGGTATCACCTATGTTTGGTGGGCTACAACTTGTAGAACTTTCAATTTGAGTAGTTATGTTCTTTCCAGGGGTGTTGCCCCTCTCAAGGACCAAGAAACAAGAGGCTCTCAATTTCAGGGTAAGAACAAATATGTGGACTCTAAATAGAAATATTGCCCCCCATATATTCCCCAGTGGTGTGTGATAGGCTTCTTAAATTATAGGGGACTAGTGCGTGAATTGAGCCACAAATTGTCACAAGTTTGCAGTGCAGTGTGCATTTCACGTGGGGTCACTGAGGGCCATATTTATATTTTTTGCCGCAAATTGCGTCAAAAAATTTACCAAAGACTAATGCCATTTATTTGCACCGCTCGGGGTCAAAATTATACTTGGACGCACGGTGGCGCAAACCACAGGTGTAGGTCATTTTCTTTTTACTCAAACCAATGCCTCACGTCGTAAAGAAAAACAACATTAATGCAGCGAAAATGACTGTGAGCCGGTCTACGACGTCGCAAATCGGATACGCACCTTTGACGCAATAGCATCAAAAAGCGGCGCAAACACAGCAAAATGTGCTAAGGAGAGCCAAAATGGATCCCAGATGCTTGCACAGACCCCAGGAAGATGACAACAGACCAGGAACCAGCCAGGAGGACCCACACAAGTCCCAGGAGAGGGAGAAGAAGAAAAGAAAGTGTAGCTTCAGTGCAGAGGAGCAGGAAATTCTGGTGAAAGAAGTGACGGAACACCAGCACCAACTTTTTGTCACCTCAAAGTTGCCAATTAGTAGGAGAGAGGCAATATGGCAAAAAATTGTTGACAAGATAAACAGTGTGGCAGAAGTACGGAGAACAGTCATCGAGTGCAAGAAACGCTGGCATGACTGCAAGCACAGGACCAAGGAAAAGATGGCCAGGAACAGGAAGGCATCACTGCAGACTGGAGTTGGGAGTCCAGCACCGCAGGAGGCCCTGGACCACATGGAGGAGATGGTGGCAGCCGTCATCCCTGAGGAGATCATCACAGGGATTCAAGGACAGGACAGCGCAGACTACTAGGAGACAACACAGATGCAGGGTAAGTCGCATGGGGAATTAAAATGCACAAATGTTAACTGCAAGTGGGGGGGACACATGCCTACTACACAATGCATGTAAATCATGATATTCAGGGAGTGGCATGGGTAAAGGTGCACGGCACAGGGCACAGGCTGTTCAGAGGAAACCTGGGGCACAGTACTACACTACACCAACAACCTTTGCATGAGGATATGCTGCCATGCCAAGGATGTTGGAAAGGTAAAGCCAGTCCGGGAGGGTAGGGTTCAATGTTAAACGGGCCTGCTGTCACACGACAGCTGGTATTCTCCCTACATGAACTAGGGCTCAATTAACAGTCTCAGGCCATATCTGCAAGTGGAATTTAACATTGACAACAGTTGCCACTACCACCTGTGTTGTGTGTGCAGGTCAAGTAGCTAATGGCAGTAACGTCCCCATGGATCAAACACACCCAAATTAAAGGGTTCAGGATGACAAGGTTATCAATCCTCTGTAATCAATAAAAATGTTCTAATCCTGTCAAATGTGAATGTCCATAGTTGCTACAAACATCAGCCATTGTCATAAACATTATGAGGTACACAGCACTAATGTCATACCCATGCTGCATATGTAAGGGTCCACCCTGTGCCTGGGTCACAATAGCTCCAATGACACCATGCAACATCCCAAATGTCATACTGCTGAGACAACAGCATTGAGGGGGAGGACATATGTCACCGGCTAGTGAAATTCACCCTCACAGTCAGAAGAGGAAATGGAACACTGCTAGGACCATCAGTGCAATCCAATGTAGCACACATTACCCAACATAAACATTACACACTACTAATGCTGACATCTGTAGTGTGCCATGCCAATGCTACACATAGTTATGCTAGGTCTCAGCAACATATAGCTGGATGTGAAATATCTGAGACTGGCTCAGTTCCAGATTGTTAAGTGTGGTGCAAGTTCCATCAGAACAACCACAGCCAGTGCAAGGCCTCACCATGAGAATGGAAGTGGACGTAGGGTTGAGTAGGACAAGAAGGTGGCAATATACAATTTGGCCAGAACAAACACCTAGAGGATGTGATGCTGACAAGTCCCCAAACTGACCACACTACATGTGACATGCAGGTGGGGCATAGGCCTGGGAGAATGCTAATATTATAGACAGGAACCAAGATCACAATGTGCAACAAATAGAAAGGCAGCTACGTCACATTACAAATCCAACAACACAGACACACTAATTGTACAATATTTCATTGCAGAGGACGATGGCTCTCCTGGGGATATGCCTGTCTTGGACTTCCCTGATGACATGGATGACGAGCTGACAAACATCAGCCAGCAGACCCTCCAAGATGTCCTTGGAACCCTCCAGACCCCACCTTCAGTCGCAAGGAGGAGCACAGATACAGCAGCCATCACAGAGGACCCATCCACCACCCCAACTGTACAACCTGCCAGCTCCAACCCAGCTGAGGACTCTGACAACACTGGCACCAGCTTTGAGAGAACTGTAGTTGGAGTACAGCGGGAGCTGGCCAAGGAGGTGCGGATGGGGATGGAAAATATTTCAGCCAGCCTAGAGGGGGTGCGTTCGTGCAGTTGACACAACACCGCCAACAACAAACTTTTCAACGTGTGCACAAATGCAATATTGACCCCCTCAGGGCCAACCTGGCTGCCTACCACAGTGAGGTGGCTGCTATTCTTAAGAACCAGCAGCTCCTCCTTGCTGCAGTACTGCCCTTAATAGCCCCACAGTTGGCAGCTACCAGGATGTCTGACTCCATGTCTTCAAACACTGAGGTGTGTGTTGACCTTTCACAACCACCACCACCAAGGGCAGAGGAGACATCACACACATCAGAAGATGAAGACGTAGAACAGAACACCTCCACCCGTAAGAGTACCCGGTAGCACCAGTCCCTGCCACATGGCCACTTCTAACCAAGTTCCTGTGCTTTGTAACATGCCAGTCTTGCAGCAGCTGCTCTCAAGCACTGTTCTCCAGCCCACTGTTTATCTTGTCACTCTGCCCTGTGATTGTCTCCAACTAAATAATTGGCAAATCATGTCCCTCTGCACTGTCTGACACATCACCCCAGCATGTCCAATGACATGTCCTTTTGCACTTGTGTAGGATCACAATGGAAGGTGTCACACTAATGGACTCACAATAATGGACAATGTAAATATAGCACTACAGCACATTATAATAAATAGCACTTACACAACCACTTTGTCTCTGTGTAATGTGACACATCAACCGTGAGGGATATCAGTGATGTTTGCCTCATGTCAATGATTATAGAATGTCAATACAACTGCCCTGAAAGAATGTGGGCTGATAACTATGCACTGTCGTCTGGATTGTACCATCATCTGCCATTCCTGGGTTAAATCTGAGGTAAATATAAACTATACAGTATAATGCTGTGTTGGACAGAATAAGTCTTCCTCAAGGGATGTCTAAGCCAAAAATGATTGTCTTCAAATTTCTCTTCAAGACAATCTTTACGTATGCGAGATTTGACCCAAAATTTTCCTCACACACACCATACAGCAGGAATGGATGTGTATGAGTGTACGTACAAATAAGTAACCTGGCTGAACAATGTAACAAATGATAGGTGTGAGTTATGTATACCATACTACATGAGATCATACCACCACTCACCTTATAAGGCATCAATTGAACATCAGGCTGCAGGCAGACGTAACACAGTGTACTCAATACCAAATCTGGCCCCAAAGTATGTGAGATTGAAAACATACATCAAAAATTAACAACACATTGGGATCCATAGTAACCTTGAGTGGTGGGTGCAATGGATGGCAGAATCTTAGCAAAGTAGCTGTGGTGTATCTGCCAATGTAACAGCTCAATTGGGAATTGGTTGCAGGATGGGACACAAATGCAAATACTAAAGAGACACTGTTCAGCCATGCCAAGGCCATGATCCCCAAGCATTTGACACATACTGTAAAAGGAGTACCTAAATATTTATTTATCAGTAAAAAAAAAAGGAAGATAAATCCTGGGGAAACATCTTAACTAACCTAACCTATCCTAACTACACATTACCCACAACATGCCCTAACTAACCTAAGCTAAACTTACTTATCACATTTAACTAAACACTCTAAACATCAACCCCCCCACCCCCCTTATAAGACGGGACACATGGAGGACAACATATACTAACCTAAACTTTATATTTCATTTTTTTTTTAAACCCCAAAACCCCAACATCATCCCACCCACACACATAATAAAAAAACAATTTAAATTATCATACCCGCACCCCCAACCCACTACTACTAACTAAACTAACAGCCTATTCTAACCTAACACTAAGCCCCTTAAACCCACTAATTAAAAGAGCCGGGAAAGAGGAGGGAGGGGAGGGATTCATGACAGAGGGTATAATGTTCACAAGTTCGCCATCCCCAGGGTCTTCTTGATGGCACGCACCCTCTTGTTAATTTGTGACACCTCCTGCGGCAGCCTGTTCATTCTCCGCAACATACGTTTCATGTCACATTGCATCCTTTGGAAATCTGCAGGGTCAATTACTGCAGCAGGGGTTGTCTGAGTGCCAGTTGTAGATGTTTGCCAGGTTGGTGGTGCCATGCTTGTAGGGGGAAGTGCAGGTGGTGCTGTCATTGGTCTGGGAGCAGTGGAGGTCGATGGTCCTGCAGTGGTGCCTAATATGCCTGGGAGGTAGTGGTGGTGCTGGCGGCTGTTGTGGACACCAAAGGGCCCCCTTGGGCAAATACCCTCCACACTCCCGAGGCTCTTTCATGGCGATAACGCCGTGCCATGTGGCGGAACCCAGACTCCACATCCAGAATGTGGCGGTAAGGCATCGCCCGGCACTGAAACTCACAAATCTGGATGGCATTCATATTGGCTGCTGTTAAAAAAGATAAAGCCAAACATTAGGTACTTCATTGTGTGATATAGCTACTGAAGAAAATCAGACAATACATGTAATGTAGCTGAAACAGGCCATATCACCATACAGATCACAGATTCGCCATGAGGAAGTACATGCCAACGCAGCCTACACATGTCCTATCTAACAGCACAGCAAAGCTCTAAAACATGTGTAACAACTTAAATGACCTATGCATCATTGTTCAGCCATTTGTCACGTAAATAATGCTGCAAGTCCTTCACATGTGACAGGCCAACTAATGACTATCTTCTGGATGACAATCAAGGGCCACAACATCTGTGATTTGTAAATGGAATTGCCAGGATGGAATGCAGTTGCTAATCATGAGTGGGTATCCTAGGTTTGGACAAGTGATTTACAGATTTACATGTCTGTGTACTAAACTTGGATCATCACACCTAGGTACATATTTCATAACCCTAAGCCTGCGCCTCAGTGGTGGGGGGGGTGGAGAAGCAACAAATACTTTCATACATCTATGACACCCAGGAAGCTTTGGACAGCTGTACAAGGGTTTGGGCAGTCCACCACAGGTAAGGAGGATGTCCAACTAGGACACACCCAAGCCTTGGACAATCCCATCCACATTTATGTTTGTAAATGCAGACAATTGTCAACATAATTTAATACCACTAATATCTGCCTTACAACAAGCCAACATGAGCTGCATGCACACCTGCATGCACACCCATGACATTGTGGAGGTAGATGCTGCTAGGAAGTCAAACATACAGTTGACCATGTTCATTAGTGAACAGGGAGGCTCAAGTATGTGGGTAAGACTTTGCCATCCCTATTCTTTGAGATCCAGGGTCTGACTTGCTGACTAAATAATGAATATGGGCCTCTGTGAATTTTTCCTTATGAAAATTTCAAATACAAATGTCACCCTCTTCACATGGCCATGCCTACAGGGCTGCAAAAGCAAAGCAGAACACAAACGCTGTGGGATAGCGTAACTGGATGGACGGAATGCGGAACCAATCAAACATTCACCCCCAGTCACAGATCTGGGTTTAATCCATCCATTATTTTGCTCACCATGCCACCCTGGTTTGAACCCAGCCATATGCAAATCAGTCTTGACCCTGTTCCTCATGGGAACAGTCCAGCCCGAACTGCCAGGCCAGGTTCTCCCTGGACCGGAAACAAGCATCCTGGGACCGGTTTCGGGGGTTTCACCCCTCATCAGCCAGGATAGCTTGAATCCAGTGGCACAGTGAGCCCGGGACCCACGTCTGGGCATACCCGGCGCACTTAGGGCGGCAAAAGCAAAGCAAAACACAAACGCTGTGGGATAGCGTAACTGGATGGACGGAATGCAGAACCAATCAAAGGGACTGGAAACAAGCATCCTGGGACCGGTTTCGGGGTTTCACAGGGCTGCACTACAATCCCAAAAGATGACTACACGCTACTGATTGTCCAACTCAAAGATGGAAAAAAAGTGATACTCCACTCAAGTAACATATCCGATCATTTACCAGCACATCATACCTTGCTATGTGTCCAACACACAGGAGTCAATCACACAACAGCTTCAAACACAACACAGAACTGAAATATCAACACTTACTGGATATGTCTGGGTCCGCAAATCGAGCCACCTCTCCGATTGTGTAGGGGGCAGGTCCACCTGTAAAGCATGGAAGGGAGAAATGTGCTCAATGTCTGTGCACTGTACACCACTTCCAAATAAAATTACTGTGTGTAACATTAAATCTGAAAGGCCAGCCTCTCAGGCATGATACTGCAACAGACATACCACTGCAAACATGTAAAGACCTGGTCACTCCAGTGAGTGATACATATCTGCACACATGCAGTGGCCCCAACTATCATGTGGTAACAAACATGCTCCATCAATTGTTTGCAGACTCATTTATGGAGTGTACTCCTCTCATCATTTGTAGTAATGAGAGACATGCAAAGCCACTTTCCTGGAGCACTGCAATACCAGTCACTCGGGTATTGTGGCTTGTGCATCAAGGGACAATCATTTACTGTGTGACGCACCTGTGGATTGATTTAAGGTCATAATTTATCATGCTTTCTATGGTCCCTTACATGTAGGGCCTGTGTTGTGTGTAGGTTACATATGCTACATTAACAGTGTAACCTGAGCCACATATGCCCCTTATGACACCATAATGGCAGGGATCCTGTGCATTAACTGGTGACAGTTTGAGGCTAGCCATGGATTGACCAGTTTTAATATTTGGATTCAACAAGGAGATATATGTTGACATTGTATAATGTAGTCATCTATAACAGACTGCACAGTCACAGGTGTAGTCATTGCACCTGAAATGTGTCACTCATTGCCCTGTGTGTCCACTATGAGTTTTGGAAATCACAGTGAGCCACATTCATCATCTTACATTTGCCAAGATGGTTGATCAGCAGCTATACAGCAAACTGACACTGTCATATTATTAACACATGGTTTAGCAAATGTACCACTGTGTTGATCATGATGATGTAGGTTTCAATTTGTATGTACCTTCGGAATGGCAGCAGTCACATGAATGCTGGTCTTCTGATCTTAGCATACACCCATGTCTGTGATAGCCTCCATACTGGGAAGTTAGATATTAAACATATGCTGCACTAGATAAGCAGGGGTGTGCCAAACTAAATTAGCAAAGTATTAGGGAACTTTATATGTATGATGGAATTGGTCAGAGGTCCCTTGCACGACATCATGCATGTAATACATTGTGATCATGCATTACCCAACGTCAGGTATCCCATGATGATCCCATAACTTATGAAAAGTTCATGGCTATAGAGTAACACAGATGGCAAATGCATTGGCTCTGTTCCAGCTATTGTATCCAAGACCAATGTAAAACACACAGGTACAATAAACAGAGGGCCATAGATAGTTGTTACCCCTCAATTTGTATCATTTGCTTCATTTTATGTGCCACAGCTATGGAAAGTAGCACCAAATATTTAGATATGAACCCTTGTGCATTACTTTTGGCATCCATCCCTAATTTAATTGCGGCACAACCAAGTCAAACTATCAGCCTAAGATGTTACCGGAGGTTAGAAATAACTTGGTATGTATGTGTCAGAATCCAGTTCAGACATGTATCTGAAATAATTGGGGGACACATTAATTCTTGAAAATATCTGGATTAAAAACGTCTTTCCTGGTACATTCACAGACCATGCCTAAAACACATGTTAGAGCCACATTTGCATCATCAATTGACGTGAAGGCAGCACTAATTTATAGGCTCCAGTTGTGTTTCGTAACTCAGTGCAGCTGTTGCATCACCAAATGACGGTAATGTGTAGCAATTATTGTACTCACGGCCACCGTATGTTTAACTTGCATTCTACATGTCCAAAAACATTGCCTGCAGCATATGAACAAATCTGCTACTGTCACTACAGAGCATTTAAATATGCACATTACTCTGAATTGTACTCACCAACAGGGCTACCAATCACAATCCCCAGGTGGTCCAGCAGGTCTTGCTCCCTGGCAACAAGGTCAGTCCAACTGTGCTTTAGCTGGTGGTTGTTGCGTGGTGTGTTGTACATGCTTTGCAGATGGTACAGGACCTTTGACCACTGGAGCCTCCTTGCCTCTGTGTAATACCTGACTGATGTAATCATCGCTGGTGTTGTTTCTGATGACTGTGATGTTTAAAGAGTTGAGCCTATGCTTGCTGAACTGCAGGATTACACTGTATTTGAGAGTGATGGTGTATATGAACACAGTAAATTATGGGGAAATGTTCTGTTATTACCATTGGGGACATTACTTTCAGCACCAAGCAACCAGACATAGAGAAGTATTTAATAGCACACAATGGGAATATTGTTCAACTCCACCTTTGGGGGGCCCTAAAACAAATGTAGAAAAATGTGCACATTTCTCTGGGCATGACACTACAAATGCAGTCATATTTTAAATTACCACCTTCTATAATGCAGATTTTGCTAACCAACACCAAATCAATCTATTCAAATTCCTTTTCTTCCCGAATTGCTATTGAAGGTTATGAAATCTGGAAGAGCACTATTGATGTGAAAGGTGTATGGGGAACACAAAATTTGGCAAATTCAGGGTAGGGAAGCTTTGTTTAAAGCATGCATTATTCCTGTCCAAATGATATTTTTAAATGACAGTTCAACAAACATTCTGCTTAGGATTAGTAAAAATAAAAGAAATGAATATGCCCAGTATCCCCACATCAGCCAAATTCACCAATTGGCAAACATTCCTAAATATCACAGAGGAAGAACTAAATAATGGGTTCAGAATTGTTCCTTTAATTCCACACTTTTAAGCGTTGGTGGGTAGTTATTGTGGCCTTTGGACACAAATGGGTGTTGGGCACGTTTTGTTAATTCCTCTGGGGGTTTCCAGATTAGACAGCCAGACCCTCGCTTTTTCTCAGGTCAACACTCTGGTACAGTTACTACATACAATGTAGCAAAACTATGCAAACAGTGGTTATGCACCAACATCTTAGCAGCAGTTAAGGAACATCTCGTTCTCCTACCAGAGGTAGTAGGCTTGCAGGTTTACTTGGCAGATAGATAAGGAAAATATAGAAAAGGCTTTAGCTGTTGTTGCTAATGGCATGAATACTCTGTCCAACAAAATATACACACTTAATAATATTGTGTCAACTGCAATTGACATCATTCAGAATTACATGTCCCTTTTACAACATGGGCAATGTCCGCTGCGTTCCATCATGCAGATGGGTTGGACATTGCAGATTCTGAAAAATTTCTGTGTCCCTTGGAAACACATCAACAGTAGTGTAGTGAATTGTTTGCTGCTTTTAATTAGTCCAGGGAGCAACTGATAATGGCTAAAAATGAAGCTAATTACACCATGCTTAACATTGAAAAGTTAGAAAAGTTGCCTTTCACCGTAGCAGAGATGCCATCAACAGTATGGCTAGTACATGGGATAATAAATCTGCCAATTTCCACCTTTCGTTTCACAAAATGCCAGAAACATTTTGCTGTGAGCAGATACGAGCGGCTAGCAGACAGTTACATATGCAAAGAGTGGGAGTTGCTTTTCGAGTCCAAATGTTTTAACAACGAAACAGAGGTCTTTCTGAGCAGAAGCAAATGTGAGACTACTGTTAGTCATTCAATGACTTGCAAGCAGGTGTCACTTCACGGTTTCTGCAATGTGGAGGTCGCAAATTTGGCATGCTTTCTGAAGGGGACTCCTATCCCTTTGATTCATCCAGCATTTCATATACTTTCAAATGGAAGTTATGTGGTTCTGAACGATCAGAGCTGCTGCGGAATGAGATCATGAATCGCCTACACAATTTCAGTTTCTCAAATTGTAACTTGTTGTGGACATGTTCTATTCCCACCACACAAGAGATAAGAGTAGCAGAAGTGTGGCCTCACATTGATTGATACTACTAATGTAAATTTTGACATGTTGAGCAGATTAGAGGCGTTACTATTCCAAAAACAAGTGGCGTTGACATTGGCCAATTAGACATACACTCTCCAGATAACAAGAACATCAGCCAGATACAATCCTTGTTAAATACTAACTCTTCCAAGCACTTTGGAGAGCTGGTCTGCAGAAATTTCAGCACCTCAAACACTGTAAAGATTGTACACTTCTTTAAGGCTGTTGGGTCTGGATTTGTTTCCACCTTCCAGACCATCTTCGGAGTCATTCCTTCAGCTATCCATTCACTCTTTTCGAGTATGCTTGGTAGAGTTCCTATAACTTTGGCGCTGATTGGCGGAATACTGCTACTACTATTCCTGATACGCAGTGGTTGTGCCTTCTCAGCTAAGTGGCTTGAGGGAGCTACCACCAGCCCAGCTGTGTCGTGATCGCATGAAGCTCTTCTTTGGTGCTCCATTGCTGGAAGAACTGGAGCATGATTGGTCATTATAATTTTGATCAATCCGGTGGTGCATGCACCCAGTCTATCATTGTACCTGGTGCCTCATTGAGTGTCTATCGTCAGTGTGTCTTGCTATATAGCCAGTGCCTCCTGTGGACAAGTGTAGGAGGCTGGCCTGGCTTGTAGTGGGTACCAGAGGTGCTTACACCTTGTGCCAGGTCCAGTTATCCCTTATTAGTGTAGAAGAGGTTTTTCTAGCAGCTAAGACTGATAGAAGGTAGCTATGGCAAAGCAGCTTAGGCTGAACTAGGAGACATGTAAAGCTCCTACTATACCACTGGTGTGATATGCACAATATCATAAGAAAACACAATACACAGAAGTACTAAAAATAAAGGTACTTTATTTTTATGACAATATACCAAAAGTATCTCAGTGAGTACCCTCAGTATGAGGATAAGATATATACACAAGATATATGTACACAAACCAAAATTATGCAGGTAATAGCAAGAAAAGTAATGCAAGCAGTGTAAAGTTACAGTAGATTGCAATAGGAGCACATAGGTATAGGGGCAACAAACCATTTACTCCAAAAGTGGAATGTGAACCACGAATGGACCCCAATCCTATGTGAGCTTGTAGAGGGTCGCTGGGACTGTAAGAAAACAGTGAGGGTTAGAAAAATAGCCCACCCCAAGACCCTGAAAAGTAGGTGTAAAGTCCACCTACTACGCCCAGAGAGCACAGGAGTCGTGATAGGGGGTTTCTGCAGGAAGAACAAACACCAGCAATGCAACAACAGTGGATTTCCGGACCTGAGTACCTGTAAGACAAGGGGACCAAGTCCAATAGTCGCGACAGTGTCAAGAGTGGGCAGGAGCCCAGGAAATGCCAGCTGAGGGTGCAAGGAAGCTGCCACCTGTTGGAAGAAGCTTGGAGTTCTGCAAGAAAGAAGAGAGCTAGGAACTTCTTCTTTGGAGGATGGATGTCCCACGTTGCGATGAAGCTTGCAGAGGTGTTCCCACGCAGAAAGACCGCAAACAAGCCTTGCTAGCTGTAAGGGTCATGGTAGAGGTTTTTGGGTGCTGCTGTGGCCCAGGAGGGACCAGGATGTTGCCACTTAGAGGAGGAGACAGAGGGTGTGCCCAGCAAGTCAGGGAGGCCTCACAGAAGCAGGCAGCACCCGCAGAAGTACCTCAACAGGCAGTGGAAGAAGAGTGAACCGGATTCCACCCGAAGTCAAAAAAGGGAGTCCCACGACGCCGGAGGACAACTCAGAAGGTTGTGCACTGCAGGTTAGAGTGTCGGGACCCAGGCTTGGCTGTGCATGAAGGAAATCCTGGAAGAGTGCACAGGAGCCGGAGCAGCTGCAAATCACGCGGAACCCAGCAATGCAGTCTAGCGTGGGGAGGTAAGGACTTACCTCCACCAAACTTGGACTGAAGAGTCACTGGACTGTGGGAGTCACTTGGACAGAGTTGCTTAGTTCCAGGGACCACACTTGTCATGCTGAGAGGGGACCCAGAGGACCAGTGATGCAGCCTTTTGGTGCCTGCGGTTGCAGGGGGAAGATTCAGTCGACCCACGGGAGATTTCTTCAGAGCTCCTGGTGCAGAGAGGAGGAAGGCTGCCCCCAGAGCATGCACCACCTGAAAACAGTCGAGAAAGCCGGCAGGGTGAAGCGATACAAGGTTGCTAGTAGTCGTCTTGCTACTTTGTTGCGGTTTTGCAGGCGTCCTGAGCAGTCAGCGGTCAATCCTTTGGCAGAAGGTGAAGAGAGAGATGCAGAGGAACTCTGATGAGCTCTTGCATTCGTTATCTGGTGAGATCCCCAAAGCAGAGACCCTAAATAGCCAGAAAAGGAGGTTTGGCTACCTAGGAAGGAGGATTGGCTACCAAGAGAGGTAAGAGCCTATCAGAAGGAGCCTCTGACGTCACCTGCTAGCACTGGCCACTCAGAGCAGTCCAGTGTGCCACAAACACCTCCGTTTCCAAGATGGCAGAGGTCTGGGACACACTGGATGAGCTCTGGGCACCTCCCCTGGGAGGTGCAGGTCAGGGGAGTGGTCACTCCCCTTTCCTTTGTCCAGTTTCGCGCCAGAGCAGGGCTGGGGGATCCCTGAACCGGTGTAGACTGGCTTATGCAGAGATGGGCACCATCTGTGCCCATCAAAGCATTTCCAGAGGCTACTCCTCCCCAGCCCTCACACCTATTTCCAAAGGGAGAGGGTGTTACACCCTCTCTCAGAGGAAGTCCTTTGTTCTGCCTTCCTGGGCCAGGGCTGCCTGGACCCCAGGAGGGCAGAAACCTGTCTGAGGGGTTGGCAGCAGCAGCAGCAGCAGCAGCTGCAGTGGAGACCCCGGAAAGGCAGTTTTGCAGTACCCGGGTTCGGTGCTAGAGACCCGGGGGATCATGGAATTGTCCCTCCAATTCCAGAATGGCATTGGGGTGACAATTCCATGATCTTAGACATGTTACATGGCCATGTTCGGAGTTACCATTGTGACGCTGTACATAGGGAGTGACCTATGTACAGTTCTCGCGTGTAATGGTGTACCCGCACTCACAAAGTCCGGGGAATTTGCCCTGAAAGATGTGGGGGCACCTTGGCTAGTGCCAAGGTGCCCACACACTAAGTAACTTTGCACCCAACCTTCACCAGGGGAAGGTTAGACATATAGGTGACTTATAAGTTACTTAAGTGCAGTGGTAAATGGCTGTGAAATAACGTGGATGTTATTTCACTCAGGCTGCACTGGCAGGCCTGTGTAAGAATTGTCAGAGCTCCCTATGAGTGGCAAAAGAAATTCTGCAGCCCATGGGGATCTCCTGTAACCCCAATACCCTGGGTACCTCAGTACCAAATACTAGGGAATTATATGGGTGTACCAGTATGCCAATGTGAATTGGTAAATTTAGTCACTAGCCTGTTAGTGACAAATTTGGAAAGCAGAGAGAGCATAACCACTAAGGTTCTGGTTAGCAGAGCCTCGGTGAGACAGTTAGGCATCACACAGGGAACCCATACAGGGCACATACTTATGAGCACTGGGACCCTGCCTGGCAGGGTCCCAGTGACACATAGACTAAAACAACATATATACAGTGAAATATGGGGGCAACATGCCAGGCAAGATGGTACTTTCCTACAACAAGGAACTGTTAATGTCCCTGCTAAGAGTTAATTCACGGTTGTGCCCAATTACACTGAGGTCGATTCGTGAGGCCAGTTATGAGCCACCGCTTGTGAGCTACTTGCTCCGATGATATCTGGCACTGTGGATGGTGCTGCCTACACGGTTGATCCTGAGTCTGAGGCATCTGCACACTTCTGCTCTGTGCACTCTTCTGCCAATCCTGTGATCAATCTGACATCTGCAGATGTGGAGTCCTTCCTGGACGCACTCCAATTTGATGACTTCGGAGACCTTCGACATGATCATACCTATTGTTGAATGAATTCAACCATTGGATTTTTCAAAAGTATAAAATGTAACACCAAATTGGCTTTTAGAATTTGGCTCATATTTGGTCTGCCTTGCTTGTCATGGTTAAAATGATAGCTCTTAGTATGTTTTAGCTTAGTTTTGAATTAGATTTTAGACTTTTAGCTCAGAGCATTTTAGTTTTGGACTCTCACTACCGCTAGTGAGTTAACATCCTTGTTTCGACAATAGGGAGGGTGTGGTCATTTAATTGTATTTTCCCTTTGGGACACAGGAGTCAGCTTATTGCAGGCCTGTGTCCCTGTCACCTTTTACCTACTTAGCTTGCTGTTTTATTTCATTTATTTTATTATTTCTTTTAGCTTTCGCCATGCGCTTACATTTTACAAGAAATGTTTAAATTATCAATGCCATTCTGAGAAGGTGTCATTATCGGCATCTCTATCAGTGACACACATAGGCATTGTCATCATGTCCCTTTCCCACTTACGTGTGATAGGGACATCATGCGCACTTGTTAGGAATTGCTTATGCAATTGCAGACAACAAGTCTGCCACATTATCAGTTGTTTAGGAGCATACGTGCATCAGGGATCCCACATGATCTGAATAAATACACCACACATGGACAAGGTCGTTAGAGGGGTTCCTTCCAGATGCCATCTATGCTGCACGTCACCTTGCTGCAGAACTCAGCCTTTGTGTCTCCACAGAGTCTGACCTAGAGACCTCATTCCAAGGTAACGAGGGTTGGGGGAGGCAAAGGCGCTTCCCATGCACATAGTACTGGTAGATTAGGTTTATCATACCTAGCTCATTAGGGTAGAGATTAGATTTTCTTGGTTAGGAATTTTACATCTCATGTTTATTGTAAGATGGGGGGGGGGGGTTATATTTACAACTCTGATCTTCACAATTCTGCTTCTATTACTGTTCATTATCCTAATCTTTCCAGCATCTGCATTTTATCGTAGATTGCAGTTTTTTTCAATAAATATATTGAAAACTCTCCTGCATCTCCATCTTTGCCTATCTGTGTATGAGACTTGTTTCTAATGAGAGAAAAAAGGATAACTTCCGTTCCACCTCGACTTACCTCAGAGGTCTTATCTAGAGTCCATGAGTAAGGCCGCCAGAAATCACCTTTGCTTTCAGAGTTTTGGTGAGGTACTGCTTGTGAGCCAAGAGGGTAAGGCGGACAGTTGCGAATTGTTGTAAGAGTGACTCAGTCACCTACAAACAAAAGTGCTGTTCCCCTAAACCAGCAGTCTTGCATAGGAGCGAGAGTCCAACTACGACAAGCACCTGTACCAGCTTCCCCTTGATGGATGGGAGGAAGGCTTTCAAGGTTAAGTGGATGGCCATCAGTTCCAGAAAGTTGATATAGACCCAGGACTCCGCCAGAAACAAGAGACCTCTTATCCCCATCTCTTCCAGATGTACGCAGCAACCGAGATGCAATTCATCGGTCATCACTGTCCGCTCTGGGTGGGGAAGGGAGAGGGGGACTACTGCAGACCCAGTCATGGTCCAGTAACCACTACCATAGATCTTTTGTAGTCTCCAACAAAATCTGAACATGGTCCGAGAGGTACCCTTGATTTTGGGCCACTGAGACTTCAGATCCCATTGCACAGCCTGCATATGCCACCTGTAAGGTTCTTCCTGCAAGATGCCATTAGTCTCAGCAGCCTCAGAGTCGACCTCACAGAAATCTGAAAGATTTGGACTCTCTTTCGAGGGGGAAATGTGCAAAACCGAACAGTGTGCTAAGAGCTAAGATGAAAGGGAGTATCTGAGGAGTCAGATATGACTTTGTCACACTGAAAGTGAGCCCCAAAGATGGTAGGGCTTTCACTGGAATATGGAGGTGGTTGGTTGCCTGAAGTGAGCATGCCTTCAACAGCCAGTCTTTGAGGTAGGGGAACACTGGCACCCCTGGCCTCCAAAGGTATATTGCCACCACCGCCATCACTTTCGTGAAAACCTGAGGAGTGCTGTGAGATCAAAAGGAAGCACAGCAAATTGAAAATGTTCCTGTCCACCATGAACCAGAGGTAGTGCTGATGGGCTGGAAGGACAGGTATATGGGAATATGCATCCTGCAGGTCCATCGCCACCATCTAACCTCCAGGATTGAGGGCAGACGACATTGGCCAGGGTTGGGCATCTTAAATTTCTCCTATCAAAGGAAGGTGTTGAGAGGTCTAGAATAGGTCAAAGGCTTCTGTCTTTCTTGGGCACCAGAAAGTAGCAGGAGTAACAACCAAGCCCTACTTTTGCCGATGGCACCCTCTCAACAGTCTGTTTGTTGAAAAGGGCTTGCACTTAGTGCTGCAAAATGGAGAGATGTCCTGCATCAGAGGCTGGAGAACGGTGGAAGGTATGGTGGTGAACAGAGGAAGGGTAAGGCATATACCCTGTGAATAATTTGCTGGACCCACTGGATGTTATAGCTTGCCAACCCAAAAAGAATCATTGGATTCTGCCTCCGATCGGGTGGCTGTGCTCCCCTAAAGGCAAGCTAAAGGGGTTTGATAGGTGGGGCTGTAGGGGGAGGCTGTGGTCTGAGCAGCTCGTTGACCTGAGTCCTCACCACTGTGTGTGTTGCTGAGGCTGCACAGGCTGGCCTCAAGGGACAGCTCGGCCAAATCTGTGAAAGGAGCAATTAAGTTTGGTGTGGTTGGCAGGACGAGGCAGATAAACCCAGAGAGCTTGCAGTAACTCTCCTCACTTTAAATCGCTCTAAAGCAGAATCAGATTTGCCCTCAAAAAGGCCAGTCCCACTGAAGGGCATGTCAATAATGGAGGACCAGACAAAGCCATAAACCTTGTAGATTATAGCAACGCTGGTGCCAATAGCTCACCCGTTGGAGTCAATGGTGTCCATGCAACAACACATTGTGAGCGTGGCAGCGTCAAAACTGCCTTGGCAAGGTCAGGTCAGAGGTCTTCAGGGACACCGGGGAGGACATGAGTCCAAGAAGGTGTGGGAATATCAGCCCAAGAGGCAGCTAGCATTTATTGAATGGAGAGACAGACTAGAGGAAGATAAAACTTGCTTCCCAAATGTCTTCACATTTAGACTCCCTAGAGGGATGTTGTCAGAAAAGTGTAACACAGAGTGGCCCATGGCACAGCAATGGAATCTTGCTATTTGTCTAATGACTGAAGGGCCCAGAGGAAGGCTTGGCCCAGCATCCCAACAAGTATCTGTCAATGCCTCATTGAGTGGTAAAAGGGGCTCAGAAGATGTTTGCACTAGCTGGAAAACCTCCATCAGCGCATTTGTTTTTACCTCCATGGTGGGCAGAGCTGGAGGTCAAGGACTTCTGCTGCCTTATGCGCTACCATGGTATAGGGAGCAAATTCTTTGGTGGCTGGATCAAGGGGAGAAAGAAGGCCCATTTCAGGAGAGATATCAAGGCCACAAACCTGCAATTCTTAAAACCAACTATATTCTTGATAGAGCTGAGCAAACTCATCCCCCACATGAACATCACTGCCTAAATCCATGCTGAAAAGTGAGTTTAGGGTGTGGTGTCTCCCTTGTGGAGGTGGCAGATTAAGTGGCAGAGGTAGCGTCTCAACCTTCACCAGGCTTGGCTTCAGTCACAGTTGGACTAATCTGAGAGTAATCTGGATATCTCATCCGGCATTGCGGGATTCTGCACTGGCATCAAAGTCTAAGGGACTGGCACAGGCTATGGTGCTGGAGACAAAGTATGAACCTGAGCCAGAGGTGTCATGCCAGGCTTGAGGGGGCAAACTGGTGTGAGGGCAAACCCATTGGCAGTACTCCTGATGGAAGGCCTAGACTCCTGGAGCCTGAAGGCATGCCAGATTCAGTCTTTAAAGGCCTGAATTCCTGGGGGCATTGCTGCACTGAACTCTTCAATCTATTTTAGAGTGGCAGACAGACCCAGAACCTCTGGTTGTGCTGGAATCAGTTGAAGTATCAGCTTCGAAGTTGGGTGACTCCAGAAGAGAGATCGAAAGCCATGGCGCCACCACCGCCAGGCAAATGCAAGTGGTGATTAAATCCTGCTTTGATTTCTTGTGCTTCTTTTTGGACTTAATGGACAATTTGGAACGCAGTGAAGACTGCTTATTGAGCTGTTTTGGCGACTCCTGGAGCGGGAACAGCACTGAACTTTGAACTTAAACTGTGACATAGATTGGTCTTGCTGAGAAGTCTTTTGCTTGGTGAAGTAAAGTTGTACCTTGAATTGCAAGATGGCCTTTGGGTTCATCAACATGCATTGGAGTCATGACTCAAACTCAGGCACCACAGGCAGACATGATGAGGATCTGTCACAGACATTTGTTTGAGACAGCCCATACAGGGCCTAAAAACCTGGCATGCTATGCATACTGAGAAAATTGACAAAATATTAGAGGTAAGTGCTTGAGAGAGCAGACCTCTGGATCTGTGTCTGATGGCATGGAAGGAAACACACCCATATAGGTTCAGTACGTAATTTTTAGAGCAGAATGGGATCAATGCAGAACCAGACAGCACCATCTACCAGCAAGCAGGGGTACTGCTGAAAACGTTTCTGGATCCAGACTGGCACCTGGGAAATATTCAAAAGGTGATGAATCTGCGGTTAGGAGTCTCTATCAGAAATGTACGTTATGTGGCACCTCCAGCAAGTAATCTACCTGCAGCTGTGCAGCAGGAATAGCCTCGTGTCTGGGATTAGCCATGCTGGCCACATAATTGCTAAAGGAGCCTTAATCTTCTACTGAAACACCAGAGACCCTCTGAAACGTTTCTCTTCCACTCCCTTAGACATTGCTGGATTAAGCAACCTGAAATGAAAGCACTGAGTAGGCACTAATGGGCCTAATGAATAGTGCCTTAGTAAGCCAAGTTAGAACTATGAGTGATAAAGACAGCACTGGTAACAAGTGTTGAATAAGAAATAAGGCACAGAAGAGGGTAGGCAATGCAAATATAACGGGTGTGGAGGGGGGGGAGGTTTAAATGTTAAAAGTAACAGCCGTTCCCAAAGGGGAAAAAAGTGGTACAGGTATTTTCCAGAGAACAGAAGAAGGACTCAAGCAGATGGCCTAGTGTTGGCAGACCTTGCAGAGGGAAGGCCAGGGCCTTGTTCAGCCCTGGAAGTAAAGGAGTGGATCTCTCTATAAGTGCCAACCCTGATGTCAGTTTTTGTATTTTTATCATCAAAATGTGTTTGTTTTGGTTATAAAAATCCATAAAACACCAAGCATCACCAATACAAATGTGAGAGTAGAAACATGATAAAATCATTAAAATGAGAGATAGAATAGGTACCAGCCATAACACAGTGTCAATGCACTGAATATGGTTTGACAAATACACAATAAAGCACAAGACAGAAGGGGAACCGTAGGGCTAGCAGCAGAATAAACAGGCAGAACCTCTCGCAATTTAACAAAAAAAAGCCTTCATTAAAAATACAGATTGAAGAGCAACGTATTCAAAACACAAGGCAATGAGAGAGCTGGGAGGGCCACACCAGAAACTTCACTGTTGGACTCCAGGGATACAGGAAAGCCAAGCAGCGTGTAAAAACTTGGACATTGCAACTACAATCACCTCTCTTGTGTACCAAAGTGTGTAGTGCAGGCATATTTTGCCGGAAGCCCACAAGGGCTTCCGGCACTCAGGGAGAGTGTCATAAACAATTTGTAATCAGGATTAACCTTTATGTCCAAGAGCAGGTCTGTTAAACACCCTGCTTTATCACATTTTAGTTCCCTCAAAAATGCTCTTTTAGACGATATTTGATCAAGGAAGGGGGAACTACCTTAGTTGGGCCCGATTAATCCCAAAGAGAGGGCAGACCCATTTCATACAAGAAGGACTTAATGTAGACTAGCCAGGAGGTCTTCTCTCATCCTAGAGAAATCAAAGTGCTTTTATCGAGAAACTGTAAGATTCTAATTCCTCTATGGACCAAAGTCTATGCCAGTGCAAAATGCATCTGGACAAACTAGTAAGGTTAATTGGATAGAGACCCAACTCTAAAAGCTGAGGAAGACAAGGGGCTTTCTGCAGGAGATTGAGGACACTTATCACAAATTTATTTTCACTTTCACAGGGCCCAGCGGACCTAGTATGTCCCCATAGTTCTGCACCGTATAGAACCAAGCTTTTCAGACACTAATGTGTGGAACAGCTCATTCTATGATTTAGAAACAGCCACAGGTAAACAAACTCCTGCACATGTTCAAGCAGTACACCCTGGACCACGATCTTAGACGTGACAGGTTTATAAGGGTTAAACACCATCAATTTAGTTTTGTTAAAATTAAGCTTAAGGCCCGAGTGCTGCAATCGCTTAGGAAGCAATCTTCAATTGGCTGCAGACCGCGCAGACTTTTGGACATCACCAGCGTGTTGTCTGCAAAAAGCAGCTTTGCAATTTTATGGGAGCCTAATTTAAGTGCGTCATTGCCCAGGATGTCAAGTGCACAAAAAAGTGTGAACAGTGTAGGAGCCAACACACAACCCTGGCGAACACCACATTCAATGTTAAAGGGATCAGTGAGCTCACCATTGTTGCCTTACTTGACCCTAACCAGATTATGTGCATGAAGCCTGATTATATCAGAAAGAAGGTTGTCAGGAACACCTATCTCCTCAAGGACCTCCCACAGCTTCTCTCTAGGGATGAAGTCAAAGGCTGATCTTAGGTTTTCGAGTAGAAGCAACAGAAGCTGAAAATTTGATCCACTGTGCTTAGCCTCTTTCTAGAGCCTCCCTGGAACTCAGGGAAGATGGAATTTTCATTGACCCAGTCCAATGGCTGCCTCAGGATAAGGCAGAAAAATATTTTTGGGAGGTATCAACGAGGCTGATGGGCCTATAATTCCCAGGGTCATCTTTAATGCCTTTTTTTATAGATAGGTATTATATCATCAGAAAGCCAATACACAGGGATAGGGTCACCTTCTAACAGAGAGCGAAATATCAGCTCAAAGTACACGGCACAAATCAGGAGTTCTGCCCTAAGTAAGTCCATGGGGATGGAATCAGGCCCAGTGCTTTGTGTGCCAGAAGGGCCAAAATGGACAACCAAAATGGCCTCCATCACGTTGTTGAACTCAAAGGACAAAGGGGTGGTGCCACCTCCATGACGGGGAGTAACATATTCCAGTTCTCTACTCTCATAGGTGGGCTTGACAGCATACATATTTGAGAAATGGTCCACCCAGGTCTGGGATTGAAGGTTGTAATCAATGCTAGCAACTGCTTTGTGCTTACCGTGAGTCACTAGCCCCCAGAATGACTTAGTGTCCCCCTGCCCCAGCAGCTGCAACCACATCCTCTCACAGATCACGACTCCATTATCGTTTGGCCTCGGAGAGTGCATCCTTGTAGGCCTTTTGAGTTCTAAGAATGGCATGCCTATTGCCAGCTTTCAAGTTCTGGATAAGAGTACATCTTAACTTCCTACAATGACTGTTAAATCAAGCACAGCGAGTGCGCGCCCTGGGAGCCCCACACCCAGCTTTGCACATAAGGCCTTCAAAGGACCTGAACAACTGACACATGGTCCGTAATACTTGATCCACTAGCACCTAAAATATCCATAGTGTCAGCCACCTGACCATAGGTCTAGGTCAACTTTATTGGATCCTTGCTAGCCACATCCCATTTCAAAGCCTGCTTGTTATTCGTAAGTGAAGGATTAAACCCAGGGTCAGAACTGCCACCAGACCTGAGCCCACTAAGGATCAAATGGAGAGCATTATGGTCACTATCAAAACGCTGTATGACCTTCATGTTAATCAGGGAGAGCCAGAGCGGCAAGGTCAAAAAGATGTAGTCAACACAGCTCTTTCGCCGCATACACTTAAATGTGTGGACGCCACTACGAGCTGAAATGGATCTGCCTTTGCAGGCATGAAGGCCAAAATAAAGGGATTAATCATTAACTGGTTGGCAACCAAGGAACAGCACTTTTGCTGGGGCCAGGTCTAGCTGGGGAACACCCCAGGACAGCAGCATCTCCTTCAGTTAGATTAAATAGTGCTGATCCAAGAGGTTCAAAGGTGACATTAAATTCGCCAGCAATGATTACCCTGCCAAACTCTGGAAGGGATTCTATAACATTTTCTAAGGTGTGCAGGGTAGTAGATAACACATTGGCACCACCCGGTCTAATGTAAACTTTGAAAACATAACATAACGACCCACCCCCAGCAAGCGACACCCCCATCAAATCTCACAGTTTTACATCAAGCCTTGTAATAATAAGGGCTAGAGAGTTTTATTCCCCCCCCCCACATAGTTAGGCCCCTCCCACTAGAGATGGCTGGGCAAAAGAAAGTGGTAAACCCAGACCTGTGAACTGGCTCGACACACCAAGTTTCCTGCAGCATCTTTCAAATGAGTCAATAAAGGTCCCCGAGTTTGGAATAAAGTCTGGCAATATTCCAGGATAGTATGTTCCAGACTATAGATGGTGATCTGGGTGTGGAAGACGGTGGCAATGTTTACACTGTGGCAGGCAAGGTTGTTAGAGACGTGCATTCCTGCTTTGGGGCCAAATTCGGGGATACCCGCACCATGATACTCGGTTCGTCCTGCTGGTTTCCCACTAGCGAAGGAGGACTGAGGGCAATAGATTCCAGGAACCTGACGGCCATTTACTCAGCACTGTGACTAGAAATGTTGATAGCAGGGGCAGGTCTAGCAACAGGAGATGGGCAATGACAAGGACTCTGAAAGCCACTTTTAACCACAGGAAAACCAGGGACATCAAGGGACCGGTCCTGACCGAGTCAGTCTTGACTATCCTGGGAAGGCAAAGGTTCAAAGAAATTTTCGGTAGGAACTTTAAATGTTATATTACCACAAGTGCCCATGCTGCTGTCAAACCTGGACCCAACTCTAATATGTGAGGGGATGAGGGGTCTATAAAAATACCCTAATGGGAAGACCCTGTTACACCCAGCAGGGTTTACCATCAAACGTAAGCAGCATAACAGCAATTCAACAAGAAGAGGGGACTTGAAGTTCACTAACACGGTCCTCCTTGCATTCTTTAGGATGGGAATCAAGCTAAGGTGCTCTTCTAACCGATAAAACTTCATGGAATACGCCCTGGGACCACCAGGCATTTGATTGTAGCCAGTGGATGGGTTTATTCTTCAAAGTCTCAGGATTTTCGCTTGTATTAGGTGGTAGAACAGGGACATCTCTCAAAATAATTAAGTATGAAGTGCACTCTGGGGGAAGTTGGGGATTGTTAATGGGGGGGGATAACTATGACTACTAATGAAGAAATCCCTCTCACATGTTACCAATTGGCCTACCACACTAGTGTTTTTGGTTTGTCCCCCTCAATTACCTGTTGAGCTCTGAGTGCTAATAGAGCCTGGCTGGCCAGGTAAATGTGAGGAAGATAATGATTGCGGCCCACCATAAGCCTGGTGAACCTGCAGACGTGGCAGCTCTATAGGGGATTATGATATATTTCCCACACCTGTGGGTGGTGGGGCCCTTAGTGGTTCTAATTTTGCATCTAACATGTCATGACGGCTACTGGGGGAGTTAGTTCAGCCTTTAAAACATCCCTAAATTTCACCAGGCAGACATACAAGGCAATGCAGGGAGGTCTAGATTGCTGCACTGGGTAAATTTGTCTGCAATACATGTAGCTTGGTTAGGGAGAAGGGAACCCGGGGTATTCGTGCCCAATGGCGGCTGGCAGCTTTAGGAGGGAGGGGATGGGCAAAAAGCACACACACACTCATTCATTCTTTCACACACAAA
Source organism: Pleurodeles waltl (assembly GCF_031143425.1). Lineage (NCBI taxonomy): Eukaryota > Metazoa > Chordata > Amphibia > Caudata > Salamandridae > Pleurodeles > Pleurodeles waltl. Next base: position 776,054,108 of record NC_090438.1, on the reverse strand, counting down.
CACGCATGCACGCACATCCATTAATAACACTCATAACATTTAAACATGCACGCACACATCAAACATTCATTTTAAAACATCTCTCACACTTCCCTTCAGCCTCGAGGTCCCAGGAGGGTTGGGACTGCTGCCTTCCCTCATTGGCTGATCTTAGGTCAGCCAATGAGGGAAGGCAGCAGTCCCAGCCTCGTCACAGAGTGGGATGGGGTCAGTGAGACTGAGCCTGAAGTTTGACAGAGCCGCCTCTCAGAGAGTGCTATCTCTGTACTCACAACCCCAATTGCTCCCTCCAGCATTTGGTCAATGGAAGTGAGTTTAGCAATGGGAGTATGCGAGAAGGCTCCTCCCAAAAGTGTCCCCCCACCAATCAATTCTACTGACCTGGGAAAATTAAACTCACTAGGGGATCAGAGAAACAAAAATGAAATAAAACAGAGACAGTGCATGTAGATAAAAAAACAAAAAAAAACAAAGGGGGTGGCCCAGCCCAGCCTCTTCCAGGCTATAACGGGCTAAGATAGACCCTTCTTGGCACAGGCACACGCCCGGACACATCCTGAACAGTGGGAAGTGAAGAGCGCTTATAGCGCGATCCTGCTGCTGACCTGCCCTGCCGCTGGAGAGTCTGGGGAACGTAGTCCCCCTCCAGGCTTGATGAAGGCTGAGTCCCAACAAGTGTGCAGGCAGGGAAACGCCGTCTGAAGTCACCCACATAGCAAGAAGTGAAAAGCGCTTATGGTGCGGTCCTGCTCCTGCCACACCACTGGCAGGTTTAGGGGTGCAGCAGCCTTGTATGTTAAGCAGTTAATGTCCCAGGCACCACACCAGGTTACAAACTTCTCCCAGCATGCATGGATTTTGTGGAGTGGCATTCACAGAAAGGATGACATTCACCACTTCCAGTGGCAAATTGAAATCAGACGATTTCTGCAGCTGAGTCTCTACACAAGGGTTTAATTTGCAGAGATGCGTTGGAGGACCCTGGAGATCTTCCCAAGAGAAGCACCCAGATCAGAGAATTGTTGATCACGCTCTGAAATTTTGGGTACTACACGTTCCAAGGCCCAGTCCACAGACCCTAGATGACTTGACTTGGGCCCAGTTGTTCTTGATCTTCAGAACTGTGAGCAGGAGAGCTAGTGGTTGGAAGACAAGCAGGAGTCCCTAACAAATGTTTTTGGAGAAACATCAATATACAAAATATTTTACACTGTTCTAATTATTGCGAAAAGATCTTGTCAGGGCTCTCCCCTCTTACCAACTACGTCCTGTGACCATCCTCTGGATTAAGGCACCACTTGTGATCTGCTAAATCTCTGCTCAGGTTGTCTACTCAGCCATTCAGTTACCCTGCTAGGTGGTTGGGAAGATGCTGGGCAGTTCACTCAACTCTCAGTATGCAACGTTTCTTGGAACTTGACCCATACCCCCTGTTTCACCCCTCCCCCCACACCACCCCTGCTTGTTGTAGTCCTAGATGGCAGTAGTGTTGTCCATAATAACCTGTACAAGCCTGATCTCTGCCTCTTCCAAGTAACCTCCAACCCAACAGTGACATCAGACAAGGTTGGCAGCTGTGAGTGGGAAAGGGAGAGCAGTCTGCTGCGTAACAGATTGTGATCAGCAACCCACCGCTGCAGATTATTGGCCGTTTTTCTCCAGATATGTTGGAAAGGCCTCCTTGATGTTGGACCCACTGGGAAGTTTCACCGCGTAGCTTGCATGTGCTTCCTGGCGTAGTTGACAGGGAGGATGCACAAAGCTAAAAGCCCAAGAGGCCTTAGAGCCACAGTCACCTGGACAAAATATTAAGGCCCATATTTATACTTTTTGACGCAAAACTGCGCCAACGCAGTTTTGCGTCAAAAATATTACCGCCAGCTAACGCCATTTCTTTGCACCGTGCGGGCATCAAATTTGTACTTTGATGCATGGCAGCGCAAACCCCAGGTGTGAGTCATTTTTTTTTTACGCACACCATAGCGTCACGTCGTAAAGGAAAATCGAGTTAACGTGGCGGAAATGACTGAGTCGGTTTACAAAACCGCAAACCGGATATGTGGCGTTTTTTGACGCAATTGCATCAAAACTCGCTGCAAACACAGCAATTTGTGCAGAGGAGAGCCAAAATGGATCCCAGATGCTTGCACAGACCCCAGGAAGATGACAACAGACCAGGAACCAGCCAGGAGGACCCACACAAGACCCAGGACAGGGAGATGAAAAAAGAAAGTTTTGCTTCAGTGCAGAGGAGCAGGAAATTCTGGTGAAAGAGGTGACGGAACACCAGCACCAACTGTTTGTCACCTCAAAGTTGCCAATCAGTAGGAGAGCAGCAATATGGCAACAAATTGTTGACAAGATTAACAGTGTGGCAGAAGTACGCAGAACAGTCATCGAGTGCAAGAAACGTTGGCATGACTGCAAGCGCAGGACCAAGGAAAAGATGGCCAGGAACAGGAAGGCAGCACTGCAGACTGGAGGTGGGAGTCCAGCACACCAGGAGGCCCTGGACCACATGGAGGAGATGGTGGCAGCCGTCATCCCTGAGGAGATCGTCACAGGGATTCAAGGACAGGACAGCGCAGACTACCAGGAGACAACACACATGCAGGTTAAGTTGCTTGGGGAATTAAAATGCACTAATGTCATCTGCAACAAGAAGGGTGGACATACCCATTACACAATGCATGTAAGTCATGATATTCAGGGAGTGGCATGGGTAAATGGGCACGGGGGCATGGCCCGTACTGAGGAAACCTGGGGCACACCACTACACAACACCAACAACCTTTGCATGGAGGTATGCTGCCATGCCAATGGTGTTGCAAAGATAAGGCCAGGAGGGCAATTAACATCTGGCCATACCTACAAGTGGAATGTAACATTGACAACAGTTGCCACTACCACCTCCAATGTGTGTGCAGGTCAAGTAGCTAATGGCAGCAACGTCCCCATGGATCTAAAACACCCAAATTAGAGGGTTCAGGATGACAACGTTAATCTCCTGAAATCAAGAAAAATGTTCCAGTCCTGTCAAATGTGAATGTCCATAGTTGCCGCAAACATCAGCCAATGTCATCAACATTAGGAGGTACACAGCACTGTCATACCCATGCTGCATATGTTAGGGTGCACCCTGTGCCTGGGTCACAATGCAACATCCCAAATGTCATACTGCTCAGACAACGGCATTGAGGGGGAGGACACATGTAACTGGTCACTGAAATACACCTGCACAGTCAGTCGTAGCAGTGTCCTATTTCCTCCTCTATCAGGGCAATCCAATGTACCACACATTCCCCAACATCAGCAGTGCACATTACAATGCTGACATCCATATCGTGCCATAACAATACTATACATAGTGTATGCTACATTTCAACTACATATAGGTGGATGTGAACGATCAGAGACTGGGGCAGGTCCAGATTGTTAAGTGTGGTGCTAGTGCCATCAGAGCACCCACAGCCAGTGAAAGGCCTCACCATCAGAATGGAAGTAGACGGAGGGTTGTGTAGGACAAGAAGGTGGCAATTCACAATTTGGCCAGAACTAACACCTAGAGGATATGATGCTGACAAGTCCACAAACTGACCACAATACATGTGACATGCAGGTGGGGCATAGGCCTGGGAGAATGCCCATCTGAAGGACCGAAACAATGAACAGGAACCAAGATCACAATGTGAAAATAATCGGAAGGCAGGCATGTCACATTACAAAGGCCACAACACAGACACACTTATTGTACCGTATTTCATTGCAGAGGACGATGGATCTACTGCGGATATGCCTGTCCAGGACTAGCCTGATGACATGAATGACGAGCTGACAAACATCAGCCAGGAGACCCTCCAAGAGGTCCTTGAAGCCCTCTAGACCCCACCTTCAGTCACAAGGAGGAGCACAGAACTAGCAGCCATCACAGAAGACCCACCCACAACACCAATTGTACGACCTGCCAGTTCCAACACAGCTGAGGACTCGGACTACACTGGCACCAGCTTTGAGCGAACTGTAGTTGGAGTACAGCGGGAGCTGGCCAAGGAGGTGTGGGTGGGGATGCAAACTATGGCAGCCAGCCTAGAGGGGGTGCGTTTGTGCATGATGTCAACTGAAGAACAGGCAGCAGCTATGCAAGGGCGAACAACTATCTTGCAGGAAGTAGAAAAAAGGTTGAAGGAAATCAGCACAGCCGTAATACAGTTGACCCAACACCTACAACAGCAATCCTGTCAACGCGTGCACGAATGCAACATTGAACCCCTCAGGGCAGACCTGGCTGCCTACCACCATGATGTGGCTGCTATTCTTAAGAACCAGCAGATCCTCCTTGCTGCAGTACTGCCCTTAAAACCCCCACAGTTAGCAGCTACCGGGATGTCTGACTCCACGTCTTCACACACTGAGGTGTGTGTTGCCCTTTCACAATCACCACCACCAAGGGCAGAGGAGACTACACACACATCAGAAGATGAAGACCTGGAACAGATCACCTTCACACGTAAGAGTACCCGGTAGCACTAGTCCCACCACATGGCCACCTATTACCAAGGTCCTGCGCTTCCTAACATGCCAGTCTTCCAACAACTGTACTCAAGCACTGTTCTGCAACCCACTGTTTATCTTGTCAGGCTGCCCTGTGATTGTCTCTCACTAACTCATTGGCAAATCCTGTCCCTCTGCACTGTCTGACACTTCACCCTAGCATGTCCAATGACATGTCCTTTTGCACTTGTGTAGGATCACAATGGAAGATGTCACAATAATGGACTCACAGTCATGGACAATGTACATATAGCACTACAGCACTGTTAAAATAAATAGCACTTACACAACCACTTTGTCTCTGTGTAATGTGACACATCAACCGTGCGGTGGATCAGTGAAGTTTGCCTCCTGTCTATTATAGATTGTCAAAACAACTGCCCTGAAATAATGTGGGCTGATAACTATGGACAGTGGCCTGGATTGTACCATCATCTGCCCTTCCTGAGGGTTATTTCTGAGGAAATAGAAACTACACACCATTATGCTGTGTTGGACAGAATAACGCTTCCTCAAGGGATGTCTAAGCCAGAAAATAGTGCCTTCAAATTTTTGCTTCAAGGCAAAACTAACATATGTGACATTTGCCACAAATTTAAGCTAACACACACCAAACTGCATGAAGGGATGTGTATGAGTTTACATACAAATAAGTAACCATGCTGAACAGTGTATCAAATGATCTATGTGAGTTATGTACACTATACTACAAGAGAGCATACTACCACTCACCTTATAAGGATTTCCTTGGACATCAGACTGCAGTCAGCCTTAACACAGTGTCCCCAATACTAAATCTGGAAGCACAGTATGTGACATTGAAAACCATACATCATGAAATAACCACACTTTGGGATCCATTGTAACCGTGATTGGTGGTTGCAATGAATGGCCAAATCTTAGCTAAGCAGCTTTGGGGTAGCTGCCAATGTAACAGCTCAGTTGGGATATGGCTGCAGCATAGGACACAAATTCTAATACAAAAGAGACACTGTTCACTCATGCTAAGGCCCTGATCTACAAGCATTTGTCACATACTGTAAAGGGTTACCTAGATATTTATTAAACAGTAAAAACAGAAGTTAAAACTAGGGGGAACACCTTACCTAACCTAATCTACTCTAACTACTCATTACCCACAACTGTCCCTAACTAACCTAAGCTAAACTTACTTATCACATTTATCGAAATGATCTAAACATCAACCTCCCACCCCCTTATAATACAGGACACGCGGAGGACTACAGATACTAACCTAAACACATACTATCCTGTACTAAACAAATATATATTTTTTTGTAAATTTTTCTTTTGGAATTTTTTTCTTTTTTTTTTTAAACACAAAAACCCAAATATTGCCCCCTACCCACCCACACACATAATACTAAACAGTAGAAATATTCTGAAACCCCCACTACTAACTAAACTAACAGCCTATACTACCCGAACACTAAGCCCCCTAAACCCACAAAGTAGAAGAACCAGGAAAGAGGAGGGAGGGGCGGGAATCATGTCCGTGTAGATGCCTACAGGTCTTCTTTATGGAACACACCGGCCGGTTGACCTGTGCCACCTCCTGCTGCAGTCTGGTCATCTTACGTAGGACACGGTCCAAGTTCCTTTGCATCTCAGCAAAAGCAGCAGGGTCAATGGCTGCAGCAGGGGTGGTCTGGGTGCCAGCCGAGGAAGTTAGGGCCCGTGTTGTTGCAATGGCTGTAGGCTGCTGTGCAGGTGGTGCTGTGACTGGTCCTGGAGCTGTTGCAGTTGATGGTCCCGCAAAAGTCCCAGCTGCTGTTGGTGCCACCTGGGTGGCAGTGGTGGTGCTGCTGGTGGTGGCGGCTGTGGTAGACACAGAAGGGCCCCCTTGTGCAAATTCCCTAAAAGCTCCAGAGGCTCGTTCATGGCGATATCTTCTGGCCATGTTGCGGTACCCAGACTCTACATCAAGTATGTGGCGGTATCGCATTGCCCGGCATTGAAGCTCCCAAACCTGGATGGGAGTCATATTTGCAGCTGTTAAGACAAATAGAAAATCAAACATTAGGTACTGCATTGTGTAAAATGGCACAATAAGTAAATCAGACAATACATCTAATGTACTTGTAACCACCCATATCATCATTCAGATCACCGATTGTCCCTGAGGAAGTACATGGCAAGCCAGCCTACAAATGTCCTATCACACACAGCACATCCAAACCCTACAAGATGGGTAACAACTGGCATGATTTTGGCATCACAGTTCTGCCAGTTGTCAGCTAACAATCATGCTGCATATCCTCCACCACTGCCAGGGCAACAAATGTCTTTGTACTGGATGGCAATCTAGGGCCACAAGATCTGCGAGTTGTAAATGGACTTGCCAGTATGGAAAGCATGTGCTAATCATGAGTGGATATACTAGGTGTAGACAAGTGATTTACTGATTTACATGTCTGTGTACCAAACTTGTATCATCAGTCCTAGGTACACTATTCACAACCCTACGCCTGTGTCTGAGGGGGGTTGGACAATCAACTAATAATTTCTAACAACAAGGACACCCATGAAGCTTTGGAAAGCTGGACATAGGTTTGGCCCAGCACACACACCACAGGTAAGGAGGAACTCCAAATAAGAGACAGCCAACCCTTGGACAATCCCATCAACACTTATCTTTGGAAATGCAGACCTTTGTCTACATCATTCACTACAAGTAAGCCATGACTTACAAAAAACAGATAGATGCAAGAACACCTCTGGCCATGAACTGCATGCACGCCTAGGCCATTGTACTCAAGTGCCACATACTCGTAGCACTACATGTGGAGCTACATGCTGCTAGGAAGGTTAACATACAGTCCAACAAGTTCATTAGTGAATAGGGAAGGAGAAGTCTGTGGTTAAGACTTTGGCATCCCTATTCTGGTAGAATCCGGGTCTGACTGGCTGACTAATTCACTAATATGGTCCACTGCTACTTTTTCGGACTCAAGTTTTTTCCACATGACTCATCCCTATTCACATTGCCGTGTCTACAGGACTGACCTAGAATACCAAAATATGACAATATGATAAGGATTGGCCAACTCAAAGATGGTGATAAAATGATATTCCACTCATGGAACAAAACAAATGACTGCCCAGCGCATCACACCTTGCTATGTGTCCAACACACAGGAGTCCATCACACATCACCAACAAACACCACACATCACAGAAATATCAACACTTACTGGAGATGTCTGGGTCCTCAAATCGAGCCACCTCGGCAATAGTGTAGGGTGCTGGTCCACCTGTAAGGCATTGAAGGGAGAAAAGTGCTCAATGTCTGTGCACTGTACAACAATTCCAAAGACAAATACTATGTGTAAGATTAAATCAGAAAGTAAAGCCTCTCAAACATGATGATACTGCATCCAACATACCACTGCAAACATGTACAGACCCCGGGACTCCAGTGAGTGATACACACATCTGCACACATGCAGTGGCCCTAACTCATGTGGTGGCAAACATGCTCCTTTATTAGTGAGCAGACAAGATCATGGGGTGTATTCCTCTCATCATGTGTATCCATGAGAGACATCCAAAGCCACTTTCCGTGAGGACTGCATTACCAGTCAACCAGCCATTGTGACTATGACCAATTTCAGACACACAGGTACAATGTACAGAGGGCCAGGGACAGTTGTAAGCCCTCAATTTGTATCAGTTTCTTCATTTGATGTGGCACAGCTATGATGAGTTGCACCAACCATAGAGATATTAACACGTGCATACCTTTTGCCTTCCATCCCTAATTTAAATGTGGCACTACAAACTCCAAATATCAGTCTAAGATGTTAGCTGAGCGCAGCTAGAACTTGTTACGTATGTGTCCACATCCAGATCAGACATGTATCCGAAAAGAATGGAGGGACACCATAATTCCAATTATTTTCGGGATTTCCATGATCGTTTTCCTGACACACTCACCGATCACACATGAAACATATGTTTGCGCCACATTGCCATCATCAATTGACGTGAAGCCTGCACTAATTTTCAGGCTCCTGTTGTGTTTATAAAGTTAGTCTAGCTGTTGTGTCAACAAATGTCGGTAATGTGTCGGAGATTTCTATACCTCACAGGCAACAGTGGCCTATATCTATACATATTTTGCACCGGATTTGTGTTGCTGTTTGACACAAAGGCGGCGCTAACTTACTAAAGGCAAATGTATTTTGTAAGTTTGCGGCGCTCTTGCTTCCAAACAGGTCACAATTGCGGTGCTAACAAAGTAGAAATATGGCCCTGTATGTTTCACTAGCATTCCACATGTTCAACAACATTGCCGGCAGATATTGTTAAAATCATGCACCTTAACCTGATTTGTACTCACCAACAGGGCCATCAATCACAATCCCCAGGTGGTCCAGCAGATCTTGCTCCCTGGATACCAGATCAGCCCAGCAGTGCTTCTGCTGGTGTCATTTTGTGGTGTGTTGTATATCATCTGCAGATGATGCAACACCTTTGCCCACCGGAGTCTCCGTGCCTTTGTGTGATACGCTTGGATCACACAACAACCTGCCTCAATCATCAGGGGTAGGAAATGGCACACCAGCCAAATGAACCCACCCAGCTCCTCCTCTCCCATCCTGCCAAGACGAGGCCTACCCAACATAATGGTACAAAAAAGAAAGAGGGGTTAAAGGGGAACAAAGGAAAATAGGGGGAAAGTAGGACAGGAAAAATGCAAAAAAACTACAAACACAGCCCAACTATACCCAAACTACCACTACCCACAACCGACTCCCAACACAACAAAGAAATGTTGACAACACAAATGTCCACAAAAAAAACTCAGACAGGATACCACAGACAGTTATTATACACAAAACGACAATTTAAAGACCACACTGGAGACAAAATCACTAAATGCACAGAGAGACAATTCTAGACTCAGCCACACAGTCAGGAAATATCACAGACTGCAAAGTGAAAGTACACCTACTGTACCAATTCTGTAAACAGGATATCCTATTACATCACTTCCTGCCTAAAATGCAGTGCGTTTTTATTGTCATGTGTCAAAATATTATGACGCTTACAGTCTGCGCGTCATTTTTTTTTTTACACACAAGAGTAGAATTAACCCTGCATCCAAATGGTTCAAAATTGTTTCAAACGTAACCAATTTCCGGGGGTACAGTGTGAGAAATACCGCTCAGGGCCAATGGATGTTTCAGGGCATTGTGCATCATATTTCGAGCATAAGCGTCATTTTTAGACGCATATGCATAATTTTTTTACGTGTATGCAGCAACATTTCTGGCATTAACTGGGTTTGGGTCATTTTACCATTTTAATGGTACATGACAGTTGTGACAATACTGAGATAGGCTGATTGCACCCACTTTGGGCATGACTGTGTATGGGCACATGTGACACATCATACTACTGCGGACCGTGATCCGCTACTTGATGTACAGGATTTTCACTCTTGACTGACACAATAGATGGCCAAATGTGTGGGCTACATATACGTATTAACCAAATTGGGCATGTTTGGCGTATGGACAGGATAGCAAGGTGACGCACATAAATACAATTACTCAATGCCTATGGGTCAATGTGTGTGATTTGGCTATTACTATTGTTGTTGACCCACTGTGTGACCATCACAAGATGCATTATAGCAAATATGCTTGTATGCATGTGGAGTCAAAGTGTCCAACCCTCAGATGCAAGTCAGTGTGGAAATGAAAGAGGACATGTGTTAGTCATACATGTAGCAACAACTGCTGTGTGCACTTTCTAGTTTTTGGGTAACAAACATGACTAAGCATGCACTGGATAGATAGCAGACTGTTTGTTCATGTCAATGGTCCAAAACTTGGCCATCACATGTCCTGGAATGTTGGATACTACTTCCTAGGCACTTGTTGGTGAACCCACCATGAGTCAGGCATGGGTACATACTAAGTGGGTACTGTGTTTGTGACACGGAGACCCAAAGATAAGCCATATTTGTAATGTTACGCCACAGTTGAGGTCATATAACTAAGCCACGACTCTTGTGGCAGTGAAGGACCAGCAGAGCAAGCAGCACTTGGCCACATATTTCCAGTGGTCAAATGCACAGAGGTGCCTGGTTCATGTGTGTGAGCCAATGTTTAGGCTGCATATTTTTAGGGGTCTATGTTGTCACAGTTACGTCCAGGTCTAGTCATGAGTCTGTGGCGGCTATTCCTGTATCTACTAAGTATCCTTCGGAGAGCAATAGCAGTAAAGCCAATGAGGATTTGAGAACCCACATGGGGATGGGTCCAACCCGGTCACTGCAGACGTGTTATGAGACTGTCAACAGGGCAATCTTGGTGTGCTGAGTAAGTTAATATCTCAGGATTCTTGTACCAGCAGGTGTCGTCACAACATTTGTGCACAGGTTGGCCTCTAAAATTCCCACTGCATCTGGGACCATCATAGCCTCTGTGCTGATTATTCTCACAGCTTTTCACCACGCACACCCCATCAATATGTTGTGTGCAATGTGAATCAGCGTGTGGACTGTCATGGTCCTAACATGTGTAGACATTTCATGCACATTATGGGACGTTGCTGGTTCTGCTGGAGGCACCATACCCAATACCTGCATATGGCCATGGTACACTGTCGCAATTTGTCACTCATGCATAAATGAGACCCAGACAAGGGATAGGCCATGATTTGGGTATTTGGAGACAAGTTACCAACAATGGTAAGATAAATAAAAAAGATTATGCTATTCAATGTATTTGAGTATGCATTGTAGACCCACCTGACAAAATACACCAGGAGGAATGTGAGGGTTGGGAAAGCAACTATGATACAAATGTAGCCACAAGGAACCTTTAGGGTAACACACAGACAGGAGCCTGTCAGGCTAACAGGATGCAGGGTCAATCAGGATCCAGACATTTCACAAGGTAAATACACAGTGGTCAGACTGAGACTGGTCAGAGGAGGAACAAGACAGTTAAAATGGAAAACTGTGTTTGTCTTGTGTTTTGGAAGGTGGCACATTAACCCAAGGGCTGTGTTACACAGCTGAGTTACACGGCAATGCATAACAGTGTTATTGATAAAATGGCAGCTTCTATGCTATTCAAAAGCATCTGCAAGGGCAGTGCATGTTCAAATGGCTGGTCTCCATGGAGGTGCTCACAGGTGTGTGCAGCATCAGTCTCTCCCAAGTCCTGTATGTGAGATTCAAGTTCAAAGGGCCAACAGTACCCTTCACATGGGAATCACTGTACAGGTGATAACAGGTCTTAGAAACTACAAGCCAGTGCATTATTTAAAGTGACATCCATGCAGTCAGAAGTACAATGACTATGGCATACCATACTAAAGGGGGAAGCACACTGGATTAACATTGTGAGTCTGGGAGTGTGTAGAGGAGGGATTATCTGACTACACATATTACCATTCCAGGGACCTCTGAAGAAGGGTGGGGTGAGACCGGGAACATGGGTGTGTCAGGAGATAGGACATGGGCTGACATGTACATGGGATGTCATGTGCGCAATGCTTGTCATACCTGTGGCACTTGTGCTACCTATTTGCTGCTTATATGGAATTCTAGTCACACATAGACCTTGCAAAGATAGGTAATGTAACAGTTACTGCTGTCAAGGGTCTGGTCATACATTCCTGTTACTAATGCAATAGAACATCCACTGCCTCATGTATGATACTTTTTGTTCTATTATTGACTGATGGTGTCTTAGTTGTGTGCAATATGCTGCAATGAACCATGTTGCCAACATGTATGTGTGAAATAGGTGTGGTCCTCTGCCATTGCCCTTCAAATGTGAAATGTACAGGATATATGTAATTTACAGTATGTGAATGTTACTGTAGATTCATATGCATCACAATAGCTTTGGAATTTTCTGTGTCCTGATCGGTGTATCAGCAATGCTCCATGAGGCTACACTCTTATTCTGATAGTTAGAGATAATGTTATGCAAAAATGATTACCCAGACCATGATATGGTGATTATTATAGGTGTTTATTTACATATGTTAAAACAGTGGAGATGGTGAGTTGAGTCAAAAGAAATTGTGGACAATATGTTGGCGCCTACGCAATCCTGCAGCTGTGTTTGGTTGGTCCCCCTCATGTTGATGGCCAGCATCCTCCTCTTCAGGCATTTGTGGCTCAGGTTCAAGTAGGGGAATGTTCCTTTGTACACATATGTTATGCAGGATGACAGGTCAAAATGATCTTGCAGACCATTTCTGGAGAGTATAGGAGGCTGCCTCCAGAGATGTCGAGGCACCTGAATCTTGACTTCAGGATGCCAAAAGGTCCTCTCGACTATGGTGCGTGTCCTCCTATGAGCCACATTATAGGCACGCTCTGCTGCAGGGCTTGGGTTGGCAAATGGGGTCATATTCCATGGCTGGATCCCATACCCTGATCAGCTGAAAGAGAAAATGATTGAGAACATGTTGATGTAGCTTGCCCCATAAAGATCACCTTGCATGGCAGTAGTTCTCTTGTGTTGTCTGTGTCTCATTGGTGTGTGTTATTGTGTCGATTCCTAGGCTTCTAGGATGTACCATCAGCATTGGGTTGTTTCCTTAGCTGAACAAGTGTTTGGCTGCTGACCGGATGTCAGCAGTATTTTTGGAGAGTTGCAGTACAGTGTGCACTCCCTTGCATTGTGACTTGTGATACAGGTGTCCCTGTGTCTTAACTGGGGGTGAGATGATAGTTCCATACACAGAATCAAATCGACAGTGGTGGTAACACGTTTGCATCTATGTACCCTGGGCATCCCATACATTTTGAAATATGCAATATATTAATTTAACCATCAGTGAGACCCTTCGATTTTGCAAGGTGACAATTTGCCAAACTTCTCCGTACGTTGTGATCACTGACGTGTTAACATTTGACTGTACACTAATTTCATGTGTGACAAGTTCACTGCAGACCTATTTCTCTGCCCTTGCCAAGTTGACTCAGGTTGTAACGTGTACATAGACTACTGCACATGTTCTCGTTCAGCTGGCTAACTTGGTTGTGAGGTTGTCATTTTGAGTTTCAGATGGTCCGTATGGCAGTACATCTGTTGTGTATGTTTTAATTTGTCACAATAAGTATGTGAAGGAATGTGCACTTTCCATATTGTCCCATCAAGATGTGTTCTTCGCACAGTCCACTTGCCTCTTGGTAGTGTGCAATGTGAGAGCCGGAGTGATGTGAGATATTGGAACGGCCTCAATGATTGCACGTGACCTTTATTGTAGTCATCATCATGCTGTGTGTGTGTCATGGTGTTTGACCTGCAGCAAAAATCATTCCACACGCCTTACACAGTATGTATTGATTTGACGGGTGTTTGATTGAGTGTTATTGATGTGATATTGAAGTTTAATTTGCACAGACGTAATGCCAGTTGGGGCCATGTGTTTGTCATTGTGTTGTTTTACATTTTCCCCTTGTGTCTGTGGAGTGGCATCAGTTATTTGGAACGGTCATTTGTCCCTAGGTGTGTCTCACATTGGGTGAAGATATCAAACATGCCTAGCGGTGTCACAAACTCAGTGCGTTCCTGTCCACATGTCGATGTAGTAGTGTATGTGTTCTGTGTCCTAGAGGGTTGCTGTGCAGTGTGTACATAAGTAGGTTTATGTACTTTCCAACAAGTAGTCCATTTCCATATCGTCCATCCTGGAAGTGTTATCTGATGGTGCAGTGACGGAAGATGAATGAATCATGGACACTCCCAGATACTTTGCCACAATGTTGGTGATCAATCCCTGGTGATCGACAATGGCCTGCACATTGATGGTGTGTGCTTCCTGTTGCAGTATAGATGTTCGGTTGCAGCAGGTGGCACAATGCAGACATGTGTGCTGTCAATGGCACCAAGGACGTGTGGGAAGCCATTAATTAGGTAAACCACCTGTTTTGTCTCCTGCTGCTTCTGCTGTGTGTTGGGGAAGCAGATGTGGCAGGGTGTGAGTGAGATGATGGCATCCAGTACAATGGGGAGGAAGGCAGAGAATGATGGCTGTGAGATCCCAGCAATCAGGGTGCCAGCGGTTTGAATTGAGCCACTTGCCAACATGTGTAGTACAGCTAGCAGCTTGGTTTCCAGTGGACTGGTGCGGGGTGTCTGCAAGCTGGGTGCCAACTGTGGCTCAATATTGCGCAGCAGCTGCTGAATGGCTTGCCATTTCAGCCTGTACCTCTGGATGATGTCATGTTCCCTGAGGCCATGAAGGGTTGTCCTGGTGCGGAATATCCTCTCCTGCCTTGCCTTTGGGGTCCCTGCTGGTGTTGTGGAAGCTGCTGTTGCTGGTCCTGTGCTCTGCGTCTGCGTGCACGCTGGATGATAAGCACCTCCATGTCTTTCTTTTGGAGCTCTGCTGTTGCTTATGTGTGTGTTCATTAAATACAGGTGTGTTTGCCCCATTTTAACGCCTGCCCTGACCCAGGCGTTAATGCAAATCAGGCTGTGCGTCATTTTCCACCTCCTGGGCATGCGTCATTTTTGCACGGTAGAATAAATAAGGCGCACGGGTGTTTGAGTCATTTTTTGGACAGGAACACCTACTTTGCATGTCATTAACGCAAGGCGGTTTCCCACATCCAGAAAATGACAGCGGGAATTTGGCATTCGCAGGCTTGTGGGTCAAAGTTTAAATATGGTGCACGGTTTGCGCTGAATGTGCGTCAAATATTTTGACACACAATTGGCGCAAAGGGAGTATAAATATGCCCCTAAGCCTGAAATATCAGGACCACAGCCTGAATATGTTACAGGCTGCAACAGAGGAAAAGCCTTGGACCACACAGTGTCCAGGATTTCCCCAGTGAATTGAAGTCTCTTAGAATGAAATGAGATTATAGGAGACCACAATGAGGCTTTGGAAGATTATGGTAAACCTCAACAATTTTATGAGTACTGTTGTGGTCCATGACTGACAAACCTGTGTTCAGCAGCACGTTGACGCACAGGAATACAGGAACTTCAGCAGCAAGTTGCGGTATAGGAATACAGGAACTTCTGACCTCCGAAGATGGGCAGCGGCCAACACTTCTGTGAAAACCTGAGGGGTGCCGTTGAGGCCAAAGGGGAGCTCAGCCATATGAAAATACTCATAACTCATCTTGAACCACAAGCAATACCTGTGCGACTGCAGAATAGGTATATGAAAAGAAGCATCCTGAAGTCCAAGGACAATCCAGTCTCTCTGGATCATTAAAGAAATGATTGGAGCCAACCAGAGCAGTTTGCACTTGTCCTTTCAAAGGAACGCATTCAGGGGTTGGAGGACCAAGTTGGACCCCTAGGCCCCTCATCATTATTCAAGACTTGGAAGTAGAAGGAAAAATAGCCCCTACTTTTCTTAGAGTCAGATACCCTCTGTGGCACTCTTGGAAAGAAACAGGCACATATCTTGTTGCAAGACGGCCAAACGGTCTTCCGAAATTCTATCTCGTGTGGGAGGGATGTTGGGTGAGGATGAAACAACAGTAGGATGTAGCCTGTACCACAGCCTCGCTTTTTACAGCACCCTGACACTTTGGGAGTGTGCTTGCCACTCCAAGGACCAGAATACATTACAAAAGGGAAGAGTGAACACTTTTTCGCGGCAGGCGCTACACGAGAAGGCCCAGTACTCAATTAAATGACAAATGGGCTACTTTTTTTTATTTTTTATTTAAGAGCAGTGTTTTAAGAGCTCCATGGCAGGCAGTGTGAAACACAACACGTGGCTGTTTCACACTACAATGAGAAGGTGAGGATGCAGACATTATGGCCAGTGCTCCTGACTCTTCAGCCGGGGAAACAGGTTCCAGTCTTGATGCTCAAGTAAGGCACTCTTGGTTGAGGTTGCTGTAAAAACTGAAAGCTTTAATTCGGAAATATTTTTTAACCAATCATTCTTTTTACTACATATCACATATGAGAGCACTTTCAAATAAGGGAGTTCAGGATTTGCACTACACAAAACAACGGGTGTTTGATTTATTGGCCTATAAAGTTACTCCAACTATAACCTAGGTCACATATAGGGTACACATGACCCCCTGATCCCCGACTTGCCTTTTAGTTCACCGATAGCACTGACATCAGAGGTGGGGCAAAAAATGTTTCTCAGCTCGTGTTCAAAAACTCGCACGTTTAATAAATATTTCACACATAATCTGATGTACCAAAGTGAGATTTAATTTCTGCAATTTAATGTTTTGTATTTTGAAGACACCTTACCAAATTTGAACATGATCTCTGCTGCATGATTGCATGCCACATATTTTCAAGGCTTGGATTGAAGGTAGACACCCATGAGGGGCCTTTGTTATGCTTTATAAATCTTAGTCAAATGTCATATGCTTGAGTACACGCTCTTAAGCACCAGATCAGACCCTTGATTTAGCTGTCCCTGTTAATTTGTTAGCTTGCCCACCTCTACCTTGCACCATAGTCAGGGTCACTGGAATTATGCAGCCAGAGAGGAACAAATTATGTGGCAGGGTTCATTTATGCTGCAACAAAAGGCAAATTATGCAATGATGCACATTGCGTTAGCAGTTACTTTATTCTTTTGTCACTTTCACACATGCCAACACTACTTGGGCAAATATCTCACCTCATTAGTACCAATGTAACACTAATTTACAACAATTAGCAACAGAAAGGTGGGCAGTCGATCTTTGCAAAGTGCCTTTCACTTTGCAGCAATACAAATAGCCCTGCTTAAATTAACTATCTATTCAAGCTAGAAACATTTTTTTTTGTTAAAATCTACAAATGATACAGAAGACGGATTGTGTTACATGTGGCATATCCATTGTCATGAGTAAAAGGGCACAGCTGCAAAATGTTTTCCCAGTGGCACTGACCTTAGTACATGGGTGTGAGTGTTTTGTCAAGCATACATTATGTACAGGGAGGGGACCTTCCTCTACAACAAAAAAAATATCCCTCAAGACTTTACCACCAGGCGTGCTGTACAGTGCAACACACTTACAGTATGAAAAATATGGAGACTTAAAGTTGCTCCACTGATCACACCTGCCTTGAGGAGATGTAATCTTTTGCCTCAAATCCCCATCTATAGATATTAGAAAGGGATTTGCCTCAAAACCCATGGATGGTTGCATGGGAACGCCCATGTACCACCCTGGTATGCAGGCCCCTCACCCACTTGGTGCAAAGTTGCACAACGTAGGGCATAGTGCTATTTTGCGTTACTGTGAGTAACGTTCCCACACAAATCACAATTTGCGTTTGAAAGCAAGTCCCACCACAACACTACGTGCCGAGTTTGTTGCACTTTTGTGACGCAAATTCAGCACAAAGTGTTACTAAATCTGGTTCAGAACCTCTAAACAAGTACTTGTTAATATTAAAAAGGACAATTTGTTTTCTCACTGCAAGCTAATGTACAGTTACTAAATGATCAATGCAGAGCAAATGTTGCTGTACTGTGTTAACTAAGAAGGCAATGAAGATGCGAAAGAGAAGGGACACCTGGAGCATGAGACAAAAAAAACATGTTTTGCCCATGAAATTGAGCATGCCAGCTTTCTGAAGACATGTTCCAGAATATAAAGAACGTCTAAACTTATACAGCTATCATATTTATGGTTCTTTAAGAGTGCTAAATAAAATGTAGAAACACCTACAATTTCAGGGGCAACGAAAAGTGTAGCTGTGCCAATTCACTTAACTGCACATTGGCTTCACTCTCTGTGGCACCTCTTGTTTATCTGCAGCGGTGGTCACGGAAGCATGCTTGAATCAATCATATCGTTGAACTTCATGCCCCTCACCCAGCATCTCCCATAAAGGTCACACTACATCCAATATCCTAATCAACCTTGCAGACCAAAGGGGTGCCACCAATCACAGCTAAATCAGAATAAATCAGTTCTGTCCAGAGTAGTAAGCATTATGTAAATACAAGAGCAGCGAACAACCACATCACTGTTTCTGTAGCCATCACAAGTGGTAAGGTGGATACAGGCCTCTTAGTGATAGCAAGGATTGTGGTACCTGGCCGGACCAAGGCCACATACCCATTACATTATGAGGATTCTAGAGGAGGATTTACAAAAAAATAAAAAATTATGACCAAGGTCCTAGAGGCAAAACCGCGCCGGTCACAACAACCAAACTTAGGCCCATATTTATACTTTTTGAAGCTAAACTGCGCTAACGCAGTTTAGCGTCAAATAATTTTGCGCCGTCTAACGCCATTCTGAAGCGCCGTATTTATGGAATGGCGTTAGACGGCGCAATCAGACCGGCGCTGCCTGGTGTGCGTGGAAAAAAACCACGTAGACCAGGCAGCGCCGGCGTTGGGAAAAAATGACGTTAGGGCGTCTTAAAATGGCGCAAGTCAGGTTGACGCTAAAAAATCGTCTTAACCCGATTTGCGCCATTTTTTCGACGCCCAGACGCCATTTCATGACTCCTGTCTTAGTAAAGACAGGAGTCATGCCCCCTTGCCCAATGGCCATGCCCAGGGGACTTGTGTCCCCTGGGCATGGTCATTGGGCATAGTGGCATGTAGGGGGGCACAAATAAGGCCCCCCTATGCCACAAAAAAAATAAAAAAATAAAAAAAATTATACTTACCTGAACTTACCTGTACTTCACTGGGATGGGTCCCTCCATCCTTGGGTGTCCTCCTGGGGTGGGCAGGGGTGGCAGGGGGGGTCCCTGGGGGCAGGGGAGGGCACCTGTGGGCTCATTCTGAGCCCACAGGTCCCTTAACGCCTACCCTGACCCAGGCGTTAAATTCAGGCGCAAATGCGGGTTTTTTTGACCCGCCACCTCCCGGGCGTGATTTTTGCCCGGGAGTATAAATACGACGCATTTGCGTCGCCGTCATTTTTTTAGACGGGAACGCCTTCCTTGCATCTCATTAACGCAAGGAAGGCGTTCACGCTAAAAAATGACGCTCTTTCTTCATACTTTGGCGCTAGACGCGTCTAACGCCAAAGTATAAATATGGCGTTAGTTTTGCGCCGAATTTGCGGCGAAAAAAACGACGCAAATTCGGCGCAAACGGAGTATAAATACGGGCCTTAATCACAAAAGTCCCTATGAGGTGCAAATGGATGTGGGAAAGCGGCCATTACACTTTACCCTTCTGAATTTTTGTTTTCAAATCCTTTATGTAAAGTGACTCAGCACTGTATTACACTGCAAATATTATCATAAATGAGGAACACATCATAACAAATTATAATATTGTCTTTAAAGATTGTTCCATCAGTTCGCAGGTTTCACAATACCTTATCCTTTACTGATAAAATAATTTTCAAACCTTGTTTTATGCAAACTTCATCAGGGCTCAGCGTTTAATAACGCACATTCTTGTTGCCTACAAAGGGTGATATCTTTTTAATATTACCTCCTCTTCCCTTTTGTGCGCTAGGGAGTGGCGTAACGAAACTTGAGGGCGCACCCCTGAAAAGTACATGGAGAAGGATCTCACGCTCAGGACCCAGTTAAGAGCTCTCATGGCAGGGGCCTGCCCAGTGGCGGCCGGAAGCTTTAGGAGGGAGGAGGGTGGGAAAAACACACACCCATTAACACTCATAACATTCAAACATGCACGCACCAGACAGTCATTTTAAAAGATCACACACACACATCCATTAACACTCATTGCATTCAAACATGCACGCACCAAACTTCATTTAAAGAAAATAAATCACACACACACACTTACCTTCAGCCTCGGAGGTCCCAGGAGGGTTGGCACAGCTGCCTTCACTCACTGGCTGACCTTAGGTCAGCCAATGATGGAAGGCAGCAGTCCCAGCCTCGTCACAGAGTGGGATGGGGTCAGTGAGACTGCTGACCCCACCCTGTGACGAAGTGTCACTGATTGACACTCGCCCTGGGCGCTTCAGGGCTTAAACCTGAAGTGCCGAGGTCGAAGTCAATGGGTGACGCTTTCCTCATCACCCAGGTGAGGGCCTCAAGGCACCTTTGCTGAGCTGAGGAGGTCACACCCATAGGAGCTGTGACCTCCCCAGCCCAGCAAAGTTCAGCTAAGGCAGCCAGGAGTCTGCGCAAATTGCGCATGTCTGCTCCTGGCTACCTGACCTAAACATGAAGTGTCTGTCAGGATGACCTTTGTTCAGCCTGACGGACTATTCATGGGCAGCAAAAGATGTGGGGCATGGTCTGTCCGCCCTAAAGGACAGGCCGAGGCTGGGCCTGCCGCCCCTGCACATTGCCAAAGGGGGCCCTGGAGCTCAGGACCACCCCCACCCCCACCCTGCACTTCCTGCAGGGGCTGTTATGCCACTGGTGCTAGACAATTTGTTAGGGAGGAGTACCTCTCACCCCTTTTTTCTTGTGTGTGAGTATTAGTACCACCGCTGAGCCACATGGGTTTATACACTGGAAGTGGACAGGGACAAACCCAATTTCCACAGAACAGAGGAAGGAATCCCAGTTAACGGATATACCATGACAGAGGAGCAGGTATTGTCATACCGTGACAAAATAGAAAAGTTAATTTTATCAGGGCCTTTCCTACTAGGGAAGACCATAACCACTCAAGCACTGACAACTGGAGGGTTGGGACAGGTTAGTGAAATAAAAAATAAATAAAAAAAGGCTCCCATGAAAACAATCTTACATGGGGCCATATTAACAGAGTACGTAAGAGCAAACTCAGCACCAAGAGATGTATTAGTCAGCAATGAACCCCTAATATTTTTAGAAGGCACATAATGTAGACATGATTGGGCCCTAATTTCATCGAAGTGTACCAGCAACTGTCTTATGCTTATCAATACCGCCAAAAAAAACAAAAATCTCCGATGCCTTGCTGATTCTATTACATATCAGTGAAAATGCACTCAGAACCTGCTAACCATTTTAAAGAAAAAGCTAGGGAAAGCAAACAGTGGGGTAACAGAGCATAAAGAGTCCTTAGGACCGTCTAAAATAAATAAACTACAAAAAAAAAGTTCTTAAGAGATTTTCTCGAGACAAAGAATACCCATATACTACAGATGAGTCTAAGGCAGAAGGGATCACAAAACAATATTTTCATGGTAAAGGGAAGGACACCTTTCAAATACAGGGAGTGATAGTGTTAGAAATGGAGTCTCTAGTTGGCAGTGGTTTGCACCTTGTCGAAGTATGGACCCTCACTCTAGTCAGAGTAAGGGAGTCACACCGCTAAGATAACCCCTGCTACCTCCTGGGTAGTTTGGCTCCAGGAGTTAGGCTTATTTCAGAGGCAACGTGTAAAGTATAGGCGTCGGTTCCTTCTGCTTGCAGAGGTGATGCGGCATTGGCAATGAAGCATCAGCTCCTTATGACAAGGTGGGGTCAATGAATCCAGCAGGTCAAGACGCAAGGCATCTGCTTCGCAATGACACCACAGGCCACAGATGCAGAGTTGTGTGCCACTGACATCAGTAACAGGGCACTGGACTCACACTGTGGCAGGACTTTGGAGGTGCTGCAGCAGCATCAGGCCTGCATTGTAGGTCACGTCTAGCACTTAGTGGGGAACCATGGCTCCGGAGCTGGCAGCAGTGATGAGAGGAGGGAGAAAGAAGGGGAGAAAGAAGAGAGAAAAAATCATCAGAATGGCACCAGTTTCAAAGTTATGGACATTGATGCACCAGTACTTACTTCCAAGGGTGCAGGAACTGGAGTTGGCACCACTTGGCAAGCCAGGACTCTCAGCAAAAGAGCACAGGCTCTCGCAGGTGAAGCCTTTGATGTCCCTGATACTTCTTAACAGGAAGCACGCTCAGTCCAAGCCATTGGAGAACTTTTGGAAGCAGGATTTAGAAAGCAAAGTCCAGTTCTTTTACTCCCAGGACAGGAGCAGCAGGCCAGCACAACAAAGCAACAGGCTGAGTGGCAGTCCCTCCTATGGCATCCAGCTCTTCTTCCTGGCAGAATTTCCTCAGTCCAGAAGGATTCTAGCTATGTGGTGTTAGAGGTCCAGTACTTATACCCATTTCTGTCTGTGAAGTAGGCAAACTTCAAAGAAAAGTCTCTATGGTGCACAAGACCCTGCCTTTCCTGCCCTGGCTCCAGACAGACTGCTTTGTGTGAGGACAGGCACAGCCCTATTCAGTTGCAAGAATAAGGTTCTTGCACCACTCTAGCTCAGGAAGACCCATCAGCCAGGTGACGGGCCATCCAGATATGCAGGGCACACCTCAGCTCCCTTTGTGCCTGTTAAAGTGACTACACAAACAGCCCGACTGCCATCCTAACTCAGACATATTCAGCAGACCGGCAAAGGCACAGCATGGGTAAGCAAGAAAATGCCCACTTTCTAAAAGCTGAATTTTCAAACTTACAATTCAAACACCAACTTCACCAAAAGGTGTATTTTTTTTAAATTGTGAGTTCAGAGACCCACAAACTCCATATATCTATCTCCTCCCAATGGGAAATTACACAAAAGATTGCGAGGCAATCTCCATGTAACCCTATGGAACAGATAGTCCTTGCAATAGTGAACAACAAATTTAGCAGTATTTCATTATCAGGGCATGCAAAACACAACAGTACATGTCCTACCTTTTAAATACACTGCACCCTGCCCATGGGGCTGACTTGGGCCTACTTTAGGGGTGACTTGCATGTAGTAAAAGAGAAGGTTTGGAGCTGGCAAGTGGGTGCACTTGCCAGGTCGAAATGGCAGTGTAAAACTGCCCACACAGACACTGCAGTGGCAGGTCTGAGACATTTACAGGGCTACTCATGTGTATGGCACAATCCGTGCTGTAGGCCCACTAGTACACCTGGTGCACTATACTAGGGACTTACTATTAAATCAAATATGCCACTCATGGATAAACCAATCACCAATACAATTTAGACTGAGCATATGCACTTTAGCACTGGTTAGCAGTTGTAAAGTGCCCAGAGTCCTAAAGCCAACAAACAGGTCAGAGAAAATAGGAGGAAGGCAGCAAAATCTTTGGGAATAACCCTGCAAAAAGGACCAGGACCAAAAATAGGAATGTTTGGTATCAAAAATCTCATATTGGTGAACCCACACTAATGCCAGTGTTGGATTTATCAATACATCCACTTAGAGGTGCCCCCTGAAACACTACCTGCCCATGGTGTGCTTTCTGACCACTTGGTGCCAGCAGGGACATAGCTTGGCAGTAAGATTGGGGTGGTGTGAACTTCAGATTTCCCATTAAAGCAAAAATAAATTATACAACAAGCAGGGCACACAACAGGTGCTTAAATGGCAGTGGAAAGGAGAGAGGAATGCAGATTGGTAGGGGTACTAAGTGAAAGACACATTTTTGTAAAATAACCAACATTTTGAGGACTTTCGAAACAAAGATGAGATTGTGCATTGTCAGTTTGTGCATGCACAAATCCCAGCTGAAATCAGACAGACACCTCACCGTACCCACTGAAAACACATGTGCCCAACTATTCAGAGAATAAATTTAGTAGAGAGGTGTACCACCCCATACACCCCCTCTGAAGCTATGCCCTTGTCTGCCAGCCTGCCACCGAGACACCATTCTGTACTCCTAGGGTGAGAGCCCTGTACTCTCAGGAGGCCCAGAACAAAAGCCTGTCTTGGAAGAGTGTGTAACACTGTAGCCGGGCGTCGGAACACCCGGCTACCTCCAATGGCAGCCTCCAGGCAGGCAGATACCCCAGGGGCACCACCGGGGAGGAACCAGAAGGCGAATACATCGGGAATCCAGATATCCGGATACTCATAGTTCAAAACGCCCAACGTCCGCAGCAGCCGGGGAGGGACGGCGAAAACACGGAAGCAGGGAAGAGACGTGGAGAACAAGAGCGCAAGGAACCTTGATGGCCAGAACAGCAGACTCCAGGAGGAAACCCTGACGAAGGGAAAGGAGGCCCAGAAACAAGAAGAGACTGCCACGTCCCTGGAGGGGCGTGGCTCAAGCAGGTACGGTCCCGCTTACAAAGCGGGATTAAAGCCTTGGTGGGGAAGGAGGAGGGAGTGAGGTGAAAAGGGGTAAAAGGAGGAGGAGGGAGGAAGAGAAGGGACTCAAAGGAAGTATGGGCAAAAAAGCTACCAGAGAAAACATTTCCTTGATTGTTGTTTTTTTTTTTATTATTGTTTTTATTTTGGCTTGGAAAATTAGGAGAACTATTCTATAAGTGACCCTTCCACTAATACCCACACTTACCTTTCTTACACAGGCGGTGTGAGTTTGAAGTGCCTTTTAGAGAGATCTACTTCTCAAAGGTGATTGCACTATTTGTTACCTCCCTTTCTATACACCTCCTTCCCTATTACCTCACAGCACTCTCTCTAGACCCTCCCACCATACTAAAACGATTGAAGAGCACACACCAGAGTTAAAGACTTACCTCACCACCTTTCCTTTTCCGGTTTCCCCGACGGCGCCACTCCACCACAAGACCTTCGGCTGGACCAAAGAAGACCTGAAGAGAGAAGAGAAAAGAAAGAGTTATATTCTCTGGGAGAGAGACTCATGGACTGATAGGAAGGACTTGTGTATTACCAATAAAAACCCATCTTTCACACCACCTAAACCCGAGTTGTCTTATATGTCCTTGCCGCTACGCCGACCGCTACAAACACCCCCTCCCACAGGATGACCTGCTGATTAGCCTTTTTAAGTTGGCAAGCCATCAAGGGCTGTCACTTCTGAAATGCAAATCTGGCTTCCCTCCCAGGAGAGGAAGCCAACCCCCTGTCCAGAGCCTAATTAGCACTTGGACAGGTGGTAAAATTAGCTAGTTAGGTAGGCGTGCCCCCTTTAGGCTAGTACCACCCATGAGTGGGCTACTGCAAGGTGGACACAATGTTTCAGAGGTACCCATTTTTGAGTTGGCATACTTAGGAATTCTGGGACAGGGTTATGCCCACTTCCCATGGGAAGTGGTCATGTAGGGGCCATAGTGAACCCAAGGATCAGTAGCCCATTGGCTACTACCCTACAAACCCCTAAATTCAGTATTTAGGGGAGCCCCTGGCACCAGAGAAGCAGATCTTGATGACCTAAGACCAAGAACACTGAAGAGCCACAACTGCATAAGAGAAGCAGCAGCTGACCTGGAACCAACCGCGCCGGCCTGGCTGCACCCCCTCATCAAAATCTGCACCAAAGGCAACTTGTTCTGCAGCGACTCCAGAAAGCCAGGGGGACTACTTGCTGTCAAAAAAGACTCAAGACCTCCTGTGAACAGCAGACCTGTTGTCCAACAAACTCCAAAGAATGGGCTCTGAAGTCTCTGGAACCACCAAAACTCAACACCTGATGTCACAACGGCATCCAATGTCTCGGACCTGAACTGAAATGGACCACCGGTGACAGCAAGGCTCCCCAGCCCTCCAGAGTCACAGAACATCGTGGTTTTTACCCCTCCTAAACTCACTGATGACACCTGCAGCCTAGGCACACAGGCCGCCTCCGGGCAGAAAAACCCAACACCTCAGGACACCTCTGCACCCTGTCACTCCTGGGCCATGGAGAAGAGCACCAAAGGTGCCTACCTGAGCATCGTAAGGCCTGAGCTTCGCTTTTTGTTCAGCTCAACTGACCTCCTGCCAAGAGAATCCAGACTTTCTGCAGTGACCAATGTCTATAGGGTGCATTGGGCGCCCAATGCCATTTTGCACTCTGCACCCAGCCACCCCCATGCCGCTGAGGGTGTACTGTGGGTAATGCCTTGGACCTTGCCCACTACACACCTTAACCCCAGGCGATTGGTCTTGTAAGTCATTGTATTCTACCTTTTTGCAGAACTTTTTTTTCCTCCAATATGACATTGCAGAACTCCGAAATCGCAGTGTCCACTTTTTAAAGTGAAATTAAATATTTAAAACATACATAACCAATTTTTCCTCTAATGCTTAACACGTATAAAGATACTTGTTATTTTTATGCATTGGTGTGGATCTCTTTTCGAGTCATGTCTCATTTATTGACTATTTGTGGATGTCTTACATTCCTGTGTTAAGCCCAAGGCTGCTTGACCACACTACTCCTAAACAGAGCATTTGGGATTGCACAGCAGGCCCTGTCCACTCACTGGGGAACCCGGGACCCTTTACACGGGAGTCACATATAAAGGGCCAGCTTCCTACATTGGTGGTGCAGGGGTTGCGGTACAAGACTTGACATCTACTGTACCATTTGATTGATAAGTGATTCCACAGAGGAATCAAAAAATAGTCTTCAGTCACGTATATTTTTTTCAAATTTTCAACTTTCTAAATTGTTTAAAATAGCTCTAGAGCCTTGGTTAAATCCCTTTCGCAAACCTCTTTAGAAGGTGTTCAATACTGTAGGAAGTTGGCTCTGTATGTGCTATTTCAAAGTAAGGAATGGCATGCACAGAGTCCAAGGGTTCCCCTTAGAGGTAAAATAGTGGTAAAAAGAGATAATACTAATGCTCTATTTTGTGGTAGTGTGGTCGAGCAGTAGGCTTATCCAAGGAGTAGTGTTAAGCATTTGTTGTACATACACATAGACAATAAATGAGGTACACACACTCAGAGACAAATCCAGCCAATAGGTTTTGTATAGAAAAATATCTTTTCTTAGTTTATTTTAAGAACCACAGGTTCAAATTTAACATGTAATATCTTGTTTGAAAGGTATTGCAGGTAAGTACATTAGGAACTTTGAATCATTTCAATTGCATGTAAACTTTTCAAGTTATTCACAAGTAGCTATTTTAAAAGTGGACACAGTGCAATTTTCACAGTTCCTGGGGGAGGTAAGTTTTTGTTAGTTTTACCAGGTAAGTACGACACTTACAGGGTTCAGTTCTTGGTCCAAGGTAGCCCACCGTTGGGGGTTCAGAGCAACCCCAAAGTTACCACACCAGCAGCTCAGGGTCGGTCAGGTGCAGAGTTCAAAGTGGTGCCCAAAACGCATAGGCTTCAATGGAGAGAAGGGGGTGCCCCGGTTCCAGTCTGCCAGCAGGTAAGTACCCGCGTCTTCGGAGGGCAGACCAGGGGGGTTTTGTAGGGCACCGGGGGGGACACAAGCCAACACAGAAATTTCACCCTCAGCGGCGCGGGGGCGGCCGGGTGCAGTGTTAGAACAAGCGTCGGGTTCGCAATGGAAGTCAATGAGAGATCAAGGGATCTCTTCAGCGCTGCAGGCAGGCAAGGGGGGGCTTCCTCGGGGAAACCTCCACTTGGGCAAGGGAGAGGGACTCCTGGGGGTCACTTCTGCAGTGAAAGTCCGGTCCTTCAGGTCCTGGGGGCTGCGGGTGCAGGGTCTTTTCCAGGCGTCGGGACTTAGGTTTCAGAGAGTCGCGGTCAGGGGAAGCCTCGGGATTCCCTCTGCAGGCGGCGCTGTGGGGGCTCAGGGGGGACAGGTTTTGGTACTCACAGTCGTAGAGTAGTCCGGGGGTCCTCCCTGAGGTGTTGGTTCTCCACCAGCGGAGTCGGGGTCGCCGGGTGCAGTGTTGCAAGTCTCACGCTTCTTGCGGGGAGATTGCAGGGTTCTTTAAAGCTGCTCTTTTGGATAAAGTTGCAGTCTTTTTGGAGCAGGTCCGCTGTCCTCGGGAGTTTCTTGTCGTCGTCGAAGCAGGGCAGTCCTCAGAGGATTCAGAGGTCGCTGGTCCCTTTGGAAGGCGTCGCTGGAGCAGAGTTCTTTGGAAGGCAGGAGACAGGCCGGTGAGTTTCTGGAGCCAAGGCAGTTGTTGTCTTCTGGTCTTCCTCTGCAGGGGTGTTCAGCTAGGCAGTCCTTCTTGTTGTTGCAGGAATCTAAATCTTTAGGTTCAGGGAAGCCCTTAAATACTAAATTTAAGGGCGTGTTTAGGTCTGGGGGGTTAGTAGCCAATGGCTACTAGCCCTGAGGGTGGGTACACCCTCTTTGTGCCTCCTCCCAAGGGGAGGGGGTCACATCCCTAATCCTATTGGGGGAATCCTCCATCTGCAAGATGGAGGATTTCTAAAAGTTAGAGTCACCTCAGCTCAGGACACCTTAGGGGCTGTCCTGACGGGCCAGTGACTCCTCCTTGTTATTCTCATTATTTTCTCCGGCCTTGCCGCCAAAAGTGGGGGCCGGGGCTGGAGGGGGCGGGCAACTCCACTAGCTGGAGTGTCCTGTGGTGCTGTGACAAAGGGGTGAGCCTTTGAGGCTCACCGCCAGGTGTTACAGCTCCTGCCTTGGGGAGGTGTTAGCATCTCCACCCAGTGCAGGCTTTGTTACTGGCCTCAGAGTGACAAAGGCACTCTCCCCATGGGGCCAGCAACATGTCTCTAGTGTGGCAGGCTGCTGGAACCAGTCAGCCTACACAGATAGTCGGTTAAGTTTCAGGGGGCACCTCTAAGGTGCCCTCTGTGGTGTATTTTACAATAAAATGTACACTGGCATCAGTGTGCATTTATTGTGCTGAGAAGTTTGATACCAAACTTCCCAGTTTTCAGTGTAGCCATTATGGTGCTGTGGAGTTCGTGTAAAACAGACTCCCAGACCATATACTCTTATGGCTACCCTGCACTTACAATGTCTAAGGTTTTGCTTAGACACTGTAGGGGCACAGTGCTCATGCACTGGTACCCTCCCCTATGGTATAGTGCACCCTGCCTTAGGGCTGTAAGGCCTGCTAGAGGGGTGTCTTACCTATACTGCATAGGCAGTGAGAGGCTGGCATGGCACCCTGAGGGGAGTGCCATGTCGACTTACTCATTTTGTCCTCACTAGCACACACAAGCTGGTAAGCAGTGTGTCTGTGCTGGGTGAGGGGTCTCTAGGGTGGCATAATACATGCTGCAGCCCTTAGAGACCTTCCCTGGCATCAGGGCCCTTGGTACCAGAGGTACCAGTTACAAGGGACTTATCTGGGTGCCAGGGTGTGCCAATTGTGGAATCAAAAGTACAGGTTAGGGAAAGAACACTGGTGCTGGGGCCTGGTTAGCAGGCCTCAGCACACTTTCAATTCAAAACATAGCATCAGCAAAGGCAAAAAGTCAGGGGGTAACCATGCCAAGGAGGCATTTCCTTACACAACCCCCCCCCCCCCAAACGAAAGAGGATGAGACTAACCTTTCCCAAGAGAGTCTTCATTTTCTAAGTGGAAGAACCTGGAAAGGCCATCTGCATTGGCATGGGCAGTCCCAGGTCTGTGTTCCACTACAAAGTCCATTCCCTGTAGGGAGATGGACCACCTCAACAGTTTTGGATTTTCACCTTTCATTTGCATCAGCCATCTGAGAGGTCTGTGGTCAGTCTGAACTAGGAAGTGAGTACCAAAGAGGTATGGTCTCAGCTTCTTCAGGGACCAAACCACAGCAAAGGCCTCCCTCTCAATGGCACTCCAACGCTGCTCCCTGGGGAGTAACCTCCTGCTAATGAAAGCAACAGGCTGGTCAAGGCCATCATCATTTGTTTGGGACAAAACTGCCCCTATCCCATGTTCAGAGGCATCTGTTTGCACAATGAACTGCTTGGAGTAATCTGGAGCTTTTAGAACTGGTGCTGTGCACATAGCTTGTTTCAGGGTGTCAAAGGCCTGTTGGCATTCTACAGTCCAGTTTACTTTCTTGGGCATTTTCTTGGAGGTGAGTTCTGTCACAATGGATCCATATCCCTTCACAAACCTCCTGTAGTACCCAGTCAAGCCAAGGAATGCCCTGAGTTGAGTCTGGGTTTTTGGAGCTGCCCAGTCCAGAATAGTCTGGATCTTAGGCTGGAGTGGCTGAACTTGGCCTCCACCTACAAGGTGTCCCAAGTAAACCACAGTTCCCTGCCCTATCTGGCATTTGGATGCCTTGATAGAGAGGCCTGCAGATTGCAGAGCCTTCAAAACCTTCTTCAGGTGGACCAGGTGATCCTGCCAGGTGGAGCTGAAGACAGCAATATCATCAAGATAAGCTGCACTAAAGGATTCCAGCCCAGCAAGGACTTGATTCACCAACCTTTGGAAGGTGGCAGGGGCATTCTTTAAACCAAAGGGCATAACAGTGAACTGATAATGCCCATCAGGTGTGGAGAATGCTGTCTTTTCTTTTGCTCCAGGGGCCATTTTGATTTGCCAGTACCCTGCTGTCAAGTCAAAGGTACTTAAGAATTTGGCAGCCCCTAATTTGTCTATTAGCTCATCAGCTCTAGGAATGGGATGAGCATCTGTCTTTGTGACAGAGTTGAGACCTCTGTAGTCCACACAAAACCTCATCTCTCTCTTTCCTTCTTTGGTGTGAGGTTTGGGGACTAAGACCACTGGGCTAGCCCAGGGGCTGTCAGAGTACTCAATTACTCCCAATTCCAGCATCTTGTGGACTTCCACCTTGATGCTTTCCTTAACTTGGTCAGACTGTCTAAATATTTTGTTTTTGACAGGCATGCTGTCTCCTGTGTCCACATCATGGGTACACGGGTGTGTCTGACCAGGGGTTAGGGAAAAGAGTTCAGCAAACTGCTGCAGGACCTTCCTGCAGTCAGACTGCTGTTGGCTAGAGAGGGTGTCTGAGTAGATCACTCCATCTACTGAGCCATCTTTAGGGTCTGATGAGAGGAGATCAGGGAGAGGTTCACTCTCAGCTTCCTGGTCCTCATCTGTTACCATCAACAGATTTACATCAGCCCTGTCATGGAAGAGTTTAAGGCGGTTCACATGGATCACCCTCTTGGGGCTCCTGCTTGTGCCCAGGTCCACCAGGTAGGTGACCTGACTCTTCCTTTCTAGTACTGGGTAAGGGCCACTCCATTTGTCCTGGAGTGCCCTGGGAGCCACAGGCTCCAGAACCCAGACTTTCTGCCCTGGTTGAAATTCAACCAGTGCAGCCTTTTGGTCATACCACAACTTCTGGAGTTGTTGGCTGGCCTCAAGGTTTTTACTTGCCTTTTCCATGTACTCTGCCATCCTTGAGCGAAGGCCAAGTACATAGTCCACTATGTCTTGTTTAGGCTCATGAAGAGGTCTCTCCCAGCCTTCTTTAACAAGAGCAAGTGGTCCCCTTACAGGGTGGCCAAACAGAAGTTCAAAGGGTGAGAATCCTACTCCCTTCTGAGGCACCTCTCTGTAAGCAAAAAGCAGACATGGCAGGAGGACATCCCATCTCCTTTTGAGTTTTTCTGGGAGCCCCATGATCATGCCCTTTAATGTCTTGTTGAATCTCTCAACAAGGCCATTAGTTTGTGGATGATATGGGGTAGTGAATGTATAAGTCACTCCACACTCATTCCACATGTGTTTTAGGTAAGCTGACATGAAGTTGGTACCTCTGTCAGAAACCACCTCCTTAGGGAAACCCACTCTGGTAAAGATACCAATGAGGGCCTTGGCTACTGCAGGGGCAGTAGTCGACCTAAGGGGAATAGCTTCAGGATACCTAGTAGCATGATCCACTACTACTAGGATGTACATATTTCCTGAGGCTGTGGGAGGTTCTAGTGGACCAACTATGTCCACACCCACTCTTTCAAAGGGGACCCCCACCACTGGAAGTGGAATGAGGGGGGCCTTTGGATGCCCACCTATCTTACCACTGGCTTGACAGGTGGGGCAGGAGAGGCAAAACTCCTTAACCTTCTGGGACATATTGGGCCAGTAGAAGTGGTTGACTAACCTCTCCCACGTCTTGGTTTGTCCAAATGCCCAGCAAGGGGAATATCATGGGCTAAGGTCAGAATAAACTCTCTGAAACCCTGAGGCACTACCACTCTCCTAGTGGCACCAGGTTTGGGATCTCTTGCCTCAGTGTACAGGAGTCCATCTTCCCAATAGACCCTATGTGTTCCATTTTTCTTGCCTTTGGACTCTTCAGCAGCTTGCTGCCTAAGGCCTTCAAGAGAGGGACAGGTTTCTTGTCCCTTACACAACTCTTCCCTTGAGGGTCCCCCTGGGCCCAAGAGCTCAACCTGATAAGGTTCCAGCTCCATAGGCTCAGTTCCCTCAGAGGGCAGAACTTCTTCCTGAGAAGAGAGGTTCGCTTTTTGGTGTTGCAGCTGGTTTCCCAGCTGACTTTCCTTGTCTCTTGGTAGGCTGGGCCATTTTTCCAGACTCCAGCTCTACTTTTTCACCCTGTGCCTTGCACTGTGCCCTAGTCTTGACACACACCAGTTAAGGGATACCCAGCATGGCTGCATGGGTTTTCAGTTCTACCTCAGCCCATGCTGAGGACTCCAGGTCATTTGCAAGCAAACAGTCTACTGGGATATTTGAGACCACCACCTGTTTCAGGCCATTGACCCCTCCCCACTCTAAAGTTACCATAGCCATGGGATGTACTTTAGTCTGATTGTCAGCGTTGGTGACTGGATAAGTTTGTCCAGTCAGGTATTGACCAGGGGAAACCAGTTTCTCTGTCACCATAGTGACACTGGCACCTGTATCCCTCAGGCCCTCTACACTTGTCCCATTAATTAAGAGCTGCTGCCTGTATTTTTGCATGTTAGGGGGCCAGGCAGCCAGTGTGGCTAAATCCACCCCACCCTCAGAGACTAATGTAGCTTCAGTGTGACACCTGATTTGCTCTGGGCACACTGTTGATCCCACTTGGAGACTGGCCATTCCAGTTTTAGCTGGATGGGAGTTAGAAGTGGTATCTTTCTTGGGACAGGCCTTGTCTCCAGTTTGGTGTCCAGACTGACTACAGTTTCGACACCAGGCCTTTTTGGGATCAAAGTTTTTACCCTTGTACCCAGGATTGTTTTGTGAAGAGGCTCTGAGCCCACCCTCCTGTGCAGGTTTTTGGGGGCCTGTAGAAGACTCTTTACTATTTTTATTTTTGGCTGTCTCACCACCTTTCCCCTGGGGAGGTTTTGTGACCCCTTTCTTTTGGTCACCCCCTGTGGACGTTTTGGACACCCTAGTCTTGACCCAATGGTCCGCCTTCTTTCCCAATTCTTGGGGAGAAATTGGTCCTAGGTCCACCAGATGCTGATGCAGTTTATCATTGAAACAATTACTTAATAGGTGTTCTTTCACAAATAAATTGTACAGCCCATCATAATCATTTACACCATTTCCTTGAATCCAACCATCTAGTGTTTTTACTGAGTAGTCTACAAAGTCAACCCAGGTCTGGCTTGAGGATTTTTGAGCCCCCCTGAATCTAATCCTATACTCCTCAGTGGAGAATCCAAAGCCCTCAATCAGGGTACCCTTCATGAGGTCATAAGATTCTACATCTTTTTTAGAGAGTGTGAGGAGTCTATCCCTACACTTTCCTGTGAACATTTCCCAAAGGAGAGCACCCCAGTGAGATTTGTTCACTTTTCTGGTTTCACAAGCCCTCTCAAAAGCTGTGAACCATTTGGTGATGTCATCACCATCTTCATATTTAGTTACAATCCCTTTGGGGATTTTCAACATGTCAGGAGAATCTCTGACCCTAGTTATGTTGCTGCCACCATTGATGGGTCCTAGGCCCATCTCTTGTCTTTCCCTTTCTATGGCTAGGATCTGTCTTTCCAAAGCCAATCTTTTGGCCATCCTGGCTAACTGGATGTCCTCTTCACTGGAGTTATCCTCAGTGATTTCAGAGTTGTTGGTCCCTCCTGTGAGGGAACCAGCATCCCTGACTATTATTTGTGGAGTCAGGGCTTGAGAAGCCCTGTTCTCCCTAGATAGGACTGGTGGGGGGGAATCACCCTCCAAGTCACTATCATCATCCTCTGTGTTGCCATCCTCAGAGGGGTTGGCTCTTTCAAACTCTGCCAACAGCTCCTGGAGCTGTAGTTTGGAAGGTCTGGAGCCCATTGCTATTTTCTTTAGTTTACAGAGTGACCTTAGCTCTCTCATCTGTAGATGGAGGTAAGGTGTGGTGTCGAGTTCCACCACATTCACATCTGTATTAGACATTATGCTTCTAAAAGTTGGAATACTTTTTAAGAAACTAAAACTAGTTCCAGAATCTAATTCAAACTTTTACCAAACTTTTAAACTCTAAAAGAAAATGCTAACAGGGACTAACACAAGGCCCTAGCAGGACTTTTAAGAATTTAGAAAACTTTTCAAATTGCAAAAATCAATTTCTAATGACAATTTTGGAATTTGTCGTGTGATCAGGTATTGGCTGAGTAGTCCAGCAAATGCAAAGTCTTGTACCCCACCGCTGATCCACCGATGTAGGAAGTTGGCTCTGTATGTGCTATTTCAAAGTAAGGAATAGCATGCACAGAGTCCAAGGGTTCCCCTTAGAGGTAAAATAGTGGTAAAAAGAGATAATACTAATGCTCTATTTTGTGGTAGTGTGGTCGAGCAGTAGGCTTATCCAAGGAGTAGTGTTAAGCATTTGTTGTACATACACATAGACAATAAATGAGGTACACACACTCAGAGACAAATCCAGCCAATAGGTTTTGTATAGAAAAATATATTTTCTTAGTTTATTTTAAGAACCACAGGTTCAAATTTAACATGTAATATCTTGTTTGAAAGGTATTGCAGGTAAGTACATTAGGAACTTTGAATCATTTCAATTGCATGTATACTTTTCAAGTTATTCACAAATAGCTATTTTAAAAGTGGACACAGTGCAATTTTCACAGTTCCTGGGGGAGGTAAGTTTTTGTTAGTTTTACCAGGTAAGTACGACACTTACAGGGTTCAGTTCTTGGTCCAAGGTAGCCCACCGTTGGGGGTTCAGAGCAACCCCAAAGTTACCACACCAGCAGCTCAGGGCCGGTCAGGTGCAGAGTTCAAAGTGGTGCCCAAAACGCATAGGCTTCAATGGAGAGAAGGGGGTGCCCCGGTTCCAGTCTGCCAGCAGGTAAGTACCCGCGTCTTCGGAGGGCAGACCAGGGGGGTTTTGTAGGGCACCGGGGGGGACACAAGCCCACGCAGAAATTTCACCCTCAGCGGCGCGGGGGCAGCCGGGTGCAGTGTTAGAACAAGCGTCGGGTTCGCAATGGAAGTCAATGAGAGATCAAGGGATCTCTTCAGCGCTGCAGGCAGGCAAGGGGGGGCTTCCTCGGGGAAACCTCCACTTGGGCAAGGGAGAGGGACTCCTGGGGGTCACTTCTGCAGTGAAAGTCCGGTCCTTCAGGTCCTGGGGGCTGCGGGTGCAGGGTCTTTTCCAGGCGTCGGGACTTAGGTTTCAGAGAGTCGCGGTCAGGGGAAGCCTCGGGATTCCCTCTGCAGGCGGCGCTGTGGGGGCTCAGGGGGGACAGGTTTTGGTACTCACAGTCGTAGAGTAGTCCGGGGGTCCTCCCTGAGGTGTTGGTTCTCCACCAGCCGAGTCGGGGTCGCCGGGTGCAGTGTTGCAAGTCTCACGCTTCTTGCGGGGAGATTGCAGGGTTCTTTAAAGCTGCTCCTTTGGATAAAGTTGCAGTCTTTTTGGAGCAGGTCCGCTGTCCTCGGGAGTTTCTTGTCGTCGTCGAAGCAGGGCAGTCCTCAGAGGATTCAGAGGTCGCTGGTCCCTTTGGAAGGCGTCGCTGGAGCAGAGTTCGTTGGAAGGCAGGAGACAGGCCGGTGAGTTTCTGGAGCCAAGGCAGTTGTTGTCTTCTGGTCTTCCTCTGCAGGGGTTTTCAGCTAGGCAGTCCTTGTTGTTGCAGGAATCTAAATCTTTAGGTTCAGGGAAGCCCTTAAATACTAAATTTAAGGGCGTGTTTAGGTCTGGGGGGTTAGTAGCCAATGGCTACTAGCCCGGAGGGTGGGTACACCCTCTTTGTGCCTCCTCCCAAGGGGAGGGGGTCACATCCCTAATCCTATTGGGGGAATCCTCCATCTGCAAGATGGAGGATTTCTAAAAGTTAGTCACCTCAGCTCAGGACACCTTAGGGGCTGTCCTGACTGGCCAGTGACTCCTCCTTGTTATTCTCATTATTTTCTCCGGCCTTGCCGCCAAAAGTGGGGGCCGGGGCCGGAGGGGGCGGGCAACTCCACTAGCTGGAGTGTCCTGCGGTGCTGTGACAAAGGTGTGAGCCTTTGAGGCTCACCGCCAGGTGTTACAGCTCCTGCCTGGGGGAGGTGTTAGCATCTCCACCCAGTGCAGGCTTTGTTACTGGCCTCAGAGTGACAAAGGCACTCTCCCCATGGGGCCAGCAACATGTCTCTAGTGTGGCAGGCTGCTGGAACCAGTCAGCCTACACAGATAGTCGGTTAAGTTTCAGGGGGCACCTCTAAGGTGCCCTCTGTGGTGTATTTTACAATAAAATGTACACTGGCATCAGTGTGCATTTATTGTGCTGAGAAGTTTGATACCAAACTTCCCAGTTTTCAGTGTAGCCATTATGGTGCTGTGGAGTTCGTGTAAAACAGACTCCCAGACCATATACTCTTATGGCTACCCTGCACTTACAATGTCTAAGGTTTTGCTTAGACACTGTAGGGGCACAGTGCTCATGCACTGGTACCCTCCCCTATGGTATAGTGCACCCTGCCTTAGGGCTGTAAGGCCTGCTAGAGGGGTGTCTTACCTATACTGCATAGGCAGTGAGAGGCTGGCATGGCACCCTGAGGGGAGTGCCATGTCGACTTACTCATTTTGTCCTCACTAGCACACACAAGCTGGTAAGCAGTGTGTCTGTGCTGGGTGAGGGGTCTCTAGGGTGGCATAATACATGCTGCAGCCCTTAGAGACCTTCCCTGGCATCAGGGCCCTTGGTACCAGAGGTACCAGTTACAAGGGACTTATCTGGGTGCCAGGGTGTGCCAATTGTGGAATCAAAAGTACAGGTTAGGGAAAGAACACTGGTGCTGGGGCCTGGTTAGCAGGCCTCAGCACACTTTCAATTCAAAACATAGCATCAGCAAAGGCAAAAAGTCAGGGGGTAACCATGCCAAGGAGGCATTTCCTTACAAATACCAAACACCATATATTTCAGTGAAGCCATTATGTAGCTGCTGAACTCTTAATGTGTCCAGTACATACATTAAGATGGCTGCCTGAACACTTGTAATGTCTAGCAATTGAAGTAGGTATCACGGGGGTACATATGCTCATGCAGATGTGCCCTCACATGTAATAAAATGCACCCTGCCTTAGGGTTCTAATGCCTGCTGAGAGGTGACTTACACATTTCATGCAGTGGTTGTGGGCATTGCAAAGGGTGTGTGCTATGTCATGGTTTCAAAAAGGTTTTCACCATTTTAAGCATTCTGCAGTGTCAGTCTTTGTGCAATCTGTGTGGGTCCCTTAGGGTGGCATAATACATGCAACAGTCCTTATGGACCTCTTTAGTACCCATGCCCTGGATATCAAGGGTACCATTTACCAGGAACTAAAAAGGGTGCTAAAGACCTTGCTAATTGGGTTATAGTGAAACGAGTATCTTGCTTTAAGTAGGGGAAAGAGCACTAGCACTGTGAGACCCAGAGCACTTTCAGTCAAAAAGAACAAGTTACTTATCTTCGGTAACTAATTATCTGGTAGAGACCTATTCTAGTTGCATATTCCTTACCTTAGAATTTCTCCCAGGGGTCAGTCTGGATCAAGAGATTTTTCTCAAGCGGTACTCCTACACGCTCACATAGCAGCAGTCGATTAAGTGTTCGTCATAGGCATCAGGGTCACCGGATGGGATGTCGCTGGTCATATATAGACAGCACCCTGACGTCAGTTTTTCACATCTTTCCATTCCAGAAGCGTGAAGCCATGTACACTGACCCCTGGTGCGCCAGAACTAGGGCCCTGAAAGGGAAGTCCCTGTCCCTAGAAATCATTTTGCAGAGCAGGGAAGATGGGTGGGTCGGTAAGGAATCTGCAACTCAATTCGGTCTCTATTAGAGATGTTACTGAAGTTAAGTAACTTGTTCATCTGCCAATGCGTAGCACGTTGATACAATAACCCTTCTAGAGATTTTTCTCTTCTGCAATGCCCGACCTCTTTCCACCCACATACCAAAGAGCTGGTCATCCACTCCGAACTCTTTGGACGTACAAGCTACAACACCAACACGTTGTGTCCAGGCGGAGTCTCTCCTCTTGCTTACAAGGATGCAGGGGTGCATAAAGAGTAGGCAAAGTGATGGATTGCCTACATGAAAGGGTGTAACCACCTTTGGTTTATAAAAAATAAAAAGCCCTATCTATGAAGTACCACTTTGTCAGTGTGAGTAAGAAAAGGCCTCTTTTTGACAGTTAGCCCAAACTTTTTTCCTAGTAGGTTATGTAGCCTAGAGGTTGTTCATGCTCAGGACCCCTGCTAACCAGGTCACCTGGGTCAGAGCTCTTTTCCTAACCTGTTGTGATGCATTGGCACAATTGGAGACACCTTTAGCATCCCCCCCCCCCCATTAAGCCCCTAGTAAATGGAACTTTGGTACCTAGGGCCGGGGGTACTAAGGGTTGGCCCCTGAGGGCAACATCACCGATAGTGCCACCCTCTAGGGCCATGCATTCAGGTGCACCCAGCACTGCCATTGGAGGCAGAGTGTCTTGATGTGAGACACCCCTCTGGCAGGCCTTCCCGTGCTAAGGCAGGGTGCACTATACTATATGTTAGGGCATAGCTGCATGAGCAATATGCACCCCCACCCCTTATGATCTCACCATGCCTCACCCCTGACACTCCCTCCCCCCACCACATACACACCCCTCGGGGACACCTAGGATACACCTTTTTAACTTACCTCTGCAGTGCTTTTCCAAGAGGTCCCCCCAGTGACCCTGCTGCAGAGACCTTTCCCCACTGCTCCTGCCAGAACGTAAAGCCACCCGCACTTCTCCAGCTGTGACAGTGTGCCCACCAACTGCAAAAAAACTTGGTAAACCTACTGTGCAATTGTATATGTATTTTTAAAGGTTATCCTCCATCGATTCCTCTAGTGCGTAAATTAGGCACGAAAATATTTTTATTAAACTCCTTTGAGTGTGTGAGTTGCAAGATTGAGGCTGAGTACAAGAAATGCTTTGCACTTCAAGACTGGCCTAACTGCGTGACCAAGCAACCATAAAAATGAGAGCATTGAGTAGTCTAGTTTTAATCCCTGTAAACCAACATGTACTTGCCTGGACCTCCTGCACAGTGTGCGTAGTTTTCCACACTACATGGAGGGTCAGCCTCCTACCAATTATACCACAAGTGAGAGCATGGCTGCATGAGCATTATGGCCCCTACACTGTCTAAGTCCATTATTAGACATTGTAGGGCAATGAAGCCATATTGAGTATATGGGCTAGGAGTTTGTCACTACGAACTCCCCAGCTCCATGATGGCTTTACTGAACGCTAACGAGTTTTGTATCAAACTTCAGCTTAATAAACCCAAACTGATGCCAGTGTTTTTTTTTTTTTTTAAACCGCACAGGGGCATCTTAGAGATGCTGCCTTAAAACCAACCAACACTAGTGTGTGGCTGACCGGTCTCTACCAGCCTGCTATCACCAGACCAGTTTCTGACCCTCACAGGTGAGAGCCATTGTGTCCTCAGGGGTCAGAAACAAAGCTTACTTTTTATGGAGGTGCTTCACACCTACCCCTAGCAGGAAAAGCAACACTCTGCTTAGGACACTCCAGTCAGTTGAGCTGCTGCCTGCCCCCCACCCAAGCCCCACTGTTTGGCAGCAGGTCCGGCAGGAAAATTAGCAAGCAGAGGAGTGTCCGCCTCAGTTAGGACCACACCTAGAGTGCCCAAAGCAGAATCCTCCATATTGGGTTCAAGGATGATGGCAAATAGGAACGGCAATTCCAAACCCGAATCAAGTGTGCTGGCCAGTATGACACCTGCAGCCTCAACTTGAAGGAATCCCCCTGACCATGACCAGCTCCGGTAAAGGTTTTCCAATGTCCAAAGGCACCCCAGGCCTTGGGGAGTCCAGACAGCCCCCCGGCATCCAGTGTCATCTCATCTTACCTGCCCAGCAACTGGTCTTTGTCCAGCTTCCTGTACAGAGTCTGCAGATTCTTTGTGAAACTGATGATCTCCATTACTTCGCACTGGGTGCATGACACAGTGTTTGCACCCTGCTGCCGCTGGTAGTGTGCGTTTGGTGCTACCTTATGTGCTGATCTAAACCCCCATGGCCTGTGTCCTGTTACTGGAGAGGATTGCATGCAAACCGAGCAGTTTAATTGCCTCCAGTCTCCATTGGTGTCTATTGGGCACCAGACACCAACTGACTGCTGCACCCAGCCACTCCCATGCCGGTGGTGGTGCAACCTTGGTGCCTCCTTGAACCTTGCCCTGTGGACACCTAAATCCAAAATGACTGGAATAGTAAATAGAGCACTTACTTGTACATTTTGATTGTTTTCCTCCTATAGGATTGCAATGAATTTACTGATTGCAGTGTAAAGAAA
This sequence comes from Pleurodeles waltl, assembly GCF_031143425.1. Taxonomy (NCBI): domain Eukaryota; kingdom Metazoa; phylum Chordata; class Amphibia; order Caudata; family Salamandridae; genus Pleurodeles; species Pleurodeles waltl. The sequence continues at coordinate 776,013,395 of NC_090438.1, read as the reverse complement.
TGGCTCCCTGTTGCAGTTACCCCCCACTTTTTGCCTGATACTGACTTGACTGAGAAGTGTGCTGGGACCCTGCTAACCAGGCCCCAGCACCAGTGTTCTTTCATCTAAAATGTACCATTGTTTCCACAATTGGCACAACCCTGGCACCTAGGTAAGTCCCTTGTAACTGGTACCTCTGGTACCAAGGGCCCTGATGCCAGGGAAGGTCTCTAAGGGCTGCAGCATGTCTTATGCCACCCTAGGGACCCCTCACTCAGCACAGACACACTGCTTGCCAGCTTGTGTGTGCTGATGGGGAGAAAATGACTAAGTCGACATGGCACTCCCCTTAGGATGCCATGCCAACCTCCCACTGCCTGTGGCATAGGTAAGTCACCCCTCTAGTAGGCCTTACAGCCCTAAGGCAGGGTGCACTATACCACAGGTGAGGGCATATGTGCATGAGCACTATGCCCCTACAGTGTCTAAGCAAAACCTTAGACATTGTAAGTGCAGGGTAGCCATAAGAGTATATGGGCTGGTAGTCTGTCAAAAACGAACTCCACAGCTCCATAATGGCTACACTGAATACTGGGAAGTTTAGTATCAAACTTCTCAGAATAATAAACCCACACTGATGCCAGTGTTGGATTTATTAAAAAATACACACAGAGGGCATCTTAGAGATACCCCCTGTATTTTACCCAATTGTTCAGTGCAGGACTGACTGGTCTGTGCCAGCCTGCTGCTGAGAGACGAGTGTCTGACCTCATGCGGTGAGAGCCTTTGTGCTCTCTGAGGACAGAAACAAAGCATGCTCTGGGTGGAGGTGCTTCACACCTCCCCCCTGCAGGAACTGTAACACCTAGCAGTGAGCTTCAAAGGCTCAAGCTTCGTGTTACAATGCCCCAGGGCACTCCAGCTAGTGGAGATGCCCGCCTCCTGGACCCAGCCCCCACTTTTGGCAGCAAGTCCAGGAGAGATAATGAGAAAAACAAGGAGGAGTCACTGGCCAGTCAGGACAGCCCCTAAGGTGTCCTGAGCTGAGGTGACTAACTTTTAGAAATCCTCCATCTTGCAGATGGAGGATTCCCCCAATAGGATTAGGGATGTGACGCCCTCCCCTTGGGAGGAGGCACAAAGAGGGTGTACCCACCCTCAGGGCTAGTAGCCATTGGCTACTAACCCCCCAGACCTAAACACGCCCTTAAATTTAGTATTTAAGGGCTTCCCTGAACCTAAGAATTTAGATTCCTGCAACAACAAGAAGAAGGACTGCCTAGCTGAAAACCCCTGCAGAGGAAGACCAGAAGACAACAACTGCCTTGGCTCCAGAAACTCACCGGCCTGTCTCCTGCCTTCCAAAGAACTCTGCTCCAGCGACGCCTTCCAAAGGGACCAGCGACCTCTGAATCCTCGGAGGACTGCCCTGCTTTGACGACAAGAAACTCCCGAGGACAGCGGACCTGCTCCAAAAAGACTGCAACTTTATCCAAAGGAGCAGCTTTAAAGAACCCTGCAATCTCCCCGCAAGAAGCGTGAGACTTGCAACACTGCACCCGGCGACCCCGACTCGGCTGGTGGAGAACCAACACCTCAGGGAGGACCCCCGGACTACTCTACGACTGAGTACCAAAACCTGTCCCCCCTGAGCCCCCACAGCGCCGCCTGCAGAGGGAATCCCGAGGCTTCCCCTGACCGCGACTCTCTGAAACCTAAGTCCCGACACCTGGAAAGGACCCTGCACCTGCAGCCCCCAGGACCTAGAGGACTGGACTTTCACTGCAGAAGTGACCCCCAGGAGTCCCTCTCCCAAGTGGAGGTTTCCCCGAGGAAGCCCCCCCTTGCCTGCCTGCAGCGCGGAAGAGATCCCTTGATCTCTCATTGACTTCCATTGCGAACCCGACGCTTGTTCTAACACTGCACCCGGCCGCCCCCGCGCCGCTGAGGGTGAAATTTCTGTGTGGGCTTGTGTCCCCCCCGGTGCCCTACAAAACCCCCCTGGTCTGCCCTCCGAAGACGCGGGTACTTACCTGCTGGCAGACTGGAACCGGGGCACCCCCTTCTCTCCATTGAAGCCTATGCGTTTTGGGCACCACTTTGAACTCTGCACCTGACCGGCCCTGAGCTGCTGGTGTGGTAACTTGGGGGTTGCTCTGAACCCCCAACGGTGGGCTACCTTGGACCAAGAACTGAACCCTGTAAGTGTCGTACTTACCTGGTAAAACTAACAAAAACTTACCTCCCCCAGGAACTGTGAAAATTGCACTAAGTGTCCACTTTTAAAATAGCTACTTGTGAATAACTTGAAAAGTTTACATGCAATTGAAATGATTCAAAGTTCCTAATGTACTTACCTGCAATACCTTTCAAACAAGATATTACATGTTAAATTTGAACCTGTGGTTCTTAAAATAAACTAAGAAAAGATATTTTTCTATACAAAACCTATTGGCTGGATTTGTCTGAGTGTGTGTACCTCATTTATTGTCTATGTGTATGTACAACAAATGCTTAACTACTCCTTGGATAAGCCTACTGCTCGACCACACTACCACAAAATAGAGCATTAGTATTATCTTTTTACCACTATTTTACCTCTAAGGGGAACCCTTGGACTCTGTGCATGCTATTCCTTACTTTGAAATAGCACATACAGAGCCAACTTCCTACACACAGTCTACTTTTGCCAGTGAAAAGTCTTGCTATCTGAAAAGTACTTCTACAGCTAATTTTTACCAGAAGTCCTATTGTTATTTGAAAGTATTCCAAACCTAAAACTGTACTTGCCTGCAACAGTGATTCCCTTGGTTCTGAAATAAGGCATTTTTATACAAGCATTGGACTGTAGTTAGTCATTGAGTGTGTGCCTCATTTCTTGAATGTGTGTACAACAAACGCTTAACACTCCCCTCTGGTAAGCCTAACTGCTCACCCACACTGCTGCAAGAGAGCATTAGTACTATTTATTTTAGCCTCTAGGGAGCCACTGACGGCGTCCACTATATCTTACTTTGGTATATAGTATATACAAAGCCAGCTTCCTACAGTTGTGAACTACAATGGTCAGGGCTGTCTCCGAAGCCAATCTGAGCAGGTGATATACATGTTGGAATCCCATTTGGATACTTGCGGTATCATTAACTTGTAGGGATGATGCCATTGCCTAGCAAAGGTGCAGAAAAATTCTGCTGCACGGATAACTCTGCGTTCTTTAAAACATTTCAAAGCATACCCCAATTGGTCTTCGAAGTTCTGAGACCCATCAAAAGGCATATTCATTAGTGATGCCTCTGAGCTAAGGTAGCACATGTATACCTCTTGTGGTTCTGTGACCAATATCTTCCTTTAGTGGCAGCATGACTTGAATTCTGAGTTTAAAAAGACATTGTTCCCTGGCACCCTGAAAAACATTTTTTGAAGTTGAAAAAAAGTACCCCTACAAAACTCTCTAGATACAATCTAGCATTTGGAGGATATTCTAAAGTAAGTAATCTTCAGAAACATGTGTCCCTCAGAAATAGTAGGAAAGGGCACAGCCTTCTCCGTAGAGGACTTGAGGTAGCTTTCCAAGTGTTGAGGATGTTGGTGATTACAAGTGATTTGAGGGATGACCATTGTGGTATGCAGCACTGAGGGTTCGATGTCAAGAGTAGAAGCAGACCGTTGGGTCATCTATCTTCAGACAAGTGCAATTCCATTAGTCATTTCAGTGAAAAATTACAGGAATGTGGGATTGAAATTTCAGAAGTTTGGAGGTGGTCGATACAGGTGGATTATTTTAAAGCGCTATTAGTTTGTTAACTTCGTTGGTGATGTTGCTATAATACTTGCTTTTGGTTGAGTGAAGTGTTGCAGTAGCTCGAGGCCTTCTGGTTCTTAATTTTCTTTTTTTACTGCTGATGGGAACATTTCTTAGCGAGTCTTTGGAGTAAGGGGCTTTGCCCACACATGCTTGTTTAGGTTGAAGCATGAGTTATTCAAATGGTCTTCCAGAAAGGCATCAGGAAGGTGGTGTGTTAGATGTGGAAATAGACCGGGTGGGAGGAGTTGGAGCATTAGGTTGCTGAAAGGCAGTGTCCTAAATATCTGAAGGTTTTTCTTTGCTGGCCCCAGCATGGTGATAGCAAGTTGATCAGTACAGCAGTAAGGGCATTCATTGGATGTATGGTGTGGTGGAGAAGATGAAGTTAAGGATTTCACTGAGTATATTAGCACAATGACATACTACTTCACATGCGGGTGAAAAGGTTGTCTAGCCTTTGTTTCTTGCTTGAGTAGCCTAGGGAGTTTGAAGTCACCACAGGTGGTGGTGTGAGCATTTATTTGGTTTGTCTGGACTTCCTAAAGATGAAGTGGAAGGTGGCGGCTGAGTTGCTAGAGCAAGAGAAGTAACATTTGAGGAACGACATGGGGTCAGAATTTACTTGCTTAGGGTGCAGGACCAGGACCTATGGATGGCAGTGAAGTCATCCCTTATGTCTGTAGTCTGCACACTGGAACCTATAGTCTGAGTGAACAAGGACAACTGGTATTTGCCAGGGTATGCAGGGGCAGAAAGAGGACAGGTTTCTGTGAAGAGTATACCAAGCTCAAGATGGATAATGAAGTGTCTGGAGGACCTGCAAATGTGTTATTGAGCATGAACTGAAGTGTTTGAGGGTGTGTGGTGGTTAGTAGTGTGGGTAGGAGAGATTGGTATGAAGCAGTGTGCTGGTATAATTGCGGGCATGGGTAATAGTCTGGGCACAAAATCTTCCCCTGTACATGCTTCCTGATGTTCAGTGGAGCAGAACTATCATTAAGCCATTCCTGGCCCTAAGAGGACCAAAAAGGTGAAAAATGTCCTTAGCTGAGGACACGGATATGACTGGATTCCTTGAATTTTTCACTAAAGTCAGGGTGGTGGGAAAGAGGTTTCAGGTGGGAAGTTGTGAGGTCACTTCTGGTAGAGGCGGACGTATGGACCTCCAGTGATGTTACCTTATGTACAGATGAATGTGGAATGAGCTGCTTGTTTGGCTTATTTTAAAGTTGGATTTGGCAGACAACCAGTGAGCACAAAAACGAAAAATTTGATTTGAAGGTGAATCCCTAATTTGGCATTCAGGGCGTCAATAATATACAAGCACACTAGAAAGTTGGGAGATTTACTGAGGACAAAGGAATGGCAGAAGGCCAAGCATGCTTGAAGATTTTCTGATACAACATTCCAATTGCACCCCTCCCCCCATTAAGAAAATTCTACTGTGTAGACAGAATGTGTCAACATAGCCCTTATGCTTTTGGCTATGCCAATCCTTAAAGGCCATCTTCCCTCGGAATAGGACTTGGCTTGCCTCTCTGGCCTATAACTCCAGTAGAGTGCATTAAAGACCAGCATAACAAAGCAGAAGTTGCACTCTTCATAACAAATTTACATATAGTGGGGACCACAAGCCAGAGATCTGCTGGGTAATCCGAAAATTTGGTACAGTCTGGGTTGTGTAGTTTGACTACTCACAGCATCCAAGTTGTTCATCACTTAACACTTACTTTAAAAAATGACTCCGGACTGAAACAGAGCATTTTTATTTTTTTTTATTAATCAACACACTGAACAAACCATTTGCAGTATCTTGTACAGTCAAAATGAAAACATTTATGTATAAAACTGTAAAATATGCAGGTGTTTCACAAAAATCCAGGTGCAACTGATAAAACAATAGTAAAGGATACCTTTAATATTTAACTCCGTTTCTACTGCCATTTTTCAGCTGAATACTGCAACATACTCACTCTTTCAGACATTCAATTAAAAAAGGGGGAGAACCACCCCATTCCACAAACACTTTATTTACACATTCACACGTTAAAAAAAAAAAGTACAAAAATATCAACACCTAAAGCTTAGTTCAACTATGTTTGAACAAGTTCTCATTGAGAAAATGCATCTAGGTTATAGTTTAACATTCCTGAAATTTAAATAATTCGGAAAAGTGTGGCATATACAGTGAGTATTGAACTTATTGGATATAAATGAATATAACATTTCACTGCCTTCCCTTCAAAAACTGTTGTGGTATATTCAAAATTTACCAAATGAGAAATACTGCATTAATCAATACATCTGCCATGTGCACAAAGGCAACATGATAAATCTCTGAATTGAAATTACTTAACTAGACTAAATATGAACATTAAAATGTATCAACCCATAAACAATGAGAATATTAAGACATACCGAAAACAAACATGTACAAAAACTGAAATCGAGTCAACAAGTGTTCTTGCCGAGACATGCATATTACTAAAATATCCAGCTACTTTAAAAAAGATGAAAGGTTTAATAAAGCAATATACAAACGCGCACACAACCCTCCCCAAATAATATGCAAAATCAACTGCTTAAAATTCAATGCTATACCACAAGTGGTAAAATGAAAGAATATACAATCTGTTGCTGGTGTTGGGTATTTACAGCTTTTGATCCGTAGGAGGATGTTTCAGCTCGTCTCCGTTAATTGCCACAACAAAAGTTCCATCATCACGAAATTAACTGAAGAGAAGGTTTCAAGGAAACAAAAATAAACAAGTCTTTAAAAAAAATGTATAAACTATACAGTAATCAAGTACTGACAAGACAAGCTGTTAAAAGCAAACAGTATGATGCAGGTCTAATTTTTGTATCTCATCTTAAGTGCATTCCATTCACAATGTGAATGAGAGAAGAAAAAAAAAAAAAAAAAGACTTATCTTTAGTAATGATCTTTCTGGCCAATACTCTGCATGCAGATTTCTCAACTTTTGAATATCCCAGGCCTTTTCAAAAGCTTCCCATGTTGGTAAGGGGCACAGACTCCACTGCCTGGGGTCAAAAGTACCCCCACCAGCACAAAGATAAGTTTCCAATCAATTTTTTTAATGTCTGATATGAGCAGGATGAACCGGTTACTTACCTTCGGTAACCTGTTATCTGGTGGAGACTATATCTAGCAGCAGTTTCCTCACCTTAGAATTATCTCAGGCGGCAGACTGGGTCCGGGAGAGTTTGTGAGCAGTACCCTTGTGTGCAGATAGGTGGCATCGATCGGCGTTGTCCATGCCAGAAGTGACATTTGCAGCACCTATTTAGGTGCTACGCAGGTGTGCTGACGTCAATTTCTTTTCAGAGCTTTCCATGCCAGAAGCACTGAGCCATGAAGAACACAGACCACTGTGTGGAAAACTAGGGCCCTGCAAGAGACAGCCCTGTCCCTAGAAATCGGTTTGCAGAATGGGGAAGATGGGTGCATAGGTAAGGAATCTGGAGCTAGATAGTCTCCATCAGATAAGACATTACCAACGTTAATTAACTTGATCATCTCATACAGACTTCTAGCTGCAGATTTGTTAAAATAGATACCAAACCCCGGAGTAGGTGTGCGGACCAATTCCAGACCAGAAAGTCCTGGTGGAACCTTTGAGCAAGATGCCCACCACTACAGACCCAATTGTCTAGGCAGTAATGTTTAGTAAACGTGTGCAGGGAAACCCACATTGCTGCCTGGCAGATATCCAGGACTGGAACACTGCATGCTAATGCAGTGGTCGCTATACAAGCCCTCTGGTGGTTGCTTCTTGGACAATGCGTAGCAGATTTTAATGCAGAGAAAGACCGATCTGGAGATTGTCCTTTTCTACACAGCACAACCCTTTTTTTAGCCCAGGCATTACCTACAGAGAATTGATCGGCCACCTGGAGTTACTGTTGGTGTGTAGAAAGTAGGTAAGATTATGGACAGACCTACATGAAAGGGCGTGACCACCTTAAGAAGAAAGGAGGCCCTCATGCGAAACACCACTGGGTCAGGATGAATAGATAAACAGGGTGGCTTGGATAAGGCCTGTTGCTCAAAAACTCATCAGGTAGAGGTTATAGCCACGAGAAAGCAATTTTGATGGTGAGCAACCTCCGGGGACAACTGAGAAGCGGCTCAAAGGGAGCACACATGAATGTCAGAACCAGATTCAAATCCCAGCGAAGCATGAAAAAAGGGAAAATGAGGAAAAATATTAAACCTTTTAAAAATCTATGTACAGTAGGAAATGTGAAGAGGGTTGATTAGGCAATCTCAAACGCAGAGACAGCAGAAAGATAACCCTTAAGAGTGCCAGACTCTCCATGCCCAATCCGGTCCCCTAAGAGTAACTTGGGGCCGGTCGTTCTTGAGAACTTTGGGAGAGGAGTGATATGGACAGAAAGACATACAGGAGGCTTATGCTCCACTTTAGACAAAAAGCGTCTAGAAGCAAGAACAGCCTTTAAAACATCAACATGGAAAACTGCTGACATCCGTTCTTGATGAAGGCGAACAGATCTAACCACGGCTCTCCCCACCGCTGAGAGCCCTTGTGCCACCTCCGAATGGAGGTGACATTTGTGATCCGCTAAGCAACCGCAGCTCAGTTCGTCAACCCTGCCATTCAGAGAACCCACCAGGTGTTGAACTACCAGGGAAATACCAAGATGTTCCAGCCACGTCTAAAGGCACAGGGCCTCTTGACAAAGGGCCTACAACCCCACTCCAACCCTTTGTTGCAGTACCACATGGCAGTGGTACTATGAGCAAACACCTGCACCAGCCTCCCCTTGATGGAAGGTAGGAAGGCTTTCAATGCCAATTTGATCGCATGCAACTTCAGCATATTGATCTATAGTCAGGAATCTGCTGACGACCAGTCCTCTGATCTCCACCTCATTAAAGGAGTGACATCGGTCACTGTCAGATCTGATTTGGGGGAAGGGAAAAGGACGTCCCAGTGACCCAATCATAGTTAGCCACCACTGCAGATCTTCCGCAGCTCCCTCCGATACATGGACCATGTTGGAGATTTCCCTGATGCTCATTGGCACTTTAGGTCCCAAGGCACAGCCTGGATATGCCAATGTGCATTTGTTATTAACAGGATACAGGAGGCCATAGGTTCCAGCAGCCTTAGATTACCTAGCTGAAATCCAGGCTAGAGGCTGAAACATAGGTATCATATCCTGGACTCTCCACTCAGGAGGATAAGCCTGAAACTGCACTATGTCCAGAACAGCTCCCATGGAAAGGAGCGTCAGAGAAAGTCAGGTGTGACTTTAGCATGTTGACAGTGAACCCCAGGGAATGCAGGAGGTCTGCCATACTTTGGAGGTAGGAGATGCAGGTTTGGACCAGTCCACCATCAAAAGCTAGTTGGGATTGGTAAGGACTGGCACCCCAAATCTATACAGATGAGCTGTAACCATAGCCATCACTTTGGTGAACACCTGAGGGGCACTGGTAAGGCCAGAAGGGAGCACAGCAAACAGTACTTGTGGCCTACTGTGAACCGCAGGTAATGCCTGTGAGCAGGCCGGATGGGAATATGGAAATGTGTCCTCCAAGCCCAACTCTACCATTCAGCCTCCTGGGTCCAGGGCATACAGAACCTGAGCTAACATGAGCCTTTTGAACTTCTTTTGAGGATGTAGTTGAGAGGCCATAGGTCCCGGATAGGACAAAGGACACCTTCCTTTTTTGACACCAGAAAGTAGTGGGAATAGCAAACACCTCACTTCTGGGGGCAGCACCCTCCCTATGGCTCCCATGGCCAAGAAAGCAGTGACTTCCTGGGGGAGATGTTACAGATGACAGTAGCATGGGGAGGGAGTAGCCCCTTAAGACGATCTGCAAAACCCATCTGTTCAGTGTTATGGACTGCCAATGGGGCAGGTGATGGCAACTCCTGCCAACTGGATGCCCATGATGGAATGAGGGCAGTTTAGGGGGATTTGGAGACTGCGGCTGGACTCAAATGCTCACTGCCCTAACCACAAGCTCTCTGGGTACTGTGCAGTCACCCATGCAAAGGCTGGGGAGCATGCGCACAGGCTGAGAGGGTAGTGGTGCAGCTGAAAACCTCTTCCATGGCCATGAAACGTGGATTGTGGGTGACATGAGGCCATAGAAAAGCACATGACCCAGCTATAGCCGAACATCTTCCCCAAAGTATTCAGCCTCTTAGAGTTCCTTGTCCAGAGTTGCCTTAGGAAATGTGCCAGGATTTACATGGAATGTAGAGGCATGGACTACCAAGCTCGCTGGGGTAGGGTGTCTGGTGAGGAAGTTTGGGTCCCCTGGGAAAGGAGGAGGCCATGGGCAATCATCCTATTTACAGGAGCCCCTATGCTGGGTTTGGACCATGTCCCCCAAAAGAACATCTGTGAGGGCTTCATTTAACAGGAGTAGTCTCGCCTGCCACTGAGGAAAACTGAAGGTCAAGGACCTGAGCTGTTCTGTGCCCCACCATAGTGAATGATGCTCCCTCCTCCGTTAGCCACAGAAGGGGTAGAAAGCATACCAGAATCTGGAGAAATATCCAGTACACTGGCTTTACCCAGTTCCTCATTATTAAGGTCTTCAAAGGGCAGGTATTCTTCAGGGTCCAGGGACCGCTCCCAGAGTGGAGGAATAGTATTCAGGCTTCGACCTGAGAGGCATGGCTACAGAAGGTGTCTGAAACTATGAATCAACATCCCTCTGGCTCTGTATCAGAGTCGGGGATTGTAGGCAAGTGCCCCCTTTTGACATAACCCCCACTTTTTGCCTGGTATTCAATGCAACTTTGACAGAAAGTGCACTGGTTCCTGCTATCCGGGTCCCCAGTCCCAAATCTTTCCCTAAAGCTGTAAAATTGTTCCCTGAATTGTTAAGTCCTTTAGCATCGTCCAAGTCCCTAGTAAATGGTTCCAATGGTACCTAGGGTCATAGGTGCTAAAGAGGGTCCCTACGGGCTGCAGTACAAATCATGCCACACTAAGGGACTCCTCACCAAGCACATCACAGACTGCTATTGTAGGCTGTGTGTCTTGGCGCAGACCAAATTGGTTACATGACATGTCGCATCACCAACACTGCAAGCAATATTTGTAAGTCACCCCTACAACAGACCTAACAGCCCTAAAGCTGGGTGCATTATATTACATGTGAGGGCATATCTGCTAGAGCAGATGTGACAATGTTATGTGTCTGTTTATTCTCAAACGCAGTAAGTGGCCAGGAAAGCCCTTTTAATGGATGTGCTGGACACGGGTCAATACAAGCTCCCTAGCTACATGATGGCTTCACTGAAGATAGAGATGAAATATCAAACATCTCATACTGGTGAACCCACACTGGTGCCGCCGCCCGCACCCCTGGGAGTCTGAGGGCTGCTTACAGGACAACGGGGGCACTCTAGGTCCAGGGTGTTCCTAGAGTCCCGACTGGGGCTTCCTCCTGATCCTTTTTCAGCTCAGAGGGAGCTGGTTTTCTGGTTGTCCAATGTCAGCTGACCAGTACCCAGGGTACTGGCGCCACTCGGCCACTGGAGTGTCCAGTGCCACTAAACCTGGCACACTTGTATGTCGTGTCCGGCTGTCGGGGCCAGCTGTGGCTTCCTGTTGCAGAGTTTTCGGCCAGTCAGTGAAGTGACCCTCACTAGCTTGTTGGTTCTTGTTTGGTTGTCGAGTGGTGCCTCCATTCAGAAGGGAGATCTGGGGTGATTCATGAAGCCTGGAGGTCCGCTGGGTTGAGGTCAATCCAGTGTCCAGCTCCTCCACAGTGGTGATTTTCAGGTCTTGGGTGCAGCAGGCAGGGTTTGGCACATTTTCTAGGGCGGCAGGTACACAGGTCTCTTGCTTTGGATGTTCTTTGGTGCGGTCGGTCTTTTCAAATCTGATTTCTTGGTCTTGAGATGCCCACTAAATACTACATTTAGTGGGTGTTTTAGGAGAAACCTAGTAGTGTCCAATGGGACACTTACCTATGGGTGGCTCCATCCAATTTAGTGACCACTTCCCATGGGAAGGGTCACCTCCCTAAACCTGATTGGCTATTTTCCTCCATTCCAAGATGGGGGAAACTGAATTTGAGGGTCCACTTCGCAGTCAATACCTTAGGCTTGGTGCATGCTAGGTGAGGCCACTCCCACCCTTTGTGTGGTTTACCGCCTTTGCTCCCTCCAAAAGTGGGAGTTTGCAAAGGGGAAGGACATCTGCTGCTAGTAGAGGCCTGGGGATAGTGTTTCAAGGGCATTACCCTTTTTGAAGCTCACTGCCAGGGCAGAGCACATTCCTGTATTTTTTTTGAGGGGGCGGCATTGTTTTACAAACGAGAGCCAGAGCCCTCCCTCAAGGTTTGTATATTGCCTGTCTGGATGTGGCAGGCTGGCTGGGGGGGGCGGAAATCTATAAGTCGACCCCCTGGGGACATTGAATAATAAGTCCACTATTGGGACCAGTTTGGATTTATCACTGAGTTGTTTGATACCAAACAACCCACTGTTCAAAGTAGCCATTATGTAGCTGGGAAACTAGGGCGGTGTTAAGGGGGGGGGGGGAGAGGGGGGTTAACTGGAGTAAGACTGAAAAAGACATTTCATAACTTGTTTTATAAGTCTATGAGACCAGAGGGATGGTTCCTTAGATATTCTTCTGTACCTAGAAATGGCTACCAAGTGAACCTTGATGGATGCATGGGAAAGACAGGAGCATGCTAGATGAAGTAGGTAAAGTAATATTTGTTCTTGAGTGGAAGAAAGGGGGTGTATGTGTAGGAAGGTAGCCTCTTTCTAGCCTTGTTACCCCCACTTTTGGCCGGTTTGCGAGTATGTGTCAGGGTGATTTTACTGTCTCACTGGGATCCTGCTAGCCAGGGCCCAGTGCTCATAGTGAAAACCCTATGTTGTCAGTGTGTTTAATATGTGTCACTGGGATGAAAATAAGTTACTCACCTGTAACTGTAGTTCTCCAGTATTGGAATCTTTTGTAGATTCACATGCTTGAATCATTCTCAGTCGTCGAGATGGCCGCCCCCCCCCCCCCGGTATAAATTACACAAGTAGTGTTATAATATATTAACAAAAAGGCCCTAGGCCTCTTCACTTTAATCAGACATTTTAGGAAAAGGTCCAAACAAGTGTCCACCAATCAGGTGACACCACCCTCTAGAATCTTCCTGAAGGAAGCTCCAGCACCTCAGATTTTCCAAGCACAAGTGCGTTAAAGAAAGGAAAAAAAGTAAAAAGGAAGGTGAAAATGAGCCTCTCTGGGGAGGAGGGTGGGTCGCATGTGAATCTATGAAAGATTCCAATACTGGAGAACTACAGTTACAGGTAAGTAACTTATTTTCTTACTCCAGTATTGGAACTTTCATAGATTCACATGCTTGAATCAGAGTAGAGAGCAGTACTTCTGCACATTGTACCATTGTAACCATGTATGATACAAAACACATGCATATATAAAACACACACATATATTATATATATATATATATATATATATATATATATATATATATATATATATATATATATATATATGGAAAATGTCACTTACCCAGTGTACATCTGTTCGCGGCATGAGACGCTGCAGATTCACATGCTTTGCACATCCCGCCATCTAGTGTTGGGCACGGAGTGTTACAAGTTGTTTTTCTTCGAAGAAGTCTTTGAGTCACGAGATCGAGGGACTCCTCCCATTTTCGGCTCCATTGCGCATGGGCGTTGACTCCATCTTAGATTGTTTTCCCCGCAGAGGGTGAGGTAGGAGTTGTGTATTATAGTAATAGTGCCCATGCAATGGAGTGAATATGTATGTACATAATGTAGTTTAAAGTGCTATATTTACAAATGTTCAAGATCAACTTCGAAACAGCTACAGGCTCCCGGGGAGGCGGGTGGGCACATGTGAATCTGCAGCGTCTCATGCCACGAACAGATGTACACTGGGTAAGTGACATTTTCCGTTCGATGGCATGTGTAGCTGCAGATACACATGCTTTGCATAGACTAGTAAGCAGTTATCTCCCCAAAAGCGGTGGTTCAGCCTGTAGGAGTTGAAGTTGTTTGAAACAAAGTTCGTAGTACTGCTTGGTAAACGTATGAGGTGTAGACCATGTGGCTGCCTTACATATTTCAGTCATTGGAATGTTTCCTAGAAAGGCCATGGTAGCACCTTTCTTTCTAGTTGTGTGCCCTCGGTGTAATAGGCAGTTATCTTTTTGCTTTGAGATAACAGTTTTGAATGCATTTAACTATCCATCTAGCAATGCCTTGTTTGGAAATTGGATATCCTGTATGAGGTTTTTGGAAAGCAACAAATAATTGTTTTCCGAATTTGTTTTGTTCTATCAATGTAGTACATTAACGCTCTTTTCATGTCTAATGTATGTAGTGCTCTCTCAGCTACAGCATCTGGCTGTGGGAAGAACACTGGCAGTTCTGTTTGATTCAAGTGGAACGGTGATATGACTTTTGGTAAAAAAAAATTGATTTGTCCGTAGAACTACTTTATGCTTGTGTATTTGAATAAATGGTTCTTGTATGGTAAATGCTTGGATTTCACTTCTTAGAGATGTGATGGCAATTAGAAATGCAACTTTCCATGTTAAATATTGCATTTCACATGAGTGCATGGGCTCAAAAGGTGGCCCCATGAGTCGTGTTAAGACAATGTTGAGGTTCCATGAAGGAACTGGTGGTGTTCTTGGTGGTATAATTCTTTTTAGGCCTTCCATAAAGTCTTTTATGACTGGTATCCTAAACAGTGAAGATGAGTGGGTAATTTGCAGGTATGCTGAAATTGCGGTAAGATGTATCTTAATGGATGAAAAAGCTAGTTTTGACTTTTGCAAATGTAGCAAGTAGCTTACGATGTCTTTAGCAGATGCGTGTAAAGGTTGAATTTGATTATTATGGCAATAATAAACAAACCTTTTCCACTTATTTGCATAGCAATGTCTAGTGGTTGGTTTTCTAGCCTGTTTTATGACTTCCATACATTCCTGTGTAAGGTCTAAGTGTCCGAACTCTAAGACTTCAGGAGCCAAATTGTTAGATTGAGTGATGCTGGATTGGGGTGTCTGATCTGTTGATTGTGTTGAGATAACAGATCTGGTCTGTTTGGTAGTTTGATATGAGGCACTACTGACAGGTCTAGTAGTGTTGTATACCAAGGTTGTTTTGCCCAAGTTGGTGCTATGAGTATGAGTTTGAGTTTGTTTTGACTCAACTGGTTTACTAGATATGGAAGGAGTGGGAGAGGGGGAAAAGCGTATGCAAATATCCCTGACCAACACATCCATAACGCATTGCCCAGAGACTGATCTTGTGGGTACCTGGATGCGAAGTTTTGGCATTTTGCGTTTTCTTTTGTTGTGGCTTTTTACTGGTTGAAATGCTTTTAACGCTAGAAATACTGCCAATAGTTCTAAGTGATTTATGTGAAATTGTTTTTGCTGAGAGTCCCATTGTCCCTGAATGCTGTGTTGATTGAGGTGTGCTCCCCACCCTATCATGGAGGCATCTGTAGTTATTACGTATTGAGGCACTGGGTCTTGAAAAGACCGCCCTTGGTTTAAATTTATATTGTTCCACCATTGAAGCGAGGTGTATGTTTAGCGGTCTATCAACACTAGATCTAGAAGTTGACCCTGTGCTTGTGACCATTGTGATGCTAGGCACTGTTGTAAGGGCCGCATGTGCAATCTTGCGTTTGGGACAATGGCTATGCATGAGGACATCATGCCTAGGAGTTTCATTACTATTTTGACTTGTATTCTTTGGTTTGGATACATGACCTGTATCACATTGTGAAATGCTTGTACTCTTTGTGGACTTGGAGTGGCAATCGCTTTTGCTGTGTCGATTGTTGCCACTAAGTATTGCTGTGTTTGACACGGCTGAAGGTGTGACTGTGTAGTTGATTGAGAAACCTAGTTTGTGTAGGGTTTCTATGACGTACTTTGTGTGTTGGTTTTGATTAACCAATCGTCTAGGTACGGGAACACATGATTTGCTGCCTTCTGATATGCGCGGCTACTACTGCCAGACATTTTGTAAAAACTCTTGGTGCAGTTGTTATTCCGAATGGCAACACCTTGAATTGGTAATGTACCCTTTGGAATACAAATCTTAGGTACTTTCTGTGTGAAGGATGTATTGGTATATGGAAATATGCATCCTTGAGGTCTAGTGTTGTCATGTAGTCTTGTTTGAGAAGTGGGATTACGTCTTGTAATGTTACCATGTGAAAGTGGTCTGATTTGATGTAGGTATTTAATGTTCGTTGATCTAAAATAGGTCTTAGTGTTTTGTCCTTTTTGGGTATGAGAAAGTACAGAGTAAACTCCTGTTCCTTTCTGTTGGATTGGTACTAATTCTATTGCTCCTTTCTGTATCAATGCCTGGATTTCTAGTCCTAGAAGATCCATGTGTTGTTTTGACATTGTGTGTTTTCAGTGGGAGGTTTGGAGGGAATTTGAGAAATTCTATGCAATAACCATGCTGGATAATAGCCAGTACCCAAGTGTCTGTTATCTCCTCCCAATGTTTGTAAAAATTGCTTAGTCTCCCCCCCACAGGTATTATGTGTTGGGGATGTGTGACTTGGAAGTCACTGTTTGTTTTGAGGAGTTTTGGGGCTTTGGAACTTTCCTCTATTCTTTTGGAATTGTCCCCCTCTATATTGCCCCTGAAAACTTCCCCGCTGATATTGGCTTTGATAAGTGGGCCTTGCTTGCGAGGTTGTGGCTTCTGTAGGTTGACCTCGAAACCTCCCCCCCCCCCCCTAAATTGTGTCTTTCGAAATATCCCTCTGCTCTGTGGGAGTAGAGTGCGCCCATGGCTTTTGCCGTATCAGTGTCTTTTTTTAAGTTTCTCAATAGCAGTGTCCACCTCCGGCCCAAACAACTGCTGTTCATTAAAAGGCATATTCAACACGGCTTGTTGTATTTCCGGCTTGAATCCTGACGTACGTAACCATGCGTGTCTCCTTATTGTTACTGCAGTATTCACTGTCCTTGCAGCTGTATCTGCTGCATCCATTGCGGACCGTATCTGATTATTTGAGATACTTTGTCCTTCCTCCACCACTTGTGCCCTTTTCTGGAACTCTTTGGGTAAGTGTTCTATGAAATGCTGCATTTCGTCCCAATGAGCTCTATCGTATCTTGCCAGAAGTGCTTGTGAGTTGGCAATGCGCCATTGGTTTGCTGCTTGTGCTGCAACCCTTTTCCCCGCAGCGTCGAATTTGCGACTCTCCTTGTCTGGAGGTGGAGCGTCTCCCGAGGTATGAGAGTTTGCTCTCTTGCGAGCTGCCCCAACAACCAGAGTCTGGTGTTAATTGCTGCGTAATATAAACAGGGTCTATTGGCGGTGGCTTGTACTTTTTCTCCACCCTTGGAGTTATGGCCCTGCTTTTCACCGGATCCTGAAATACTTGTTTGGAGTGTTTTAGCATTCCAGGGAGCATAGGTAAGCTTTGGTATTGGCTATCAGTGGAGGATATTGTATTAAACAAAAAGTCATCCTCAATTGGTTCTGCATGCAAGGTGACGTTATGAAAAGCAGCTGCCCTCGAGACCACCTGCGTGTAGGATGTACTGTCTTCAGGTGGCGACGGCCTCGCAGGGTAACAGTCTGGGCTGTTATCTGATACCGGAGCATCATAAAGGCCCCATGCGTCGGGATCATCTTGACTCATTGCAGTATGAGTCGGGGATTGCATCAGTGGTGGTGTGGCTACCGGTGATGTGTGCATTGATGGTGGTGGAGATGGTGGCGGAGTGGTTTGTCTTGACACCTTTGCCTGTGGCTGCTTGTCCTTTTCTTGAAAGGCAAGTCTTTTCATTTTAATTGAAGGAAGAGTGCTTATCTTCCCTGTGTCCTTTTGAATGTGGAGCCTCCTTTGTGTGTAATCTGGCTCCATTGACTCAAGTTCTTGTCCGAACTTATGTCCTTGCATTTGGGAGGACAATCCCTGTTCCTCTGTGTAGGAACCTGTTTTCGGTTCCGAGGCTGGATGTTTCGGAATCAAAACCTTTTCGGTCGCCTTTTTGGGCTCCGACGAAACCTTCTTTATTTTCGGCGTTGGTGTCTCGGTGCAGACTCATTTCGGTGCCACTGTCTCGATGCCGAACTTGCTTGGAGCCGCTGGTTTGGGCCAGAGATTGCTGTGTGCCGGTATCTCGACCGGAGTCGGATGACTTCGACACAAGCGTGCCCTTTTTCGGTGCCGATGATCGTCACCTATTTTTCGGGTTAAGCCATGGCCTGTTGGCGGTGGCGTCCCCTGGGCTTTTGTGGTCTTCTCGTGAGTTTTATGTTTCGACGTCTTACTCACTGTTTGGCGTTTCTTCGGGATCAAGCTCGTCTGAGTCAGACTCCTGAATGGAGAAGGTTTCTTCTTCCTCCTCGAAACGCCCTTGTCCTGTCGGCGCCGACGCCATCTGCAGTCTTCTCGCTCTTCGGTCTCTTAATGTCTTCCTCGACCGAAACGCACGACAGGCTTCACAAGTATCTTCCTTGTGCTCTGGAGACCAACACAAGTTACAGACCAGATGCTGATCTGTATACGGATACTTGTTATGACATTTTGGGCAGAAGCGGAATGGGGTCCGTTCCATCAGCCTTTAAGAGACGTGGCCGGGCCGACCAGGCCCGGACGGGGGATCGAAAAAAAATCCGAAGGGCCACCGGAGTTCTTCAAAAGTCGGTGTCGATCTGTTGTAACTAACCAGATACCGAACGCAAACAATACCGGCGAATTTTCCGAGATTTTAACTTTCCGACCCGAAACACGGAGCGAAAAGGAACACGTCCGAACCCGATGGCGGAAAAAAAACAATCTAAGATGGAGTCGACGCCCATGCGCAATGGAGCCGAAAATGGGAGGAGTCCCTCGATCTCGTGACTCGAAAAGACTTCTTCGAAGAAAAACAACTTGTAACACTCCAAGCCCAACACTAGATGGCGGGATGTGCAAAGCATGTGTATCTGCAGCTACATATATACATACATATACACATACATACATATGTAAACATACACACACACATACATGAATACTTCAAAGAAAATAGGATATGTCAATACTATCGTTAATTATCTCCACTTTTCTGTTACTCTTTTTTTTTTCCTTCAAATTATAACTATCTGTACATAAAAGATAAACAATGTGCATACCTGTTCTAGGATGGAGGGATGAAAAAAGATGGTTCACCTTCACCTGAAGAGATTCTTGAGGACTGCTTGACCCACTGCTATCTCTCCTTGAGATAGATTCCAAGCAGTAGTGCCTTGTGAATGTATGACAGCTCTTCCATGTTGCTGCTATACAAATGTCTTGCAGGGAAACCCCTGCGAACAGCGCTGCTGACGAAGAGCCTGCCCTCGTAGAATGAGCATGTACAGATTAATGCAGAGGTTTACCCGCTGATGGTGGCAGAATCGAATGGCTGAGGCGATCCATCTGGATATACTCTGCTTGGAGTGGTTGGTCTCGTCTAGGTGCACTGTATATGCTACGAACAGTTGATTAGAGCGTCAAAAGGACTTAGTTCTGTCCAAGTATAATTGAACACATCTCTTAACATCTAAGGAGTGTAAAGCTCTCTCCGTCGGAGTAGGATGAGGAAAAAAAAGATTGGAACACTAAGGGCTCGTTGATGTGGAAGTCTGAAGAAACCTTCGGGATGAAATGCGAATTAGTACGCAGCAGTAGCCGGTCTCGTTTAAACTGTAACAACGGCTCTTGAATAGAGAGGGCCTGCACTTCGCTGACACGTCTGGCTGATGTGAGCCACCAATAATGCAACCTTCCACGAAAGGAATTTGAGAGAAGAAGCATAATGAATCTGCTCAAACGGATGCTTCATCAGCTGTGCTAAAACAATATTCAGGTTCCACGAAGGGGGTGGTCTGAATGGAGGAAAAACCCTGAAAAGTCCTTTTAAAAACAGTTTGATTAGACAAGAGGAATAGAGCGAGGGTGAAGAGTCCGAGCGTCTGTGCGCTAAATGCAACAAGTACAGCAATATTTGTTCCAGTGGTGAAGATAGTGGGTCATTCTGCCGCTGATGACCCCAGACAAAATAGTTTCCATTTGCAAGAGTAAGCCTCATTAGTGCTATCCGCTCTAGCTCTGGATAAGATGTGGGATATTCAGATGTGCAAACTCCTTTTGCCCAGGAGCCATGCTGACAGTCGCATCGACTGAGGATCCGGTGCCATAATTGTCCTTCGTTCATTGTTGGTAAATTGTGGAAACGGTTTCAGCGGAATGTGAGGCTTGATAGAAGAAGCTCCGCAAACCAGTGTTGGCGCGGCCAATATGGAGCTATCAATATCAGAGTGCACGGCTCGGTCTTCATCTTTGTGAGGACTCTTGGGATCAATGGAATTGGAGGAAAGGCGTAAGCAAAGATGTCTGACCAAACTATTGAAAACGCATTCCCCCAAGATCCCTTTTGGTGATGCCAGCTTGCGAAATACTGGCATATGGCGTTCCCCTTGTTGGCAAACAGGTCTACTGTTGGCGTTCCCCACTGGGAAAAGATGTAGTCTACTATCGACTGGTCCAGCTCCCACTCGTGGCAGCTCGATCTTTGTCTGAGTGCATCTGCTGTCTTGTTCTCGAACCCCAGCAAATGCACCACTGAGTGTGTGATGCCTTGCTGAGAGGCCCAATTCCAAATTCTCTGGAGAGGGTGAGAGATCTTGTGCCTCCTTGTTTGTTGAGGTAATGCATTGTAGTGGTGTTGCTTGTTCTTATTACTAGGTGCGATCCTGATATTTTCGGAAGAAAAGCCTGCAAAGTGAGGTACACTGCTCTGAACGCTAGCCAATTGATATGCATCGCTGTCAATTGTGGTGGGCACTTCCACTTACTTGAAGATCCTGTAGCACGGCTCGCCAACCCTCCAGAGATGCATCTGTAGTGATGGTCCACGGAGCCAGATGATGTAGGAACGAAAGGCCTATGGACAGAGGATGCCCTTGAGACCACCACGTCCGTGCTTTAGCTATTGCTGGGGTTGTGTATTCGATCTTCGAAGCTTCACGAAACCTGGAGCCATTGACGATTTAGTTGCTCCTGTAACTGGCGCATCTTTAGTCGCATGCATGACGACATCATGCCCAACAGTGACTTGAACAGGCGGACAGAAACACAGCTTCATTTCCGTATTGATTTTGTTAGTGTCAGTAACCTTTGTTGCCGGTCTACTGTGGGACACGCCATGGTGGATTGCGTGTCCAGGTTTGCCTCTAAAAAGGTGATACTGCGTGCTGGCAGAGGTTTGGACTTCTCCCAGTTGATGATTAGTCTAGATTGGCAAGTAAGGAAACTCACCTTCTTGTTGATCTGCGCGCTCCTGCGTAGGTACTTGCTTTTATCAGAGAATCGTCTGGATATGGAAAAATTTGGTGTTTGCTCCTCCGGAGGAAGGCTGCGATTGGCGCTAGACATTTGGTTTATATCCTGGGAGCTGATTTTAGGCCGAAGGGAAGGACACGAAATTGAAAATGTCTGCCGGCTACTGTGAATCTCCGGTATTGTCTGGGCAGGGTGGATGGGAATGTGCAAATATGCGTCTTTTAGGTCTAGTGTAGATATGAAATCTCCCTGGTTGAGGTGCAGGAGAACATCTTGTAGGCTGATCATGCGGAACGATTGCTTTAAGTAGATGTTCAGTTCCCGTAAATAGAGGATCGGCCTCAAATCTTTCCACTTTTTGCGCATGAGGAAGAACCTGGAATAAAACCCTCTTCCTTGCTGTGATCGAGGTACCTTTTCTATAGCTCCTTTGAGGAGCATCTTGTTGTTCTCCTTCTTGAGTTGTTGTGGGTATCTTGAAGGGGTCCTGCAGGAAGGATTGGAGGGAGGCAGTTGGGTAAATTCTAGAGTGTGGCCCGGTTTCACTAATTGGAGGACCCACTTGTCTGATGTGATGACTTGCCATTGTTTGAGGAAGAGAGATATCCTTCCGCCTAGAACCAAAAGGAGGAGAGTTGGGTGTAGCCGGCGCCTCGGATGCATCAGGCTCTACAAGCAGTTTTTAGCAGGGCGGGTTGAGCATCCCCTACCGCCAGATCTGCCATAAGCTGCTTGCAACAGCTGCCTTTGGGGTAGTATTGACGGTACTGCTGAGAAGAGGATGGATTGGTGGAATATCTATCCTGCTGATATCCTCCTCTATATGAAGATTGGCCACGTCCTCTAGCTCGAAAGGAAGGCTTTCAAAATTGGAGAGTCCCTAATGACCTGGCCGTATCTGTGTCAGACTTAATAGAGATTGTAAAGCCTCGTCAATATGTTTGCCGAATAACGCCTGACCATCAAAAGGTAAGTCCAAAATCTTATTCTGCACCTCAGGCTGGAATGAAGTAGCCTTTAGCCAACCTGGTCTTCTAAGAACAGCTGCCCCTGCGAGCTGTCGAAATGCAGTCGTGCTATGTCCATTGCACAGTCAATGAGTTCCGCTGACATGCGCTGACCCTCTTGCAATGTCTTGCTTGCCTCTGATTTTGCATCCTCTGGCAACTGGCTAATATGTGGGGCGATGTCTGCCCATAGCTGCCTGTCAAGCCTAGCTAACACCGCTAGTGAGTTAGCAGCTCTTACCACTAGGCTAGCCATAGAGGAAAACCTCTTTCCGATGTTATCTAATCATCTACCCTCTGTCTGGGGGTGAGGAAATCGGGGCAGATGGATTTTTGGACTTCCTCT
This sequence comes from Pleurodeles waltl, assembly GCF_031143425.1. Lineage (NCBI taxonomy): Eukaryota > Metazoa > Chordata > Amphibia > Caudata > Salamandridae > Pleurodeles > Pleurodeles waltl. The sequence continues at coordinate 775,990,879 of NC_090438.1, read as the reverse complement.
GTGCTGCCTGAGCCACCACTGAGTCCGGATGGGGATGTCCAGTTAGACATGCCGGTGCATCGTCCGGTGCCTTGTACTTCTTGTCTATAACAAGGCAGTACTGCTGTGACAGTAGCAGGATTGTGCATGACAAGCCTTCTTCCCATAAATAGTTCACCAGCGGAATAGAGCGCACAGATTTTTGAAATGGCTCTTTCAAATCGGAGAGAAAAAAGTCTGTTTAGATGGCATTGGCAAAGCGAGACGCTTAGCTGCTCTTTCTAGGAGAATGCGAAATCCTCCAATGTCGTCCGGTGGGGACTCCACCTTCGATTGAGAAGGAGGAGCAGGAATGATGTATTGATTCCACTCGGAATGAGTGTCCAGGAGCTCCCCTTCTTCGTGATCCCCTTCTGAAATGTCCGTATCCTGAAGCAGCGTCATATCCGGAGTAGCCACGTTTGTGAGAGGTAAAGAAACTGGTCTCTGACGTGGAGTGGTAACCCCAGAGACAGGCGATGGAGGAGGTTGCTCCCCTTGAGGAGGAAAAACACCTGCTGTAATCAGCAAACATTGCTCTGAGGTCAGACAATAAGGAGGTTCGAATGTATGCCCCCTGTTGGTCTTCTCCATAAACTTGAGGGTCATAGGATTCATCAAACTCATCCTCTTCTTGATACTTGACATTCAATTGTGATGGACTATGGGCTGCTCCGAATGGCCCCTCGTCGTCTGAGTCTTCATCTCCCTCCAACAGATGCACAGGAATAAGGGAGGTCACCTTACTAGGTGAGGTATGCTTTGGAGTCAGTTTCTCACAAGTTTTCTGATGTTTCTCTCGTCGACGGCACATACATTGACTTAGTCGGTGGCGGTGTTGTAGATGCTGAACGCATGTAGATGGATAAGTTACTTACCTGTAAATCCTAGTTCTCTTCCAGGGGTATCCTCATCAAAGTCATAAACATTGAATATTCCCGCCCTTGTGCGGGGACCCCGGAGCATATATAAAATATATACACATTATACATGTGTAACAAACAGTCATGCAGGCTATCATGTTAAAAACAGGCTAAAATGCTTTATTTCTATGAAGTTTTTTTTTTTTTTTTTTTAAATACTACAATAGAGCATAAATAAGTACCCAAGCTCCTAAAACTAGGCTTGGGGAAGTAAGCAGTAGCAAACTCTAGTGAAAAAATAGAGAAAACTGCATTGAAAAACAATGAAGCATTCTTAGCCAATAGGCTGCATGCAGGTTAACACAGGAGAACCATAAAAACTTTGGCACTGTGCCTTTAAGACCCTGAGCACCTCCAGTATCCCACCATGCCTCAGGGGTGAAGGAAAGGTGACAGTTGGTTCACAGTTAGGTCAGTTCTTTTTACGGTGACAATTTGTATAATTGAATCAAAATACTGTCTGTCCTGCACTTCCAGTAGACGTGTGTCCGGGGAGGAGGGTGGGTTGTTTATGACTTTGATGAGGATACCCCTGGAAGAGAACTAGGATTTACAGGTAAGTAACTTATCCTTCTCTTCCAGGGGATCCTCATCAATAGTCATAAACATTGAATAGATTAGCAAGCCCATCCCTAAACCCAGCGGACTGTCCGATAGAAGTGCAGGAATAGACATGACTTACGCAAATAAATTCCTTAGAGAGGCCTGCCCCACTTGGGCATCCGCTCTTGCATCTGAGTCTAAACAATAATGTCTTGTAAAAGTATGTACAGACTTCCATGTAGCAGCCTTACAAATCTCAGATATAGGAACATTGTTCAGGAGAGCAGCTGTAGCCGCTTTTCCCCTTGTGGAATGCGCTCTAGGCCGTGCTAGCAATTGTTTATTAGCTAGCTGGTAAGTATTAACAATACAAGAGACTATCCATCTTGATATTGTTCGCTTAGATGCTGCTTCTCCTGTCCTTAAATGACCATAGTTCACAAACAAGCGGTTAGAATTTCTAATCGATTTTGTCTTGTCCAGATAAAATTTCAGCACTCTTTTCAAGTCTAATGAGTGCAATGCTTTCTCAGCCGGAGTGTCCGGATTGGGAAAGAACGTCGGTAAAGTTATGGTCTGATTAATATGGAACTCTGACACCACCTTCGGAAGGAAAGATGGGTGAGTTCGCAGAACTACTCTATTGACATGAAAAACCGTGTACGGTTCTTTTGCAGACAAGGCCTGGATCTCACTGACCCTCCTCGCTGAAGTAATGGCCACCAGAAAAGCCGTTTTCCACGTAAGGTGTTGTAAGGAAGCCTTATGGATAGGCTCGAAAGGAGGGCCCATAAGTTTTGTTCAATTCCCACGGAGGAGAAGGCCTCCGAATTGGCGGAAAAACTTTCTTCAAACCTTCTAAGAAATCCTTGACTACAGGTTTCGTAAAGAAGGATTCCTGAGAAGGTGACTTGCGATAGGCAGTAATAGCAGACAAATGTACCTTAATAGATGATACCTGCAGACCGGATTTCGCTAGGTGAAGCAAATAGGACAGTATGACGTCCTCCTGCGCCCGTATGGGATTATGGCCTTGCTGACAGCACCATATGTAGAATCTCTTCCACTTAAAAGCGTAGGAACGCCGCGTGGAAGGCCGTTTGGACTCTTTCAAAATGTTCATGCACTCCTGCGAGAGTCCTAGGTGCCCATACTGCAGGAATTCAGGAGCCATGCTGTTAAGCTCAGAGATGGTAGGTTGGGATGCAGAATCCTGCCCTCCATTCTGCTCAGAAGATCCGGTCTGCACGGCAACCTCCTGTGAGGTTTTTCCGACAGGTTGAGGAGATCCGTGTACCAGAATTGCCGAGGCCATTGTGGCGCTATAAGAATCATTCTGGTCCTGGATCCGTAAAGTTTGCTGATCACTGCCGGAATGAGGGGAATCGGAGGAAAAGCGTAAAGAAATGTCCCTGACCAGTCGATCAACAGGGCATTCCCTCGAGATCCTGGACGGTAGAACCTGGATGCGAAGTCTGGGCATTTCCTGTTTACATCGTCTGCGAAGAGGTCCAGTTGAGGCCGACCCCATTGCGCGAAGATGTATTCTGCGACTTCGTCGTGCAGGACCCAATCGTGAACGTCCTCCAGGTGTCTGCTTAGAAAGTCTGCTTCTACGTTCTGCTGACCTGGCAGGTGAACTGCTGTGATTGACATTCCTCTGGCCAGGAGCCAATGCCATATCGCTTGGGACTCTCGTGAAAGGGGTAGGGATCTCGTTCCCCCTGGTTTGTTCAAGTAATACATCGTGGTTGTATTGTCCGTCTGTATCAATAGAGTTTTCCCCTGAATTAGCGGTGTGAAAGACTTGAGAGCCAGATGGACCGCTCTGAGTTCTAGCAGATTGATGTGGTACTGCTTCTCCTTGTCTGACCACAGACCCTGCGCTTGAAAAGGACCCAGATGAGCCCCCCATCCCTGAAGAGACGCATCCGTTACCAGAGTGTCGGATGGAAGTACCTGGTGAAACGGAGCGCCCACTGACAGGTGAGGTCTGTGCATCCACCATCTCAATGACTGCAGTGCTACCTCCGGTAGCTGCATTGTGTCTTCCCAGCGACCTGTTCTTTGGCTCCAATTGGCCTCCAATGCCTCTTGGAGGGGTCTCATGTGGAGTCTGGCATTTGGGACAATAAAGATGCACGATGCCATGGAGCCCAGTAGTGATGTCACTTGACGTGCCGTAGGTGCGCTGGCTCTCAACAGGTCCTGGCACTTCATGTTTATTGAGGACAGTCGTTCCTCCGAAGGATACACTTTTTGTAGTTTTGTGTTTATGATAGCTCCTAGGTAGTGAAGACTCTGCGTTGGAGTCAAGGTTGACTTCTGGTAATTGACCTGAAGACCTAGAGCTTCGCAAACTCCTAGTACAATGTCCCGATGGCTTCTCGCCTGCTCCGGAGAAGAAGCCTTTAGTAGCCAGTCGTCTAGGTATGGATATATGTATATCCTTTGTCTTCGTAGATGCGCTGCCACCACTGCCATACATTTCGAGAAAACTCTTGGAGCAGATTTCAGGCCAAAGGGTAGAACCCTGAACTGGTAATGCTGTAACGCTACTCGAAAGCGCAGGAATTTTCGATGCTTTGGAGCTATTGGGATGTGGAAATACGCATCCTGCAGGTCGATGGAGCACATCCAGTCTCCCTGATGCAGTTGAGGGAAAATTTGATGAAGCGCTAGCATTCTGAACTTCTGTTTTCTTATGTATTTGTTCAGCAGTCTTAGATCCAGGATTGGCCTGAAAACGCCCTGTTGACCCTTCTTTGTTACTAGAAAGTAACGGGAGTAGACCCCCTTTCCTCTGTGGGCATGTGGAACCCTTTCTATGGCATTCTTTCTTAGGAGGGTGAGAGCCTCCTTGCGTAGCAAAGTGAGATGAGCCGGATTGTGTTTGGTTGGCGGCAAGTGTGGTGGAGGCTGCTTGAAAAGAAGAGAATAGCCATGTTCGACAATATTGAGCACCCATTTGTCTCTTGTGATAGAGTGCCACTCGTGAAGATGAGCAATAATACTTCCCCCCACCGGAGTGGTGTACAGTGTCGAGGGAAGCGAGACTTCATTGTTTAGTGGGTGCTTTTGGAGTGGACTGTTGAGGTCTGCTTGACCCTCGCTCCCTTGTGTTTCTTCGCTGAAACAGAGGGCGCCCCTGTCGTTGCTGAGACCTTTGCGACCAATGAGGGGTTTGAACCCTCTGTTGGAAAGGGCGTCTATCGTACGGTCTGTACCTCCGCCTGAAATCTTTCCTTCTTTCGAGGCCTACCGCCTTCATGGTATCCACCTCGGTCTTCATGCGGGCCATCTCTTCGTCTGCATGGGCACCGAATAGAGAATTCCCGGCAAATGGGAGATTCAGGATACGTTGTTGTGCCTCCTGTTTCAAGCCAGTGAGCCTCAGCCAGGAAGATCTCCTCGCACAGATACCATGTGCGTACCCATGAGCCGCCAAATCCGCCCCATCCGCTGCCGCGCTGATAACTTGGTTAGATACCAGGCATCCTTCCTGTAGAATCTCTTGGAAATCTTGCCTGTCTTCTCTGGGCAGTTTTTCCGTAAATCTACGGAGGGAATCCCACAGAGAACGATCGTACCTGCCCAGGAGCGCAGACGCACTAGAGACCTTCATTGCTGAAGCCGCTGTCCCACACATCTTTCTTCCCAGAGAGTCTAAATGCCTGCTCTCTTTATCCGGGGGTACTGTGGATGAAGATGCCACCGAGTGGGTCTTTCGGGCGGCAGCTATGATCACTGAGTCTGGTGGCGGATCCTTCCTAAGGAATAAAGGGTCTTGCTCTGGAGCCTTGTACTTTTTAAGAATCCGAGCCGGGGCAGACTTAAGCGAGGCTGGGGCCAGAAAAGTGTCCATGGTCGGCTGCAACAAACCAGGCACTAGAGGCAGCAACTTTTTCGACGCTGACCTCTGTTGTAGTGTCTCAAATATGATTGATGAGGAGGTAGATGGTTCTGGAACCTCTATATTGAGTTTCTGTGCTCCTCTTAGTAACACCTCGTTGAAAGTGTTTATGTCATCCACTGGTGAGACTCTAGCAGGTGGTGAATCTGTAAGAGTAGGTGAGTAACGCCTGACAGAAGAACCTGATGAAGACCAAGAGGGTGATCTTCTTGAGCGCGACCTGGATCTCCGTTGAGAGCGAGATCTGCTGCGGGACGCTGTAGCCGAGCGCCTAGTCCTCGCGGTCGGCTGTCGAGGAGCTGAACGAGCCCGTTCTGCCCCGGCTGTCGGCGATGGCGTTCTTGGCGGGGAGGCAGTGGGTGAATACATTCGCGAATATTGCGAATCTGGGGAGGCCGCTGGTCTGTTGAGGCTCTCCAGCCATCTCGGAGATAGGTTGATGGGCGAGACATGCCCAGGAGATGCTCTTGACCGAGAAGAGTCGCTCTGTATGGAGACCACTGGAGACTGAGCCTTGTCTGGCGAGGGGCGATGTTCTGCTCCCTGTTGGACAGGTAAGACCTGCGTCGACGTCGATGGCTGTTTCGACGTCGAAGGACGCCCAGTCGGTTGGTCCTGCCTCGACGTTGATTGCCTCGACGTTGAGTGCCTTGACGTCGAACGGCGTTCCTTGGACCTCGACCTGCTCGCCGTCGTGTGCCTCGACGTGGAGCGATGGGAGGTTGACGGCGGATGTTTGCCGTGCCGTCGTGGAGATCTCGACGTCGTGTGTCCTGACGTCGGGGGGCGCACAGCCTTTGGCGGCGACCGGGCATGCCGGCGGTGGCTCGACGTCGATCGGCGGGCTGCCGTCGACGGAGACCTGCCCCTACTCTGATGTCCCCTCGACGCCGTTCCCTTCGACGTCGGGTGCGTCGCCGTCGACGGCGATCTATGCCGGTGGGACGGTGGTAGCGACGACGTCGACGGTGAACAAGCAGGTATTTTCCTACCTGTCGACGTCGACCGGGCCATTCTCTCCTGAGAATGGCCTTCTGGATGCCTGGGGCGCGAGGAGGACGATGTTCTTTTCCTCTCCTGAAGCCCATGAAGTCGGATCTTCTCTCTGTCTTTTAGAGTCCTCCTAGACATGTTCTTACAGTACTGACAAGTGTCAGGGCAGTGACTCTGAGGCAGGCACACTATGCACAGAGAGTGGGGATCTGACTGGGCCTTCTTCTTCCCACAAGCAGGGCATTTGACAAAAAGAGAAGGCATTTTTCTGTCAGAAAAAACCTTCCCAGCTCAGACAAAGATGTTATTTGTCAAGTGAAAAATGAAAAAACGCTTTTTTAAAGAATTTTTCTGAGGAAAACTCAGAAAAACTGAGAGCTCAATGCTCCAGGATCCTCTCAGAAGGAGCCGGAAAAAAGAACTGACCTAACTGTGAACCAACTGTCACCTTTCCTTCACCCCTGAGGCATGGTGGGATACTGGAGGTGCTCAGGGTCTTAAAGGCACAGTGCCAAAGTTTTTATGGTTCTCCTGTGTTAACCTGCATGCAGCCTATTGGCTAAGAATGCTTCATTGTTTTTCAATGCAGTTTTCTCTATTTTTTCACTAGAGTTTGCTACTGCTTACTTCCCCAAGCCTAGTTTTAGGAGCTTGGGTACTTATTTATGCTCTATTGTAGTATTTAAAAAAAAAAAAAAAAAAAAAAACTTCATAGAAATAAAGCATTTTAGCCTGTTTTTAACATGATAGCCTGCATGACTGTTTGTTACACATGTATAATGTGTATATATTTTATATATGCTCCGGGGTCCCCGCACAAGGGCGGGAATATTCAATGTTTATGACTATTGATGAGGATCCCCTGGAAGAGAACTTGATGGATGACAGCCTCACCAACGAGTCTACAGTCGACGACGGTAAAGCAGATAGTCATAAGCGCCGTCGACGAGGAAAGTGTAGACGTTCGTCGACGAGGACGTCAATGCCGCTCTCATCTACGGCGGGGCACTCGTCGTCAAAGCTGCTGTCAACGGTGGAAATGTTGAAGTGGTCGTTGGAAAAGCCCTCACCGACAGTCTCGTCGATGAATCTGTCATCGGTGTCTTTTTTGTTGAAGTAGAGGATGGTCTCTTGAAAGGCACAGATGGAGGGACAGAGGAGGATTTTTTGTGCCTCTCTGAACTGCTGGCATGACCTCACCTCCCTTTACTGGAAGATTTTTGAGGTGAAGTAGATGGGCTGCGGCCCTTTTTAAGACCCTCTTTTTGTGGGCTTTTGAGTGTTGGGAGGGAGATCTTGTGTCTGATCTCGCCCTCTTTGATGACTTTTTAGATATTGAAGAGTCTTCACTATCAGAGTCAGAAACTGGATTCTCTCTGTATTTAAGTTTTTGCAGCCATATCAATAATCTGCCTTCCCTATCCTTAAGAGTCTTAGAGGAAAAGGTACGACCAACCTTACAGTCCTTGGCTGAATGGACTGGACAGAGGTAGTATATACAATCATGGTGAGGGTCTTCAGAATGTAGTCTTTTCTTGCCACAAGTTATGCAATTTCTGAATAAACCCTTCTCCTTATACATGTTGAAGATGTTTTCCCAATCAGGTCAAAGAAGTTTTTCTTAGAGAAAAATATGTTTAATCTAGTTCAAAAGGTGTGAAGAAAGAGCAGAGCTCTGAGTAGACTCACTAGCACGACATGCGGTAGAAAATCTGAGGTGCTGGAGCTTCTCTCAGGAGGATTCTAGAGGGTGGTGTCACCTGATTGGTGGATAATCAAGTTTGGTCCTTTTCCTAAAATGGCTGATTAAAGTGAAGAGGCCTAGGGCCTTTGTTAATATATTTTAAAACTACTTGTGTAATTTATACCGGGGGCTCCCATCTCGACGACGGGGGAATGATTCAAGCATGTGAATCTATGAAAGTTCCAATACTGGAGTAACATGCTAGTCAGGACCCCAGTGCTCATAAGTTTGTGGCCTGTATGTGTTCCCTGTGTGGTGCCTAAGTGTATCACTGAGGCTCTGCTAACCTCAGTGTTTATGCTCCCTCTGCTTTTAAAATTGTCACTGCAGGCTAGTGACTAATTTTACCAATTCTCATTGGCACACTGGAACACCCTTATAATTCCCTTGTATATGGTACCGAGGTACCCTGGGTATTGGGGTTCCAGGAGATCCCTATGGGCTGCAGCATTTCTTTTGCCACCCATAGGGAGCTCAGACAATTCTTACACAGAACTGCCACTGCAGCCTGAGTGAAATAACATCCATGTTATTTCACAGCCATTTTACACTGCACATAAGGAACTTATAAGTCACCTATATGTCTAACCCTCACTTGGTGAAGGTTAGGTGCAGTTAGTGTGTGGGCACCCTGGCACTAGCCAAGGTGCCACCACATTGTTCAGGGCAAACTCCCCAGAATTTGTGAGTGCGGGGACCCCATTACATGCGTGCACTACATATAGGTCAATACCTATATGTAGCGTCACCATGGTAACTCCAAACATGGCCATGTAACATGTCTAGGATCACGGAATTGTCACCCCAATACCATTCTGGTGCGGGGGGGGGGGGGGGGGGGGGGGGGGGGGGGGAGAGACGGGGGACGGACGGACGACACATGCATCCCTGGGTACTGCCAAACTTGCTTTCCGGGGTCTCCAGTGCAGCTACTGCTGCTGCCAAAACCCCTCAGACAGGTTTCTGCCCCCCCTGTGGCCTGGGCAGCCTGGTCCCATGAAGGCAGAACAAAGGATTTCCTCAGAGGGTGTTACACCCTCTCCCTTTGGAAATAGGTGTGAAGGGCTGGGGAGGAGTAGCCTCCCCCAGCCTCTGGAAATACTTTGATGGGCACAGATGGTGCCCTCTCAGCATAAGCCAGTCTACACCGGTTCAGGGATCACCCAGCCCTGGCACGAAACTGGACAAAGGAAAGGTGAGTGACCACTCCCCTGACCAGCACCTCCCAGGAGAGGTGCCCGGAGCTCCTCCAGTGTGTCTCAGAACTCTGCCATCTTGGATGCAGAGGTGTGAGGGCACAATGGACAGCTCTGAGTGGCAAGTGCCAGCAGGTGACGTCAGAGACCCCTCCTGATTTGTGCTTACCTAGCAGTAGCCAATCCTCTGTGGGCTATTTAGGGTCTCTCCTCTGGGCTATCCCTCAGATAACTAATGCAAGAGCTCAGAGTTCCTCTGCACTTCCCTCTTCAACTTCTGCCAAGGATCGACTGCTGACTGCTCCAGGATGCCTGCAAAACCACAACAAAGTAGCAAGACGTCTACCAGCAACATTATAGCGCCTCATCCTGCCGGCTTTCTCGACTGTTTCATGGTGGTGCATGCTCTGAGGACTGTCTGCCTTCACCCTGCACTGGAAGCCAAGAAGAAATCTCCATGGGTCAATGGAATCTTCCCCCTGTTAACGTAGGCACCAAACATCTGCATCACCGGTCCTCTGGGTCCCCTCTCATCCTGACGAGCGCGGTCCCTGGAACACAGGAGCTGGGTCCAAGTGTCTCCCACAGTCCAGTGGCCCTTCTGTCCGAATTTGGTGGAGGTAAGTCCTTGCCTCCCCACGCCAGACAGTAATCCTGTGTACTGCGTGAACTGCAGCGGCTCAGGCTTCTGTGCACTTTTGCAAGACTTCCTTCGTGCACAGCCTAGCCCAGGTCCCCAGCACTCCATCCTGCAGTGCTCAACTCGCTGAGTTGGACTCGGATGTCGTGGGACCCTCCTTTGTGACTGAGTCGACCACTGTCCTCAGATCTTCTAAGTGCCTGTTCCGGTACTTCTGCGGGTGCTGCCTGCTTCTGTGGGGGCTCGGAGTTGCTGAGCGCCCCCTCTGTATCCTCCAAGGGGCGACCTCCCGGTCCTTCCTGGGCACCAGCAGCACCCAAAATCCTCAACCACGACTCTTGCAGCTAGCAAGGCTTGTTTGCGGTCTTTCTGCGTGAAAACAACTCTGCATCCTCCAGCACGCTGTGGGACATCCTCTGACCTAAGGAGAAGTTCCTGGCACCTTCAGTTGTTGCAGAATCTTAATCTTCTTCCACCCGGAGGCAGCCCTTTTGCACCTTCATCCGGGGTTCAGTGAGCTCCTGTCCCCCATGGACACTTGCGTGACTCTTGGACTTGGTCCCCTTCCTTTACAGGTCCAGGAATCCGTTTTCAGTGTTTTGCTGGCAGTTGTTGTCCTTGCAGAATCCCCTATCTCGACTTTACTGTCTTTCTGGGGTAGTAGGGTAACTTTACTCCTACTTTTCATGGTCTTGGGTATCTTGGACACCCTTAGTGTTTTCTAACAGTCCCAGTGACCCTCTACAACCTACACTAGGCCTGGGGTCCATTCGTGGTTCGCATTCCACTTGGAGTATATGGATTGTGTTGCCCCTAGGCCTATTTCTACCTATTGCATCCTATTGTGATTCTACATTGTTTGCACTACTTTTCTTACTGTTACTTACCTGATTTTTGGTTTGTGTACATATAATTTGGGTATATTACTTACCTCCTAAGTGAGGGTATCCTCTGAGATACTTTTGGCATATTGTCACTAAAATAAAGTACCTTTATTTTTAGTAACTGAGTATTGTGTTTTCTTAGGATATAGTGCTATATGATATAACTGGCATAGTAGGAGGTTTGCATGTCTCCTAGTTCAGCCTAAGCTGCTCTGCTATAGCTACCTCTATCAGCCTAAGCTGCTAGAACACCTCTATTCTACTAATAAGGGATAACTGGACCTGGCACAAGGTGTAAGTACCACAAGGTACCCACTATAAGCCAGGCCAGCCTCCTACAGTATGTTCTTGGAGACACCACAAGCAGAAGCGTTTCCACTTTAATTGGCATGTCTTACTTGTGCTATCTGCACGTGCTTTAGCCAGGCTGTCAAACGTTAGGAATATCTAAGTGGCCGAACTCGTTGAATTCAGGAGCCATGCAAATAAGTTGAGACCTGGGATCTGGGAGTCTCACCTGGCCGTGATTGATTAGCAACTCCGGCATCGGTGTTACCCTGATGGGTGGACACGACAGCACAGCAACAGTAGCTCCGTGTACCAAGGTTGATGTGGCCAGACTGGAGCAGTTAAGAGTATTTGACAGGGCTCAGATTTTATTTTGCTGATCACTTGTGGGATTAGAGGAATCTGAGGAAAAGCGTAAGCATAAATCCCTGACCATGCTCTCGAAAAGGCATTTCCCCACAATCCTAGTTGGGAATGCCAGCTTGCATAGGAGGGAAAAAAAAAAAAAAAGTATTTTGAGTTCTGGGACGTTGAACCGGTCCATATTTGGCTTTCCTCATCGGAGGAATATTCCATCCAGCGTCTCCTGGTTCAATTCCCATTCTTGGGGCGATGTGCTTAGCCTGCTCCGTGAATCTGCAGTTGTGTGGTGCACTCCTGGGAGATGCTCTGCTTTTATGTGCACTGAGTGTTGAATGCACCAGGTCCAAATGGTCTGTGCTTTTTTTGGATAGCAGATGCGACAAAGTCCCTCCTTGCTTCTTGATGTAGTGCATGGTGGTTGTATTGTCCGTTCGGACAAGCACTGAGGAGCCTTGATTTCTTAGAAGGAAGGCCTGCAAAGCCAGCTACACTGCTCTGAGTTGAGGAGATTGATGTGAAGTGTTGAGAAGGGGGCCATTTGCCACTCACTTGAAGGTCCTGCAGACTTGCACCCCATCCTTCCATTGATGCGTCCGTTGTTCTAGTTAGCAGAGGGACCTAGTTTAAGAGGCTTAGGCCTCTGGAAATGTTCTGTGTTATCCTCCAATCGAGGGAAGCGGACATACGTGGGGTTACATGTATTGTGTCCTCGAAGGAGCCTTGTGTCTGCTTCCATTGCTTGTCGAGCTCCTCCTGGAGCAGACGCAAACAAAGACAGTGGGGAATAAGATTTATGCAAGATGACATCATTCCTAGTAATTACTTGTAGCTTCAAACTAAGACTCTTTGTGGATTGCTCCAGCTAGCTTGATGAGCTGGAGTGGTCGGTCCACTGCTGGATAAGCCTTTGTTTGGACTGTATCCAGTATGGCACCCAGGGAAACTATTCTTGAGGTTGGCTAAGTTGGGACTTTTCCCAGTTGAGAGAGAGGCCCAATTGTCTGAAAAGGTGTAAGGTCACCTTGAGAGAAAGGCGTACTGACTGGATGTTGGAAGCTTTCACTAACCAGTCGTCCAGGTATGGAAAAAATTTGATAGCGCCTGTGCCGTAGATATGCTGCCACGGGGCTAGACACTTCATAAAAATTCAGGGAGTGGACTTAAGCCCGAAAGGTAACACCTTGAATTGAAAGTGCCAGATGGCTATCATAAATCTCAAACTTCCTGTGTTTTGGGTGAATGGGAATGTGGAAGCAGGAGTCTTGCAACTCTAAGGAAGCCATGTAGTCTGCTCTGTTGAGAAGCTGCAAGACATCTTTCAATGTTACCATACACAAGGTATGTAACCCACCTCTCTCTCTCCCCCCCCCCCCCAATACTTGTTCTGCTCCCTTAGATCATCGATGGGTCTCCATAGATGAGATTTTTTCCTGATAAGGAAGAAGCGAGAATAGAAACCCTTTCCCATTTATGAATGGGGCACCAATTATATTGCTTCATTTGATAACTACCTCAGTTTCTAGGCTGAGAAGGAGATGTGTTTGACGTACTTGGGAGGGAGGTGTCCACGGGGGCATACATGTAGATTCTAGAAGGTGACCGAAATTTATTATGTCTAGGACTCGTTTGTTATCAGACACCAATGATGAAGGTGTTGCTTTAGTGAGGAAGGAGAAGCAGCCGGCCATAGGAGCTTGTCATTGCCTGCGGGAGGGATCTTTGGCTTGCCTCCCTGACTTTCCTCTGTGAGGAGGCCGGCTATATGCCGCTGCCGGCGGTGGTCTTTGGTGATATTGGGGTCTGGAGGGTTGGAAGGTATAGGAATAAGCCGGGTACATGTATTGCTGGTAACCTCCACGAAAGGAAGACTGTCCTCTACCTCTGGCACCTCGAAAGGGTGTTTTCTTATACTGCAGGGAGCCTAACGATCTGGCAGTATCCGTTTGTCGATTGTCTGGAAGGCATCGTCAACCTGCATGCCAAAAAGGGCTTCCTCATCGTAAGGAAGGTCTAGAACCTTCGTTTGGACCACTGGTCTAAAGTTGGTGGCCTTAAGCCATCCTTGGCACCTACTGCTGATCCAGGCAGAAGCCTAAAATCCATAGTGGCAATATCTAACGCACAACCTATTACTTCGGAGTGTTGTCCCTCCAGAATAATTTTCCTAGCTTCAGCCTTGCTGGATTCTGCAAGGTCATCTAACGAGTGAGTGATGGCTGACCATAGCAGACTATCGTACCTTCAAAGGAGTTAGCTGCCTGCACCACAGTGGCAGACATCAAGAAGAATCTTTTCCCAATGTTTTCAAGGCACCTACCTTCCTTATCTGGAGGTGCTGTCCGGACAGGGTTCCTTGATCATCATTGTGCTGCTTGGGAAATCACTGAATCTGGCTTTGGATGCCTTGACAGGCAGGCAGGAGCATCATCCGTTGCCTTGTACTTTTTACCCAGCTTAGGCAAGACCGCCGGCACCGTAGCAGGGTTACGCAGTATTATTAAAACCCTGATTTCACACATGGTTTATTATTGGGATAGCCCTGATAACCTTCCTATGGAGGCTCTTTAAAGTCACACAAGAGACAATCTTGTTGCGTCGTTGGCATTTGCAATTCAAATCTTACAGCAGCTTTCTCCAATAAATTATGGAAAGTACCAATGTCCTCTGGAAGGGACTCAACAGAAGCTGGCTCTGGGGATGCAGGTGTTGGCAATACATATTTGTCCCATTCATCCTGCGCTGAAAGTATTCCCCCCGCCCCCTTTCAGCTTCATCCTCTGACGAAGCATGGGCTTGCGGATCTTGTGGAGACACCTGCGGGATGGTGAGATGAACCTGCAGGTGTAGTGGAGTAGTTGGTGCTGTAACCACTGGCTGTGGACAGAAGCGTTCTTTATAATCTGCTAGCATGGCTTGCAGGTCAAAAACCAGACCGGAGGGCAAACATACCATTCCCTGCTGTTGCAGGATTGGATCGTAGTAGTGCTGGTCATAATGAGTCATCAGAATATTCCTGGCATTTCACATGCAATTGTGATGGTTCCTAGCCACTCCATATCGCCATCACCTGAATCATCATCACCATCCAAGAAGGGTGATGGTAAAAGTGTTGACACCTTACTTGGTGATGTTGTGGATGGTGTTACATGAGATTTGGCTATCCTTTTGAGTGGGGTATGCCACAACGACTGGTGAAGAGGCAATGAAGATGGTCTTTCACCTTTTTTTATAAGCATCATCTTGACTGTTGACGATAGATGACCCACCGTCGTCAAGAAAGTATCCGCCAGAAGCGCCGACGAGAGCATTGACGATGAAAATACTGTTGACAGGGGCATCATCAGAAGCATCTACAATGATAATGCCGTCAACGAGAACATCGACCAAGGCATAATCGACGAGTTGAGTCCTGGTGACGAGATGGGTCGCCCCATAGAGGATGAAAGCATCAACAAGGATCCTGAGGCGGCCGCCGTAGATATTGAAAGTGACCACAGATCCTAGCTTCTTTAATTCGTTTAATTTTCAGAGGCGGTGTAGATGACTCAAAAATAGTCTTAAGGATTTTTTTGTGGGCATCTGACCCTTTTTGGATGCCAGTTTGCTTTTTCTCTGCAGGGCTGTGGATTTTTGAAGAGCCCTCAGATGACTTTTTTGGAACCCTTTTAGGTGGTTCCTGAATATCTGAGCCCTCATTTTTCCTTTTGACTGGCGTTTTTAAAAGAGATCTAGAAGCAGCACTGTCCTAGTCAGAGGCTGAATGGCCAGCTTTACCTTTTTGAAGCCACGAAAGACAACCCTCTGTCTTTTAAAGTCTTTGGAGGAAATTTTCTACATATCTTGCAGTCTTTGGTCTTATGACTTGGGTATAAGCAGTAAATTCAATCATCATGTGGATCCTCCACATACATTATCTTCAGACAGGACGCACAGGATCTAGAAAGAAAAGAAAAGGAAAAAAAAGGCCCTTTTTTGGTGTGACATGGCAGCCAGTTTCAAGCACCAAAAGAAAAGACTCCTCCAAATTCCAGGGAATAAGCTTCTGAGAGAAAAATTCAGAGGCTCCCCAATATGACATGCGGCGGAAAATCTGAGGGAAGGCAGTCCTTCACAGGATTTTCTAAGGGGTGGTGCAGTGCGATTGGTTGAATTTTCAGTTTGGGTCTATTTTACAAAATGACTGATAGGTTGCTAAGCTAAAGGCCTAATGCATGTAATGTGGGTATACATTTAGGCATATCATACATTCCACCGGGGACTCCCCCATTTCGACAACAGGGGGAAGTATTCAAGCATGTGAATCTATGAAAGTTCCAATACTGGAGTAAGAGGATTAACTTCCCCCAAGAGCTGCAGCATTGTGCCACTGAAGGGACTAAGCACCAAACTCATTCAGACTTCCACTACAGGCTGCATGACAAGGTGCTCCAAAAAAAAAAAAAAAAATGAAAACATGGCACACACTTGTGTGCTATGCCCCTCAACACTGTCTCTAATACCTTATATGTCACCCCCGCAGGCCGGTGCATTATATTACAGGCAAGGGCATTTCTGCACAAGCAAATATGCCTCTACTACAGCTTTGTCAAACCTATTACTTACCTGTAACTCCCATTCCCCAGTATTTCTATCTTTCAAAGATTCAGATGCGAACCACCCTCCCTCCCCAGAGAGGCTCTCCTTGGCCTGTGAAGTCTATCCCACTAGTATTTGTGAAATGTGAGGGAAGATGCTTCTGTTGGGAGTGTTGTAAGTGTGCGGTCGTCTGACTGGCCATTGTTCAACTAGTCTTTTATTTTTTGCTTTTAAAGGACATGGATAGGCTATTAAGCTGAATTTTGCATTCCCTGTACAGCCTATTCTATTATACATATATAATACTTACTATGATACAGTGGGAAACCCACTTTAACGGTAAGAAATGATTCAAGCATGTGAATCTATGGAAGATACCCTAATAGTGCAGAAATTAATAGCTACAACCGTGGTGGGACACAGATTAGAAGAGGGTGTTTTTTTCTTCTTAAACTTACAAATGATAAAAGTAACCATGTACAACTACATAAATATGTATTACCTCTTTTACTACTGCTTTGATAAAGTCTTTTCTGGAAGACAAGTCATCATTTGGATAGTTCTCATTTACCTGCAAAAGACAAAAGGAGTTAGCAATCTCTGAACAGTTTTAAAATCTGCTCAGGATCATAATTTGACTAAACACTTTAATTTCATGTTTTCAAGTGTCCACTACAGAAGCTACAGGGAGCCGCTTACTATGTGTTGTGCTGGCTTATAAAAGCTTTATTAAGAAATCAATGTAAACTCCACAAAGCTGGATATATGTATTATAATATTTTGGCAGTTGTAGTAGCAAGCTATCCTTTCCATTTCAAAACACAAACAAACATTCATGTAGGGTGCTGTCAATTAGTATTGAAAACTCAAACTACCTCCTATGGAGTGAATGAAACAATTCAAACCCAACTGAAAAACATTTGCACCCAGCCATGTTAAGTCTGCAGGAACCGCGCCCTATCTGTGAATGTTCTTCCAGGGTAATTTATGTTAAAAAGCATATAAATGGTATGGGAGACCAATTAAACATAAGGGACTTAAACAATGTAGATGTGTAGTAAAGTTCCACTTCTTGACAGTCACCCCCTACTTTTGCTAACTGGTTCTGATGTTGATTGGTAGTGCACTGGGTCACTGCTAGCCAGGCTGCCTTGCCAGTACTCTTTCCCAGAAATCAAGGCAAATGTTCAAATATAACCCAATTGGCAAGGACTTTAGCACCCCTGTAAGTACCTAGTAAATTGTAACCCTGGCACCCAGGGCATAGGTATTGAAGACAGTCCCCCGGTCCTGCAGTATGTATTATGCCACCCTAAGGAACCCACACAAACTGCATGTGAATGAATGCAGTCTGCCATAGCAGGATGTCTGGCACGGTGCAAACCATTCTGAAACGGACATGGCACGCTCATTGTGTGCCACGTCCATGTACACTACATGTGTTGTATGAAAGTAATTCCCTTCAGCAGGCCTTCAAGCACCAAGGCAGGGTGCACTATATTTACATGTAAGGGCACATCTGCTTGAGCAGACTTGTCCCTGTAATGCCTAGTTCCATTGGTAGAAATAGTAAATGATCAGGCAGCCATCTTAAGGACATGTACTCTGGCACTGTCATTACGAGTTAGTCAACTATACGACAGCTGCACTGAAAATAATGGCGTTTGGTTTTAAGCACCCTCTCAAATTCTACAGTCATCAGTAGATATTTATTATCAAAACACGCCCACAAAGGGCACCTTAGAGGTGCCCAGTGTACCTCTACTAGTCACTTAGTGTGCTAGCTGACTGGTATAGTCTAGCCTGCCACCAGAGATGCCACCATTACCGAGTTAAAGGATCACACCTCAAAAAATGTTACTGGTTAACTTTACTGTAATCTTGTAAAATACATAAAAGTTCTTGCCTAATTGATGATCTTGGTGTCTAAAGTTAATCAAAAATCTGTTATTTTGGTCTTTGGGTGTGGGTGTGTTGGGTGTGTCCCATTTATTGACTGTGTGCAGCAAATGCTTAACACTCCCCTCAGGTAAGCCTAAGTTGATCTACCACAAATAATGAACCTGGGATTCCTAAACTAAACATTGTACACCAATAAAGGTGGTCTGGAGTTTTTGCATTGTGTGCCCTTTCATTTTCCCACCAAATAAAAAGCAATCTTCCTACAAGTTATTTTGTTAACAAACGTTTGGTCTATTTTCCAAGTTCAGGATGAGCATCTAGATAAATTGGACAGTAAAAAGCGTTTAACATTTGAAATTATAGCATGTGAGATTACATACTGAAAGTGATTGTGATTCATTAAAAATACAAACTTTATAGAAACTATCAGCTCTGGGGCAAAAACACCTCAAAATAAGGCTGCAGGGAGCCACAAGTCACTATGAATCAAAAAGATCAATATCAATATTAGTCCTTTATCGTTGAAAAGGAAACAACAAGTAAATAGAGAACAGAATTACTTCAAATTCTAGACAGATGTAAAGGCAATCCCACTGTAAACAACCAGACTATAGAGGCTGGGAGTAAAGGAGTGAACCAGCTTTGTCTGTTCAGAGGGTTGTTCACTGGGTTGCCCAAGAAACTTCTCAAAGCTAGGGATAATGTCTAGGGTAAGTTTATTCAACTACTTAGTGAAGGACATAGCTCAGTTTTTTACAGAAAATTATTTAAAAGGAAAACCCTTTTTGTGCACCCAAATGTGTTTTTCGGTTCCAGAAGCAGACCAATATAGAGGGTGTTTGCAATAGAGGACTAGAAGGCTATTGCAATTTAAAAAAAAAAAAAAATTTGAGAGGTTTATGTCTGTAGGAATCAGCTACAATTCAGTGCCTAGAAATAGGGAGAATATGTGAAAGGACACAATATGGGTAACCATCAGAATGAGGAACAAAAGCAAGCAAAGTTCACTTTATAACGGTTGCATCATTTGAGAAATTGGTTTAAGCTGTGGCTTACTTTCTTACAAATCTGCTTCATTGTGACTTCTTCCAAATTTGCATTAGCCAATAACCTTTTTACGGTTTCTTTTAATTCATCGTCTGTTGGCGGCTTCTTAACCTTTTTGATAAGTGGTTCGTCATCTGAACTGTCAGATTCACTTTCTGATTCTGGAACTTCTTCTATAATCAAAATGAAAACCAAAAGGTCAGCAGTTATGTTAATCTTCAAGCATCCCCAATTCTACTACCTAGCGCTACTGCAGGGTAAGAAAATGCAATTGTTCACTACTAAATTAGTTTGGTGATCAGGCAGACATTGGGTGACTTCTACTGCTTGAGGTGCTGGTAACAAGCTGAATTGGAGCTCAAAATACTTAACAGGTTTATAGCGCTTAAAAAACGTTTATGTTAACATACGCTGCCTTGTAATTAGCTTTCAAAATTGAGTATACTACTTCGCCCTTAAGAAATAAAGAACAAATTACTTACCTTCACTAACACCTTATCTGTTATATTATCTAGCCGAATATTTTTTACCTTAGGATAATCCCAAGGTGTCAGACTGGATCTGGAAAATCTTGACCATTACTTGTGAGCACTGGTATCTGGCGCCCATTAGCTCTTCCTGCTCTGCTGGGAGTAGGCTGCCTTGCTTGTCCATGATATGGGTGTTGTATGTTGCACAATGTAGGAAAGTGCCCTCACTTTGGCATGGTTACCCGCATTTTCTGACCGTTGTCAGTATGTTGGACTGACGGTCTACTGGGTTCCTGCTAACCAGGACCCCAGTAGTTTTGCTCTCCTCTAAATTGTACCCTTTTCTTCCCACAAATGGCATACTGGGGTCTAGCAGCCTAGCCTAGCAGTGCACTTAATTTAGAGGGTGTATTCTATCCACATAAAAGATGTCTTTGCAAGAAAGACAAGATTTTCTTTGAATGTGTTAAACCAGAATGCAAACTACATATCTGACACAAAACTATGTATTCTGAGTAACTGATATGCTGATGTTCACAATCAAAAAGACTGAAAATCCAAACAGCTAATTGAATGAATGATAGTTTATACAGAGTTGCGCAGATTTATAGCTTTTAGCATTTCCTTTAAGCTAATGTGCATTTACTTCTGTGACCGTTATGTGGAGTGGAACTATTTTATCATGATAAAGCTTTTCATGACACTGCTTTTAGCAAACCCATTGTATGCGGCGGGTGGATGGTGCTTACCTATAGGATTGAATTCTAAACATTTAGCCCAAAAAAATTGCACGCAGTATGTAGTCTATCACAATATAAAGTATATGAAGGTAAGGATATGTTACTTACCTGTAAATCCTAGTTCTCTTCCAGAGGTATCCTCATAAGTCATAAACATTGAATATTCCCGCCCTTGTGCGGGGACCCCGGAGCATATATATATAAAATACATACATATTATCATGTGTAAAACAGCAATGCAGGCTATAATCATAAATAGGCTAAAATGCTTTATTTCTATGCAAGTTTTTTTTTTTTTCTTTTTTTTTTTTTCATATTATAAAATCACAATAGATCATAAATATCTACCTAAGCCCCCAAAAACTGGACTTAGGGAAGTAAACAGCAGTAAATAGCAGAGAAAAATAGAAAAAACTACATTGAAAAACAATGAAGCATTCTTAGCCAATAGGCTGCATGCAGGTTAACACAGGAGAACCATAAAAACTTTGGCACCGTGCCTTTAAGACACTGAGCACCTCCAGTATCCCACCATGCCTCAGGGGTGAAGGGAAGGTGACAGTTGGTTCACAGTTAGAAGTTTAGGTTGCAGGAATCGGAGTTCCTAGGTTCTGGGGAGCCCCTAAATACTGAATTTAGGGGTGTGTTTAGGTCTGGGGGTTAGTAGCCAATGGCTACCAGCCCTGAGGGTGGCTACACCCTCTTTGTGCCTCCTCCCTGAGGGGAGGGGGGCACATCCCTAATCCTATTGGGGGAATCCTCCATCTGCAAGATGGAGGATTTCTAAAAGTCAGAGTCACCTCAGCTCAGGACACCTTAGGGGCTGTCCTGACTGGTCAGTGATTCCTCCTTGTTTTTCTCATTATCTCCTCCGACCTTGCCGCCAAAAGTGGGGCCGTGGCCGGAGGGGGCGGGCAACTCCACTAGCTAGAGTGCCCTGGGGTGCTGTAACAAAGGGGATGAGCCTTTGAGGCTAACTGCCAGGTGTTACAGTTCCTGCAGGGGGAGGTGTGAAGCACCTCCACCCAGTACAGGCTGTGTTACTAGCCACAGAGTGACAAAGGAACTCTCCCCATGTGGCCAGCAACATGTCTGGAGAGTGGCAGGCTGCTAAAACCAGTCAGCCTACACGGGTAGTCGGTTAAGGTTTCAGGGGGCACCTCTAAGGTGCCCTCTGGGGTGTATTTTACAATAAAATGTACACTGGCATCAGTGTGCATTTATTGTGCTGAGAAGTTTGATACCAAACTTCCCAGTTTTCAGTGTAGCCATTATGGTGCTGTGGAGTTCGTGCATGACAGACTCCCAGACCATATACTCTTATGGCTATCCTGCACTTACGATGTCTAAGGTTTTGCTTAGACACTTTAGGGGCATAGTGCTCATGCACGTATGCCCTCACCTATGGTATAGTGCACCCTGCCTTAGGGCTGTAAGGCCTGCTAGAGGGGTGACTTATCTATACCTGTAGGCAGTGTGAGGTTGGCATGGCACCCTGAGGGGAGTGCCATGTCGACTTAGTCTTTTTATCCCCCACTAGCACACAAAAGATGACAAGCAGTTTGTGTTGAGTGAGGGGTCCCCAGGGTGGCATAGGATATGCTGCAGCCCTTAAGAGACCTTCCCTGGCATCAGGGCCCTTTGTACCAGGGGTACCAGTTACAAGGGACTTACCTGGATGCCACAGTGTGCCAATTGTGAAAACAAAAGTACAGATTAGGGAAAGAACACTGGTGCTGGGGCCTGGTTAGCAGGCCTCAGCACACTTTCAAAACTTAGCATCAGCAAAGGCAAAAAGTCAGGGGGTAACCATGCCAAGGAGGCATTGCCTTACAATAAATTAGATTGATAAAGGAGGACATCATCCCCAGTAATGGATTTGGACTTTCAAAATGAAAGACTTTCCTTAACAGCGCCCGCTAGGGTGATGAGTTTGAGTTGTCTTTCCTCCGCTGGGCACGCCTTTGTTTGAGTAGTGTCCAATATAGCACCCAAGAAAACTATTCTTCTGGTAGGCTGAAGATGGGACTTAGATTGAGAAACCTAATTGTTTGAACAGGCATTAAGTGGTCTCGAGTGAATAATGTAGAGACCGATGTCGGAAGTCTTCAGTAACCAGTCGTCCAGATATGGGACTATTTGGTGTCTGTAGCACCTCAGATGTGCCGCAACTGGGGCTAGGCACTTTGTAAAAATCCGGGGAGCGGATTGGAGTCCGAAAGGTAGCACTTTGAATTGAAAGTGCCAGCCTGCTACCATAAATCTGAAGAATTTCCTGTGCTTCGTGTGAATGGGTATGTGGAAGTAGGCATCCTGCAGGTCTAGGGAAGCCACAAAATCTGTTTGAGAATTTGCAAAACATCCTTCAATATTACCATGCGGAAGGACTGCTTCTTTAATATTTGTTGAGCTCCCTCAGATCCAGGCTGGGTTCTCCACAGACCAGATTTATTTCTGACTAGGAAGACGCAAGAATAGAAGCCTCTTCTTTTTTGAGAATAAAGGTACAGCTTTTATCGCGCCTTTGGACAACATGACATCTAATTTCCAGAAGGAGAAGATGTAGATGCTGTTGACGTACCCAGAAAGGCAGTCTTGAGGGGGCATGCAAGTGAACTCTAGCAGATGACCATAAGTTATTATGTCCAGAACCCACTTGTTATTGATCTGACGCCAACGTTGGAGGTGACGTCTCAAAGAAGGAGAGGTAGCCGGCTCATGGAGGCTGTCATTGTCTGTGGGAGGTGTCTTTAGATGGTCTCCCCGACTTTCCTCTGAAAGGAGGTCTGCTGTATGCCACCGCTGGAGGCGGCCTCTGATGATATTGGGGTCTTGAAGATTGGAATGGTGAGGAATAAGCTGTGTACCTGAATGATTGGTAACCACCTCAAAAAAAAAAAAAAAAAAAAAAAAGTGCCCTCTACCCCTGGCTCCACAAAAGGGTGTGCGCTAATACTGCAGTGATCCTAAAGACCTGGCAATATCAGTGTCTGCTTTGATTGATTGGAGAGAGTCATCCACATGCTTGCCAAAAAGGCATTTTCCATCATAAGGGAGGTCAAGACTTTTGGTTTGTACATCTGGTCGCAAATTTGTGGCTTTAAGTCACCCTTGGTGCCTTAAGACAGCTGATCCAGCCAGGAGCCGAAACCCCATAGCGGCAATGTCTAATGCACAATCAATAACCTCTGCAGATGTGCGCTGACCTTCAATGAGAACTTTCCTTGCTTCAGTCTTGCTAGAATCAGGAAGATCTACAGAGTGAGAAATGTCTGACCATAGCTGCCTGTCGTATCTTCCCAAGAGCACCAGGGAGTTCGCAGCACAGACCACAATGGCAGACATGGCAGAAAAATTTTCCAATGTTGTCAATGCGCCTACCATCCTTGTCTGGGGGTGCAGAAAGAGGTGCCGAAGGGTTTCTAGAACGTCGCTGAGCAGCCTGAGAAACCAGTGTCTGGTTTCCGATGTCCCACCAGGCAAGCAGGGGCATCATCTGTTGCTTTATATTTTTTATCTAGCTTTGGCAATACCGCTGGCACCGTAGCAGGGTTACACATAATTTTTAGTCCCCAATTCCATACGAAGTCTATAATACGGAGTGCTCGGACCACCTTCCTATGTGGTTCTTTACAGTCGTGTAAGAAGTAGTCCTGCTGTGTGGATGGCATTTGGAGCTCAAATCGTGCAGCCGCTTTGTCTAAAAGATGAAAAGATCCAATATCCTCCGGAGGGGACTCAACGGAAGTTGGTTCCGGTGAAGGGTGCTGGGAGTACCTAGTCATCCCATTCATCCTGCTCTGAAAGAACTTCAGCTGCTTCAGCTGACGAAGCCTGGGCTTGTGGAGCTTGAGGAGGAATCTGCAGAGTAGCAGGTAGACCTGGTAAAGGTACCAGGCTACATGGTACCGTAACAACTGGAATAGGATCCTTTGCAGGCTGTGGCTGGAAGCACTCCCTATAATCCGCCAGCATGGCTTGTAGGTCAGAAACCAGACCAGAAGGTAAGCACACCATTCCTTGTTGTTACGGGACTCCATCATATTAATGCTGAACATAATAGGAGTCGTCAGAGTACTCCTCACATTTTACATTAAACTGGGGCAGACTCCTGGCTACTCCAAATACTCTGTCTTGTTCTGATTCGTCATCATCGTCGCCATCTAAAAAGTGAAGATGGCAAGTCTTGACACCTTACTTGGTGATGTGACAGACTGTCCAATGAGTCTTTGAAAGCCTATTGAGGAGGATGCTCTGCAGAGTGGTACAGAGGTAATGACTGTCTGCCTTTTAGCCAGAAACATTTTGACTGATGAGAAAAAACAATCTTGTGTTGTCCACGATATCATTGTTACTGGAAACAGTTGACGGTGTGATCGATGACGATAGTCCCGTTGAGCTCACGTCAATCGTCGACAGGAGGGTCGACCTGCCGTCGGCGAGGATCCTCCAGCTGCTGCCGTCGACAGAGTGACTATGACCGGCATCACAGATGAGTGGTCGATGAGTACCGTCGACAATGGCGCCATCGACTGTGCTAAACTTGGTTTCTTGAACTTGGAGAACTTTAAACGATGGGATAGCTGGTTCACAAACAGTCTAAGAGGATTTTCTGAGGCATTCTGTGTCTGTTTTCTTTTCCTGCGCAGAGCTATGACTTTTAGAGGAGGTCCCTGCTGATTTGGGCCATTTCTTGGGTGGCTCTTGAACATCTGAGCCCTCCTGTTTTCTTTTAACAGGTGGGCTAGGAGCAGAGATAGAGGAAGAGGCACTATCCTCAGAGGCTGAGTGGCCAGTCTTGCCTTTCTGAAACCACAAAAGCAGACAACCCTCTGTCTTTGTAGAGATTTTTCTACATATCTTGCAGTCCTTTGTTCTATGGCTGGAATATAAGCAGTAAATGCATTCCTCATGTGGATCATCCACATAATCATTTCTTCAAACAAGAGGCACAGGATCTGAAAAGGCTTTTCCTTGGTGTCTGACATGGTAGCCAGTTTGAAGCACCAGAGAAGAAAAGAAATGTTCCAAAATTCGGGTAGATCTTCCGAGAGAAGGTTTTGAGCAGAGCTCAAAGGAGACGACTCAGCACAACATGCAGTGGAAAATCTGAGGGAAGGCAGCTCACAGGAGGTTCTAAGGGGTAAGGCAATCTGACTGGTTCAAGACTGAGTTTTGGTCTATTTGACCAAGTGACTGATATGTTATTCTATTGAGGCTTAGGCCATGTATCGCATATTCCACCAGGGACTCCCATCTCGACAGGGAAGTATTCAAGCATGTGAATCTATGAAAGTTCCAATACTGGAGTAATATATATATATATATATATATATAAATAAATAAATAAATAAATGTCACTTACCCAGTGTACATCTGTTCGTGGCATGAGAAGCTGCAGATTCACATGCTGTGCATATCCCGCCATCTAGTGTTGGGCTCGGAGTGTTACAAGTTGTTTTTCTTCAAAGAAGTCGGAGTCACGAGATCGAGGGACTCCTCCCATTTCGGCTCCATTGCGCATGGGCGTAGACTCCATCTTAGATTGTTTTCCCCGCAGAGGGTGAGGTAGGAGTTGTATATATAGTAATAGTGACCATGCAATGAAGTATGTATGTACATAATGTGTCTAAAAGGGATATATATTTTACAAATTTACAAGTTTATTTTTATCAACTTATAGCGGCTACAGGCTCCCGGGGAGGTGGGAGGGCGCATGCGAATCTGCAGCGTCTCATGCCACGAACAGATGTACACTGGGTAAGTGACATTTTCTGTTCGATGGCATGTGTAGCTGCAGATACACATGCTGTGCATAGACTAGTAAGCAGTTATCTCCCCAAAAGCGGTGGTCTAGCCTGTAGGAGTTAAAGTTGTTTGAAATAATGTTCGTAATACTGCCTGTCCTACTGTGGCTTGTTGTGTTAACACATCCACACAGTAATGTTTAGTGAATGTATGAGGCGTAGACCATGTGGCTGCCTTACAGATTTCTGTCATTGGTATATTTCCTAGAAAGGCCATGCTGGCGCCTTTCTTTCTAGTGGAGTGTGCCTTTGGTGTAATAGGCAGTTCTCTTTGCTATAACATAACAGGTTTGAATACACTTAACTATCCATCTGGCAATGCCTTGTTTGTAGCTTTTCAAAAACCTCATGCAGGAAATCAAATATCCAAACAATTGTTTTGTTCTACAAAATTGGTTCTATCAATGTAATACATTAGTGCTCTTTTTATGTCTAATGTATGTAATGCTCTTTTCAGCTACAGAGTCTGGTTGTGGAAAAAATACTGGGAGTTCCACTGTTTGATTTAAGTGGAACGGTGATATAACTTTGGTAAAAATTTGGGGTTTGTGCGTAGAACCACTTTATGTTTGTGTATTTGTATAAAGGGTTCCTGTATGATAAAGGCTTGTATTTCACTTACTCTCCTAAGAGATGTGATAGCCATTAGAAAGGCTACTTTCCATGTTAAGTATTGCATCTCACAAGATTGCATGGGTTCAAATGGTGGGCCCATGAGTCGTGTTAATACAATATTGAGGTTCCACGAAGGAACTGGTGGTGTTCTTGGGGGAATGATCCTTTTTAGACCCTCCATAAATGCTTTTATGACTGGGATTCTAAATAATGAGGTTGAATGTGTAGTTTGCAGATAGGCAGAAATTGCTGTGAGATGTATTTTAATGGATGAAAAAGCTAACTTAGATTTTTGTAAGTGTAGTAAGTAGCTTACAATGTGTGTAGCGGACGCGTGTAATGGTTGAATTTGATTATTATAACAGTAATAAACAAATCGTTTCCATTTATTTGCGTAGCAATGTCTTGTAGTAGGTTTCCTAGCCTGTTTGATGACCTCCATACATTCTTGTGTAAGGTCTAGATGTCCAAATTCTAAGACTTCAGGAGCCAGATTGCTAGATTGAGCGATGCTGGATTCGGGTGTCTGATCTGTTGTCTGTGTTGAGTTAACAGATCTGGTCTGTTTGGTAGCTTGATCGGAGGCACTACTGACAGGTCTAGTAGTGTTGTATCCCATGGTTGGCGTGCCCAAGTTGGTGCTACTAGTATTAGTTTGTTTTGACTCAATTTGTTTATTAGATACGGAAGGAGTGGGAGAGGGGGAAAAGCGTAAGCAAATATCCCTGACCAACTCATCCATAACGCATTGCCCTTGGAGTGAGGGTGTGGGTACCTGGATGCGAAGTTTTGGCATTTTGCGTCTTTTGTTGTGAATAGGTCCATTTGCGGTGTTCCCCAGTTTTGGAAGTAGGTTTGTAGTATCTGGGGAAGAATTTCCCATTCGTGGATCTGTTGGTGATCTCGACTGAGATTGTCGGCTAACTGGTTCTGAATTCCTGGTATGTATTGCGCCATTAGGCGAATGTGAATCGCCCAATGCCAATTTTTTTGTGCTAAGAGACACAACTGTGATGTGTGTCCCTCCCTGTTTAAGTAATACATTGTTGTCATGTTGTCTGTTTTGACAAGAATGTGGTTGTGGGCTATTAGTGGTTGAAATGCTTTTAATGCTAGAAACACTGCTAGTAGTTCTAGTTGATTTATATGAAGTTGTTTTTGCTGAGTGTCCCATTGTCCCTGGATGCTGTGTTGGTTGAGGTGTTGTCCCCACCCTACCATGGAAGCATCTGTTGTGATCACGTATTGAGGCACTGGGTCTTGGAAGGGCCGCCCTTGGTTTAAATTTATAGGATTCCACCATTGAAGCGAGGTGTGTGTTTGGCGGTCTATCAACACTAGATCCTAAAGTTGACCCTGTGCTTGTGTCCATTGTGTCGCCAGGCACTGTTGTAAGGGCCGCATGTATAATCTTGCGTTTGGGACAATGGCTATGCATGAAGACATCATGCCTAGAAGTTTCATCACTAATTTTACTTGATATTGTTGGTTTGGGTGCATGCTTTGTATTACGTTTTGGAATGCTTGTACCCTTTGTGGACTTGGAGTGGCAATCCCTTTTTTTGTGTTGATTGTCGCTCCTAAGTATTGTTGTATTTGACACGGTTGTAAGTGTGATGTTAGGTAGTTTATTGAGAACCCTAGTTTGTGAAGGGTTTCTATGACTTGTGTGTTGAAGACACTGTTTGAGTGTTGGTTTTTATTAACCAATCGTCTAGATACGGGAATACGTGAATGTGCGGTCTTCTGATATGTGCGGCTACTACTGCAAGGCATTTTGTAAATACCCTTGGTGCTGTTATCCCGAATGGTAACACTTTGAATTGGTAATGTACTCCTTGGATTACAAACCTTAAGTATTTCCTGTGCGAAGGATGTATGGATATATGGAAGTACGCATCCTTGAGATCTAATGTTGACATGTAGTCTTGTTTGAGCAAGGGGATCACATCGAAGTGTTACCATGTGAAAGTGATCTGATTTGATGTAGAGATTTAGTGTTCTGAGATCTAAGATGGGTCTCAGAGTTTTGTCCTTTTTGGGTATTAGAAAATACAGGGAATAAACACCTGTTCTTTTCTGATGGTTGGGTACCAGTTCCATTGCCTCTTTTTGTAACAACGCTTGGACTTCTAGTTGTAATAGATCCAAGTGCTGTTTGGACATGTGTGTTCTTGGAGGCACATTTGGTGGTAATTGTAGGAATTCTATGCAATAACCATGTTGGATAATGGCTAGGACCCACGAGTCTGTAGTTATTTCTTCCCAATTTTTGTAATAATCTGAGCCCCCCTCCCCCCCCCCCCCCCCCCCCACTGGTGTTGTGTTGGGGATTTGGGACACTGAAGTCACTGTTTGGTTTGTGGGGTTTTTGGGCTTTCCCTCTGGTTTTAGGGAACCGAATGCCTCCTCCTTGATACTGGCCCTGGTATTTGGATCTGGCTTGTGAGGTTGAGGGTTCTGTTCTTTGGGCTCGAAACCCCCCTCTAAAGTGTGGCTTCCTAAAGGTGCCTCTGCTCTGTGGGGAGTAGAGCGCGCCCATGGCTTTGGCCTTGTCCGTGTCTTTCTTTAGCTTCTCTATAGCTGTTTCCACCTCCGGCCCAAACAACTGTTGTCCATTAAAAGGCATATTAAGCACAGCCTGTTGGATCTCTGGCTTAAATCCGGAGGTGCAGAGCCATGCGTGTCTCCGAATAGTGACCGCTGTGTTCACAATTCTGGCGGCTTTGTCTGCTGCGTCCATTGCCGATCGTATCTGGTTGTTGGAGATACTTTGGCCCTCCTCCACCACTTGCTGTGCACGCTTTTGAAACTCCTTGGGAAGATCAATAAAATGCTGCATTTCATCCCAATGAGCCCGGTCATATCTTGCCAATAAAGCCAGTGAATTTGCAATGCCCCATTGATTCACTGCCTGTAGTGCAACTCTTTTCCCCGCTGCATCAAACTTTCGACTCTGTCGGGTGGTGGTGCATCCCCAGAAGTCTGAGTTTGCCCTTTTGTAGTATAGATCCCATGCATCTGGGTCATCCCTGTGTGCGTTGGAGATTGCATCATAGGGGGTGTTGCAATTGGTGACAGTTGCAGTGAGTGCTGTGGCGATGGTTGTGGCGAAAAACGTGGTGGAGTTTTTTTCTTTAGCCACTTTTGCTTTTAGTTTCTTGGAAAGCAAGTTTCCTTTTCATTTTAATAGGGGGGAAGAGTTCTTATTTTCCCTGTGTCTTTTTGACTATGGAGCCTTTTTTGTGTATAGTCTGGCTCTCCCAGCTCGAATTCTTATCCAAATTTATGGCCTTGAAGTTGTGATGAAAGGCCTTGTTCTTCAGAATAGGAGCTCTGTTTCGGCACCAAAACTTTTTCCCCGCAGTCTTTTTCGGTTCCGGGGAGCCAGTATCTTGGTGCAGAGTTTGGTCAGAGCCAGTATCTCGGTGCAGAGTTTGGTCAGAGCCAGTATCTCGGTGCAGAGTTTGGTCAGAGCCAGTATCTCGGTGCAGAGTTTGGTCAGAGCCAGTATCTCGGTGCAGAGTTTGGTCAGAGCCAGTATCTCGGTGCAGAGTTTGGTCAGAGCCAGTATCTCGGTGCAGAGTTTGGTCAGAGCCAGTATCTCGGTGCAGAGTCTGATGTCTGACACATGTGTGCCCTTTTTCGGTGCCGATGGTTTGTCACCGTGCTTACGGGTTAAGCCATGGCCTGCCGGCGGTGGCGTCCCCTGGGCTTTCATTATTTTGGTGTGAGTTTTGGCCGGGGCAGTTTTACTCCCGGTTCTCGCCGGCTGCTCACTTTCGGCCTCGTCTGAGTCCGAATCCTGAATGGAGAAAGTCTCCTCTTCTTCGACGTCGTGATGTCCTGACGGCGTTGACGCCATTTGAAGCCTTTGAGCTCTCCGGTCCCGTAGCGTCTTTTTCGACCGAAATGCCCGACAGGCCTCGCAGGTTCGGGGGACAAACACAAATTACAGACCAAATGCTGGTCTGTGTAAGGATACTTATTGTGGCATTCGGGGCAGAAGCGGAATGAGGTCCGATCCATGAGCCTTGACGCACGCGGTCGGGCCGACCAGGCCCTGCCGGGGAATGGAAGCCCCAAAGGGCTACTGTAGCTCTTCTTTTATTCGGTGTCAATCTGCTATAACTAACCAGATACCGAACGCAAACAATACCGTTGAGTTTTCCGAGATTTAACTAACTTTCCGAACCGAAACACGGAGCGAAGAGGAACACGTCCGAACCCGATGGCGGAAAGCAAACAATCTAACATGGAGTCGACGCCCATGCGCAATGGAGCCGAAAGGGGAGGAGTCACTCGATCTCGTGACTCGAAAAGACTTATTCGAAGAAAAACAACTTGTAACACTCTGAGCCCAACACTAGATGGCGGGATATGCACAGCATGTGTAAAATATTTCTTTACTTCATTAGGGCCTGGATTTAACTAACCCGATAGTTTACAATTATGGCCACTAGAAATATAATCTTTCACAACATATGTCCTAAGGCCACTTTATGGATAGGCTCAAACGGAGCACATCATTTCAACACTACACTCTGCTCCCAGGAAACAAAATGCCCCCTTAAGGGGAGGGTAAAGCCTAATCCCCTCCATTAACTCCACAACGGGGGGGGGGGGGGTTATAGAGGAGTTGGGAAACAGTTGATCAAGTTCTTTCCCTAACGGCAGCTAAGTAAGAACTATGTTACTCTAAGCATCTATTCTTGGCATGTAGTCCTGTAGATTTACATGCCGAGCATACTCCTGCTATCTAGTTTTGGGGCAGTATGGGCTCAAGTTGTTTCTTTGAAAAATTGAGTCCCAAAGAAATGTGACTGCAGCTCATGGTTGTAACGCGCATGGTCATGGGCACCGATTGTAGATTCTTTTCCACACAGCGGGCAAGGATAGAGCTGGAGAAAGAGATACAGAAGAGAGAAAGATTACCTTGGATTAAAAGTAACAAGGAATGATAACTGCAACAGTCAGAGGCAGTCTAGGAGGGAAGGCGCATATGACTCTACAACACTACATGCCGCAAATAGATGCTTCAAGGTAACATTTTCCACACAAGTCAAGTAGTTGTAGATACAGATGCTGTGCATAGACTGTAAAGCAGTCCTTCCAAAACGTGGTGGCTAGCCTACAGATGTTGCACAAGATTGGAAAAAAGGTACAGAGTACAGCTTGGCCAACGCAGGCTTGTTGGCAGGCTAATAAAATCTACACAGAAGTGTTTAGAGAGTATGTGGTGCAGACCAAGTTGCTGCCTTGCATGTCAGTTATAGGGATGTTTCTTTTGAGTCAACAGTCCTGGTGGTCTCAGTCTTTGGACCAAAAATTTCACACATCGCAAGAGGCCTTCTCATGCTTGGGTGAGAGGCAAAGATTAAATACCTGAAAAGGATCAGCCCAGGCGTATTTTGCGCACCACAGGGCAATATCAAGAAGGCTTCCGTTTCATAACAGGCGAGACATGGTGTGAGCGAAGGGAAGGGAAAGAGCCCCAAAAGGCAAAGTCCCATTGGTGGCCAAAGTCGACCAGAGATATGCTCCAGATGAAACTGCAGGCATTGACCTGATATGAGAGAAGGGGGAAACACAATCAAATACAATACGGACTGAGTGACAGGAACCACGGAGGCCAAGAACAACACTTCAGCGATGCCATTCTGGAGCACACGTCCAAAACAGAGGGTGGAAAGAAATCAGTCTAATAATTGAGCCAATGACCATGCACATAACCAAGAGGGATTGGTTTCTTACCTGTAGCTCCAGTTCTCTCGTAGGGGTATTTCCATGATAGTCATAAGCACTGAATAGTTTTGCACGCCTGTGGGGACCCCGGAGCACTGTTCTGAAGTGTATTCTTAAGTGTAGATGTTGGCCTTTCTTGAAAAAGGCCTGTAAAGTCACTTAAGAATATCAATGTGCAGCCTAGAGGAAAGGCTACAAAGGCCAAATTGTTCACTCTTTTGGTTGGTAAGAAAAGAAGCTGTAGTACAGATATACCTTTAAAACATTTATTCTAGAAATGTAGTAAAAAAAATGTTTTCCAACTTCAAAAGAGGATGAAACAATGCAGGGCAGTGTAGCCCATAGGCTGCCATTATACAGACTGTAAATAGAGCTGTGCCTTTAAGAAAAGAAAGTCTTCCTGTATCCCATCATGCACAGCAAAAGGCAATTGCCTCAGTTCTTTTTGTAGGCTTGTAATAGGACATGAAGAAATCTGAATCTCTCTTATTAACAATATAGGTATTATTATGGTTATCCTCATGTCAACTCCACCGGGGAGGAGAGAGGGTCGTTTATGACTATCATGGAAATACCCCTATGAGAGAACTGGAATTACAGGTAAGAAACCATTCCTTCTCTCGTAGGGGATTTCCATGTATAGTCATAAGCACTTGTAAGGAAATGCCTCCTTGGCAGGGTTACCCCCTGACTTTTTGCCTCTGCTGATGCTAAGTTTTGATTTGAAAGTGTGCTGAGGCCTGCTAACCAGGCCCCAGCACCAGTGTTCTTTCCCTAACCTGTACTTCTGTTTCCACAATTGGCACACCCTGGCATCCAGGTAAGTCCCTTCTAACTGGTACCCCTGGTACCAAGGGCCCTGATGCCAGGGAAGGTCTCTAAGGGCTGCAGCATGTCTTATGCCACCCTGGGGACCCCTCACTCAGCACAGACACACTGCTTGCCAGCTTGTGTGTGCTAGTGAGGACAAAACGACTAAGTCGACATGGCACTCCCCTCAGGGTGCCAAGGCAACCTCACACTGCCTATGAAGTATAGATAAGTCACCCCTCTAGCAGGCCTTACAGCCCTAAGGCAGGGTGCACTATACCATAGGTGAGGGCACCAGTGCATGAGCACTGTGCCCCTACAGTGTCTAAGCCAAACCTTAAACATCATAAGTGCAGGGTAGCCATAAGAGTATATGATGTGGGAGTCTGTCACGCACGAACTCCACAGCACCATAATGGCTACACTGAAAACTGGGAAGTTTGGTATCAAACTTCTCAGCACAATAAATGCACACGGATGCCAGTGTACATTTTATTGTAACATACACCCCAGAGGGCACCTTAGAGGTGCCCCCTGAAACCTTAACCGACTACCCGTGTAGGCTGACTGGTTTTAGCAGCCTGCCACACTCCAGACATGTTGCTGGCCACATGGGGAGAGTTCCTTTGTCACTCTGTGGCTAGTAACAAAGCCGGTACTGGGTGGAGGTGCTTCACACCTCCCCCTGCAGGAACTGTAACACCTGGCGGTTAGCCTCAAAGGCTCACCCCCTTTGTTAGAGGGCCCCAGGGCACTAGCTATGGAGGATTCCCCCAATAGGATTAGGGATGTGCCCCCCTCCCCTCAGGGAGGAGGCACAAAGAGTGTGTACCCACCCTCAGGGCTAGTAGCCATTGGCTACTAACCCCCCCAGACCTAAACACGCCCTTAAATTTAGTATTTAAGGGCTCCCCAGAACCTAGGAACTCAGATTCCTGCAACCTAAGAAGAAGTCTGCTAAGCTGAAAAACCCTGCAGAGAAGACGGAGACACCAACTGCTTTGGCCCCAGCTCTACCGGCCTGTCTCCCCCCTTCTAAAGACACTGCTCCAGCGACGCTCTCCCCAGGGACCAGCGGCCTCTGACTCCTCAGAGGACTGCCCTGCATCTAGAAGGACCAAGAACTCCCGAGGACAGCGGCCTTGTTCACCAAAGAATGCAACTTTGAAACAAAGAAGCAACTTTGAAACAAAGAAGCAACTTTGAAACCAAGAAGCAACTTTGAAACAAAGAAGCAACTTTGAAACAAAGAAGCAACTTTGAAACAAAGAAGCAACTTTGAAACAAAGAAGCAACTTTGAAACAAAGAAGCAACTTTGAAACAAAGAAGCAACTTTGAAACAAAGAAGCAACTTTGAAACAAAGAAGCAACTTTGAAACAAAGAAGCAACTTTGAAACAAAGAAGCAACTTTGAAACAAAGAAGCAACTTTGAAACAACTTGCGTTTTCCCGCCGGAAGCGTGAGACTTGACACACTGCACCAGACGCCCCCGGCTCGACTTGTGGAGAATAATCACTTCAGGGAGGACTCCCTGGCGACTGCGAGACCGTGAGTAGCCAGAGGTGCCCCCCCTAAGCCCCCACAGCAACGCCTGCAGAGGGAATCCCGAGGCTCCCCCTGACCGCGACTGCCTGCTTCTAAGATCCAACGCCTGGTAAAGAGACTGCACCCGCAGCCCCCAGGGCCTGAAGGATCCGACCTCCAGTGCAGGCCCTTTCCCTTGCCCAGGTGGTGGCTACCCAGAGGAACCCCCCCTCACCTCCCCCCCTGCCTGCATCACTGAAGAGACCCCTTGGTCTCATTGAAACCTATTGAAAACCTGACGCGCATTTGCACACTGCACCCGGCCGCCCCAGTGCTGCTGAGGGTGTACTCAGTGTGGACTTTTGTCCACCCTGGTGCCCTACAAAACCCCCCTGGTCTGCCCTCCAAAGATACGGGTACTTAGCTGCTGGCAGACTGGAACCGGGGCACCCCCTTCTCCATTGAAGCCTATGCGTTTTGGGCACCACTTTGATCTCTGCACCTGACCGGCCCTGAGCTGCTGGTGTGGTAACTTTGGGGTTGCTCTGAACCCCCAACGGTGGGCTACCTTGGACCCAAACTTGAACCCCATAGGTGGTTTACTTACCTGCAAAAACTAACAAATTCTTATTCCCCCCCAGGAACTGTTGAAAATTGCACTGTCTCTAGTTATAAAATAGCTATATGTGATTTATGTGAAAACTGTATATGCTATTTTGCTAATTCAAAGTTCCTTAAGTACCTACCTGCAATACCTTTCATTTGAAGTATTACATGTAAATCTTGAACCTGTGGTTCTTAAAATAAACTAAGAAAATATATTTTTCTATACAAAAACCTATTGGCCTGGAATTGTCTCAGAGTGCGTGTTCGTCATTTATTGCCTGTGTGTGTACAACAAATGCTTAACACTACTCCTTTGATAAGCCTACTGCTCGACCACACTACCACAAAATAGAGCATTAGTATTCTCTCTTTTTGCCACTATCTTACCTCTAAGGGGAACCCTTGGACTCTATGCACTATTTCAAAGTAAGGAATAGTATGCACAGAGCCAACTTCCTACAGCACTGAATAGATTAGCAAGCCCATCCCAATAACCGCGGTGGAGTAGACCGAATAATAAAACAATAAATCACGCAAAGAGTTTAAGAGAGGCCTGTCTAACCTGAGCATCTGTCCTAGCATGTGAATCAAGGCAGTAATGCTTAGTAAAGGTGTGGACAGATCTCCATGTAGCCGCTTTGCATATTTCTGCCAAAGGAATGTTTCTCAAAGCAACAGTTGCTGCCTTCCCCCTAGTAGAATGGGCTTTTGGCCTGCCATCGAGGGATTTATTTGCTAACTGATAACAGAATACGATACATGAGACAATCCACCTGGATAAGGATTGTTTGGAAGTGGCCAGACATGTTCTAACTGGGCCAAAGTTAATGAACAGCTGCTGTGATTTGCGCAAAGATTTTATTCTATCCAATAAAATTTTAAAACCCTTTCCACATCGAGAGAACGTAGGGTTCTCTCTGCAGGAGTAGATGGATTTTGGAAGAAAGTCGGTAAGGAGATGGTCTGGTTTACGTGAAAGTCTGAAATTACTTTAGGAAGAAATTTAGGATGTGTTCTCATTACTACTTTTGAGGAATGAAAACCTGTATAAGGTTCCTGAGCGCAAAGGGCCTGGATCTCACTGATCCTGCGAGCTGAAGTGATTGCAACCAGAAAAGCAGTTTTCCATGTAAGATGCTGGAGTGATGCTTTGTGTATTGGTTCAAAAAGGATGCAGCATCAGACGCTAAAGGACAACATTGAGCTCCCATGGGGGAGATGGCCGTCTAATGGGAGGAAAAACCTTTTTCAAACCTTCTAGGAATTTTTTTATGATTGGAATTTTAAAGAGGATTGGGAAGGGCTCTTCCTATATGCCGTAAGAGCTGCCAGGTGTACTTTGATGACAACTGTAAGCCAGACTTTGCCAGGTTTAACAAATATGGAATAGCAGCTTTTTCTCCGCATGTTATTGGGTCAACGTTCTTGTCCAAACACCACATGCAGAACCTTTTCCATTTGAAGGCATAAGCTGTTCTTGTGGAAGGGCACTTTGCCTCCCTTAGAATCTCCATTCAGTCCTGAGGTAGATTAAGGTACCATATTGCACTAGCTCAGGAGCCATGCTGCCAAATTCAACGACGAGAGGTTGGGATGTCTCATCTGGCCTTGAAACTTCGTGAGCAGGTCGGGAGGCAAGGTAATCTGATGTGTGGTCTGATTGACCAGTGAAGGAGGTCTGGAAACCACCACTGGCGTGGCCATTCTGGGGCGAGGAGAATCATCTTGGTGTGGGAGTAGGACAGCTTGAGGACTGTCGGTATCAGGGGAAGCGGTGGAAAGGCGTAAAGAAATGCTCCTGACCAGTTTATCCACAGGGCATTCCCCAATGTTCCTGGATGGTAGTACCTGGAGGCGAAGTCTTGGCATTTTTTGTTTTCTGGGGTTGCAAATAGGTCTATAGAAGGGGTACCCAACATGGAAAAGATGGAGCGGACGTCGTCGTGCAAAACCCACTCGTGGTTTTCATCCATTGCTCGGCTGAGGGCATCCGCCTGGACATTCTGAATGCCCGGAAGGTGAGTTGCCACTATTGATAGGTTCCTGGCTAGAAGCCAGTGCCAAATTGTTTGGGCCTCTATCGACAGAGTCCTGGATCTGGTACCCCCTTGTTTGTTCAAGTAATACATGGTGGCCATGCTGTCTGGAGAAGCAGTTTTCGCCTTCAGTGCGGGGAGGAAGGCTTTGAGTGCAAGATGGACTGCGCGAAGCTCTAATAGATTGATGTGATACAGTCGTTCTCTCTGCGACCAAGAGCCTTGTATTTGGAGGTGATCCATATGCGCTCCCCATCCGAGCAGCGATGCATCCGTGACTATGGTCTGAGTTGGAGGCTGTTGGTGGAATAGCATCCCTTTCAGAAGATTGTTCGGAGAACATCACCACTTGAAAGATTGAATGGCATGGGGAGAAAGAAGGATGCTGTTCTCCCAATCGTCTACTAGTTGATACCATTGATTCTCCAGACATTCCTGTAAAGGTCTCATATGGAGGCGAGCGTTGGGAGTGAGGTAGATGCAAGACGCCATCGACCCCAGGAGAGAGGATATCGCTCTTGCAGTGGCCCGAGGCATTTTCTTGAGCTGCTGGCACTTGGAGGATTGATAAACGGCGTTCCTCCGAAGGTAACACCTTTCCTTAAGTGGTGTCTATGATGGCGCCTAAGTAGTGCAATCTCTGAACAGGTGTTGTCGTGGACTTGGAGAGGTTGACCTGAAGGCCCAGTCTCTGCAGTAGCTGGTGAGTCCAATTGAAGTGCTGTTGGGCCTCTAGGTATGTGGATGCTTTTATGAGCCAATCGTCTAGATAGAATATCCGATGTTTCCTTAAATGGGCCGCCACCACCGCCATGCATTTGGAAAACGTCCTCGGTGCTGATTTGAGGCCGAAAGGTAGCACTGTAAATTGGTAATGACTTTTTCCGACTAGGAATCTTAAAAACTTCCAATGCTTTTTGATCACAGGAATGTGGAATTAAGCGGAGATCTATTGAACAGAGCCAATCGCCTTGACGAAGTTGGGGATAGATTTGGTGTAAGGATAGCAGCCTGAACTTTTCTCTGCGAACCCATTTGTTGGCTACCCTTAGATCTAGAATGGGTCGGAACTCGTGTTTGTCTTTCTTTGGTACCAGGAAGTACCTCTAATAGATTCCCTTTCCCTGTTGGTTGATAGGGACAGGTTCTATCGCCTTCTTTTGTAATAGGGTTGTTACTTCCACCTTGAGAGCGTCGAGATGGTAATTCACCAGTTTGGGTGGAATAGAAGGCGGGGGGCTTATGAACCTGAGAGTAGCCATTCCGCACAATATTCAACACCCAGGTGTCTGACATGATGCATTGCCACTCTTCCAGATGGTGTGAAATACTTCCCCCTACCGGAGTGGGTAACGGAGGAGGGGGAAGCGAGGATTCAGGGCTTAGACGCTGATGCTTGACAAGCTGTTTGGGCAGTTTGTGGCGTAGAGCAACCCCTTGTTTGTTTTCGCTGGGTCGAAAAGGTTCTCGGATGTTGCTGGGATCTTGGAGGCATCCACTGCGGTGTTTGAAGCATTTGAGCAAAGAGTCTACGGTGGTAGGGACGGAATGTTTTCTGTTGCTCTCTTGGCTTCTCGATGCCCACCGCCCTCAGTGTCCAGTTCGGTTTTCATCCTCGACATTGTCGTCAGCATGAGAACCAAACAAAGTGGAACCTGAAAAAGGCAAATTTTGTATCCTTTGTTGAGGCTCTGGCTGAAGTGAAGTAAGGCGTAGCCAGGCATGTCTTCTCAAAGAAATTCCATGAGAATAATTATGTGCAAATAACAGAGGAGTCTGCAGCCGCGCTTATTACTGGGAGACCATGGCGCCTTCACACAGTCTCCAAAAAAAAAAAAAAAAATCCTACTTTTTCCTCCTTAGAGAGATATTCTGCAAATTGCAGTACAGGGTCCAGAAGGGCACGATCATACCTGCCTAACAGGGCAGTAGCACTAGCCGCTTTCATAGTGATGGCTGAAGTGGAGCAAGCTTTGCGGCATCAATTTTTCTACTCTCCTTGTCCGGTGGAGAAGAAGACGGAGATGTAGAATGTAGTGTCTTAGCAGCCACGATTACCACTGAATCGGGCACTAGATCCGCTCTCAGAAATAAAGGGTCCAGCTCCGGAGGACGATATTTCTTTATGAGCCTGGAAGGAGCAGTTTTAGTTGTGGACGGTGTTAAGAAAATGTCCATTGCCATTTCAAGTAATCCTGGGACCAGCGGTAGTAATGGTCTAGCAGACGAACACAGGTGTAGTGTCTCAAAAATGACAGGTTGTTGGAGTGGGTACTGCCAGAGGGATGTTCAACTTGGTAGCACCGCGAATCAGTACCTCTTGAAAAGTGTTGACATCGTCTATGGGAGAAACTCTCG